>NC_080567.1:26347500-27547500 GCF_030253575.1 Rhododendron vialii | reverse complement strand
GCCCCAGATTTTTTAAGCTCGTGCCCAGACCAGAAGAAAGATCTCAGAATAGCTTCCACACTTTTGAGAATCTTTTGAGGAAGGACAAAAATGGAGCTCCAGTAGATTTGAGTGCTGAATAACACAGAGGAAAGAAGCTCAGCTCTACCACCATAAGAGAGGATTCCGTGAGACCATGATTTAACCCTGCTAGTAATCTTGTCTATGAGGATTTGGCAGTCATGAGAATGGAGTCTAGTTGTGATAAGGGGCACCCCCAAATACTTTGCAGGCAATACTCCTTCAGAAATAGGCAAACAATTATGTAACTCCTCCTTTTCCCTATTCTGAATCCCAACAAAGAAAGTTGTGCTTTTCTCCAGATTTTGTTTAAGCCCCCAAAAAATCTAGAAATCTGCCAACATATCTTTGACTAGCTGAAAAGTAGTATCAGCACCACACAAAACAAATAGATCATCTGCAAAGTCTGTAGGTCCTGACAATTTGGGTGAAAAGTACAGTTTCCCTGGGCTATTCTGTGTTGCAAAATAGAGGTGAAGGTTTCCATTACTAGCAGAAATAGGTAGGGGGAGATGGGGTCCCCTTGTCTCAAACCCCTAGCATCAGAGAAGTAGCCATGCAGTTCACATTTATGACTTTGGAGAACTTAGCAGTGGTCACACATTGCTTTATCCATTGGATGAAAATGAGGAAAGTTCATCACAGAAAGGATATCAAACAAAAAGTGCCAAGAAACTGAATCAATAGCTTTCATGAGATCCAGATTCAAAGCACACCTAGGAGTCCCCTTGTTCTAATGGTAAGCCCTTTACCAAAGCAGATTGGCAAGGACTGATGATGTTAAGAAGCATTGATTGAAGTCTGTTGGCTAGGATGGATCTTAGAGATACATTACAGCATGCAATAGGTCTGAAGTCCTTTATAGTAGAGGGAGAACCGCCTTTGGGACAAGTGTGATGGCAGTAGAGTTCCACTCTTTGAGAAGGAAACCAGAACCAAAAAATTGCTGAATTATAGCCATCTGGGCCAGGGGCTTTATCCCCTTTGATGGACTTAAGAGCAGCCAGAATTTCAGCTTCACATAATGGTTGAACCAAACCTGCCCACTGATCTTCTTCATGCACTGGTGTCCTGACTGAAGCCCTAAGCTCCTCAAGAGCAGGAGCATGACCAGGGAAAGGAGTCCCCAACAAGCCTTGATAGTAGTCTAAAACTTTAAATTTCATTCTGAATATCCAGAGGATTATCAAGTCTGTTACCCTGTTTGTCATTAAGACAAAGAATCTTATTTCTAAGGGTGTGAGCAGCCATCTTTTGGTGAAAGAATTTAGTATTTTTATCACCAAGAGAGAGCCACTTAATTCTGAATTTCTGCTTTTTAAAAGCTTCCTCAGCAGAATTAAGGTTCATGAATTTACACATGGCCTCCCTTTCTTGTTCACAAAAAACAGCATTTTGGGTCCATAGTTGTTTGAGGATTATCAAGAACAATTTTGTTTTTGATCTTACTATAATTAAAAAATCTCTTGGCGGCTGAACTATTAGGCCAGTAAGTTCGTCCTCCAGATCTGCCTAAGGCACCGTATATACCACGGAAAGCCCCAAAATTTAGTGTTATTTTGATACCTGATCATCATATGCTAAACTGACTGAACCTGGTTGACGTGCAAACATTTAATTTTTATTTTTGTTGAGTGGGGGCAAAAAATTGTGCATGAAGCAAAAATATTGGAAAAAATTTGGGTGTACGTACAGGGACTAAGATCAACTATCATAAGAAATATATATGAAGTAGATTATCCATAACGTCACTTTACAATGACATGGTAGAAAACTAAGGATGCAAAACCTTAATTACAATTTTTTTTTTAAATAAAAATTTCAGAAAGCAAGAAAAATAAGATTTGATTGAAATTTACAGTGTAAAAAATGTAAAGCGTAGGTTCTAAAAAGAATTCAGTCGCCTTCGTAAGGGCTAAACTTAATAAATAGGGTTTAATTCAGGTCCAACGGCGTTAGGGGGCTACTCGAGGTTGGCCCTGAGGCCAAACTCGACTATGTCAAGTAAATAAGACGGATACATTTACCATGTACTCAGTAGCGTAGCCAGAATATTTATGTAGTGGTGTCATTAATTTAACCAATCATTCACAATTTCTATTGTAGTTTTTCATAATGACCCTGCTATTTAGGTTTTTTTGTACAATTTCAGTGGTGTCATTTACTACATATTCTCCAGAATTTTAACACGACGCCTATATATTATCTGAAAATTGAGAACTCAAGCTGCCAACCTAGCCCCGCCTATGCATGTACTGACACGATTAAAAGGCAAATTCAATACGCGAGGCTCCCGTCATTGCGGGGTCTGGGGAAGGGTTGATGTACATAGCCTTACCCCTGCTGCAAGCAGAGTGGTTGTTTCTGTTTCTCGAACCTGTGACCTCTAGGTTATCCATAATAAATTCAAATAGCTATAAAACATAATCTCACATAAATAAATATGTAATAACAAACACAATCACATATTAAATAAAAATAGTTAAATAGCTACATATACTTCATGCAGTGAACAACCTCTTGGCAATGAAGGAACAATGCAAGAAAGAGTGCTTGAGATACATACCACTTGTCAAGGCCGTACTGAGTGGGGATTGGGAGAGCGCCAAAAGATTCTTTGACCAAGACCCAACAGCAGTCACGGCCAGGATCACCGAGATGATGGAGACAGCCCTCCACATATTAGTTGGCACAGGGAAATATATCCATTTTGTGGAGAATTTGGTGGGGCTGATTCCCGCGGAGGCACTGCCTGCGCTGACTGATGACGGCGGCCGGACGGCGCTTCACATCGCCGCATGGGTTGGGAACACCGAGGCAGCGCGGGTGTTGGTGCAGCAACACCCGCGTCTGCTCTATGTTCGCGACAATACAAACTGGTTGCCAATCCACCGTGCCGCTATAAATGCTCGGAGGGACACCCTTTCATATTTGCTGACCGTCACGGAGAACGATCCAGTTTCTTTGCCCTTCTCCAACGTATCTGGTGCTCAGTTCATCATAGCTGTGATAACATCCAATTTATATGGTGAGTACGTATGTCATGTTAAATAATTAGCACTACTTTCTTCATTTGACATTTCAAATCACAACTTATTGCAAGTGAAAACAGGAAAAAAAAAGAAAAGAAAAAGAAAAGGGATACTATATATGAGAGACATATATGAAGTTTAGAATTGCCAGGCTCAAGAGCAATATTAGTCCCAGAGACTCCCACGCTCCCTAGACATGTGTTTATGCCCGTCAGGTTTGTCCAACAATAGAAAATGACTATGATAATTGGAAACATATATTTGTACGTAAATGCTTTATCAGGGGAAAAGAAGTGAAAAGAATAAAAACCAAAGAATTAATTTGCATAGTATTTTTCTTAGATGAAAACAATGTGGTAGTGACAATTGAATGGCTCGAATCATCGAAATTTGATCGGAAAAGGGGAGGTCCGCATTTTACAAGTTAAGGACATACTTATAGAAAGGGGACTGGTATATACAAAACTTCTTATATGGACGCCCTTAACTTGTTAAAATGCGGACTTCCCCTTTTCCGATCAAATTTTGATGATCTGAGTCGTTCAATGTGTTCAGAACGTGATTATTACATATAAACACCACATTGATGGGTGTCATGTTCAAAATGAAACGATCACAAAAAGTCCCTACTTGTCTATAAGAATTTTTTACAAAAATAATGTTTCTGTAGCATCACTCATTTGAAAAATTTAAGCCTATCTTCGAGGAATTTTTGTTTTAAAATAATCAAATCATGACTTTATATATTACTGTTTATTGATTTTGTGAACTTTACATTGTGCATGTGCTGGTTGCTTAACTTTTAGTAGTTGATGTTCTTTTCTTTCATAACACAGATATTGCTTTGAATGTGGTTGATCGCTATCCGCATTTAGCTACATTACGAACTCCAAACAAGAATTGTGCTTTGGCACGGATAGCTACCAAGGTGTCCTCATTCCCAAGTGGGAGTCACTTAAACTTTTGGCAACGCATAATCTATTCTTGTAAGTTTCCTCTTATTAATTCTTAAACCGAAGTATAGGGTAAAACTTCTATATTTTAGTGTTTAATGTGTTTCCGTGGTGCGTGATGCCTCCTGGTAAGTGGTGATACACTTTCATGGAAAAGTGTCACTTATTAGATTGGAAAGATATATATTTTTTTCAGTGAATGTGTCCTCAAGGGAAGAGTCATCAACTTCCAGTAATAGAGTGGGTAGATTTAAACTTGGAAATGACTTAAAACCTCTCATTCACAACGAAAGGAAACAAGTTATTTTGTACAAGAAGTTCTTTATGAAGATTGCCTATTGGTTCTAGCGACTTTGTTGTATCATGGAGGTGTGTGACTGTTCAAACCTGGCAGCAAACTACTTTGGTAGTGGGACTATTAACACCTTAAAGAAAGTGTTTCTAACTGCATCAAAGTCACATATCGATTTCATGTCTATTCCCCTCTCGGAAATGATTTTCCTGACAAATACCCCTCCCCAACCAAGCCTTCCGGTAACTTGAGCAACCCCCTCCTTCCTGCAAATCCTCCCCCCTCACCCACACACCCCACCCCCCCAACTCAAAAAAACGGTGATTGCGTTACTACCTTGTGCAGGAACAAAAACGGTGATTAATACCTTCTGGTAACTTGACTACCTGTTTCTGTCTTGTGCAGGAAATTTAAAACTAATCATTATTCTACTTTTTTGTTAGGCTAAAAAAAGAGACGAAAAATGATTGCCTTACAAGTGTGCTAATCTTACTAATGTTTTTTTCTTGAAGGTGTTCCTGTGAAGGTGGACAATCCAGTTAACATCTCTCAAGTGACTCATGTGCACAAGGACAATTGGGCTCAATCTTTTGGTGAAAACTTTTTTTCGGGTAAGTAAATTTATTTCACCAAAACTACAAGAAACACCGGGGCATTCCCCTGAACTAAGAAAAAAAACCCCAGAGACCTCAACTAATTACAATTGAAAAAAGAAGAAACCAGACAAAACCAGTGACTATCCACAAATGTTGAGTCTAAAAATCCTAGAACCCAGTAACCAAGCATCACATAGGGACCTGTTGGATGCCGTAAACTTGATAGAAGAAAAGGAACTGAGTTTAGCGCGGATAGCTTCAAGGATAACAGGCCTCAAACCATCCAAATCTCGGTGCTTGTGTTGAAAAATCCTCAAGTTACGCTCTCTCCACAGAAAATAGACGGTGGCAGCTAGATATAATTTGAAGATAACACTACAGAAGTTCTTGCCTTTCCTATGGTGTCCAGCCCACTCAAGTTCCTGCTCCAGAGGAAGGGAAGTTCTGGATATGCCTTTTTTATGCAAGAGAGCATTCCAAATTGAGGAAGCAAACTGACAGCTAAAGAATAAGTGCGCATGCGATTCATTTCCAGCCAAACACAGAACACATTGTGAGGGAACAGCCAATCCCCAACTTTCAAGCCTATCCTTTGTGGACAGTCTGCCCCAAATAGCTTGCCAGAAAAAGCTCTATCTAGGAACATGGTACCCATACCAGACCAAAGAGTGCCAAGCTTACAAGGGGTACCTGTGTCTACACGCCTCCCAAGCTGTCTTGACAGAATAGATGCCATCAGCAGAAAGGGTCCAAACAACCTTATCTCTAACTGATGGAGCTGGAAGAAAGTTAGAGGGAGTGTGCCACATAACCTCCATAATTGACCTATTTCGCTGCCTAGGCCAACTCCACTCACCATGCACAATAATGGAGGACACTTTTGTCCTTAGAGCACTGCTCCTATCCCAGACAATCGACTCACCAAATCTCTTGTACAGAGCCCCCAGAGGGTGCCAGTGATCAGTCCACAGAAAAGTGTCCTCCCCATTGCCTATACAATATCTGATCCAACCTTGGCACACTTCCCTTAGTTTAAGCAGCTTCCTAATCACCCAAGAAGCATCATTTGGAACCAAATCGCCCACAAACTCTTCCCTTTGAGGATGTACTCATGAACCCATTTGACCCATAAAGAGTCAGCATTTTTGCTAAGAGCCCAGAGATGCCTAATGTTGGAGGCCTTGTTCCACTCCTTTCAAAAACCCAGCCCATCTTCATTCTTGGGGACACACAGGTGTGCTCAACTCACTTTAGCACCCGTATGCTTCATATCTATCCCAGACCACAAGAAAGCACTGAGAACACCCTCAATTTCTTTGAAAATTTTCTGAGGCAACACAAAAATGGAGCTCCTATACGTATGAATATTACACAACTCTGATTGGATCAGCTGGGCTCTCCCCCCATAGGACAAGTACTTCTGAGACCAGCCTTGGATTCTAGCTAAGATTTTCTCTTTAAGGATCGCACAATCAGCAGAGGAAGTCTAGAACTGATTAGGGGAACCCCAAGGTACTTGACTGGAAGTTGACCCTCAGAAATACCCAATAAAGCCACCAAAGATTGCCTAAGAGCACTAGAGCCACTAGAGAAGAAGATAGGTCGAAGGCCAGAAAACCCATGAAACTAAACTTCCCCATTTGCATTTTAGTTTGTCATGCATACATGTGTGTGACTGCGTTTGTTTGTGTTAATTATGTAGTCTTGTAAACTAGCAACACCTGATTCAATGTCTATGTGATCGATCCGACATTCTCTTTCCATATGCATATAATAACAAATACAACTGGTTTCAGGGCATCCAGTGGGTGATAAATTAAAGGCTGTGCTTTGCACACTGACTCTGTTTTATGGAAAATTTCACTTTGCCTCGTCAAAATATCACACTAGTGTCACTTTGTAGTTCAACAATCAATTTAGGCCACTTTGAAGTTACAGCATCTAATCTATGACCTTTTTTTTATATTGGAAAATGGAGTACTAGTGCCTCAGATCAAACACATCCGAGAGCAAAAGGTGACTCATCTTCAAGCACTTCAACTTGTCAAATCCTTGTGTGAAAAAATTAGTGCATCTTTGAACGATAGAGACGCTTACCTTGAAATTGCCCGGGACAGTATTGTCATAGCCTCAAATACAGGGATTCGTGAGGTTATAGAAGAGATTGCCGAATGGTTTCCTAATTTAATTTGGGCAAGAGACCTTGCAGATCGTAACTTCTTTAGACGAGGGATTATACACCGTCATGAAAATATTTTCAACCTCACGTATCAGATGAGTGACCAAAAACGTATCGCCACCAATTTCCTGGAGCAATCTTGGGACACTATGCTGCACTTGGCTGGACGGCTCGCGCCTCGAAACAAACTAAATCTTGTTCCTGGTGCAGCTCTGCAGATGCAACGTGAGTTACAATGGTTTAAGGTAATTATTAAGACTTATATCCTTTTTTTCTTCAATGGATTATTCGAAGAAGTCTTACTTGCATATAACTAGTTAAAATGGTGGGATGCTACAGTACGTATAATGCTAAAAATTACTTTTAAATTGGTGGGATGCTATTTTTTAGTTTTTCTGGGTAAAAAACCAAATATAATTCCATTTTTGACTCCCATCAAGAGAGAGAAGGCTCTTTCCAAAAAAATTCTGATTGCCAAAAAAAAATTCAAATATGGCCTATGGTTTGACCATCTTCAAGTTTTGGCAATCTTTTTTGCCATGGATTGGATAAGTTTTTTTAAAAAAAAATAGGTAGAAGCTACTTTTGCATTCGGCAGCGAGGTATTTCTCTTTATGCAATTCTCTTAAAGACTAAAACCCTCGACCTTGTTTGTTTTGGGTCTCAAAACCCTTGCACAAATAAAGACTAAAACCCTTGCACACGGTATCCAATAAATTTTCTTTTATATTTCCTTCTAGTAATTGAAGTTCTTGTCTTCTTTAGATGGCACAAATAAAGAGTTCCTCAAGTGGATAGCAACATTCTTTCTGGGCCCAAGGGCATTCCATAGGCTAGATTATAGATGAATATATCAGTTTCATAAATTAAAAAAAAAAATTATATTGCATGATGTCATAAAATTTTTACTAAAAAAGATGATTGGTAAGGATAATTGTGTCAATACACCGTCTGTTGTTTTTAATAACAGATCTGACATATTTTCACGAACATCAGCAGACCTAGAGCGACAAAATGAATGAATCAAATTCAAATTAGGGCCAGTGGGGAGCCAAACTAGACATGGTCCAGTCCACTTGTATGGATGGAAGAGAAACCAACTACACAAGATAATCTTCCCCAATCCCTACTTCTATCCTAATGCACTTCCAATCGCATGATTGTTCGAGATTCTCACTACACCTTACTATTGGAAGTAAATTAAGACAAGAGACGGAAATTTCATGGACCGGGCGATATAAAGTTATAAAATTCATTGCTTTGCCAGTTTGCCTAATTTAGAAAACAAGTCAAATTTACGGGCTACATGTATGATACAGGAAGTGAAGAAGTTTGTAAACCCGATGTACATAGATTTTGAAAACAAAAAGGGAGAAACTGCTGCAGTGGTGTTTACTAAAGAACACAAGGACTTGGTTGTTGAAGGAGAGAAATGGATGAAAGACACTGCAAACTCATGTACAATCGTGGCGGCGCTCATTGCCACCATGGTATTTGCAGCCGCAATCACTGTTCCAGGCGGCAACAACAGTGAAAAAGGCACCCCCATTTTCTCCAAGCGAAAGGTGTTCATCATCTTTGCCGTCTCGGATGCTATCTCTCTCTTCACCTCTACTACTTCCCTGTTGATGTTCTTGTCCATCCTTACCTCGCGATATGCAGAACAAGACTTCCTCTATGCCCTGCCAAAGAGATTGATAATTGGTCTGTTTACCCTGTTCCTCTCCATAACAACCATGATGGTCGCATTTAGTACCACACTCTATCTTGTGTTTGGACACAATAAAGAGTGGATACTAATTCCAGTGGCTGCATTATCATGTCTACCAATTACTTCTTTTGTAACCTTGCAATTCCCCCTTCTTCAAGATCTCATCTCTTCTACCTATGGCCGGGGCATTTTCGGCAAGCAAAGTGATCGGCTACTTTATTAGCATGATCAACAAGGTGAAGAAGAATTCCAAGCATGTACTATCATCTTGTTTTCCCATAACCATTATGGTTGTTATGGAGAGGTGTTTGTGATGGCAATTTGGTGGCAATTGTGTAGTTGGAATTCTGAGGTTTCTTCACCAAAATTTCGTTATCGTTTTACTATCTTAGAAAATCCTAGACATTGTTCCGTGGCGGGGTTTTTGCTTGTTTCACTATACTATGAAGGATTAATTAATGCAGTGGTGTTTGTGTAGTGGTTTTGATATCGTCTTTTTGGGTGAAAACATTGTTAGATAACTCAATCATTCTCCATTGAAGATTTCTGCACCTTATTAAGGGCGCTTTTGTTAGGATTTCTGAGTTTGTATTGGGTCAGGAGCAGGGTTCTTCTTCTGGTCTTTTTTGTCCTTTGTTTCTCTGTTTTTCTTTTCAGTTTTTTTTTTTCTCTTCTTCTTCTCCTCCTCTGTCTATTGGTTGGTTGCTGGCCAACTTGTTATGTTTGAGGATTAGCTTACTTGAGGTTTTGTGCTGGATATTTTTCCTGCTTTTGTCTAGTTGATCTATTATTGCTATTCTATCTTCTTGTATTGTTCTTCTTTTTAATCAATGCAGTTAGGATTTTGCTGAGCCAAAAAAAAAAAAATTTGTTTCATATAACGGTCAGCTTGGAAATTTTTTGGGAAAATGACGGCCAATAACGTGTTTTGATAATTAATACCAGCCAAAGATATTTTCAGCATTAATAAATGTTTTCAGCATGTTTTTGGCGGGTATTAACTATCAAAACATGTCTTGGACCGTCATTTTCCCAAATTTTTATAGTTGAATGAAAAATATTTGGTTGTCTCGATCCAATCCAGTTCCCAGCATCATCTCAAGCGTTAAACCAGGGTTCCCCTTTGTTGCTCCATCTGTGTTCAACTTGCACCACCCCAATTCAGAAGATATTGTCCAACCGATCTGAGCAACGTTAGTTATACTATTGGAACATACGTAGAAAATTAAACTATTTAACCCACACAATTGGATCCCATTTTTTGCATTTTTGTGTCATATATAATAATACAAATTTAACTCCACTATTGGAGATGACCTCAACTCGTTACTCTTAAAAACTTCCCTCAAAATCAGACCCGGGGCAGCTGCCTTAAGGCACAGCAGCAACCAACAGCCCCTCAATGCGTCGGCATTTCAAGGAAAAGGAAGGATCTCTCGATTTGGGTGCTGCTAAATACAATTGCGAATTTATTACATGTAGCCAATTCATAAAAGGAAATTTTTGAATTCCCTTTTATGAATTGGCTACATGTAGTAAATTCGCAGTTGTATTTAGCTGGGCCCCTCGATTTTCAAGCCTTTACTCCTTTCAGTCTTTGGCTGTTATTTATTTATTTATTTTTGCCCTTATTCATGCCACACCATTTGATAATTTTGTGGTGCTTATTTTGGGTCCCCAAAAAGTTATTCAAACCGCAAGTTTTTCTTTAAAATATTTTTCTTTGGGTACTTTTAAAAAATAGCTCATTCTAATATACGTAAGGGCTTTTCCAACATTTGTAGGGGTCCTACGAATTCTGAAAAAACCATAGATTAATGAACAACCACACAATTTTTTAGATTCTTGATTAATTATTTTTTGTAGGACCATTTCGGGTACCACAAAAATGATTCAAATCGTTCATTAGTTTTAAGGGAATTGATTTCTACATTTCCTTTTTTGATATTCACATTTTTGTCTTTTAGCAAAAAAAAAAAACATATATTTTCAACACTAAAATCCAAAAATGGAAGTATTGGTAAAGTTTTTTCATAATTCATAAGGTCCCAACGAATGCTGAAAAAACTCTTACGGATATCATATTTAATTAATTTTTTACAAGAATTCATAGAAATTTTTTTAAAAAATAACTTGCGGTTTGAAGAATTTTTTTAGGACCTGAATCATTATGAAAAAACTTTACTATATATCGAATTGAGCTACAATAAATTTTTTTTCCGAGGAACCAATAAATCTTTGTGGTACTCGAAAATGGACTCCACATAAAATAATTTATCAGTAATAAAAAAATGAATATTTGCTCATTGATCTATAATTTTTTCAGAATTCGTAGGGAATATACGAATGTTGAAAAAACCCTTATGTACATTAGATTGAGTTAATTTCTTATAAGTACTCATAAAAAAATACTTTAAAAATAATTTGCGGATTGAATTATTTTTTGGGATCCGACACAAAATCATCAAATCATCAAATGGTGTGGTGTGAACAACAGCCAAAGACTCGAAGGAGGAGGAAAGGCATGAGATGGTCCTTCCGTTTTTCTGAAACGCCGACGCACAGCCCCCCGGGTCCCTCAAAAGTCAAAAGCCAAAAAGCTACGTGCATACGTGCACAGCGTGCTGTTCGCAGCAGCTGTGCACGGATTCATTTTTCTTTCGCATCGGATCGCACAAAGAAGATCGGAGCCGCTCAAGAATACTTCAGGTGTCCAGACAAAAAGTGAAATAAAGCACCGATGTGTCTAAATCAACAAATTACGGTGTCACGGACCGGCTCTAACCCTAAAACCCCAATAGATCATTTCCATGATGAGTGTCGGAGGTTGATAATTCCGGCCAAAAGGACGGACGGACGGACCACATTCGAAGATCGAAGATTCCGGCCAACAATTCGGCGTCTCGGACATGCGACGTTCGGACTCCGTTTGGATGCTTTGCTACACAAAGCCTACGACTGTAAGTATCTCTCGGCATGTATATATGTCTGTATATATATGTGTATGTGTGTGTATGCATCAATGCATGGAGAATTATACTTCCTCCGTCCCGTCTCAATTTGCTTGGACTTATACGGAATCTAAATTTTAAGGAGTCAATGATAAGACACTTGAATTGTGTTTACTTTCTCAATTTGCCCCTCTCTGGTCTAGGATATTTGGCTCTCTTTGGAACTCAGGAAAATGAAGGAAAGGAAAGAAAAATTAAAAAAAATTCTCTTCTTTTATTTGGTTGGAAAAGAAAGAGAGGAAAAAAATATAAGTTTCAAGTTTAGTGAATATTAAATTTTCTTTCTCATTTTCATTCTCTTTCTCTTTTCCTTTCTTTAAGTTTTCCTTTCTTTAAGTTCCAAAGGGAAGTTCCAAAGGGAGAGGAAACAACAAAAGCACAAAAGAGTATTATTGTATTGATTTCTTTGTTGACTTTTCAAAATGGGAAAAAAAACAAAAATGGGAGTGTCTTTTTTTTTTGGTACTTAAAAGGGAGTGTCTTGGGAAAAGAAGAGAGTGACAAAATTATTGTGGTTGATTTTTACACTCATTTTTTTATAATTGCATCCTTTTTTATTTTTTAGTGAAAAAGATTGCACATAAAAATGCACTATAAGACAAGAAAAATGGTGCGATTATTTCTTTTTTTTTTTGGTACTTAAAAGGGAGTGTCTTGGGAAAAGAAGAGAGCGCCAAAATTATTAGGGTTGATTTTTACACTCCTTTTTTTATAATTGCATCCTTTTTTGTTTTTTAGTGAAAAAGATTCCACATAAAAATGCACTATAAGACAATAATTTCCTCCTCTCTTTTTCTTTCTCTCTTTCTTCTTTTTCTTTCTTTGTTTTTTTTGACTCAGCTACATCATGCCTCCAAGTTACCCATATGGATATAAAAAGAGAAAAAAAAGAAGCAAAAAGTAAAAGCATTAGTTCAATCTTTCAGAGGAGCTGTTGATAAGTTCTTTTCCTCATATAAAAACAAGCAGAAAGCTCTGTTGAAGTCTTGGAAGATGAAGAATCTGAAAATTTGGAGAATTATGGATATGAAAATTTTGGTGAATGAAGAAGATCATGAAGATTTGGTGAGTGAAGAAGCCAATCATTGTAAGGATAAGAATCGTAATGGGAATACGAGTGGTGGAAATCAAAATGAAGATTTGAAACATAGCCAAGTTATCACTTTCCGAATTATCTGAACTGGTTTTGGTTTCTATCTTGAAGCCTGAAAGGCTAAAGCCTTGAACGTCATCCTACATAGTGTTGCACTCTAGTTGTTCGTTTCTTTTCTTTTCTTTTTGGTGAACCTGATACGAAAGTTGCACTATCATTGTTACAAGAATGGAGGGTAAGGCATAATTTATCCTTTTATCTTTTCTCTCTTTTGTTATTCTTTTTACTTTCTTGAACCTGACTAACTAACTAACTATACATATGTGTACGGTACTTCAAACTCATATTGCCATAACTCCTAAAGAGAAATGAGTAGTCGTGACATTTTGTGCAGACTCAACATCAGCTAGCCCTACCTCAAGACAAGAGCAGTAGTTGTGCACTCAAGTACTGATCATGGCTTCTTCATCAAATACGCAGGAGAATGCGGCTGCCACCAGCCGCTCGACACAACCAGGTAACCTAGATAGTTATAAACTTATAATGAAAATCAAGCATTCAAGTTGGTTTGTGAATAACATTAAAAGAGAAGGAGAGGAATACAAGTTTGAGATTTTGAATTCCACCTCCTTGACTTTTCATTTTACTTCCGCCATCACTAGAAAAATATGCAAGTACCTGTCAACTATGGGATGTCAGTCACATTTTTATTTTTTTATTTTTGTATCGGTCAGGGAAAGTGGAAGCTGCAAATAGCAGCCGTAAGGCTTGAGCCCAAGCATCACGGGCTAATAAGGGAGCACCTCAGTCACAGTGATTGTATTAAGATCCATAAGGGTTACAAATCACAAGGTGTTATGACCTGTAGTGAGCAAGTGGCCCGGTGCAAGTGGAAAAGCACCAGACCCCTAGGGTCAGCCAGCTCACTGACCAGAGGTTGAGCCTTGGGAGCCCCTTCTCCATCCCCCTCTCCTTCCATGCAAAAAAAAAAAAACAACTGTAGTTGAGTGGAAACCTTCTCTAAGGGTTCGTTTTTATTTGTTTGAGGCTTAAAAATGTTTTTCATTTCTTTTTTTAGCATAGTAGAAGAGCTAGATTTAGGAGGGGCCTATCTTTGAGTGAAAATTTAAATCCCAAGCATTTCAGCTTCATCTGCTTATGCTTAAGGCTGGCCCTGACATTAATTATATTTGGTCATCAATCCATGCAGTGGACAACTTGGCAGTTACGGATCAGAGCTGGAGATACATACCACTTGTCAAAGCTGTACTTGGAGGGAACTGGGAGAGAGCTAAAAGATTCTTTGACCAAGATCAAGGTGCACTCACAGCCTGGGTAACCGAATTCAGGGAGACAGCTTTGCATATAGCAGTTGGCACAGGAAAAGAAATTCAATTTGTGGAGAAGTTGGTGGAGCTGATGCCGGTGGAGGCGCTGGCGCTGACCGACAACCAAGGCCAAACCGCGCTTCATGCTGCTGCACGGGTCGGCAACACTAAGGCTGCAGAGGTCTTGGTGCAGAAACACCCGCCGCTGCTTTATATTCGTCAGAATGTTGGTTGGTTGCCAATCCACCAGGCTGCTGTAAATGCCCAGAGGGAGACCCTTGCATATTTGTTGACCGTCACTAAGGATGATCCAGTGTCTTTGCCCTTCTCCAACGATTCTGGTCTTGACTTGATCATCTTTGTTATATCATCCAATTTTTATGGTGAGTAACAAGTTAAATTAATTTCCTCATTAATTGGCCTTCATATTTGATATGCCAAATTTAGCTATTTGATTTATCCATTGGACCATTGCAATCCAGTATTTGGTGTAAAGAGAAGGCTGGGACTGAATCATGTTAACCTAACATAATACCATTGCTTTTTTGTACAAAGTCGGCCAAAGCCAATACTAATCTTCAACTCCATGCCAGAGCCTTCAAATCTAGCAGTTGTTCTACGCTTGCCGCTGGTTCCTCCATGATCATTAACTCCCTTGCTCTGTAGCCTACATGTCATGTTAGATAGCCCCCACAACTATTGGCCTGCCTTGAAACATGTTGCAAATTGTAAACCCGATTATGTCCAAACAAAACGGCGAATGTTCTCACTGATGTTGAAATCCGGGTGTCTATCAGTGCAGTGTCTATCCCAAGCCACTTTTAATCTGCAAATTGCTTAGAGTTTAGCCGTTATCGCTGTTGTCCAGTCCGCCTTTTTTGTATAAGCCATCACCCACTGCCGTCACTGTCTCTACGCTTGCACAGCCTGGATTTCCGAACTATGACTCATCCACATTCTTTTTTACGCCATCCGTTATTCGTCCTTGCACTTTAGGAAAATTGGTTAGCAGCCTATCATGACGAGCCAACCAAGCAAGATGCCTCCAATGCCTCAGACCCTCTCCCTTTCAAATACCTCTCAATGCCCTTTAATTCCTACCAGCCTCTTCATTCTGAATGGTATTCTACGCTGATTTCACTGTTATCTGACCATCTCTCATATGCATTCGGATGATCCTGTCATGGTTATCTTCCCTAGGCACTAAAATGAAACTTTTCTTTTGATTCAACACCTGAGGAGGTAGATAATGCTTTAGCTCCTGCCTGTCCTGACCTTGACCTTCCCTCCAGTAATCTCCAGCTACCTTGCCAGTTTCTGTCACAGGAATGTCTCTGTCTGTTGGTTCTATGAGTGCCTCATTAGTAGCCCAACCAACAGTCTGACCAAAATTTGATATGTTGCCCTTTTCCCAACCTTCATCTACAACCTTCCTTAATTAACTGCCCTCCCTTGACCAAACTTCACCATGCATAAGACACATTTGACGACTTTGAGTGCTAAATATCACCCCCACCCCCGAGCGGCAGGTTCTTAAAGTATCTGCTACACACCTATTGAACCCAGAGATCATCATCATTTTGCTGCACATTTCATCCTGTTTTTGCAAGGTTTTGTATTTACACCCCTCATCTTGCGAAAGGCCAAGCCCTTGTCTCTTTGGTTTGCAAACTTTGTCCCAATCGGGCATCTGTAGTTTCTCTTTTCTCCTCCAAACCACCCAATAAATATCTCTTGTTGCACCTATCGATGCCATCACAGATAGGTTCTGGAAGTTTTAGCTGTCTGCCTGACATAATTTAGAATTGTGACATTGTGCATTTGAACCAAGGTCGTTCTTCCAGCAATGGACAGTTGTTTTACCTTATGTCCTGAGAGCTTTTGCCAAATCTTCTCTAAGATATAGTGGTAGGCCTCGTTTTTAACCTCCCATGCAATAAAGGTACCCCTAAGTGTTTGCCCCTATTGGTCGTTAAAAGAATGTTACACCTTACACTTAGAGCTCTGGCATGGCTACATGGGATATTAGACAAGACCCGATGTCCTGTAAACTAACCCTCTGACCTGATATGTTACAGAAATTAGTCCTCACGGATTTCATCTCTTCAGTTCGCTTTCTGAGTTGCTTTCCTGAAAATCCTCAGGTCATCAGCAAATAACAAATGGTTGATTCGTGGTCCCCCTCTTGCCGGTCGGAGGGGTCTCCATGTTAGATGATGGGTTTATTTGTATCTAGTATAATTATGTGTCTTATCATGTAATTAGTTTAAGTAGTTAGGACCATAGAGCAATTAATTGTACAGCGTGTATATAGATTTTACGTTAAATGAAATTAACCCTAATGGGATTTTTCCTCTCCAATTACGTTACCTCTCTAAATCAAACATGGTATCAGAGCACATCGATCTCCTTGGGCACCCATGTTCTGATGATATCGTTCCAGAACAGTGGATTTGAAGACCTTAGTTTCTTACATCTCTGTTGACCTCGCTGCCATCTCTCACCCGCTCTCGTTAACAGCCTTCAGATCTCAGCCGACGATCACCCAGCCTTCGTTAGCAACCTCCGATGTTCACCCAGTCCTCGTCGACTATTTTCAGACGCCGACGAGTCTTGTCGGCCCTCCGTGGACCATTCCGACGCTGTACGAGTCTGACCCAGATCTTCACTGCACTCGTTGGCATCAAATGACCTCGACCCACGCTGACCCAGTGTATATTGTGTATTTAGAGTTGCTATTCTGCTGTCCAGATGTCAGAGGATAAAAAACAGGCTTCCGATAGTGGCAAGGATGAGTTGAGTTGTGTAGGGACTCTAGATAACTCTCCACTGGATATTTGTCCCATCAAACTGGATGGCACAAATTATTTACTTTGGTCTCGTACTTTTACATTAGCTATTGAAGCTAAATGAATGTCCAAGTTCATTGAAAATCCTGTTACTGAGCCTACTATTGCTGTTGAACTCAAGACATTTAAATCTCATCGATCTTTAGTCATGACCTGGTTGTTTAATTCTATGAAGGCTGATATTCGTAGTCCTTTCTTGCTTCTTGACACTCCATATCAGATTTGGACTACTGCCAAACAAACTTATTCTTAGCAGGGCAATGATGCTCAGTGTTTTGAGTTGCGAAAGAGACTTCGTACTATGGATCAACACAATCGATTTGTTGCTGTTTACTTTGCCGATCTCAATGGGGCTTGACAGGAATTTGATTATTATCAGGGGTTTCAGGCAATCTGCACCGTTGATGCTGCTGCTTGGTTAAAGAGAATAGAGAAAGAGCGCGTGTATGACTTTCTTGCTGGTCTTGATGTGGAGTATGATCCAATTAGAGTGCAGGTGTTGGGTCGTGTTTCGTTTCCATCTTTGGGAGACGCCTATGCCATTGTTCAGCAGGAGGGGTGCTATGTTGCGAGCCCCTACGTCTGATCGTTCTGCCTTGGTTGCTATTTCGTAGGGACAGTTTGGGTCAGACAGTGAAAAAACTCAGTCTGGTACTAGCAATGGGACTATAGACTGTATGTCATTCCAGTGTGATCATTGCCACAACACTGGACATACCAAGGATTTCTGTTGGAAGTTACATGGTTGTCCTTCTCATGGACGAGGCAGTGGACGTAGAGGTCGAGGTCGTGGTCCCGGGCGTTCTCAGGCCCAGGCACATGTTTCAGAGTTTGCTACCTCGTCTAATTCTAGGTACAATACAGGAGTTCAGTCATCTTCTGATTCTATTAGTGGTTTCTCTTAGGAGGAGATGCAAGCTCTCAGGCGTCTTATGGCTCGGGCTGATTCTTCCTCTACTATAGCTTCCACTGCAGCTCCTACTGCATCCTATTTTGCTCATTCAGGTATTCCAGCTAGTGCATTTACTGCTTCCTTCGGTATCCCTTGAATTATTGATTTTGGTGCCTCAGATCATATGACAGGATGTTCCTCTGTTTTTTATTCTTATTCCCCTCATTCTGTTGAGGATAAGGTTCGAATTGCCGATGGATCATTCTCTGCTATTTCAGGAAAAGGTTCCGTTCGCTATTCTTCCTCTATCTCTCTCTCTCTTCAGTTCTCCATATTCTAAACTTTGCCACTAACCTTTTTTCAGTTAGAAGTTTTACCCTGCACATGGTGGTATCTATTATTTGGAGCATGCACCTCATTCATCTCGGCCATCTTTATCATGTGGACAAGCTCTACATGCAGATATGAGTTCCACTCTTTCTTTGTTACATCGGTGGCACCGTAGATTGAGTCATTCCTCTTTTGGGATATTAGAGAAACTGTTTCTTACTTTAGTTAAACATTGTCCTAGGGATCAATTTTTTTGTGAAGCTTGTGAATTTGGAAAACATAAACGCTCTTTTTATGCACCTATTAATAAACGAAGTGATTCTCCATTTATGGTAATCCATTCTGATGTTTGAGGTCTTTCTCCTATTACTTCTTTAAAGGGCTATCGATGGTTTATTACTTTTATTAATTGTTATTCTTGTGCCACATGGATGTATTTACTCCAGTCAAAAAAGAAGTATTTTTCTGTTTCCAATCTTTTCATAAGATGGTGTGTACTCAGTTTGATACAAATATTAAAATTCTTCGGAGTGATAATGAGATTGAGTATATTGATAAGATTTTTCGGGCATATCTAGCTGATAATGGTATTCTTTTTCAGACGACTTGAGTTGACACTCCACAACAAAATGGAGTCGCTGAACGCAAAAATCGTCATCTTGCTGAGGTCACTCGATCCCTTTTGTTCACTATGAATGTTCCCAAATACTTATGGGGAGAAGCTATTTTAATTGTCACGTATCTTATCAACCGTATGCCATCCAGTGTCCTCAATTTTAAAACACCCATTGAGTGTCTGCCGAGCAGTTGTCTAGTTACGACTCTTCCACCTAGGATGTTTGGTTGTGTGTGTTTTGTTCATGCCCCAAAACCTTCTGGGGGCAAGCTGCGACATAAAGCCCATAAGTGTATTTTTTTTGGGTACTCTCCTACCTAGAAAGGCTATAAGTGTTATGACCCTTATTCTAGGAAGATGTTTGTCTCTATGGATGTTACTTTTTGGAAAACAGAGGTTTTTTATTCTCCCTCCAAACCATCTATTCAGGGGGAGCATCAGCAGGAAGAAGAGATGTTTACCTTTTATAATCATAGTGAGGGGGAACAATTGTTCTATGATCATAGTGAGGGGGAAAAGGAAAACATTGGAGAGGAACCAATATCTGTTGAAAGGGAAACACATGATATTGGTGGTGACATTGAGGAACAACTACCTGCAAGATTGCAGGGAGCTAGCTTACAGAGGTATGCTAGACAGAAAAATAGACAGTCTTCATGTGCGTTACCACCTAGTCAATCACAATCACCCACTCCAGTTCCAGATTCCTCAGCTGACTCTTTTGGTGAGGATTCTTCTCTTATTGAACCCCCTCCTATGGATCCTAACAATCTTCCTATTGCTATTCGAAAAGGTGTTAGATCTTGTACTCAACATCCTATCTCAAAATTTGTCTTTTATGACCGTTTGTCTCCTTCGTACTATGCCTTTGTCTCTTCTCTTTCCTCTATATCTATTCCACAGAATTGGCAGAATGCATTCAGGTTACTTAAGTGGAAAGGAGCTATGGTAGAAGAGATGATAGCTTTGAAAAAAAATGGCACCTGGGATCTAGTGTCACTTCCAGAAGGGAAGAAGCCAGTGGGATACAAGTGGGTGTTCACTGTTAAGCAAAAGGCTGATGGTACAGTCGAAAGATACAAGGCAAGGCTTGTTGCCAGAGATTTTACTCAAACTTATGGTATCGACTATGAGGAGACGTTTGCTTCGGTAGCGAAGATGAATTCTGTGCAAGCTCTTCTCTTGTGTGCTGCCCACTTGAATTGGCCTCTTCAACAATTTGATGTGAAAAATGCATTCCTCCATGGTGATTTAGAGGAGGAAGTTTATATGGATATTCCACCGGGTTTCTCTTCTCCTGCAAGTAAGGGAAAAGTATGTAGATTGAATAAGGCACTTTATGGGCTGAAGCAGTCCCCTAGAGCCTGGTTTGGCAGGTTTTCTAAGGCTATGTTGAGTTTTGGTTACAAGTAGAGCCATGGGATCATACGATGTTCACCCGACAAAGTAATGGTAAGATTGCTGTCCTTATTGTTTATGCTGATGACATAATAATGACAGGCAATGATGTGAGTGAGATTCATAATCTTAAGTCTCGTCTAGCTCAAGAGTTCGAGATTAAGGACTTAGGATCATTAAGATATTTCCTTGGAATGGAAGTAGCGAGATGTGATAGAGGTATCTTTATTTCCCAACGCAAGTATATACTTGATCTTTTGGAAGAAATAGGTATGTTGGGCTGTAGACATGTAGATTCTCCTATTGAAGCAAATCATCGTCTTAGTGGAGATTTGGGGTAGCGTACTGATAAGGAGAGATATTAGCGACTTGTGGGTTGACTAATATACTTGGCCCACACTCGACTAGATGTCTTTTATGCAGTAGGTGTTGTTAGTCAGCTTATGCATGATCCTCGTACTTCACATCTAGATGCTGTTTATCGTATTCTGAGGTATCTGAAATCAGCTCCAGGAAAAGGAATTTTGTTCTCTAATCATGGCTATTTGCGATTGGAGGCATTCACTGATGCTGACTGGGCTGGTTCTGTGGATGATAGGCGCTCTACTTCTGGTTATTACACTTTTCTTGGGGGTAATTTGATTACCTGGCGAAGTAAGAAGCAATCGGTAGTTGCTAGGTCTAGCGCAGAAGCTGAATATAGAGCTGTGGCTCATGGTGTTTGCGAGCTCTTGTGGCTCCAAACTTTGTTATGTGATTTGGGATTTGCTAACAGTTTTCCGATGAAACTCTATTGCGATAATAAAGCTACCATCAACATTGCTCATAATCCCGTTCAACTTGATAGAACGAAGCACATAGAGATTGACCAACACTTCATCAAGGAAAAGTTGAACGAGGGTTTGATATGTATGCCGTTTGTGAGGTCTGGAGATCAGTTAGCTGATATATTCACAAAAGGGCTGGGTAGCAAGAGTTTTCATCCTATTGTGTTCAAGTTGGGCTTGATTGATATCTTTGCACCAATTTGAGGGGGAGTGTTAGATGATGGGTTTATTTGGATCTAGTATAATTATGTGTCTTATCATGTAATTAGTTTAAGTAGTTAGGACCATAGAGCAATTAATTGTACAATGTGTATATATACTTTACGTTAAATGAAATTAACCCTAATGGGATTTTTGCTCTCCAATTACATTACCTTTCTAAATCAAACACTCCACTTCATAGTCACCACTCTTCCCACTTTCTTGTCCCAGAGCCTACTTATAGAAAACAAAGTGATAGGGGGAGAGGAATCTCCTGCCTTAGCCCTCTGCCTTGTTTGAAGAACTCAGTTTGTCGTCTCCATTCCAAAGAAGTGTTAATTCAGCCCAAGAGACACAGTGCATGATCAATTCAACCCTAAGAGTCCGAAAACCATACCTTGTGGTACTTCTGGAGAAATTTTTAATCCCTTGATCATACACCATTTCCAAATCAATCTTCATTACCATTCCTCCCTTCTTCCTCTTCACCTTTCTCATGGTGGGGAGAAGCACTTGAGTAACTATATATTGTCCATTGTATTCCTCAAACTTGCCTAATTTGGGTTAAGCAATCTGCCTAATAACGGGTGAATTCTCTTGACAAGAATTTTTGAGATGACCCTAATCACCACATGACAAACTCACTAGCCGGAATTGTTTCAAGTTTTCTGGGTGATTTATGTTGCGAATCATGGTAATTAGCATATGATCACCCCTTTTGGTAACCGCCCTGACTACATAGGTGATTGAACTATCTTTATCGAAGTATCCTCCATGATGGGCCAGAATCTATGAATCTATGAAGCATAAACAGGCTTAAGTGGTCCTGTATCCTTGTCGGACATGATGGGGACACGTATGTGACATGCCATGTTGCGTGTCCAATTAATTTCCTTATTTAAGCAGGGGACTCGCCGTGGACACTCCGGGGACATGTATCTCTCAAGTTAGACATGGCGAGGATCAAATCATAAATTTAAAAACTTATTTCGGAGTTTAATTTCAATAGTAATAAGTAAGGATTGCCTGTCCATTCTCCAAAATTCGAGTTTTTTGGATTCCCTTCACCTTGACCCAGTAGGTTATCCCCTCCGGCTCCCATCGCCTTTTGTTTTCGAAGAAGCAAGCAATCTTCCAGTATGTGTCCATATTTGCCATAGTGAAAACAAATTGCATGGAGTCCCTCTTACACAACTGAAAATGAAATATTGTTTGCCATTACTCTCGAAACTAAGCTCTGGATAGATCAACCTCCACATGAATCTGTGCATATTCCCCTTGAGCCTTTGTTTCCAAAATCCTATCGGGTGTCACTGCATTCCCTACAAGCTACAAGCTTTCCAACCTGTACCAACATCTCCTCATAAAAAGGTAGCCTGGGAAACCTGACCTAGATCATTGTTATCGATAGACCATCCTTGGGGTTTGAAATTTGGGCACCGTTTTCGGATTGTAAGGTAATACCCTAGAATCACTAGGGCCCCTTCGAGAGCACCTGAAGATAATCCTCTTTGCAATTCAACCAAAGCATAGAGTAGCCCTCTCCTAGCCCAACCATCTCCTTGGCCAGCCAATTGCCAAAGCTCGTTGCATCCTCTAGTGAAGCACCATATGCCCACTTGACCGTCCAAACAGTTTCACGATTAACGCCTTTCTCGATCGCACACGCGGTCTTTTTAGTTTTTACTTGGACCCTATGGCTCTCAGCCATGGGGGAACAATCTCCACCATGTGACATAACATATGGGAGAGAGAACTGATCTGTATTACTGAATATTGGGAGTAAATGGTTACAATGCTAACACGAGCTTAAATAGAGAACCTAGAAATCTATACCTAAAATAGAATATTACAAAGAGATATGATTACGATATTATCACGATACGATTCTATGCCTAAAATAGAAAATGCAACGAGATCACGATACATATACATTCACAACCCCCTCAAATGCATGATGCGAGCCCGGAGAGCATTGAGAGTTCGCCAAGGAGGTAACGAAACCGAGCAGTGGTGTGCGTCTTGGGGAAGAAGTCAGCCAACTCCAAACCAAATAGTGAAAATAGAAGCTGAAACTTTTCCAAACAGAGCCGCTACGAACCGGATAGGGCTGGAAAGTTTCCCAATAGTACCAAACTCTACAGAAAACCTGCAAGTGCTGCTGATAACAGATCATGAACAGATGGCTGTTGTGTGATGTGAGAGAAGATAGAATGGATGGGAGGAGGAGAAGATGCAAACAGTGTCGAATAAAGCATAAGAGTGCCAAACAGTCTAGAAGCCGAACAGATATCAAATGCTGAACAGATGCAAATATCATAACAGATGCCAAACAGATGCAGATGCAGAGTAAATGAACGAACAAGTTTTAGATGCTAAATAAATGCAGAGTAGAGGAAAAACAGATTCAAAAGATGCAGATTCCGATGATGTTCGAGAAGAAAGAGAGAGTGCCTTACAGATTTCAGATGCAAAACCAAGAAAACAAAGCCAGAAATAAGAGACAGAACTACAGAGATGCGAAATCAGAGACTAAGTACGGAGATTGAAGAGGAAGGAGAGAGAAACTTTGCATAACAGAACGCAGATGAACAATGCTACGATGAACAGTGCGCGATGACCAACACCCGCGATGAATAGTACATGTGATGAACAGTGCGTGATGAACAGATTCAGAAGAGAGAGAGAGAGAGACTGAACAAAGAGAAGAGAAGAGGAAGGTCAATACCAGAAAACACTGGTGGCAGATCTAATACCATATGACAAAACAGATGAGTGATTGATGGACAGTGGCGAGGCATATGCTGCCCGCCGGAAAGCGAATATCCCATAGGCCTAGATCTTAGGCTCTGATACCATTTGACACAACATATGGGAGAGAGAACTGATCTGCATTACTGAATATTGAGAGTAAATGGTTACAATGCTAACACAAGCTTAAATAGAGAAAACCTAGAAAGCTATACCTAAAATAAAAGATTACAAAGAGATATGATTATGACATTATCATGAAACGATTCTATGCCTAAAATAGAAGATATGACAAGATCACGATACATATAAATTCACACACCCCTACTCTTGTACAGTATCATCTTAGACTCAGCATACCACCTATCGTTTTTCGTCCAAACAGCGCCTTCTTGGGCGAAGGTTTTGGCGGGTTCTCCACTAATCCCAAATGGACTAAAAAAACTTCCAAAGGGAGGAAAACCCCTGCAAAATTCCCATGACAAAACCTGGAGATACTTTTTACTTGGCTTAGTCCCACATCTTAATCGATGTCAAAACATACAAAGGGTATATAAGACTTACGAGACATAATTTCAGGAAGTGTTAGACCCAAGCAATATTTCCACTCCCCTCCAGTCCCTGGACATACCCACCAGATTTGTCAAAAAAAAGAGGAAGAAAAACAATGGTGATTGGAACATTGATTTGCAAATGATTTATCAATGGAAAGGAAACTGATATGGAAATTAAGGGATAAATAATATAGCAAAGATTTTTTTGGTGAAAACGATGTATTAGTCACATTTTTTTTCTATTATAGACGAGTAGACGACATTAAGGGGTGTTAGGGTTTGAAATAAAAGACCACAGAAGGTCATAACTTTCTATATCAGAATTATGTAAAAGATATTTGTTTCTATAGCATTATCCCTTTGGAAAATTTATGCCCTCTTGAAGGGACTTTTGTTTTAGAATAATGTTTTAAAGTCAAATCATTTTGCATTATTGTGCATTGATTGTTTTATACAAATTTCTATTTCTGTTGGTTTGATTAACCATTTCTAATGAATTTTCTTTTTCTTTTCCTTCAAACAAACAGATATAGCTTTTAATTTGGTTGATCGCTATCCTCATTTAGCTACATTGTGGTCCGGCAATAGTAGTGCTTTCTCAAGTGCTTTGGCAAGGATAGCTAAAACTGAGTCTGCATTCTTAAGTGGGAGTAGCCTCAACTTTTGGCAACGCATGATCTACTCTTGTAAGTTAATTTCTACTTCTTCTTTTAGTCAAGTGAAGTACACCTTAGTAAAACTTGCGTACTTTAATGCAAAATGTGTTTTATTAATCAGCACAAGATATTTGTCATAGAGAATTGTACGAAACTGGTCCTTTATCCCATGTTACATGGACTCTTCAGTTTAGGGCGTCTTACCCGTGTCGCGTCGACACGGTAACCTCTGGTCGAACACAACAAAGTTCCAGCAAATAAGAAGATTAACAGCAATCAACAGTAGAAAGGATGATTAACTATGAGACGAACATATCATCATTAACTAATGGCAACTAATAAAAGAAAATTAGTGGCATTTTGGAACTGTAAACTTCGATACAATTGATTAATCATGTAATGGGAAAATTTGATGACCTATAAATTACATTTTGACACTACACCTGTCATATCTCCGTACCTATGTCCATGACCTATTTTTTAGGTATCCTACAATCAGGGGAAATTTTGAGTCCAATGTCTAGACAGGTTTCGATTCTTACACCTGTACAAGGGTCCCAATAAAATAACTTTTATCTATGAAAGAAAGTCCAACAGCACATGTAGTGGCCCGAGATTCACGGGCTCAGACAGCGGCCGAGCCTATCAGCTTGGCTAGGTCCGGGCACGTAGCAAACCTCCCGGACCAAGAAAACCGTTTGGACCCAGGGAATGCTTCGGATACAGGGAATGCTTCGGATACGTCATCCTAGGGGCTGCTCATATCACCCTGCCCGGGGCCTTACTGTCTGTGAGGCTCAGGTGGCAACCGTTCGGACATCTTCCGAGCCACTTGGGATTCGACCTGAAGCATCTCGTTGGGTGCACCTAACCGCTTTGCTACATACATCACATTGACGTAGGCCGAGGCGGTTACAACACATGGTGAGAGTCATCATTGCACCCCAACGGGAATCACGCACAACAACCTTATCCGATGCGTCATTCATGACGTCACTCGAGACGGTTACTGAGCATGCTCTCCACATGCTTGCTTGGAGACCAAACAAGGTAGACCCTATACAAGCAAAAAGGGGAAACCCTAGAGAGGTATGTCATTCCACCCAAACACACTGCCCTCTTCTGCTGTCCTTACTGACTTAATCATCGGAGGGTCACTGGGGCTGCCACTAGCCTATGTGTGACTTAGTGCAGGTCAGGAGGCGGAGCTACCAAGCGACAAAAGTTCTGACCCTAATCCACTGATCTATACTCCACTGATCTAAACTGTAACCCCCACAATTGGCGACTTTGCTGGGACTAGTCGCCCAGTCATTCTCACACCCTTCGTCTCTCAACTCTCCCCTTGTTCTTAGTCGCTATTTACGGTGGAAATCCAAGAACCAGAGGTGAGCAGCCCAGGTGTGGGTGACGGCCCGCGCAACAGAGGCACTGGTGGAACCTCCACCAGACGAGACAAACAGCACATGTACATCACCACACATTCGATCGGTGCCGCAGTTGCCATGTCGTCTCCGGACACCGGACCCAACAATGAGCTCCAAGTCTATGTTCGCCACTTGGAGTAGAAGATCAACATCCTCATGAAGAGGGTCGATAATGGCAAGACTGTCAGGGAGGAGTTGACTGAAATCAAACAACTCCTTCACCTCTCGCTCCGATGGGAGCCGGGGGAAGAGAAGCCGAGACAGCCCGTCGCGTAACGATGCGCACGATGGCCAAGAAGGACGCTTCCCGGGGACGTCAGCCAAAGACTGCACCGCTCCTCCTCTGGATGACAGTCGAGAGCAACTCGGAAGTATTTCTGCCTCGACAACCCATTTGGTTCACCCGAGTTAGGGTCCAAAGCCTACCCCGACCCGTCGAGCCAAAGGTGATCCAAGCAAGAAGCTCCTCGAGCCAAAAAGGGCCAGGTTCGTCGAGATCCAAACCAAGAAGTACCATGAACGCCTCGAGAAGGAAAGAGACGGCGACCGTCAGAGTGGCAGCCACGAACAGGGCAGACGATAGCGGAGCCCCGTCAAGGCTGCTAGTGAGTCGAGGAACGAGGAAGGTGCCTTTCGAGGTTTGCCAAACCCAGCGTGATAACCACAGAAAAGGATGGCAACTGAGACCGACGCAAGCGCTCTCCCCTAAAACCCTAGGGCACTCTGCCGAGATCTCGGGGCTATCCCAAACATGGCCCCCACACCTCAAGGAAGCGCGCCGCGATGGATTGCACAAACGGTTATGGCCGTTCGGCCCGGCCATATCGCGATGTACGTCTTGAAAGGCTCACCACCTTTCCATTCACTAAGGAGATTGACTTGGTATGTCTGCCTTAGGGTTTCTCTCAACCTAAGTTTGCCAAATACTGCGGTAAATCCAAGGCGTACACCCATCTCGTTCAGTACAAACACATGTCCCTTTTCACCCAAAATGATGCCTTATTATGCAAAGTTTTCCCCGCCAGTCTCGGTAATCTAAGCTAGTTTAACCAGCTTAATGTGCGATCGATCTCCTACTTCGACAACTTGTGCGAGGCGTTCATGGCACACTTCGTCACAAGTAACAAACACGATAAGGAGATCGAATCACTCCTAGCATTTTGAAAGCGTAGCAACAAGACGCTTTAGCAGTACGTAGGGCGCTATTGGGAACTCTTTAACGAAATCGAAGGGTGTGACCTGGTCATCTCGGCAAGAGGCTTTAAACAAGGGCTAGGTACTGAAGACGAACAGGTGTACGATGACTAGGATTGAGGAATAGTGCCAACTCCTTGAGTCGAACGCAGAGCAGGGCATGGTGAAGTGCTCAACGGCCAAAACGTTGTTGTTTCGGTCCCCAGCGCTCCGCTCGGACACACCTCAATGCTGAAGAAGCAGGTATACAACATCAAAACCATCTCTAAGAAGGGCCCGAAGCCTTCTGACATCGCGGCCGGAAAAAACTATTTTTAATATCCTAATTTACAAGATTGTCAACCAGATCAAGGACCGTCCTTCATTTCATTCCCAACCCAGAAAATGGGAATGGAGAACGGGAGGGTCAAGAGCCCAATTGTTCGCTGCACGTACCAAAATGAGCAAGGCCATTTCACAACTGCTTGCAAGCCCTTCAAGGCCTACCTGAAGCAGTTGATCAGATCGTTCAGATGTCCCGCGGTAACCAACTGCTCCAGGTAGTCCTTGAAGGGCTTGCAAGCGGTCGTGAAATGGCCCTGCTCGTTGTGGTACGTGTAGCGAACAATTGGGCACTTACCCTCTCGTTCTCCGTTCCCATTTTCTGGGTTGGGAATGAAATGAAGGGACATTCCTTAATCTGGTCAATAATCTGGTAGATCAAGATATTGAAAACAGTTTTCTCGGCCGTGAAGTCAGCAGGCTTCAGGCCCTTCTTAGAGATGGGTTTCATGTTGTTTACCTGCTTCTTCAGCGTTGAGGTGTGTTCGAGTGGAGCACTGGCTACTGGAACAACGCTTTTGGCCGTCGAGCACTTCACCATGCCCTGCTTAGCCTTCAACTCGAGGAGTTGGCACCATTCCTCAATCCTGGTCATTAGTTAATTTAGTTCTTCCATGGACTTTGGTTTGTGCCGAGCCAGATCCTTGTTCATCTTCGGTGCCTTGCCCTTGTTTGAAGCCTCTTACCGAGATGACGCGGTCACACCCCTCGATTTCGCTAAAGAGTTCCCAATAACGCCCTACATACTGCTGAAACGTCTGGTTGCTACGCTTTCGCAGTGCTAGGAGCAAGTTGATCTCTTTCTCGTGTTTGTGACAAAGAGCGCCATGAATGCCTCGCACAAGTCATCAAAGCAGGAGATCGATCGCATCTCAAGCTGGTTGAACCAAGTGAGGCCCAGATTATCGAGACTGGGAAACTTTGCATAACAGGGCATCATTTTGGGTGAAAAGGGACACGATGTGTTTGTACTGAACGAGATGGGTGTACGCCTCAGATTTACCGCCATATTTGACAAACTTAGGGTGAAAGAAACCCTAAGGCGGACATACTGAGTCAATCTCCTTAATGAATGAAGATGTGGTGTGTTTTTCAAGACATGCGTCGCGATGTGGCCGGGCTAAATGGTCATAGCCGTCCGTCGCGGCGCGCTTCCTTGAGGTGAGGGACCCGTCTTTGGGATAGCCCCGAGACTTCTACAGAGTGCCCTGGGGTTTTAAAAGAGAGCGCTTGCGTTGGTCTCGATTGCCATCTTTTTCCGTGGTTATCGTGCTAGGTTTGGCGGACCTCGGAGGGCACCTTCCTTGGCTCACTGACAGCTTTGACAGGGCTCTGTTGTCGTCTGCCCTTTCCATGGCTGCCGCTTCGACGGTCGCCGTCTCTTTCCTTCTCGAGGCATTCATGGTACTTCTTGGTTTGGATCTCGACGAGCTTGGCCCCTTCTGGCTTGAGGAGCTTCTTGCCTAGCCTTTGGCTTGACGGGTCGAGTCAAGGCAAAAATACTTTCGAGTCGCTCTTGGATTGGTTTCTGTTTTAGATCCTCCCTGGAGCGGCGCTGGGGGACGGGCCGGACGGCCATCCCCGCCGATTGACTGTCATCCAGAGGAGGCACGTTGCGGTCTTTGGCTAATGTCCTCGGGAAGCATCCTTCTGGGCCATCGTGCCCATTGTTACGCAATAGGCTATCTCGGCTTATCTTCCCCCGGCTCGCACTGGAGGGAGAGCTGGAGGAGAGGTGAAGGAGTCGTTTGCTTTCAGCCAACTCCTCCTTGACAGTTTTGTCATTCTCGACCCTCTTTGTGAGGAGGTCGATCTTCTGCTCCAAGTGGCGGACATAGACCTGGAGCTTGTTGCAAGGCTCGGTGTCCGGAGACATGGCAAGCGCGGCGCCGATTGGATGTGTGGCGACGGACATGTGTTGTTTGTCTTGTCTAGTGGAGATTCTACCTGTGCCTTCGTTGTGCGGGCCATCACTAACACCTGGGCCGCTCACCTCTAGTTCTTGGATTTCCACCGTAAATAGCAACTGAGAACAATGGGAGAGCTGAGAGACGAAGGGTGTGAGAACGACTGTGGGCTACTGGTCCCAACAAAGTCGCCAATATTGGGCGTTACAGTTTGGATTACTAGCTTAGCGTCAAAACTCTCTGGTTCGTCACTTGGTAGCCTGTCACCTGACATGCACAAAGTCACACGTAGGCTAGTGGCAGCCCGGTTAAGTTAGTAGATAGCTGAAGATGACAGTGTGTTTTGGTGGAATGACATACCTCTCTAGGGAGCTTAGCGTCAAAACTCTCTGGTTCGTCACTTGGTAGCCTGTCACCTGACATGCACAAAGTCACACGTAGGCTAGTGGCAGCCCGATTAAGTTAGTAGATAGCTGAAGATGACAGTGTGTTTTGGTGGAATGACATACCTCTCTAGGGTTTCCCCTCTTTGCTTGTATGGGGTCTGCCTTGCTTGGTCTCCAAGCAAGCACGTGGAGAGCACGCTCCGCAACCGCCTTGGGTGATGTCATGAATGACGCATCGGATAAGGTTGTTACGTGTGATTCCCGTTGGGGTGCAATGATGACTCTCACCATGTGTTGTAACCGCCTCGGCCTACGTCAACGTGACGTATGTAGCAAAGCGGTTAGGTACACCCGACGAGACGCTTCAAGTCGTATCCTAGGTGGCTCGGAAGATGTCTAAACGGTTGCCACCTGAGCCTCACAGACAGTAAGGCCCCGGGCAAGGTGATCTGAGCAGCCCTTAGGATTACGTATCCGAAGGATTTGCTCGGTCCAAATGGTTCTCTTGGTTCGAGCAGTTCGCTACGTGCCCGGACCTCACCAAGCCGATCGGCTAGGCCCCTGCCCGAGCCCGTGAATCTCAGGCCACTACAACACATATACATCAACTTACTAACAAAAGCCATGTCAATCACCCAAAGTGGAATACAACTATCAGCAAAAGAGCTCGCCTTTACAATAGGGTCGGGATAATCGAACTTGGCCTTTGGCCAAGATTGACTCTCTAACCTTTCTATTGGAACTTGGAAGTGTACATGAGTGATCAATTAGGTGGTTGTTAAAATGTGCATATTCTATGGGGCCGGTATTTTTCTTTGTGTCTACCAAAGCATATTACTCAAAATCAATCTGCAATAAGTGGAGAAGCCGCCCACGCTCATATACTAGTATTGGAGGTATTATTTAACTGATGTGGACAAGCTTTTAACACACTCCCCGCACGTGCAACTCCTGACTTGCACATGGTGAGGTAAACAACGGATCAATACCATGACAATCACCATTAAACAAGTTGCACTTTTGGCACAAGCAAAGGAGTATCAACCACAAACGAAACATATTCTTGCACCAAACCTTCCAATGCCTAGCTCTCCATGTTAAAGCATCCAACTCAACACCAATTGCTTAAGCGATGTGGAACAAACTCTTAACAGCGTCTAATATAAAGAAATTTCTATCAAGATCAATAGGTCAAGGACCATATGTTGTAAAGGCTGGGAATGGTCTAATTGATCCTCTAGGTATTGTTAAGAAGGAAAAAGAACAGCGAAAGTTCTTACATTTTCCTAAAACTAGAAAAGTGGTAGCGATAAATTAACTTAGCATTGCTAGTGTTTGTTTTCTTTTTATATTTTTCTTTTTTTAAATTTATATCAAAATTATTGAAAGCAAAATGGAACATGTTTGGTAACTCTTTTTGTTGCCACAAAAGTGGCAATAATTTCCAAACAAAGATTTGGAAATAAACAAAAAAAAGTCATCACTTGTTTTGACGAGTTTTTGTTCTCTTCATACTCCACTGTTGCAAGCTCTTCTGTAAGTTGTGATACACGTTCATGGAAAGGGGACATTTCAATTGTTATCGAAACAACTGTGTACCAACCTCTTTCCTACATTCTTGTTTCCTTTGCAGGAAAAAGAAAAAGAGAATCATTATTTTTTCTCTTAAAAAAAATGGATAACGTTACAAAATGCTTAACTTTTTTTGTGTGTGGAAAATACAAAACATTAATCTTACAAATGTTTTCCTTGAAGATGTTCCTGTGAAGTTGGAGAAGTGCTCTAAAGAACACAATATAGGTGACGTTGAGAGTCCACCTATTAACATCTCTCAAGCGACACAGGTCCACAAGGACAACCGGGCTCAATCTTTCGGGGAAGACAACTCCACTTCTGGTCTGTTGTTAACAATTTCTTAAACTAGCAATTCCTAATTCAAATGCATTAGTGATTAAATCTGACATTGTCCTTCCATATGGCGACAAATTCAATCGGTTCAAGGGCGTACAGTGAGCCAAAAATTGCAGGCTATGCTTTGGAAAGTCTTGGAATTATCAGGTAAATGGTCTAGAAGAGCCTGTTCATTGATAAAAATGCACACATATTGTGACTTCGCTTTTAGTGAAAAATTCACTTTGTATCCACAAACTGTCCCGCTTGTGTCACCTTACCCTTTAACAATCATCAATTTAAACAGTTAATTAACACCTTAAACAATCAACATTTATTCACTTTACCAGTACTTTTTTGTCACTTTAACTATCAATTTAAACGACTGATATCTGAAACAATCGATCAACATTAACTTGCTTCATCTGAAATCTTTAATGGGAATACTTCTGTTCCTAAAAGAATAGGGCTTTTGGGTTTTTAAGATTTATTGCTTTGATTTGTGAAATGGAAGTGATTTGCCATCAAAATTTGGTTTTTCATTAGAGACCATATAAGGTAGGATTTGGTTTCAGGGCTTTAATACACCCCCCCACAACACACAACCCCCACCCCCCCCCCCCCAAAAAAAAAAAAATGTGGACCTTTATTTCGAAATATGGTTCAATCACGGCCGTTAGATCAAAATCAGATATTAAAAGTATGGTGATTTTGTGAGTTTCCTGCAAAAGTAAAAATTTATTTTCCTTAAACATATTTGCGACCGACCATACTTACTGTGGGGCATTGATGCCCCAAAACCACCATGAGGCATCACAATGGGACACAGCTATTAATAAAAGCAAAGAAGATGCAGTGCACTTTGAACGTGCATAATGCTGAGATGAATTTGATCGGAGACGGTCAGTATCCATCCCCCCCTTCTCTAATGGCCCTTGCACTATCACCCATGGATGCTTCATTTGGTGTTCCTCCAAAAATTTTAACCTCATTAAAAATGTGGGACAAACTGCATCACTATTAATGGTCAAGTGTTAATTGTTACAAGCAATGTTCTGAATACCGTACCGGTCAAGGTACCGGTTTTTCTACTGGTACGGTACGTACCGGTACCGGTCAAATACCGGGTACCGTTTCGGATTGATCGCTATTAGTGTTATTTTCCTACTTAAAAAAAATTTATAGTATAATATACACTTTTTTAAAATAAAAAAAATAAAAATTCCGGTATTTGTCCGGTACCGTCCGGTATTTGCCCGGTACCGTCCGGTATTGTCCGGTACTTGAAAAAAAATATAAATTTAAAAGTAGTCCGGTACTGTCCGGTACCAACCGGTACTGCCGGTACCGGCCGGTATTTGAGCCGGAACGAAATTAGAGGTGTAGGGTACCGGATTTGGTAAAAAACGGTACGTACCGGCCGGTACGAACGGTATTAATAACATTGGTTACAAGTATAATTGATTGTTCATGGGGTAAAGTGATGCTAGAGTACCGGTAGTTTGACACGAGTAAAGTGACAGGTTTCCTCCATTTTATTTTTTCTAAAAATTTTGCAGTTGTCCAGAATGACTTCTTTTTTTTTTTTTTGCGATTGCAATAGTTCCTCAGATCAAACACATTCGAGAGCGAAAGCTGGTTCATCTCCAAGCGCTTCAACTAGTCAATTCCTTGTGTGAGAAAATCAAAAGTTTAAACGACATAGACGCTTACCATACAATTGCCAAGACTGCTATCATGATTGCAGCAAAGACAGGGATTCCCGAGGTCGTAGAGGAGATTGCTGAATGGTTTCCCAGTTTAATCTGGAAAAGAGACTCGGAAAATCGTAATGTATTTCATCAGGCAATTATATACCGTCACGAAAATATTTTCAACCTCATATATCAGATGAGTGACCACAAATATTTTGCCACCAATTTCCTGGACAAATTTGGGGACAGTATGCTGCATGTGGCTGGACAACTCGCACCTCCAAACAAACTCAATCTTGTTCCTGGTGCAGCTCTGCAAATGCAACGTGAGTTACAATGGCTTAAGGTAAGTATTACGTACATGCCTTTATATCATACGTGAGTTACAATGGCCTATTATGGTGATTCTATCCATTATTTTGTAGGTATCTAGATGTAAATCATCCTTAAGAAAAGTTCAGATCGATGAAAAATCTTAGCCAAGTCTGAAAAAAGATGATGAGCATGACTTTGAAAATAGACCTGTTTTTTTCCCCGACATAAAGGTGGCGAAATAATGTAGCTACAATAGTCGGATCATTATTTTCATAAATCATCTCCACACTTGGGCCAGCAAAATGACGAGACCAGATCATCGAATCAAAGCCTGTGGTGGGCGTAAGGCCCAAGATTCGATGAGAGAAGCTCTTCTCATTGTTTATTAATTACCAAAGACACATGATCTCTTCACTCCAAATCCCTACTCCTATCCTGATGCACTTCCGATTGCATGATTGTCTCTAGAGATCGTGCATTTGATATTGCCCCCAAATACTAAGGTTGGGAGTATTTTAAGATGGAGTATGTGTAATATGGCTATCAAAATTCTGGTTTAGATTGTAGAATCTTAACATCAATATGACCTATGTTTAGGCCTACTGCTCCAAAGCACCCTAGGATAAAAAAATCTCTAGAATTTAAAGTGAGTGAAATTTTATCACAAAATCATGTAGAATCTTATTTTTGAAGCACCTAAAAAAATTATGTAAAATCACACTCTGCTTCCGATCTCAATTCCAATTCCAATTCCACAAACACCTTTTAGTCTGTATTTTTTGTAAACATGTTTGTGTATTCTTTTCTGACTTCAAGCAGAAGTTCCGAAACAGTTGGCTCTTTCATTTCCAAGGGCACAACTCCTCATCATATTCCTTCAAGAGATAATGCACCAAATTACCAATAATGGCAATTCATTCGGGTCGTCAAACTATTGATTCAAGTGACTTACTAACTAATTAACCGTCTAACAACCTAAAGTGTGAACACACTCACAAAAAAAACCACCTAGTGATCCAAGTCCATGGGAATCTTTGTAATATATGGTTCAATGGAAGTCAATCCAGTTAGAATCTACATTATTCATAGAACTCAATACATTTTGGGTAGGATTTTTGCTTATATCGCACTTCTGATATCTTTTTAGTTAATTGGAAGATAGGATTATACTATGGATTTGTAGTTTCTCTTTAATTGTTGTAATAATTCAATGACGTTCATGATGATATAGATGATTTCGAATACAATGAAAGTAGAATCTAACAAATCTCCATCAGATTTTACGCTCAAATGATCCAATAGCAAATCTCAATTTTAACAACCTTGATATCATGTTCAATATCAAATCCTAGTACATGCGAAAACAATTATTTTAGTTCCACACAAAAGTAGGGTAAATTCCAGGTGAAGCAAAATCAAAAATTTATTGTTGTAAGGTTGTACCTTATTGAAGACACAAGTCTAACTTAGGACTATGTGTATCATACAGGAAGTGGAGAAGTTCTTATACCCCGGCTATAGAGAGATGAAGAATGCGAAAGAAGAAACTCCTGCAATGGTGTTTACTAGAGAACACAAGGACTTGGTAGTTGCGGGAGAGAAATGGATGAAAGACACTGCAAACTCATGCACAATTGCGGCGGCGCTCATAGCCACTGTGGTATTCGCAGCTGCAATCACTGTTCCGGGTGGCAACAATGGCGACAATGGCCTCCCAATTTTCTCCAAACGAAAAGCGTTCATCGTCTTTGCCGTCTCAGACGCTCTCTCTCTCTTCACGTCCGCCACTTCTCTGCTGATGTTCTTGTCGATCCTCACTTCGCGCTACGCAGAGGGCGACTTTCTCTATGCTCTACCCAAGAGATTGATTATTGGCCTTGTTACCTTGTTCCTGTCTATAACAGCCATGATGGTGGCGTTTAGTTTCACACTCTATCTTGTGTTTGGACAAAAGAAGGCGTGGACACTAATTCCAGGGGCTACATTAGCATGTCTACCCGTCACTTCTTTTGTGTCCTTACAATTTCCCCTCCTTGTGGATGTTATCTCTTCAACATATGGCCCCGGGATTTTTGGCAAACAGAGTAATCGACCCTTCTATTAGTGTGATCACCAACAAGGTGAAGAAGAAGTCCAAGCACGCCAGGTTTGTAGTCTAATGGTGTTGGGTATGTGCTATTAGGGGTTTATTTGTTTGGAGCTTGCTTGTTGGAGTATTTCCTTTGGATGGTTTTGATGTTCAATGTTAGTGCTATTTAGGGCTTTTATATACACATAGGTATATATACATATATATTCCTGTATATGTACATCTTATTTGATGCTTATGTCGTTTATCTGATGGCATCATATAGCTTTGCTGTCCAAATTTACATGATTGAATTCGTACCTTTCTTCAATAGTATGCTCTTATTATTACTAACAAAAAGAAAATGGGGTAAAAGGAGGAATGTTAGTCAGAGGATTACAACATTAGTTTCTTTACTTCAGGCAATCTTGTGCTGCAATTCCTGGATTTATTGTTTGTCTCTCTACTACAAACTAACGCCATGCATGTTTAGTTCTAACCAAATATATCCCTCTCTTATCTATGAAATTGGTGAGGCCTAGCTGGTCCTTTTCCGGATTGTCTTCAATAATGTAGGCACTTGGATACACATTTGTGAGCAACTTCAAGAAAACTGGCTTATTATTGACTGGCCAAGCTTTGATGGTTTTCAGTGCTGAACCAATTTGGGTTTGATCTCTCCTTCGGACTCAGGTTATATACATAAAGGAGACTTACAGCACAGCATATATAGCAAATTTGCACTCTATGTTTCGCTATGATGCATCGAGTGCATGCGTTTTTATGTATTGGCAAAATATGTTATACTCCTACCGTTCAAGTTGTGGAGAAAGATATTGCCTGGCTTGTAATTTTTTTCCTACCTGGCTGGGTTTTCTGTTTATACATTATAAGGTTGAATCTGGCACAGTGGCAAGTTTGGGGGCATTTGGAAGCCGAATATTTTTTAGGATTTAGATTTAGAATCTGTAAATGTGTTGCAAAATATATTTTATAGGAATTGGGGGATGGTGTTGTGGTGTGCGCAACATCGTGTTGCACACCTCCGAGCCGTCGGATGCACAATCTGACGGCTCGGATCTCATCTCGGCAATGAACGGCTTTCGATCGTTGATTGCCGAGATGAGATTTGAGCTATCGGGTGCATGACTTGATAGCTCGGATAGATTCATTGTGTGTAGAGGAGTAATCCGGAAACCAGATTTCGTATCAAATAGGAAATTCATGTACATCATGATGTAAATTCCACCGACCTCGTTTAAATCTTGGTCCACGTCACCTTGATGTCTTAGTAGAATTTGTGAGGAATTGAGACTTGATATAAATAAAAAAAGTTAATCGTGTATATATATACACGGGGCGGTTCCGAAGACACCCAAAAAAACACCTCATAGTTTCCGATCAATTTTTGATGATCTGAGCCGCTCAATGTGATCAGAATGTGATTTTAAGAGCACTTGTGAGAAATCAGCAAAAAAAAAGACCGGGAAGGGCTTGATCCGAACAGTTTCGCACAAGTTTTTTATTGAACGGTTCAAATAAAAACTGCTCAAATCAAACCTTTCCCAGTCATTTTTTTTGCTAATTTCTCGCAGACACCTTTAAAATCACATTCTGCACACATTGAACGGTTCGGATTATAAAAATTTGATCAGGAACTATGAGATTGAGATTATAGGTGTTTTTTTAGGTGTTTTTTTTACGGTGTTCCTTGAACCGTTCCGATATATATACAAATAGGAAATTCATATACATTATCAGGTAAATCCCACAAACCTCGTTTGAATCTTGGTCCACGTCACCTTCGATGTCTGAGTAGAATTTGTGAGGAATTGAGACTTGATATATATTTGGTGATGGTAAAGCTATTAGTATTTAGCGCGATCCTTGGCTTTTCTGTTCACTTAACTTCCGTGTGCTTAGTCCCGCCCCACCAGTGGATTCTCTCTATCATAGTGTCACTCGAGTCTCTGATCTTATTGATGAGGTAACTCACTCTTAGAATATCCCTTTAATCAAGACTTTATTTTCTGATATTGATGTGGAAGCTAATCTTTCTATTCCAATTAGCTCTCAAGGTGCTCCGGATAAAGGGGTATGACACTATACAGATAATGGTTTATTTTCAATCAAATCGGCATATTGCTTGACGACATCTAGCAATATTCCGCACAACTCTAGCGAGAGAGGAGAATCCAGTTAGAGCTCTTTTTATCAGGATGGTGTTTGGAGACTAATCTAGTTCTTACGAGTTTCCAACAAGATTAAAATGTTTTTATGGTGATGCTCTCACAACACTCTTGCGGCCAAAATCCCAAACTGCAAAATGCAGAGTGCAACGTCACCTAATATAAATATTTTTTCATAATATAGACCCTTTTTCTCGATGGAAATAAAATCGTACGGATACCATATGAAACCACGTCACCTTCCTTTTGATTTTGCGTCAATTTGAAGGGAAAATTGCATTTGACCCGATGTTAGGGGCAAACAATTTCGCACTCATGGAAAAGTTTTCATGAAATTGTGCCTGATAGGGGAAGCAAAATAATAATTGCATATACATGAAACTGAGTGCGTGAAAAGACGAATATATGTGAGTGAACCCATAAAATTTCTCCCTCCAACTCTTCTTCCCCCTTTCCTGTACGGCAGGAGGAATGATACCCTGACCGAACGAAAATCCCGCGCCATTGACCGCTCCTATAATTAGGCACCGTTTGGTGCATTCCACCGCTTAAGCCCTTTGCATTTGTCCCTGTTTGGTGCACTATTCTTGATCAATTTATATATTTTTAATTTTGCAGGGTCCATTTCATGGATTTTTAAAAAAATTAGCTTAATTCAAAATTTAGAAGGGTTTTTCAGCACTAGTAGGGTATCTACGAATTCTGAAACACCCTACGAATTCTAAAGTAGCTCTCACCGATTTCAGATTGAGCTAATTTTTTTTCAAAAATTCGTAAAAAATGTTTTGAGAATAACTTGCCGTTTAAATCATCTTTGTCGGATCTGTAATGGGCCTGCAAAAATTTTAAAAATAAATAAATTTTCAGAAGGTTTCAAAGAAGGTCTGCACTCTTATTGATGATTTTTTTATGATATTGGGGCATCCATTTCGGGTCCTCAAAAAATGATTCAAATAGCAAGTCATTCTTAAAATATTTTTTATGGGTTCCTAAAAAAAATTAACTCAATCCTATATCAATGAAGGTCTGCACTCTTCAGAATTCGTAGGGTGTTTCAGAATTTGCAAGAACCCTACGAATGCTAAAATAGCCCTTCTGAATTTTGAATTGAGCTAATTTTTTTTAGAAACTCATAAAAAAACAATTTAGAAATACTTTGCTGTTTGCATAATTTTTTGGAACCCGAAATGCCTCCCACAAAATCATTAAAAAAATTCATCAAAAATAGTGCACCAAACAGGGACAAATGCAAAGGACTTCACGGGTGGAATGCACCAACGGTGCCGTTTTTACAGGAGTGGTCAATGGCGCGGGATTTTTGTTCGGTCAGGGTATCATTCCTGGGACGGCATTCCTTTGAAACTTCATTGCCCTTGCTTATTTTACCTCACAATGCAACGTTCTGTTTGAAAATTACGACCTTATCCCTCTAAGTTTTTTTGATTTTGTCTTTATTAAATAAATACGTGTTTGTTAGTTTGTGGATTATTAATTCCTCACAGGGATAGAAATTGAAAAATCCAAATATTAACTCGGCTAATGACCTAAATGCCCTTTATGTCATCTCTCTCTCTCTCAGTCTCTCTCTCTGCTTCTTTGCCACCATCGCCACCACAGTCCAACCCCTTGCCTCCGCAACCAGCAGCCAGTCATGCTCTAAACCCATCTCAACAACGACTTCTACCACCAGCCATCCATAAACCCACTTTTCTCAAACCACCCAAACCCACTTATAGTGACCAAAGCTGCATTGGTTTTTGGGGACATTAAGTTACCCAGTCACAATCCATATTCATATCGCACATAAGCTAGTCACTCCCTTTGGCACGAGTTTTTGATCATCTGAAAAATGGATGTGTATCAAGGTGTAACGGGAAGTGATTTAAGAGGATGTTTTTTGCATGGTGGTGATTTGGATAAAGAAAAAGGTAGAGATGTTGCTTCAATTGTTCATTTGGTCGCTTATGCCTGTAAACCCACTTAGAATTGGCCTCCTTTTTCTTTTTGATGATGGAGAATTGGGTTCCACTATTCTTCAATTGTGCAATTTGCTTGATAAAACATATAAACCCACTGAGAATTAGTTCCATTTATTTTTGCTTCCATTATGCAATTTGGTTGCGTACACGTGGAAGCCCGCTGAAAATTGATTATGTCTTTTGAATCAGGCAAACAATATCAAATTTCTTGGATCTTGTTTTTGGAAAAACGTTCTTTCGGTATCACCATGTTATACATAGGTGATCCAATGGGTAAATGGAATTGGGAAGTTATTCTACTGGGTAATGAGAATATTGGGTTTCCATTTTTGGTAGTCTTCTTGAGATGAGATCCTGCTCTATATCTCTGTATATGTTTTACACTGTTGTAGGAATGGAGATAAGGAAAAGGAAGAGGAGAAAAGAGAGATGGTGGAAATGCCAAGGTGCTGTGAATCTGATGATGAGAGAGAGAGAGAGAGAGAGAGAGAGAGAGAGAGAGAGAGAAGACATTGGGGTATAACGAAAAGAAGACGGAAGGGGGTATTTTTACAATGTCACGTCCAGTAAGGGAGTAAAAGGGAGGGCAGTGAAGTTTCAAAAATATCATGGGAGGTTTGCAGATTTTTGTCGGAATCCTCATGAGAGGTCAGTGAAATTTACCCTTGTACATCATTTATAATCTTAATTTGCAATCTTACAGGGAATCGTGCGTGTAAACCTTGATCTTGTCATTTTTTTAATGGTCACTTTGATATTGTTGTCACCCAAGCATTTTTTTAATTTTTCTTGAAAGGGTCATCCAAGTATATTCAATCATGGGGGGTTTTTTTTTAATCGTCAGTTGGATATTCTTGTCACGGTGTCACCCAAGTAATTTTTTTTTTGTTTGATAGGGTCGTCCAAGTATATTTTAACACCTTTTATATTGGTAGACGCTCCAAGACGGATAGAAGTGGACAAAGTATGAATATACCAACACCGAATACATATACTCAGGCAAAAAAAAAAAAGCATGAATACATATATATGTAACGTTTTGTGTGCCTACATTTTATCCTGGTCCAACCATTCAATTGAGTATCTCCTTAGTTGTGGAGTATGGATCAATTGGTTGGAAATGATGAGATAGAGCCATCGAGAATTGAGCTGGCAGAGACGGGAAAAAGTTTGAGATCATCTTTCCGGTGCCATACCTCTAGTTCCAGAAACAGTTCGGGGGTTGATGTTGAATGTGCCTCACAGTGGGCTGAAATTGATAGACTGCCTACATTTGAGAGATTGAGATCATCTTTGATTGATGAACACAATGGGAGCAGCAAAGTTGATATTCAAGGCAAAAGGGTAATCGACGTTACTAAGCTTGGTGCTCAAGAACGACACATGCTCGTTGAGAAACTCATCAAACACGTCGAGGATGACAACCTTCAATTGCTACAGAAAATGAGAAGAAGGATAGATAAGTCAGTCCTTTTTTCGTGATGTACTGATACACACATGCATATAGTCATGCACTGGATATGAGGGTGCACATACATGGTTCAAAGGCATCCTAGAGTAAGATAGACGGATAAAGAATCTTTGAGTGCACATGCAACTCAATGTACTTTTTATCTGGAATTGATTTTCCAAGTTCTATCTGTCAATCAATGAAGGCCATAAAATTTCAACTTGTTACAATGCAATAATACTACTCAATTTTCTTTCAAATTGTTCAATCCGTATCTGTGCTCTAGGTTCTTCATTTTAATCACTGATTGTCTGTATAGACATACTTGTTCATGATTGTCTTTTGAGAATCTGCTAATTGGTTTGTACTTCTTATTCTGGTAGAGTTGGGGTAGAATTGCCGACAGTTGTCGTGCAATATAACGATTTGCGAGTGGAAGCAACGTGTGAGGTGGTTCGGGGCAAGCCGCTTCCAACTCTATGGAATTCACTCAAAAGACTTCTTCTTGTAAGTATCTAATTTCTTCAAGAGAAAGTTCAAAGTTACCATTCTCATGTATATGTACACCTGTGGGCGGTTTTCTCAACTAGCCACTGAAATCTATGTTTGGGTTAAGAATACAAATCATACGAGTTGATTTTGGACCAAAACAACCATAATTTGTCCGCCATCTAAATTTCAACCCAATCCGTGTTAATTAATTCTGAGGGCTAGCTAAGATTACGTTTATCTGAATCACGTGAATTTTGACAGTTTCTTATTTCACCCAAATTTGTCCTACTCATAATTGACAGGCCCAGTTTGAAATGAGTTTGTAATTTCTGAAAGTGGCAACACATTTATGTTGCCATATGCTAGAGGTGATTAGCCCCTTAAGCCAAATTTAGGTGGTTATGGGGTTCTCAATGCATAACTCTATGGGAGTAAAAACGGCCAAAATACCAAGACAAGATCCATCTCTTGTTGAATTCTTAATTTGTTGCAAAGCAAGTAAATAAATCCACATTTCAACATCAAGTAAAGTAGATCCACCGTAGTTCATGTAAATGCCTAAATTGATCAATTTAAGTCTTTTTCTTCACAGGACTGCACCAAGTTAATTGGTTTGAAATCACAAGAGGCCAAGATAAACATCATTGATGATTTCAATGGTATCATTAAGCCTGGAAGGTGTGATTAATTTGCATCTCAATCTACTTTTATTTATGCCATAAAGCTATAGGGACCGACCAGTCCCCTACTGAAATCGTACCGATGGTCGCGCCGGGCCGTCCCTGGCCACCAAACGGCCAATCTGAGCCGTCCAAAAATTCTATAAAAAAAACGAGGGGGCCCACGCGGGAATCAACGGCATCCGATGTGTGTATACACGAAAAATAGGGTGTTTGGATCAAGCACTCTACACACATCGGATGCTGTTGATTCTCATGTGGGGCCCCTCGTTTTTTTTTTTATAGAATTTTTGGACGGCTTGGATTGGCCGTCCGGTGGCCGGAGACAGCCTAGCGCGGCCGTTGGTATGATTTCGGTAGGGGACCGGTCGGTCCCTATAGCAGGACTCTTTTATTTACCTGTACTTGACTTGCCATACGAGAGGTAATACCATGTGGTTGAATCAACTTGAAGTCTTTAATTTTGTCAAGTAAAACAACTCAATCTACACATTCTCTTAAATATTGGTTTAGTGGTTAGTGCTTTCAATTGGAAGTTCCACTTCAAATTTCCTTTCCCTCGTAAGTCAAATAGAATGGTATTGATGGATTTCGACATTTGGAGGTTGGACTAATTAACATATATCATCATAGAGTCTCCTTCTCCTAAGGACCACCTTAACTTAATAAAATAAGGACCTCCCTTTCCCGATAGTATTTCGATGATCCAAGCCGCTCAATGTGTTCAGAACGTGATTTTAAGGGTACCCGCGAGAAATCAGCAAAAAAAAAAGACCGAAAAGGCTTCATCCGAGCAGTTTTTGTTTATATTTTGTCGAACGGTTCAAATAAAAACTGCTCGGATGAAGCCCTTCCCGGTCATTTTTTTTGCTAATTCCTCGCGGGTACTCTTAAAATCATGTTCTGAACACATTGAGCGGCTCGGATCATTGAAATTCGAACAGAAAATGGGAGAAATGGAGAGGTCCTTATTTTAACTAAAATAAGGACCTCCTCATTTGAAAATGACTGTATCATCATATATTTTACATGCATTTAATAAGATTATATTGTTTTCATAATAAAGATATGTTCCTTTGTTATGCTTTTCGAGGACATATTACCTTTTTCCTTTTCATCATTTTTTCCTTGGAAATTTTTATTCTTTTCAGTTTACTTAAGTAGGCCTATCATTGCTCCAGGATGACTTTGCTGCTTGGTCCTCCAGGATGTGGGAAAACTACTTTATTGAAAGCACTTTCTGGAAATTTAGATAAATCTCTCAAGGTACCTTATTTTTCTTCTTTTGAACAGTTAAAATTGTTAGTGAACGTGGAACTAAAATGATTATACAAAGCAAGTAAAACTGCAAGATTTGCAGAGTTACAAAATAGGTAAAGCTTATAGGGCCACCTTCTTTGCTTAACATATGTAAGTTTTTGTGGTTCTAATTTGGTTCATAATTTTTCTCAAGGTTTGCTATTTCTTACGTCTTCCAAGTACTGTCGTATATTCTTAAGAAGTTGTCTCAAATGTCCACATATATTTAATAACACACACGTACTGTATAATTTTTCAACTTGTGACATTCTCTTATGAGATACTTGTTAGATTTCTTGAAGGGTTCCAACCTAAAACCAATTGGCAATAGGTGGAGTAACCTCTAGAATTTATTAACCAAGCTTGGGTGACTTAGAGGAGCGATGTGGGACAAGTCTAACACTCCCCCTCACGTGCAGCTCGGATGCACGTGGAGGTGACAGACCAGGAGCTGACTGACTGACTCGGGCGACAGAGATGACAGAGACTTTCCCACGCGAGGTGAGGCCACCCAAGACCTAGCTCTGATACCATGTTAGATTTCTTGGAGGGTTCCAACCTAAAACCAATTGGCCATAGGTGGAGTAGCCTCTAGAATTTATTAACCAAGCTTGGGTGGCTTAGATGAGCGATGTGGGACAAGTCTAACACTCCCCCTCACGTGCAACCCGGATACACGTGGAGGTGACAGACCAGGAGTTGACTGACTGACTCGGACGACAGAGATGACAGAGACTTTCCCACGAGAGGTGAGGCCACCCAAGACCTAGCTCTAATATCATGTTAGAATTCTTGGAGGGTTCCAACCTAAAACCAATTGGCCATAGGTGGAGTAGCCTCTATAATTTATTAACCAAGCTTGGGTGGCTTAGATGATCGACGTGGGACAAGTCTAACAATACTTGGGTTGTGCTGGTGTCTTGCCTAGCATATGCTTCTAAGAACCAATCAACTACTAGTGATCCAACTCTTCTTTCGTCTTTGTAGCTTTTAACTTTAAGCGATAAAAAATACATGAATGCAATTAGAATGCCCTCCTAAATTTCTAGCGCCGAAAATGGATGGCGAATTGGATAATCAATGTGCTTATCTGCCCACAAATTAATTTGCTATATATATGAAACCCATAAAGTCCACTCTCTTGGAATTGATGACTTAGCTCATTGCATCGAGCGTGTTAAGCTAAAATTTGACACGCTAGTGCTCTATAGTTGAGCTATGATTTGATATCTTTCTAGAACTTCTTCCAAACGCTTTTCTCTTTTGTTCATTCTTTTCTGCAACAGGTTGCAGGGGAAGTTTTTTACAATGGACACAAACTTGAAGAGTTCATTCCCCAGAAAACTTCGGCTTATGTAAGCCAAAATGACCTACATATTCCTGAATTAACTGTCAGGGAAGCACTTGATTTTTCAGCTCGTTGTCAGGGGGTTGGAACCCGAGCAGGTATGATCTTTGAGCAGTCAAAGGATTCCTTTTAAGTTGATGTTTCTAATGACGGTTAAAAGAAACAGTTAACACCTGCGCAGAGATAATGGCTGAGGTCATCAAAAGGGAGAAACAGGGACGAGTAGTTCCAGATCCAGATATTGATACTTACATGAAGGTGTTGTTAGTATCTCTGATCTTCTCTTTCCCTGTGTTTCTGGAGTTGTCAATATGATTTTCTACCGGCTTTTGTTGGTCATATAGGAGTACAAACATACAATGATTGTGAAATCTCTGTTATTCTTTGCAAGACGCTTGGAACAACTTGCACTCAGATTTTGTATTACCTTCTCCAACTTCAGTGGCGGGGTATTAGCTTCCCGAGGTGGAAAATAAATGGTTAATAAAGATTTGCAAGCTTAATTGTCTCCAAAAGTAGTGAGCTAGTGATAGTTGAACACGATAAGTAGAACTGCAACAACAGGGCAAGGCCTTAAATTGATTCTGTTATATTTATGAGTGGAGCTTGTTAAACTTAAAAATACGAAACTAAACTAAGGAGCATAATCTGCGTTAAAAAAAATGTAAACTAAGGAGCATAACAGTAGTTGCCAATGACAGTGTGATGTGACCATATCTCTGCCTTAGTTTGTCACTAAAGTCTAATCAGGATGACCGAATTGATGGGAAACTTGCTTAATTTTTGTAAGTCAACAACTTATTATGTACATGAAAAGCATAAAGTGTAGCATCTTAGCATCAGGGATCTTCCACAAATACAGATGCTAGTTCCAGATTGTAAGATGTGTTACATCTGTGTAATAAGAGCTTATGTGGTACATAAGGTTTCGAAACTCTAGGCTATTTTATTGGACTTGGCTAACCTTACCTAACCTACTATATATTTTATTGACATGCATACTGTTTGATTTCAATTTAACAACCTAGGCTATTTTATTGACTAAGTTGCCCTAGGGTAATTAGTTTCACTGGGAGTGATCTGGTGAAACTAATTTCTTTCTTGGCCATTTGATACTACACTTGGATTCCTGTTGTGAATCTGTTTGGTCATGGTACTCCAAGCTTCCAGTTGAGGACTAAGGGCTTCTCAAAGTTAGTAAAGTATATAAGACTATAATTGATAAACAATTCATGCATATGTGTAGGTTGTTGATTACATTTCTCATATTCTGTAGCTGATATAGCTCTACGATGACTTCTGCATTTTTTTTACCAGTCAATTTCTTTTGAAGGACAAAAGACTACCCTCCAGACTGACTACATTTTGAAGGTATGTCTTTCAACAGGATTGGCATTGATCTTCTTCAATGTTGTTGCTTGAAATATGGTTTACCTAGTAACTATTTTTTTTCATCATTTCCATGATTATTCAGATTTTAGGACTCAATATCTGTGCTGGGACATTGGTTGGAGATGCCATGAGAAGAGGTGTCTCTGGTGGTCAAAAGAAAAGATTAACTACAGGTAGTCTTCCTTTCCACGCGGTGGCCCAGCACCCTTCTTCATCACACATTGTGTGGGGTCCATACACTTAGTACTAGGCCCCACAAGAATGTGTGGTGGAAAATTTATTATGTTCCGTGATTTAAGGTAAAAAAGTTGATCTATAGAACTAGGATTTATCTACGAGGAGGTCTTCAATCTAGGATACTAATTTTAATTTCATTCTTTTCATCTAGGCAATTTGGATACAAATAAAAGAATTTTTTTTATGAATAGGAGACAAAATTTTTAAATCACGCCTGTCATCATTAATTGCCTATCTTGACTTTAAAATAAAAGGAATCTCTCAAAAAACCTCTATCAAGGGCATTATCCCTACTCATAACCAATTATGTTCTCATAATATATTGGTTTTATGAACAGGATATATCCTAGTTCACCCTCCAAGTCAAGACCCCAATGTAATTTACCCTAAAGATAAATGTGTATTGGTATTTTGCAGGCGAGATTATTATAGGTCCTACCAGAGCCTTATTTATGGATGAAATATCAAATGGCTTAGATAGTTCCACCACATATCAAATTGTTGATTGTCTTCAACAGCTAGCGCATATCGCGGATGCTACTATACTTGTGGCACTTCTTCAACCAGCACCAGAAACCTTTGATCTCTTTGATGACATTATTTTGATGGCAGAAGGAAAGATTGTGTATCATGGACCCCGTAGTCACATTCTAGAATTTTTTGAGGATTGTGGGTTTAGATGTCCTAAAAGGAAAGGGGTAGCTGACTTCCTCCAAGAGGTAAATTTTTCTTGGTCTATGAAGCACTGGTACAAGTACGACATTAGGTACTTACAAAACCATCAACCAAAACCCCCCTCACGTTAATCCACTTGCTGCCCCACACCAGAGTATTCACTGACGGTTTTAACTAACCAACCAATGGACTCTGTATCTAACCCAAATTACACTTGGTTAACACCTCTCTCTCTCTCTCTCTCTCTCTCTCTCTCTCTCTCTCTCTCTCTCATTGTTTGTTATTTGTTTCCTCCCAAGTCCCAACTAGTTACTTTATTCCTGAATATTTCCCTTTTCTTACTTCACTCTACAAATCTTTTTCTTTTGTGAGTTGGCTAGAGTTCTGGAAAAAAGTTCTGAACTTTTGGCTGGTTCTGGAGTAAACAAGAGTAAGAAACTAGAATTTCAGGGATAAAATTGAGGCCAACTGGAGACTGCCGGAGAAAGAGAACAGTATGTGGTGGCTGAGCGTAGCAGGATGAGAAATTGCTGCGTAGTGGTGTTGGGCTAGGTTTGTACAACCATCGAAAAGTGGAAGTTTTAAATGTATAAACCATAAAGAAATGAAGAAGAAATACTTGCCCCAGTAAAAGAAAAGAAGAAGAGGAAGAAAGCATGGAGAGAGGAGGAGGATCTGGCTCTATTATACTTACGACCTAAACAGTGTCGTTTTGAACGGCTGCCAGCCTGCAGCGATCTCGCGCGCTGCATGATCCCTGGGATATAAATTGAAAATTTTCTTTCTGCAGAGAAGTTGGAAACAAAAGCATTGAAGGTGTTATTTGAATCAGAGTTTCTATTTCTTTTGAAAAAGGTTGTATGTCACAACTTAGGATAGAAGGAAAAGAAAGGATAACAAAGATTCAAAAAGGAGATAGGCGTTGCAATACTCTCAGGTACCCATCCCCGTACGTAGCCTATAAATGTCCTACCCAAAATAAAAAATGCATAGATTTGTTGCTCCGAATATGTATTTTGCCACACTAGAGTGGTAATCAACCCGCACCAATTCATGGTACTTGTACGACTAACATTTTTGTGAGTATCGTGTTTCATTGCTTTTGGTTCATATGGAATAATGGAAGTCTTCTTTGAGCTCTTATATTTTTGAGGATCATACACTATCCCGTTGGACGACATTGTAGGTTATCTCAAGAAAAGATCAAGCACAGTATTGGCACCAACCTGAACAGTCTTGTAGTTACATCTCTGTTGACATGTTTTCCAAGAAATTTAAGGAATCTACTTATGGGAAGAAGCTAGATGAGGAGCTATCACAACCATTTATCGAGTGCTGCCAAAAAAATGCAAGTTCTTTTGGCATGTATTCACTAACTAAACTGGCACTCTTTAGAGCTTGCATGTCAAGGGAATGGCTACTCATGAGGAGAAATTCTTTTGTTTATGTCTTCAGATTAATTCAGGTTATGATCAATGCCTTCGTAATTCTTTCGTCCTCACTTGTTTCTTCTCCTTTTATTGCCAATACAACCTTTAAAGTTTAAACGTTCATGCTTTCATGTGTTAAATGGTCGTAAGTCATAACATACATAAATTCAATTCTTCTTCTTTGCAGCTTGTTATCACAGCATCTATCTCAACAACCGTGTTCTTGAGAAGTGGGGCGGGTATTGATGTCATTCATGCAAACCTTTATTTGGGTGCTTCGTTCTATGCTATCATTGTGCTTTTTTTTGACGGACTGCCGGAGTTGTCCATGACTATTGCAAGACTTCCTATTTTCTACAAGCAGAGAGACTTGTGCTTCTATCCAGCCTGGTCATACGCAATATCATCCGCCATTCTCAAGCTTCCTCTTTCATTGTTGGCAGGGCTAATTTGGACATCTCTAACTTACTATGGCATTGGATACAGTCTTGAGCCTAGGAGGTTAGTGTCACTGGAAAGGCTTACGATTTATAGATATATTTTGTTTTTCTTCAAATGAGTTTTTAATTTGAGCAAGTTATCTTACTATATTTCGACCAATTTTTGAATCAACTACTCCCAAGTTTAATCTGTTTCATGGATTAAACATCTAGGTAGCCACCCTTCAGTGGTATTCTACACATACACACACAAACACCTTGTAAAAAGTAAATTAAATTGATTTGGAAATGATTTCTTCCATTGCCTCGGAATCCTAGGTTCTTTGGACAATTCATGCTACTTTTTTCCGTGCACTTCGTTGCAATGTCCCTGTTCCGTTTCTTGGCATCTGTTTTCCGCACAATGGTTGCTTCTTCAGCAAGTGCCAGTTTTGCGATACTATATGTCTTTTTATTCAGCGGATTTATAATCCGAAAAAGTAAGGTCTCAATGACTTTTTCAAATTAGAGTTTTGGACAGTTATTTTGCAAAATAAACTAAGCCTTCTTGTTGGTTGCAGCCTCTATGCCAACTTGGTTGAAGTGGGGATTTTGGGTTTCCCCCTTGTCTTATGGTGAGGTAGGCCTTGCTGTAAATGAACTCCTTGCTCCAAGATGGCAAACGGTGAGTACCTAGATAAATGAAAAAATTATTGCTTCCTCCAATCATACATTTCAATCAACACAATTAGCAACTTCTAAAATACCCTCAACAAGATGTCTTTGTTTGTTGGATATGCAACAACAGGGAAAGAACATTAACATTTCTTTACTATAACAGCTACATTATTCTATCTCCTATTTTTTATCAAAAAAAATTCTATCTCTTATTTTTGTGTAGAAACTGGCGGGGAATACTACAATAGGGGATGAAACACTTGAAAATTGCGGACTTCAGTTTAGTGGATACTTCTTCTGGATATCACTTGGTGCCTTACTTGGGTTTGCAATACTTTTCAATATTGGGTTTGCGCTGGCCTTAACTTTCTTAAACTGTAAGTTCATCTGTTGATCACATGAAGTCACTAGAAGAATATCACAATGATATGTGGTCGTTCTATTTTGAAATGAAAATCCAGCTCCGCAATCTCGTGCCATTATTTCCATTGAAAAGGTCACTCAAATAGAAAGAAGTGAAGATTCCTCCAATGGTTCCAAAAACAAAGCAAAGTTGAAGAGTTATAAGAAGACTACATCAAAACCTCATAAAGGTCCTATTTGGTGTTTTTCATTCTTCTCTTCTATTTAGTTTGGATTATTGCTTCAATTGACCACTTTCTTTGCTAATCATCTTTTAATTTTATTCCTATGGTAAATAAACTCTTCTTTACAGATCGGGTAGTATTACCTTTTGAGCCCCTAACTTTATCTTTTCAACATGTGCAATACTATGTTGAAACCCCATTGGTAAGCATATGAACAAATCTCTGAGGAACCTTTGGTGGCTATTTGATATCTTAAGTCAATTGATGTTACATTGGATGATTTTGCCAACTCGTTTGATCTGATTTCACTCAGAAAAAACTCCAACTTCTTTGTGATATTACTGGTGCAATAAGGCCTGGTGTTCTTACCGCATTGATGGGCGTTACTGGAGCGGGTAAAACAACTCTTCTGGATGTTCTTGCCGGAAGGAAAACTATTGGTACTATTCAAGGAGATATTAGAATTGGAGGGCATCCTAAGGTTCAAGACACTTTTGCTAGGATTTCGGGTTACTGTGAGCAAACAGACGTACATTCGCCACAAATTACAATAGAAGAATCAGTGGTTTATTCTGCATGGCTACGTCTAAATCCTGAAATTGATTCAAAAACTAAGCTTGTATGGCTGCTATACAATTTGTGCACAAGTTGAATTTACTGTTTAACTCTTCTAAATTTGTACAAAAGTATTTCATTAATCTAATAGCTGCTACACACATTGACAGGAATTTGTGAGAGAAGTCCTTGAGATCATTGAACTTGATGAAATAATGGATTGCTTGGTCGGAATTCCCGGTGCTAGTGGTTTATCTACTGAACAGCGAAAGAGGCTTACAATAGCAGTGGAGCTTGTTGCCAACCCCTCTATTATCTTCATGGATGAACCTACAACTGGATTGGATGCAAGAGCAGCTGCTATTGTTATGCGAGCCGTGAAGAATGTGGCTGATACGGGAAGAACAATTGTCTGCACTATTCACCAACCAAGTATTGACATATTTGAAGCATTTAATGAGGTGGGAGACCAATTAACCTATCCCATTACTTGGAAAACGAGTCAACTTGGATGTTGAACAGGAATTGAGAATTTGATCTTCAAAGCTGTTTTACAGGTTGCAACTAGCTAGTAGTATGTTTAACTCTAAAGGTTAAGTAAGGGCTAGTCTCATAAAAAAAAGAAAAAGAAAAAAAAGAGAGTAAGGGTTAGAAAATTACTTTCTGAAATGTTAGGTACTGACAAATAAGAAAGAATGTCGGAGAACAGAAATTACAGGTAAATGGGGCATGCAACGACAAGCTTCAAAACCTACTTTGCCTCTTGATTCGAAGCCTTCCAAGTTCTAGTGTTGTTGTTGTTACTAATATTAGCAATATCTGACTTATTAGACTTGTCACCTATCCTCTAACAGCTTGGGTTTTTCTGCCCTATTGAGATTCTGTGTGTGATTCAAAGTTCAAAGTAAATGTTATGTCTAACAGTCACTTGTAATCAATTGTAGTTAATTCTATTGAAAACTGGCGGGCGTATTATCTACTCTGGACCACTGGGTCATCATTCAAGCAGTGTCATCAAATATTTTGAGGTTGGGTCTGCTACAAAAATACCGAGGCCTTTTAGATGATGTTACTTTACTACTTCTATAGGTCATGCTTGTATAATTAGAAGGTTAACTATGATTCATCTTAATTCTGACTGTATCTTTCTAATAGGATATCTCTGGGGTTCCCACAATTAAGAGTAATTACAATCCAGCGACATGGATGTTAGAGGTCACTTCCACATCAGCAGAAGCCGGACTTGGCATCGATTTTGCCCAAGTTTATAAGAACTCCGTCTTGTATAAGTGAGTTCAACTATTTCTACTTTTATAAGTATTTTGAATTAGGATGGTCATCATAGACTTCTTGGTACGACTGCTATTTAGAATCTCAAGATATTTATTCTGTGAAGTTATTTAGGCATGTAGAAACTATTCCCAGCATGTCTTGCAAACTCTCTAACTTTTTGTGGTCCTAAGGTGATTTTAGATGTAGTTTCAGTTGCAAAAACAAAAGGAAGTACTAGAGGATTTGCAAACTACATTTGCCTAACTGCCTGCTTACTGATGGTAATAAGGGTTTCTGGTTTTGAAGCAGGGAAGGTCATAAATTTAAGTTTACTAAAGGCTCATAACTTCTGATAACTTTATTGTGGTCATATGACAATCCATTGCTATTTTTCACTTCTTGTTCTTCTTCTTTTTTGCCCCAGTAACTTAAACCTTCATTTAAGCAAACAAACAAGAATCCATAGGGCCAACCCTTACAACCAAGCAATGTAGGAGAAACTCCTGTTGAAAACAACAATAGCGGACAAGCCCCTTGAACACAAAACAAAACCAGGGCTGACTAAGAAGCAAAGATACGATGAGACACCCTCCAAACAATGGCCAGGAGCCTATTCTTGTTTGACTTGTTCAACTTCCTCCACGAACAAATGCAAGCTCTGACTTCCTCAATCTTATTAAGCAGAGCTGCAGCTAAAATCTCCTTCCTGCAATTTCTTTCCCTCCAAAGCCCATAAATGCAAGCAGCTAAGGACAACTTATAGACAATGTGGGGGCAGGAGTTACCAACTCTGTTGCCGCAAACCCTCCCTCTTTCCCTTTCCAGAATCATAGGAGGTCCGTCAAGTGGTTGTGGAATTCTACCACATAACTGCAAAACACACACAGAGGTTCAACAGTCATCCCCGATCCCTGAAGTCTATCTGTGGTGGACCATTTACCATGAAAAGAAAGCCACTCAATAAAGGCCCAACTAGGAATATGATGGGGAAACCATACTTCACTATACCAAGAGATACATTGCCCTCAAAGCTTGCCAGGCAGGCTTAGCAGAATATTGGTCATTCTGATTCAGATTCCAAATCACTTTCTTCTTGAGTATGCTTTCTTGCTCTTTGCCTTGAAGTATCAGTGCCTTTTCTTCTGTGTACTTTCTTCTTTTTTTTTCCTTTTTTGACCCAATGGTAGTTGTTGGATCATTCCCCACTCATGATAATCATGGCAAAGATTGGACAGTGGGTTGATTGTCATTATATTTTGTAATTGGGCACTAGTACGTTTTAATGTCAGTCCGTGAAATAGTATAGTAACTTATGGGCCATTTGATGTTTGCTAATCGCTAAACTTCGACATGAAGCTCAATTAAGAATAAGGCAGCAAATACTGGAGGAGGAAAGAATTTTTATATTTAACAACGTCAATATTTTTAATCTTAAAAGATGTAATCAGTTGATTGGACATAATGCCTTGGGACAAATTTATACAATGGAGACAGTTAACTAACTTGTGATATGGTATAAGATAACATAGTGTCACATAGATGCCATATAAGAAAGAGAACATTACTTTGTACTCCTATATATGTTAGGATATGGAAGTCTTCATCAATACAACCTGCACCATGCCCACTGACCGTCGATATTTGCACTAATGGGGAATTCATATTTACATGAAGTTTACTTCGAGGATTGATTCATTTTGGTGTAACACTTTACTCATGATACCCGTATCAAAAAAAAGGAGGAAGAATATCCTTGGTACAATATTAGTTGCTTTGTAATACTACCTTCAGTTTATGTGACTCATTTCTGATCTTTGTATTTGTAGGAACAATCAAGCACTTGTAAATTCTCTAAGAATTCCTCCTGATTCAAAAGAGTTGTATTTTGCAACCCGCTTCCCACAAAATGGTTGGGGACAGTTCAAATCATGCCTATGGAAACAACACTTGTCCTATTGGAGAAGTCCTTCCTATATCTTCAACCGCTACATGTATTCGCTAATTGTATCTTTGCTTTATGGGATCTTATTTTGGGGTCAAGGGAGGAAAATGTAAGTACGCTAAATTGAACAAAGGCATTAATGTATGATACGTAGTGACCTAGGTATTTCCTGGATGAAGAATCACCATAAGATTGGTTTCCTGATTCTCTTGACCCATAACAAGTACATTAACAGGCTCTAGTATTCGGTTATTATGTTTTTTGTTTTTGAACAGCTCGGTTATTATGTTAATCTGCAATATATTGGATAGGGATAACCAGCAAAATCTTTTCAATGTACTCGGGGCAGCATTCAGTGTTGCATTCTCCTTGGGCATATACAACTGTAAGTCAGTTTTACCATATGTCTCAACAGAACGATCTGTTTTGTATCGGGAAAGGTTTGCAGGAATGTACGGCTCATGGGCTTATGCACTTGCTCAGGTAATCTCTTAATTACCTAAAGCTTAGGTAACTCGGTCAAACTTTTGCATTGTTCCTGGTGCTTTTAGTACAACTTGATACCTATGTTCCAAATATATGAGTTACATCGCTTATAGGCGTAATTTCTTAGCATTACTAGCACTTCTTACATATTTAAATATGGCTGCTTAATTTTGTAGGTCACAATTGAGGTTCCCTATATATTGGTCCAAGCAATTGTCTTTGTGATCATCACCTATCCCATGATTGGGTATTATTGGTCAGTTTTCAAGGTTTTATGGTACTTCTATGTCGTATTGTGTACATTGATGTACTTCACGTACCTTGGAATGCTGCTTACTGCAATGACACCGGGGTTGCATATAGCTTCGATTTTACAGTCATCGTTCTACACTACATTTAACCTGTTCTCTGGATTTTTTATTCCTCAACCGGTAAGCTACTACCTTTACTTGATATGGTTAATTGTTGGTTGTGTTCAGCTGAACTATGGATTCCTAATTGTGAAAAAGAAAACATTCTTTGTTGTGATGAATAAAATGGCAATAATAGAATAATGGGAAAATGATCATGTGGAGTCTTGCTACGTTCATTGGGAGAGTCAACTTACAAATTTTAGTTATGACCTTGTTGAGATGGATTGGTGATGAAAAGCAGAAAAGGGGCACATTGGATTTACTAGGAGCACCATTGTGGTATCATGGAGTGATGTTGTGGTTTCGAGTGGGTACTACATGTATGCAGGATATATTCTATTCCATTAAAGTTGGTTTAGCAGTTGGGGATGTTTTGGCAAGTTGAATTACTGTTGGACATGAGCAGCAGTTATGGTCGGTGGGCCATATATAAATGGAGTGAGATAATGTTTTCTTACCCACACGATGACCTAATTAGTTTTGAGTATTTCAAGCTATGAACACTTTTAGTCTCTATACGTCTTAATCCATTTTTTACCTGGTAAAACAAATCTAATACCACGGAGTAGGGGAGCCCATTAAGCCTTTACCACCTAGGGTGAAGCATCTCCTTCTCTCCTCTTCTCTTTCTTTTCGCGAAAACAACCCAATTACTATTTTGGTAATTGTTACAAAATAGAAATATAAAAGTGCACCTTTCTACCCCAAAACCTACAAAGCATGCCCAAAATAAACGGTATAACCTTACTCCTCTATCCTACTTATTATTGGCCTTAAATTCACAAATCAAAACGCTTAAGTTACTCGTTATTTGGCATTCTAATATCCTCCCCATTGAAGACAATCCGAACTTTCACATTACCAAAACCTAGAAGGTTTTTGGTCCTTCTTAGAACCTTAACCATAGAAGCTTTCGATTGCCAACCAAACCAATTCTTGTTGTAGGCAGCGTTAACTAATATTTCCTAACGCTGTCCTACATTCAGTGGCTCCTTTGGAATTTGAAACTCCTTCTCTGAATGCTCATTTCCACAATTTTTTGGCAATCCATTATGGTTTTGAACTCTCCTAAGAATTTATAAGTTTGCTTTAAAGCAGTTAGTTTGCAGCTTCTAGCACTTCACGCTTTGTTGGATCTGATTTAATCAATTATCATTTCGAAGCTTAGATAACCAAACCAAATAGAGCCTTATGTCCCCATCACTTGGGGTCGGCGATATGAATCATTTTCCTCCATTGAGCTCTGTCAAGGGCTATTTGTTCACATAAACCTACTATACTCATGTCTTTGCGCACCACAACATCTAATGTCAATTTAGGTCTACCCCTCCCCGTAGCATTGCTATCCAAAGCTATCCTATCCGCTCTCTTAACTACTGCATCTTCTAGTCTACGGTAGACATGTCCAAACCACCTTAGCCTATTTTCCTCAACTTCTCTTCTATGGGTGCTACACCTACCATCTCACGAACCGTTTCATTTCTAATCATATCTTGTCTAGTCTTACCATACATCCACCTCAACATTCTCATTTCCGCTACACGCATCTTGAAGCTCAGATAGCAAGTAAAATCATCAATTTGGTCACTACAAAATACAAATCTAGTTCACAAGGCACTCTGTTATGGGCTCTTTATACTGGTAAAACATTTTAACATCCTACTATTGGCTTTATACTTTTCACAAAGACAATATTTACAATGTGTCTTAGACGTCAAGTTTAATTGGGTCAATTGGTCCATTTATTTGCATGTTGATTAGTTGTTTGGAATGTGGATACTTTAGACGAATTTGTAATAAACTGATGCATATGAAATGACTTGGTTAAAATTAGACTATAAGAATGAAGTGTGTGGTCTATTTGAAACATATGAATCTCCCTCTTTCTTTCTGTTAATCTTGGTAAATTTTGAAGATATTGACCCGTTGAGATTGTACACTTTTGTTGTTCTTTTTCCCCTTCTGATGCTACTAACCTAGTTGAATTTATAATGCATCTTGCAGCAAATTCATAAGTGGTGGATCTGGATGTATTATCTAGCTCCTACATCATGGACCCTAAAGGGGATGCTTACATCACAATATGGAGATATACAAACGGAGATCACAGCATTTGGTGAAACTAAAACCGTATCGGCCTTTTTGAGAGATTACTTCGGTTATAGCCATGATGATTTGCCCGCAGTGGGTGTTATGCTTATTACTTACCCCGTTGTATTTGCTTCTCTGTTTGCATACTGCATAGGAAAGTTGAACTTCCAGAAGAGATGAATGTTGAGATCGAACCCATATGTCTTGTATGCTTAAATGAACAGATATAATCACTCCATGACTTTACATCGATATGGTTTTATGGTTATTTCTTACATTACAGCAGATGAAATGAAGATAGAGAGAGAGAGATTGAGGGGGAGTGAGAGAGTGTAAACTTGAGTGTGAATTTGACAGGTTTATGATCATGGCGGAAAATCATCGGAAAACACTCCAAAACACAACTAATGCATCAGAATCCAACTGAAAAAACAAGCAGAAAACCAGAGGCAAGAGTTGGCAAGACACCAACCTCAAAAAAAAACGAAACACGAAAAAACTTGCACCGGAAAAAACAGACTCGAGGAAGAAACGGAGACTGGTGCGTTACCTAGGGATAAAGGTCGTGGAGATAGCGATTGGGTTTGGGTGACGAGAATCCAGTGTAATCAAACTTACTAGCTAGTATGATTAAACGATTGTTCTGTAAATTGATTTTGTCTGCAGAATCAATTCTGAAATCGATTGCACTAAAATTTGACTGGATAGCTGAATTGGGAGAGATTGTGGACTTTGACTATGAATCTAATGTGCTATTTTGGTCAAATAATCGAATGATTCCCCGATTGCTCTGCCATTTTGAAATATGGAGTATGATTTTTTGAAAAGACGTAAGACGTCTCTTACCTGGCTCCTATTATTTGCTTTCATCATAAGGGTGCATATTTGATTTTGAAAAAAATTACTATTCCTCCTTCGATGAAATAATATTGCACCTTGAGTGAATTATCTTGACACCTTTTGAGAATAACATTGCACCCAAATGAGGACGAATGTGTTTCAGTGTGATAGTCTAAGTGATAGTCTAAATCCAACCATTTGTTTTGGAAAAAATAACCATTAATCCTTTTTATGAACCAATGTTGCATCTTGAGTGAATTAACATGGCACCCTTTGAGAATTAAAAATTACACTCGAATGAGGATGAATGAGTTACCAGTGTGTTGTCTTAATTCAACTTATTAGTATTTGATTTTGAAAAAAGTTACTTTGATGAAACAATATTTCTCAAAGTTGCACTCGAATAAGGATGAATGAGTTACTAGTGTGTTGTCTTAATTCGATTATTATTTGATTCTAAAAAAAGTTACTTTGATAGTTAACTACCATAAAACATTACCGTACTTTTTTTTACCAGTTTTTTGGTGTTTCAGGTTCGAAAAAGTTGAGTAATTTTGGTAGTTAACTACCATAAAACATTACCGTACTTGATTTGGTGGTGGTGGCTATGGCGGGATGTGGTGGAGATGGTGGAAACGTGGATAGAGGGGTGGTGGTGCGACAGTGGTAGTGTGGCAGTCGCCAGATATGGAGGATTTGGGACAGTGGCTATAGAGGAAGAGAGGAGAAGGATTTTGTTTTGGGGGAACGTCGGGCATGGGGAAGAGGACGAGAGAAGGTTTTGTTTTTATTTTGGGGTAAAAAGTGTTATTAGAGGGATACTGTAGGAGTTTTAAGGGGGAAAGGGTATACTGGAAAGTTTCAAGTGAATTTTATGAGTTACATGTAGTAAATTTCATTTTAAATATTAGGGGTGTACACGGTCCGGATTGGTCCGGTTCTCTAGAAAACCAGTAACCGGACCATTTCAAACGGTTCTAAAAAATTGAGAACCAGAACCTAACCAATATATGCATAGAACCTAACCAGAACCAAACCGCAAGACCGGTTCTATTTTGGTTCGGTTCCGGTTCTATCCAATAAGCATCAAACACTTATTTACAAAATATGAACTCATAAAATTAAAGAAATAGAAAGATAATTTCATGGAATAGGAAAGGAAGGAAGAAAATAAAATCTTTCCTAATAAATGAAATTTCATCTCTAAATAAATTAAATTTAGCAAGGAAAAGATTAACCTACCAAATTCGAGTACATATTTAATTACACACACATAAGTATATCTATATTTATCTTAGTTTTAAACGGTTCGGTTCGGTTCTAACAACCGTTCATTAATTGAGAACCAGTAACCGAACCAAAATTAACGGTTCTTATTTTTTGGAACCATAACCTGACCATAGAACCACAGAACCGGACCAAATTGGACGGTTCGGTCCAGATCGGACCGGTTTTACGGTTCGGACGGTTTTCTTGAACACCCCTATTAAATATATGGGTGACAGGCTGGCGGGTTAAGTGAAAGCAACGGGTTATTGAAGAAAATAGAGGGCTGCGAATAATGGCCCTATTTTTTTTGGGGCGCCGCTATTCGCAGCCCTCTATTTACTCCCGTAGCCCACTAAATTTCGGTAAATGATTGTTGAAAATCATAAATAACATTTCGGTAAATTGCTGTTCAAAACAAGATTATATTTCGGTAACTACATGTCGAAAATATGTTCAACTTTCGGTAAACAACTGCCGAACATGCATTTTCGGTAAACATCTGTTGAAAAAAATATTATATTTCGGTAATTGGACGCTGAAAATATATCTCAATTTCGGTAACTAACTGTCGAGTATAATTGAAAATTTTTAACGGGCTATGGGAGTAAATAGAGGGCTGCGAATAGCAGCGCCCTTTTTTTGGCACCCTTTGAGAATAACATTATGGTAAAATTACATGGAAACCCCATCATCTATATGTTTTGAATATGAACACCTCTTAACCTTTAAAAATATGCCAAAGTATCCCATCATTTATGACCGTTAACCAATGAACACCCTTTTGTCAAAAACCAAGGGGTTAGTGTGGACAAGTTTTATATATGAGGGTAGGGCTGTTAGCCGATACTGAAAAATCGATTGAAACAGGAAAAATCGGACTGGACAGAATTTTTCAAACCGGTTAAATAATTTCGATCTAGTTCCGGTTTATAAAATTTTATAAACCGAAAAAATAATTTTGATCCAATTTATGTGTTTTAAAGACCGGTCAAAACTGGACTGAATTGAACCCTGGAAGGCTATAGGATCTCCCCTCTCTTTACCACTAGGCTACCCATCCTTTTGGTGTATATTGGTCTAATAAATATATTTCTTATATAAAATCAATGACATATAACTGTTTTTATGAGTTTTTTTTTTATGTATTGGGCTCAAAATTGATCTTTTTTGTTGGGCCCAAAAAAAAGGGGTTGAATTGTGGATTTTTGGTTGATATTTATTAGTGGGTTGAATTGTGAATTTTTTGATGTGTTGGGCTCAAAATATGGCTCATGAATGAAACCCGGATAAATCGGACTAAAACTGGTTGAGCCGGTCGAAATCGGACCGTATTATCTCAACCGGTTCCGGTTTCTAAAAATCTCAAACTGGATAACCAATTTTGACAGAAAAATACGCCAAAATCGGTCTAAACCGGACCGGTATCACCCCTAGATGAGAGAGTCAGTGTGGGTGAGTTTTAAAGGGTAGAATCGTCAATTTTCCCTCGTCGTTATTTTCCTTCTAACACACGAGGGAAAATTGACGATTTTAAATAGATAGACAATTTTAAACGTTAGGAAGTCTCCGTGCTCAAAACATATAAATTAGGGAATTTCTGTGTAATTTCACCTAACATTAGAGCCAGACTACGACCACCACACCACATGTGCGGTGACCGTCCACCGCACGGCTATTGAAGCCAATTTTGGGCCCCACAAAAATACAGAAAAATATTCATAAATTTTAAAATAATATTTTATAGGGTCCTGTAATAAATTAGCTCCAACGGATATCGGTAGATATGCTTTTTGAATTTATAGGAGCAAAAACTACAAAACTGAGCAGTTTCGCTCCTAGAAATTCAAAAAACATACTTAGCGATATTCATTTGAGCTGATTTTTTACAAGATTCCATAAAATATTATTCTAAAATTTATGAATATTTTTCTGCATTTTTGTGAGGCACAAAATGAATCCCAAAAGGCGTGCGGTGGACCGTCCATGCGGTGTACCTAGACTTTCCGCCTAACATTACACCCGAATGAGGAATGCGGTGTACCTAGACTTTCCGCCAAACGTTACACCCGAATGAGGACGAGTGGGTTGCAGTGCGATGGTCTACATCGTTACACAGCCGTTCTTCAAACCAGCGCTTTGTTCTCTCTTCTCCGATGAGAACCTTCTTCTCCGTTCTCACCCAATTCTTCCAACGCCGACCTTACCTCTTCCTCCGTTCCACCGTTCCACCGTTCCACATGCAGTCGACATTGCCGAGATGAACATCCGGCCAAAACCCTTCTTTTTTACTCGGTGTTTGTTGCAAATTAACTTTAGGAGCCCCACCCCCAGAGGAGTTAGAGAGAATTGGCCGGTGGCTAAAACGTGTAGGATTTACCTTGCACAAGATTCTTCTTGCAACTACGACTCAAATTAATAGCTCATTGGTTGATCAGCACAAAACCCATCTTTCTTTCTCTTATCTTACCAGAGACAAAGAGCATCACAGCAACTCTCAACAATGCAATCATCGAAAATATGGGTCAGCGATTTCAAAGAAACCCAATTGAGAAACTTGGGGTTTGATTCAGCAGGGAAATTAAGGGGAAGAGAGACCCTGATTTAGGGGGATTGCTGTACAAAACAAAAATGGAACCCTAACACTGGTATTTCATTTTAACTGAAATAAACAAAGGGGGGGAAAAAGACCTCGTCAGCGTGAGAATGGCCTGACAGACGATGATGAACGGGAGTAGGAGGAGGAGGTGCTGATCAGCGTCGGAAGAGTTGGGTGAGAACTGAAAACTGAGAAGGGTTTCTCTGGCATCGCCGTGGAACAGGACGGGGAAGAAGAAGAAGACGATTGGGATGTTACTCCGTTTGAATTCCATCCCCTAAAACGCCGTGGTTTTGTTTAGTCCCAAGGACAGTAAATCCTCACACAGAGGATCCAGATCCATCATTTACGGATCTTTCTGCTGGGAATCGTGCATGTAAACCGTGATCTTGTCATTTTTCTTAATCGTCAGTTTGATATTCAAACACCTTTTATATTGGTAGACGCAAGTTCCGAGACGAAAGTCAATAAAAGTGGATAAAGTATGAATATACCAACATTGAATACATATTACGGAGTACCTGGCAGAAAAAAGAAAAGAAAGAACAAATATATATGTAAAGTTTGTGTGCCTACATTTTATCCTGGTCCAACCATTCAATTAAGTATCTCCTTAGTTGTGGAGTATGGCTCAATTGGTTGGAAATGAAATTGAGCTGGCAGAGACAGGCAAAAGTTTGAGATCATCTTTCCGGTGCCATGCCTCTAGTTCCAGAAACAGTTCTGGGTTGTCCTCTGTAAAGGATGTTGTTGATGTTGAAGGTGCCTCACAGTGGGCTGAAATTGATAGATTGCCTACATTTGAGAGATTGAGATCATCTTTGATTGATGAGCACAATGGGAGCAAAGTTGATATTCAACGCAAAAGGGTAATTGACGTTACTAAGCTTGGTGCGCGAGAACGACACATGCTCGTTGAAAAACTCATCAAGCAAGTTGAGGATGACAACCTTCAATTGCTACAGAAAATGAGAAGAAGGATAGATAAGTCAGTCCTTTTCTCGTGATATACTGATACACACATGCTGACATGCATATAGTCATGCATTGGATATGAGGGTGATCATACATGGTTCAAAGGCATCCTAGAATAAGATAGACGGATAAAGATCTTTGAGTGCACATGCAACTCTATGTACTTCTTATAAATTACTGATTGTCTGTATAGACATACTTGTTTATGATTTTCTTTTGAGAATCTGCTAATTGGTTTGTACTTTATCTGATTTTGGTAGAGTTGGTGTAGAATTGCCGACAGTTGTAGTGCGATATAATGATTTGCGAGTGGAAGCAACGTGTGAGGTGGTTCGGGGCAAGCCGCTTCCAACTCTATGGAATTCACTCAAAAGACTTCTTCTTGTAAGTATCTACTTTCTTCAACAAAGTTACCATTGTCATGTATATGTACGCCTGTGGGTGGTTTTCTCAACTTGCCACTGACATCTGTGTCCGGGTTGTATATAAATCATACAAGTTGGTTTTGGACCAAAACAACCATACCTTGTCCGCCATCTAAATTTCAATCCAATCCGTGTTAATTAATTCTGAGGGCTAGCTAAGATTACTTTTATCTGAATCATGTGAATTTCAACAGTTTCTTATTTCACCCAAATGTGTCGTACTCATAATTGACAGGCCGAGTATGAAATGAGTTTGTAATTTCTGAAAGTGGCAACACATTTATGTTGGTGATTAGCTCCTTAAGCCAAATTTAGGTGGTTATGGGGTTCTCAATGCTTAACTAAAATGTATATGGGTGTAAAAACGGCCAAAATACCAAGACAAGATCCATCTCTTGTTTGACTTCTTATTTTGTTGTAAAACAAGTAAATAAATCCACATTTGGGCAAACTAAGTGCCGAAGCAACATCAAGTAAAGTAGATCCACCGTAGTCCATATAAAATGCCTAAATTGATTAATTTGTGTCTTTTTCTTCACAGGACTGCACCATGTTAATTGGTTTGAAGTCACAAGAGGCCAAGATAAACATCATTGATGATTTCAATGGTAACATTAAGCCTGGAAGGTGTGATTAATTTGAATCTCAATCTATTTTATTTACCTGTACTTGACTTGCCATATGAGAGGTAATACCATGTGGTTGAATCAACTTGAAGTCTTTAATTTTGTCGAGTAAAACAACTCAATTTACACATTCTCTTAAATATCGGTTTAGTGGTTAGCGCTTTCAATTGGAAGTTCCACTTCAATTTTCCCTTCCTTTCCCTCGTAAGTCAAATAGAATGGTGTTGATGGATTTCGACATTTGGAGGTTGGACTAATTAACATATATCATCATATACTTTACATGCATTTAGTAAGATTATATTGTTTTCATAATAAAGACATGTTTCCTTTGTTATGCTTTTTGAGTACATGTTACCTTTGTCCTTTTCATCATTTTTTCCTTGGAAATTTTTATTCTTTTCAGTTTACTTTAGTAGGTCTATCATTGCTCCAGGATGACTTTGCTGCTTGGTCCTCCAGGATGTGGGAAAACTACGTTATTGAAAGCACTTTCTGGAAATCTAGATAAATCTCTCAAGGTACCTTATTTTTCTTCTTTTGAACAGTTAGAATTGTTAGTGAACGTGGAACGGAAATGATTCTAGAACGCCAGTAAAACTGCAAGATTGCAGAGTTACAAAATAGGTAAAGCTTACTGGGCCACTTTCTTCACTTTACAAATGCAAGTTTTTGTGGTTCTAATTTGGTTTATAATTTTTCTCAAGGCTTGGGTTGCTAATTCTTACGTCTTCCTAGTACTGCCGTATATTCTTAAGAAGTTGTCTCTCAAATGTCCGCATACATTTAATAACACGCACTGTATCATTTTTCAACTTGTGACGTTCTCTTTTGAGATACTTGGGTTATGCTGGTGTCTTGTCTAGCATATGCTTCTAAGAACCTATCAACTACTAGTGATCCAACTCTTCTTTCGTCTTTGTAGCTTTTCACTTTTAGTGATAAAAAATGCATGAATGCAATGAATGCCCTCCTAAATTTCTAGCGCCCGAAAATGGATGGCGAATTGGATAAGCAATACAAATTAATTTTCTAAATATAAGAAACCTCATAAAGCCACTCTCCTGGAATTGATGACTTAGCTCATTGCATCGAGTGTGTTAAGCTAAAATTTGACACACTAGTGCTCCATAGTTTGAGCTGTGATTTGATATCTTTCAGGAACTTCTTCCAAACACTTTTTTCTTTCGTTCATTCTTTTCTGAGACAGGTTGCAGGGGAAGTTTTTTACAATGGACACAAACTTGAAGAGTTCATTACCCAGAAAACTTCGGCTTATGTAAGCCAAAATGACCTACATATTCCTGAATTAACTATCAGGGAAGCACTTGATTTTTCAGCTCGTTGTCAGGGGGTTGGAACCCGAGCAGGTATGATCTTCGAGCAATCAAAGGATTCCTTTTAAGTTGATGTTTCTAATGACGGTTAAAAGAAACGGTTAACACCTGCGCAGAGATAATGGCCGAGGTCGTCAAAAGGGAGAAACAGGCACGAGTAGTTCCAGATCCAGATATTGATACTTACATGAAGGTTTTGTTAGTATCTCTGATCTTCTCTTCTTTCTAGAGTTGTCAATATGCTTTTCTACTAGCTTTTGTTGGTCTTTTAGGAGTACAACCATACAATGATTGTGAAATCTCTGATGTTCTTTGCAAGACGCTTGGAACAACTTGCACTTAGATTTCCTATTACCTTTTCCAACTTCAGTGACGGGGTATCAACTTCCCGAGGTGGAAAATAAATGGTCGATAAAGATTTGCAAGCTTAATCGTCTCCAAAAGAGTAGTGAGTGTGGGGGGTTGAAATCACCCTTAACCCTTCTTCCCCTTGTTGACTGGTGAGGGTGTTCGCCGAGTCTGGAGAGGTTTCCGCCTAACCTTGAGAGGTTTCTACCGAGCCTGGGAAGATTGCCACCGAGCTTGGGGAGGTCGCCGCTGAGCCCGAGAAGGTTGCTACCGAGCTTTGGAAAGGAGCTTGCCGAGCCTGAGAGATCTCTACCGATCCTGGGTGGTCTTTACCGAGCTTGGGGAGGTCTCCACCGAGGTAGGGAGGTCTTTACTGAGGCTGGGAGGTCTCTACCGAGCCTGGCCACCGACCGAACCTGGTACCTGCAAATCGGAGGGGAGTGTTCCTCCGGGGAGAAGCTCCGACGAACAAGTCAGTAAGTGGAGAAAGGAGAAGTTTAGTAAGAAAGTATGGAGAGAGAGAGAGGCGTGTTCCTTTTCTCTTTTCCAGACCCTTTCACATGAGGGGGTGGTGTTGTATTTATAGGCAAGGCTTGGAGTACTGAGCAAGTTAGGTGTGCGTCCCACGCCCCATTACACCTGTCCCCCACCTGTCCCATTTGGGTGACGTCATACGTCATGAGATTTGCTCTATCACACCTGTCTTCCACCTGTTCACAGAAGCTTCTAGATCGATCTTTGGATATTTGTTAGATCTTTTGGGAGCATAATTCAGCCAAACGTTACAACAAGTGTTGAATGTTAGGAAAATGACCGTCAAACGTTAGGAAAAGACCACCTAACGTTAGGGAAAGACCAGCTAACGTTAGGAAAAGACCAGCTAACGTTAGGAAAACGACCACCTAATGTTTAGGGAAAGACCAGCTAATGTTAGGGAAAAACCTGCTAACGTTAGGGAAAGACCACCTAACGTTAGGGAAGACCTGCTAACGTTAGGGAAAGACCAACTAACGTTAGGGAAACAACGTTAGGGAAAGACCAGCTAACGTTAGGGAAACGATTGGCTAACGTTAGGGAAACGATTGGCTAACGTTAAGGAAAGACCACCTAACATTAGGGAAAGACTGGCTAACGTTAAGGAAAGACCACCTAACGTTAGGCAAACGTCGCCGAACGTTACGCCTCCTATAGCTCTCGATGCGAATGGGTCCATAGAGTGACGTGTTCATTGCAAATACTGAATTGGTTCGCGACCCCTCTGGACATTCCAAAATTGTGGATTTTTCGGCCCCCTACAGTGACCTAGTGATAGTTGAACACGATAAGTAGAACTGCAACAACAGGGCAGGTCCTTAAACTGATTATGTTACATTTATGAGTGCAGCTTGTTAAAATTAAATACTAAACTAAACTAAGGAGCATAATTTGGGTTAAAAAAAATGTAAACTAAGCATAACAGTAGTTGCGAATGACAGTGTGATGTGACCATATTTCTGCCTTAGTTTGTCTCTAAAGTCTAATCAGGATGACCGAATTGATAGGAAACTAGCTTAATTGATGTAAGTCAACAACTTATTACATACATGGAAAGCATAAAGTGTAGCATCTTAGCATCAGGCATCTTCCACGAATACAGATGCTTGTTCCAGATTGTAAGATGCGTTAATAAGAGCTTATGTGGTACATACAGTTTCGAAACAACCTAGGCTATTTTATTGGATTTGGCTAAAACCTTACCTACGATATAATTTTATTGACATGCATACTGTTTGATTTCAGTTTAACAACCTAGGCAATTTTATTGACTATGTTGCCCTAGTGTAATTAGTTTCACTGGGAGTGATCTGGTGAAACTAATTTCCTTCTCTGCCATTTGATGGGTGATGGTACAATAACGGATTTGATACTACAATTGGATTCCTGTTATGAATCTGTTTGCTCATGGTACTCCAAGCTTCCAGTAGAGGACTAAGGGCTTCTCAAAGTTATAACTTTTAAGAAGCATATAAGACTATAATTGGTATACAATTCATGCATATGTTTAGGGTCTTAATTACATTTCTCATATTCTGTAGCTGTTATAGCTTTTCTAATATCTACGATGCCTTTTGTGTTATTTTTACCAGTCAATTTCAATTGAAGGACAAAAGACTACCCTCCAGACTGGCTACATTTTGAAGGTTACATCTTTCAACAGAATTGGCATTGATCTTGTTCTATGTTGTTCCTTGAAAAATGGTTTACCTAGTGACTATTTTTACATCATTTCCATGATTACTCAGATTTTAGGACTCAATATCTGTGCTGAGACACTAGTTGGAGATGCCATGAGAAGAGGTGTCTCTGGTGGTCAAAAGAAAAGATTAACTACAGGTAGTCTTCCTCTCCACGTGGTGCCCAAGCACCCTTCTCCACCACACATTCTATGGGGTCCATACACTTAGTACTTGGCCCCACAAGAATGTGTGGTGGAAAATTTATCATGTTTCATGATTTAAGGTAAAAAAGTCGATCTATAGAACTAGGATTTATCTACAAGGAGGTCTTCAATCTAGGATACTAATTTTAATTTAATTCTTTTCATCTAGGCAATTTGAATACAAATAAAAGAACTTTTTAATTAATGGAGGACAAATTCTTTAAATCACGCCTGTGTCATCATTAATTGTATATCTTGACTTTAAAATAAATGGAATCTCTCAAAAAATCTCTATCGAGGGCATTATGCCTACTCATACCAAATTATGTCCTCATAATGTATTAGTTTTACAAACAGGATTTATCCTGGTTCACCCTCCAACTCAAGACCCCAATGTAATTTACCCTAAAGAGAAATGTGTATTGGTATCTTGCAGGCGAGATTATTATAGGTCCTGCCAGAGCATTATTTATGGATGAAATAACAAATGGCTTAGACAGTTCCACCACCTATCAAATTGTTGCTTGTCTACAACATCTAGCACATATCACGGATGCTACTGTACTTGTGGCACTTCTTCAACCAGCACCAGAAACCTTCGATCTCTTTGATGACATTATTTTGATGGCAGAAGGAAAGATTGTGTATCATGGACCCAGTAGTCACGTTCTTGAATTTTTTAAGGATTGTGGGTTTAGATGTCCTAAAAGGAAAGGGGTAGCTGACTTCCTCCAAGAGGTAAATTTATCTTGGTTGGTTGTTAAAACCAACCAATGCACTCTGTATCTAACCAAATTACACTTGGTTAACACCTACTTCTCTCTCTTTCTCTCTGTTTGTTATTTGTTTCCTCCCAACCTAGTTACTTTATTCTCAAATATTTCCCTTTTTTACTTCACTCTACAAATCTTTTTCTTCTGTGATTTGGCTAGAATTCTGGAAAAAAGTTCTCAATTTTGTGTCTGGTTCCGGAGGAAACAAGAGTTTAATTATGAGAAACAAAGAAACTGGAATTTCAGGGATGAAATGAGGCCAATTGGAGACTGCAGTAGAGAGAACAGCATGTGGCGGCAGCAAATCGGGTGAATTTGGCTGTGGTGCCTCCTTTCGGTTCCCTCCACTTAGGTGTTGGCTGCTCGGCATAGCAGGATGAGAAATTGCTGCGTAGTGGTGGTGGGCTAGGTTTGTACAACCATCGAAGTGGTCTACAAACCATAAAAAAAAAAATGAGCAAGAAATACTTACCCCAATAAAAGAAAAGAAAGAAGAGGAAGAAAGCATGAAGAGAGAGGAAGATTATCTGGCTCTACTATACTTACGACCTAAACAGTGTCGTTTTGAAGGGCTGCCAGCCTGCAGCAATCTCGGGCACTACATGATCCTGGGGAAATAAATTGAAGATTTTCTTAATATAAAAAAGTTGGAAACAAAAGCATTGAACGTATAATTTGTTTCAAAATTGCTATTTCTTTTGAAAAAGGTTATGTGTCACAACTTAGGAAACAAACAGATAATAAAGATTACAAAAGAAAGGCGTACCATACCCTTAAGTACACGTCCCCATCCCCGTAGCATATAAATGTCATACCCAAATATAAAAATGCTTAGATTTGTTGTACCGATACTTATTTTGCCACATTGGACTAGTAGTCAACCAGCACCAAGCCACCAATTCACGGTACTTGTACGACAACATTTTTGTGAGCATCGTGTTTCATTGCTTTCGGTTCATATGGAATTATTGAAGTCTTCTTTGAGCTCTTATATGTTTGAGGATCGTACACTATACAGTTTGATGACATTGTAGGTTATCTCAAGAAAAGATCAAGCACAGTACTGGCACCAAGCTGAACAGTCTTGGAGTTACATCTCTGTTGATATGTTTTCCAAGAAATTTAAGGAATCTACTTATGGGAAGAAGCTAGATGAGGAGCTATCAGAACCATTTATCGAGTGTTGCCATAAGAATGCAAGTTCTTTTGGCATGTATTCACTATCTAAATGGGCACTCTTTAGAGCTTGCATGTCAAGGGAATGGCTACTCATGAGGAGAAATTCTTTTGTTTATGTCTTCAGATTAATTCAGGTTATGATCAATGCCTTCACAATTCTTTTGTCCTCACTTATTTCTTCTCCTTCTATTGCCAATTCAACCTTTAAAGTTTAAACGTTTGTGCTTTCATGTGTTAAATGGTCGTAAGTCGTAACATACATAACGTTAATTCTTATTCTTTGCAGCTTGTTATCACAACATCTATCTCAATGACCGTGTTCTTGAGAAATGGGGCGGGTATTGATGTCATTCATGCAAACCGTTATTTGGGTGCTTCATTCTATGCTATCGTCGTGCTTTTTTTCGATGGACTGCCGGAGTTGTCCATGACTGTTGCAAGACTTCCTATTTTCTACAAGCAGAGAGACTTGTGCTTCTATCCAGCTTGGTCGTACGCAATATCATCTGCCATTCTCAAGGTTCCTCTTTCATTGATGGCAGGGCTAATTTGGACATCTCTAACTTACTATGTCATAGGATACAGTCCTGAGCCTGGGAGGTTAGTGTCACTGAAAGGCTTACGACTTGTACGTATATTTTGTTCTTCTTCATATGCATTTTTAATTTGAGCAAGTTATCTTACTATATTCCAACCAATTTTTGAATCAACTACTCCCAAGTTTAATCTGTTTCACGAATTAAACGTCTAGGTACCCACCCTTCAGTGGTACTCTACACACACACACAAACACCTTGAAAAATGTAAATTAAATTGATTTGGAAATGATTTCTTCCATTGCCTCGGAATGCTAGGTTCTTTGGACAGTTCATGCTACTTTTTTCCGTGCACTTCGTTGCAATATCCCTGTTCCGTTTCTTGGCATCTGTTTTCCGCACAATGGATGCTTCTTCAGCAAGTGCCAATTTTGCGATACTATTTAACTTTTTATTCGCCGGATTTATTATCAGAAAAAGTAAGGTTTCAATGACTCTTGCAAATTAGAGTTTTGGACAGTTATTTTGCAAAATAAACTAAGCCTTCTTGTTGGTTGCAGCCTCTATGCCAACTTGGTTGAAGTGGGGATTTTGGGTTTCCCCTTTGTCTTATGGTGAGGTAGGCCTTGCTGTAAATGAATTCCTTGCTCCAAGATGGCAAACGGTGAGTACCTAGGTAAATGAAAAATTTATTGCTTCCTCCAATCGTATATTTCAGTCAACACAATTAGCAACTTCTAAAATGGCCTCAACAAGATGTCTTTGTTTGTTGGATATGCAACAACAGGGAAAGAGCATTTGCGTTTCTTTACTATAACAACTACATTATTCTATCTCTTATTTTTGCGTAGAAACTGGTGGGGAATACGACAATAGGGGATGAAACACTTGAAAATCGCGGACTTCAGTTTAGTGGATACTTCTTCTGGATATCACTTGGTGCCTTACTTGGGTTTGCAATACTTTTCAATATTGGGTTTGTGCTGGCCTTAACCTTCTTAAACTGTAAGTTCACCTGTTGATTACATGAAGTCACTAGAAGAATATCATAGTGACATGTGGTCGTTCTATTTTGAAATGAAAATCCAGCTCCGCAGTCTCGTGCCATTATTTCCAATGAAAAGTTCACTCAAACAGAGAGAAGTGAAGATTCTTCCAATGGTTCCAAAAAAGAAGCAAAGTTGAAGAGTTATAAGAAGACTACATCAAAACCTCATAAAGGTCCTATTTGGTTTTTTTCATTCTTCTCTTCTATTTTGTTTGGATTGTTTCTTCAATTGACCACTTTCTTTGCTAATCATCTTTTAATTTTATTCCTATGGTACATAAACTCTTCTTTACAGATCGGGTGGTTTTACCTTTTGAGCCCCTAACTTTATCTTTTCAAGATGTGCAATACTATGTTGAAACCCCATTGGTAAGCATATGAACAAATCTCTTAGGAACCTTTGGTGGCTATTTGATATCCTAAGTCAATCGATGTTACATTGGATGATTTTGCCAACTTGTTTGATCTGATTTCACTCAGAAAAAACTCCAACTTCTTTGTGATATTACTGGTACAATAAGGCCTGGTATTCTTACCGCATTGATGGGCATTACTGGAGCGGGTAAAACAACTCTTCTGGATGTTCTTGCCGGAAGGAAAACTATTGGTACTATTCAAGGAGATATTAGAATTGGAGGGCATCCTAAGGTTCAAGACACTTTTGCTCGGATTTCGGGTTACTGTGAGCAAACAGACGTACATTCGCCACAAATTACAATAGAAGAATCATTGGTTTATTCTGCATGGCTACGTCTACATCCTGAAATTGATTCAAAAACTAAGCTTGTATGGCTGCTATACCATTTATGCACGAGTTGAAATTACTCTTTAACTCTTCTAAATTTGTACAAAAGTATTTCATTAATCTAATAGCTGATACATACATTGATAGGACTTTGTGAGAGAAGTCCTTGAGATCATTGAGCTTGATGAAATAATGGATTGCTTGGTCGGAATTCCCGGTGTTAGTGGTTTATCTACTGAACAGCGAAAGAGGCTTACAATAGCAGTGGAGCTTGTTTCCAACCCCTCTATTATCTTCTTGGATGAACCTACAACTGGATTGGATGCAAGAGCAGCTGCTATTGTTATGCGAGCCGTGAAGAATGTGGCTGATACGGGAAGAACAATTGTCTGCACTATTCACCAACCAAGTATTGACATATTTGAAGCATTTAATGAGGTGGGAGACCAATTAACCTATCGCATTACTTGGAAAACTAGTCAACTTGGATGTTGAACAGGATTTGATCTTCAAAGCTGTTTGACAGGTTGCAACTAGCTAGTAGTATGTTTTACTCTTAAGGTTAAGTAAGGGTTAGTCGCATTAAAAAAAAAGAGAGAGTAGGGGTTAGAAAATTAATTTCTGAATTGTCATGTACTGAGAAAGAAGAAAGAATTTTTGTCAATGAAAATTATAGGTAAACGGGGCATGCAACAACAAGCTTCAAAACCTTCTTTGCCCCTTGATTTGAAGCCTTCCAAGTTCTAGTGTTGCTATTGTTACTAATATTAGCAATATATCTGCCTTATTAGACTGTTCAGCTATCCTCTAACAGCTTGGGTTTTTGTGCCCTTTTGAGATTCTGTGTGTGATTCAAACTTCGAAGTAAATGTTATGTCTAACAGTCACTTGTTATCAATTGTAGTTAATTCTATTGAAAACTGGTGGGCGTATTATCTACTCTGGACCACTGGGTCAACATTCAAGCAGTGTCATCGAATATTTTGAGGTTGGTTTGCCACAAAAATACAGAGGCCTTTTAGATGATGTTACTTTACTACTTGTATAGGTCATGCTTGTATAATTAAAAGGTTAACTATGACTCATCTTAATTCTGACTGTATCTATCTAATAGGATATCCCTGGGGTTCCCACAATAAAGAGCAATTACAATCCAGCGACATGGATGTTAGAGGTCACTTCCACATCAGCAGAAGCCGGACTTGGCATCGATTTTGCCCAAGTTTATAAGAACTCCGTCTTGTATAAGTGAGTTCAACTATTTCTACTTTTATAAGTATTTTGAGTTAGGATGGTCATCATAGACTTGCTTGGTACGACTGCTATTTAGAATCTCAAGATATTTATTCTGTGAAGTTGTTTAGGCATGTCGACACTTTTCTCAGCATGTCTTACAAACTCTCTTAACTTTTTGTGGTCTTAAGGTGATCTTAGATGTAGTTTCAGTCGCAAAAACGAAAGGAAGTTTTAGAGGATATGCATACTACATTTGCCTAACTGCCTGCTTACTTATGGTAATGGGGGTTTCTGGTTTTGAAGCAGGGAAATCATAAATTGCTATTAAGTTTATACTAAACACTCATAACTTCTGATAACTTTATTGTGGTCATATAACAATCCATTGCTATTCTTGCTTCTTGTTCCTTTTTTTCCCTGTAACTTAAACTTTCATTTAAGCAAACAAACAAGAATCCATCGGGCCAGCCCTTACAACCAAGCAAAATAGGAGAAACTCCTGTTGAAAACAATAATAGCGGACAAACCCCTTGACCACAAAACAAAACCAGGCCTAACTAAGAAGCAAAGATACGATGAGACACCCTCCAAACAATGGCCAGGAGCCTATTCTTGTCTGACTTCTTCAACTTCCTCCAGGAACAATGCAAGCTCTGACTTCCTCCTCAATCTTAGTAAGCAGAGCTGCAGCAGAAATCTCCTTCTTGTAAAATATCCTGCAATTTCTTTCCCTTCAAAGCCTATAAATGTAAGCAGCTAAGGACAACTTGTAGACAATGTGGGAGCAGGAGTTACCAGCTCTGTTGACACAAACCATCTCTCTTTCCTTTTCTAGAATCATAGGAGGTCCGTCAAGTGGTTGTGGAATTCTACCACATAACTGCAAAACACCCACAGAGGTTCAACAGTCATCCCCCAATCCTGAAGTCTATCTTTGGTGGACATTTACCTTGAAAAGAAAGCCACTCAATAAAGGCCCATCTAGGAATATGATGGGGAAACCAAACTTTGCTATACCAAGAGATAGCAGGAAACATAGCCCTCAAGGCTTGCCAGGCAGACTTAGCAGAATATTGGTCATTCTGATTCAGGTTCCAAATCACTTCCTTCTTGAAGTATCAGTGCCTTTTCTTTTTGTACTTTCTATTTTTTTTCCTTTTTGACCCAATGGTAGTTGTTGGATCATTCCCCGCTCATGATAATCCTGGCAAAGATTGGACAGTGGGTTGATTGTCATCTTATCATTGTAACTGGGCACTAATACGTGTTAATGTCAGTCCTTGAAATAGTATAGTAACTTATGGGCCATTTGATGTTTGCTAATCGCTAAAATTCAACATGAAGCTCAATTAAGAATAAAGTGGCAAATATGGGGGAGGAAAGAATTTTTGTATCTAACAACGGCAATAATTTTTAATCTTAAAGTAAGAAAATGAAAGTGGTAATCAGTTGATTGGACATAGTGCCTGAGAACAAATTTATACAATGTAGACAGTTAACTAACTTGTGATATGGTATAAGATAATATAGTAGCCAAACAAGAAAGAGAACATTACTTTGTACTACTATATCTGTTAGGATATGGCGGTCTTCATCTATTCAATCTACACCATGCCCACTTACCGTCGATATTGGCGTTATTGGGGAATTCATAATTACCTGAGGTTCACTTCGAGGATTGATTCATTTTGTTGTAACACTTTACTCATCATACCCCTATCGAGATTGATTCATTTTGTTGTAACACTTTACTCATGATACTCCTATTGAGAAAAGGAGGAAGAATATCCTTGATACAATATTAGTTGTTTTGTAATACCACTCTTCAGTTTACGTGACTCATTTCTGATCTCTGTGTTATAGGAACAATCATGCTCTTGTAAATTCTCTAAGAATTCCTCCTGATTCAAAAGAGTTGCATTTTGCAACCCGCTTCCCACAAAATGGTTGGGGACAGTTCAAATCATGCCTATGGAAACAACACTTGTCCTATTGGAGAAGTCCTTCGTACATCTTCAACCGCTGCATGTATTCGCTAATTGCATCTTTGCTTTATGGGATCCTATTTTGGGATCAAGGGAGGAAAATGTAAGTAAGCTCAATTGGACAAGGGCGTTAATGTATGATAAGTAGTGACCTAGGTATTTCCTGGATGAAGAATCACCATAAGATTGGTTTCCTGACTCTCTTGACTCATAACGAGTACATTAACAGGCTCTAGTATTCGGTTATTATGGTTTTTCGTTTTTGAACAGCTCAGTTATTATGTCAATCTGCACATTTAACATAGACATCATTTATTGGACAGGGATAACCAGCAAAATCTTTTCAATGTACTCGGGGCAGCATTCAGTGTTGCATTCCCCTTGGGCATATACAACTGTAAGTCAGTTTTACCATATGTATCAACGGAACGATCTGTTTTGTATCGGGAAAGGTTTGCAGGAATGTACGACTCATGGGCTTATGCACTTGCTCAGGTAATGTCTTAATTACCTAAAGCTTAGGTAACTCGGTGGAACTTTTGCGTTGTTCCTGGTGCTTTTAGTACAACTTGATACCTAAGGTCCAAATATATGAGTTACGTCGCTTATAGGCGTAATTTCTTAGCATTACTAGCACTTCTTACATATTTAAATATGACTGCTTAATTTTGTAGGTCACAATTGAGGTTCCCTATATATTGGTCCAAGCAATTGTCTTTGTGATCATCACCTATCCCATGATTGGGTATTATTGGTCAGTCTTCAAGGTTTTATGGTACTTCTATGTCGTATTGTGTACATTGATGTACTTCACTTACCTTGGAATGCTGCTTACTGCAATGACACCGGGGTTGCATATAGCTTCGATTTTACAGTCATCGTTCTACACTACATTTAACCTGTTCTCTGGATTTTTTATTCCTCAACCGGTAAGCTACTACCTTTACTTGATACGCTTAATTGTTGGTCGTGTTCAGCTGAACTCTAGATTGTTAGTTGTGAAAAAAACTTTCTTTGGTGTGATGAATTAATGGCAATAATAGAATAACCGAAAAATGATCATGTGGAGTCTTGCTACATTCTCTGGGAGAGTCAACTTATGAATTTTATTTATGACCTTGTTGAGATGAAGTGGTGATGAAAAGCATGGAAAGTAGAAAAGGGGCACATTGGATTTACTAGGAGCACCTTTGTGGTATCATGGAGTGATGTTGTGGTTTCGAGTGGGTACTTCATGTATGCAGGGCATATTCTATTCCATTAAAGTAGGTTTAGCAGTTGAGGATGTTTTGGCAAAGTTGAATTACTGTTGGACATGAGCAGCAGTCATGGTCCGTGAGCCATATATAAATGGAGTGAGATAATGTTATTTTACTCATGCGATGACCTATTTAGTTTAGAGTATTTCGAGCTATGAACACTTTTAGTTTCTTTACGTCTTAATCCTTTTTTTTACCAGGTAAAACAAATCCTATTACCACAGAGTAGGGGAGGCTGGGAGCCTTTAAGCCTTTACCACCTAGGGTGAAGCATCTCCTTCTCCTTCTCTCTCTCTCTCTCTCTCTCTCTCTCTCTCTCAAACAACCCAATTACTATTTTGGTAATTGTCATAAAATAGAAATAAAAAAGTGCACCTTTCTACCCAAAAACATACAAAGCATGCCCAAAATCAACAGTAAAACCTTACTCCTCTATCCTACTTATTATTGGTCTTAAATTCACAAATCAAAACGCTAAGTTACTCGTTATTTGGCATTCTAATATCCTCCCCATTGAAGACAATCCGAACTTTCACATTACCAAAACCTAGAAGGTTTTTTGTCGTTCTTAGAACCTTAAACGTGGAAGCTTTTGATTGCCTAAAGCCAAACCATTTCTTCTTGTAGGCAGCGTTAACCCATATTTCCTAATGCTGTCCTATATTCAGTGGCTCTTTTGGAATTTGAATCTTCTTTTCCCTATTTTAGTCAGCACCTTTACTATGGTAATCATCAAGGAGCTAGGACCATTAACTCAGGATTTTGAAACTCCTCCTCAGAATGCTCATTTCCACAATTTTTGGCGACCCATTCTGTTTTTGAACTCTCCCAAGAATTTAGAAGTTTGCTTGAAAGCAGTTAGTCTGCAGTTTCTCACACTGCGCGCTTTGTTGGATCTGATTTAATCAACAATTCTCACTTTGAAGCTCAGATAGCAAGTAAAATCATCAATTTGGGCCCTACAAATCTAGTTCGCAAGGCACTCTGTCATGGGCTTTTTATATTAGTAAAACTTTTTTACATCCTACCATTGGCTTTATACTTTTCACAAAGCAGTGTGACATACACAATATTTACAATGTGTCTTAGACGTCAAGTTTAATTGGGTCAATTGTTCCATTTATTTGCATCGAAATACATAATTCTGATTCCATACGAACATCAGAATAAAAATCTCGATGAAACGCAAGGCGCTGTGGGTAAGTTCCTGGCAGGTTGTTGATTCGTTGTTTGGAATGCGGATACTTTAGACGAGTTTGTAATTATATGAAATGACTTTGTTAAAATTGGACTATAAGAATGAAGTGAGTGGTCTATTTGAAACATATGAATCTCCCTCTTCTTTCTGTTAATTTTGGTAAATTTTAAAGATATTTACCTGTTGAGGTTGTATACTTTTGTTGGTTCTTTTTCCCCTTCCGACGCTACTGACCTAGTTGAACTTATAATGCATCTTGCAGCAAATTCATAAGTGGTGGATCTGGATGTATTATCTGGCTCCTACATCATGGACCCTAAAGGGGATGCTTACGTCACAATATGGAGATATACAAACGGAGATCACAGCGTTTGGTGAAACTAAAACCGTATCGGCCTTTTTGAGAGATTACTTCGGATATAGCCATGATGATTTGCCCGCGGTGGGTGTTATGCTTATTACTTACCCGGTTGTATTTGCTTCTCTGTTTGCATACTGCATAGGAAAGTTGAACTTCCAGAAGAGATGAATGTTGAGATCGAACCCATATGTCTTGTATGCTTAAAATGAACAGATAGTAATCACTCCATGACTTTACATGGATATGGTTTTATGGTTATTTCTTACATTACAGCTGTACAGCAGATGAAAGGAAGATAGAGAGATAGAGATTGAGGGGGAGTGAGAGTGAGAGTGTGAATTTGACAGGTTTATGATCATGGCGGAAAATAATCGAAAAACCCTACAAAACATAACTGATGCATCAGAATCCAACTGAAAAAACAAGCAGAAAGTTGGCAAGACACCAACCTCAAAAAACAAAACAAAACAAAACAAGAAAAAACTTGCACCTTAAAGAACAGACTCGAGGAAGAAATGGAGACTGGTGCGTAGGGCTGTAAATGAACCGAATCGAGCCGAACCCTGTTTTTTGCGGCTCGGGTTTGTTAAGGTACTAATCTGGCTCAAGTTCGATTCGAGCCTGAACAATTTGGCTCGAGTTCGGCTCGTTAAAAATTTTCGAAGCTCAGGTTCGGCTCGGTCGGGTTCATTAAGGTACTAGTCTGGCTCGAGTTCGGCTTGGGTTCGATTTGAGCCTGAACATCTTGGCTTGAATTTAGCTCACTAAACTCAAAGGAACCGAGCCAAGCCGAATCTACGCTCGAATTGAACGCGTCAAGACTCAGGTTTGGTTCGGCTCCCCTCATTACACTCAACCGAACCCAAACTCTCTCATTGATTGTATAGAATTTGGGAGAAAAATAAGTATTGAATTATATATATAACCTTAAAAAAATTTATATTTACAAATAGATCCCTAAAAAATTATTAATTATATTTAACTACAGGTTCACGAGCCTAACCGAACCGAATACCGTTAGGCTCATGTTCGGCTCATTTATTGAACGGGCCTAGAATCGAGGTTCAAGTTCAATTCGTTTAGCAGGCGAATCGAACTCGAACGAGCTCTGGCCGAATCGAGCCTTGAATAATTCGCAAACGGCTCAGTTCATTTACACCCCTACCGGTGCATTATACAGCTATAAAGGTCGTGGAGATGGCGAATTGGGTTCGGGTAACAAGAATCCAGTGTACGTAATCAAACTTACTATGATTAAACGGTCGTGGAGATGGCCAATTGGGTTTGGGTAACGAGAATCCAGTGTACGTAATCAAACTTACTATGATTCAACGATCGTTACGTAAATTGATTTTGTCTGCAGAATCAATTCTGAAAGCTAAAATTTGACTGGATAATCGAATTGGGAGAGAGATTGAGAACTTTGACTACGAATCTAATGTGCTATTTTGGTGCGGATCAAAAAAAAAAAAAAAGTGCTATTTTGGTCAAATAATAGAATAACAATTGATTCTCCGATTGCTCTGCCGTCATAAGCTTATATACACATGGTCAAGTTCATACTTAGCCGATGTGGGATATTAGGATCATAACATATTATCACGCTCCGCAATCGACGTCCACGGCGGCCCACTCTATTGACACTGGCCCGATGGTAGTCCTTTTTCTTTTTTTGGAAGCTCATTGCAGCTTTAAAAAGTAGAAAAGCTCTAAAAAAAAGTTTTTAAGCTTTATTTGTCTGTGGCATCGATCTCAAATGAGCCTTCACCGAGATTATCATGAGAAACGAATTGAATTTGAGGTTACTTGTTCTAATAGGGAGCAATGAACAAAAACCCAACAAAACAACCGAACAAAGACCCACCAAACACCCTATCTTGGATCTTAAAAATCCAGAAAGACTGGCCTTCAACACCGCACACGCGAACAACAACCCATGATTCTGCAATTGTAGTTGGGGGGAATCAGAGAATTGGATTAACAATCGATGATCGTAAGTTGGTCAAAGAAGGGTTCGATTTTTGTTTAGGTCTGACGGTTTCGTCATTTACGGTGAGTTTCCTCTAAACTAAATGAACTAAAAGTCCACCTTTTTGTAAATTTTTAAGCAGGTCATTTTCCTCACATTTCAACTAAAGTACCATTTAGCAAAAACAATTTGACTATTGCCATTAACATGAAGTCAACAAATTTTGGCAGAAACTCACCTTTACGGAACACCAAAAGCCCGAGAACCACTTCTAGTGAAGTTGGTTGCTCACCTTCCTCCCCCAGTGGTAACCAGGGTCCGAGTGCCACGGGGGGCGGGACTTTGGGGGCCAAGGCTATGAATAGTCTTTGGACCCCCTGTGCTAACTCTAACACTACCACTAATATATATATATACAATGTTGACAAAAATATAACAAAAGCCTCTAAGCGCCACTATAGGTAATAATGCACCCAGACCCTGTTTTCATTAAATTTTTTGCGCAAATAATTTATTGGCTTTTGTGAAGTTGTTCATATATACTAAACTAATTTTTTGGTCAAAAGTTAAATTGTTTTCACTAAATTAAAACATCCGACACATTTTCTCTCACAAACATCCAACACGTTTTCTACAACTTTTAGTTTAGTGGAAACAACTTGAATACAAATAGATACTAGAAGTCGCGGGAGACGCCCCATCAGTGAATGCTTTTCTTTAATTTTTTGACTCACGGTCACGGGATACATATTATAAGCCTCCCCAACTCTATTTTGACTAGGGGTTGAGATTAGGTACCTCCAAATTACAAAAATATTGTACACACATCGTATGTGCCCGCAGTTTATGCATGACAACAACCCCTAGTCCCCTCCCCCTAGATGTCCCAACAAGTTGGCGAGTTTCAGTTTTTGATTGGGGAGCAATTGAGTTTGACATTGACGGATTGAGACAAAAGGTTTTTTTTTTTCCTTATCAAGTTCATATCATTACAGTAAGAGAGAGGGGATACGGGTGGGGTTGAAGGCAGTGTCGCGGTCATTGGCGTCCATTGTTGCCGGTGCTATGGAACCAGTTTAGTGCTATTAACTACTCCGGGGTCAATTCATATAGAGCTTTGCTCTGATTTTGGAATCCTCGCAAATGGACCGTAGAATTGGTCCCATAGGATTAGTTGGGGTGGCATAAGCTAGCCCAGACACATGTGATATCAAAATTAAGGATATGTTGTGATTTCGCAATTCATTCTTTGTTGTCCTTAAGGGTCCCCGGAACCGCCCTGTATATATACACACACGAATTTTTAGACTTATTAAAAAATGATAAAATTTACAAGTTTTCTACCAAATTAGACTTGAACCCTGAATTCTCCACAAATTAAAGCGGGAAAAAAGTTTTCTTGATGTTATCGTCTGAATCTTGGTCAAATTAGTGGGTTTTTTTTTTTTTTTTTTGGGGGGGGGGCAAAATGGTAGGAAATTTCATTCATACGAAAATGGATATAACCAAAGTCTATCTCAAACAGAGACGAAAATGGATACAACCAAAGTCTATCTCAAACAGAGACAATGACAAAGTCTAGATTACAAGCATATAATTCTAGAATCTCACAACAGCAACAACCTCCTAAAAACAAGCTGACATCTTGGTAGAATTTGTTAGGACCAATAGTAAATAGAGACCCTATGATTAAGTAGGGCCGGTTGGGATTAGGACGAATCTCTAATTTTCTTTGATGCATATACATATATCACAACGTCACGTAAGAAATTTATCACCTCATTTACGATATCCCTACGGGGTTAAGGTCCAGTCCAATATTTATAACCTCCAGTTCGGTCCAGTTTTGGGCCTTTGTGGGCCCCTTTCCGGTCCACAACAATGATCGGAATCGTTCATTATGTAGAGCTCGTCGAGAATGGTATCCACGCAAAAAATTAGCTTGATTTAACATCCCTACGACGAACCAAGCATGAAGACCTTGATCTTCGCGAATTTGTTTTTTTTTTTTTTTTATCGTCACCTTGATATGCTCGTCATCCAAGCGTTCTCGAACACCTTTTATGACGGTAGGTTGCGAATTAGATTCAATAAAAAGTAACTTTGGGAAGATGTTATAGAGTATATATCTACGGCGAATGCCGATAAAAGTTGAAAATGACGTCGCATGCAACGTTATGAGGTTGTAGAGTTGATTGGAGTAGCTTTTGGTAGTCTTTGATTACATTTACCATACCCGGAAAAGTGGCCTTAACCAGAATTAAAAGAGGGGCCAGGTTTTGTTAAAAATGGTATCTAAACAAATTTGTTTGCGTCAATTGTTTTTAAGACGGACGTTTGATAATTGTTTTTTTTGTCTTTAGTGAATGTTTTTTTTTTTTTTGCTTTTTTGGTCATGACTTTTACTTTTTAGACTCCTCTCGTTGAGATGGATGATTAAACAAAAAAATGTAACGCAAATCTCACCCAAAAAAATTCGAAAAATACAAACTAAAACACACAAAACGAACAAAAAAATTTAAGTTTACAAGAACCCATGTATTACGTATCCTTTCACTTTGCATAGATGGTGTAGAGACCCGAAATTTTCTTTTAAATTTTAACATTTTATAAGTGGACAAATAATGGTTAAGTGTGAAAATTATAATTGTGGTCAATGTGCAAGAGTTTGAAATATGTGGGTGTTAGTGTGATAAGGTGCATGTGTGTAGAAGTGTGTGCCAGGGGAAAATTAATTCCCATAAACCCCATCCCATTCTCTCTCCCGTTCTCTCTCTCGGCTCTCTCTCTACCTCTCTCCCTCCCTCACCCAAAAACTCTCCTCCAAATTCAAAACCCACTCAAATCAACCTTCAATCATTCATCCCTACGCGTATTGTGGTTCGTATCTCGTGGGTCTTGCTTGGAGGAGGAGTATTCAATTATTTTTCGAACTTTGGAGAGCTAGGGCTTGCTCAACTTGCGTGGGTTTCGCTTCTCGACTTGAGGTAGGGAATTCTACCTCTCTTTATATGTTTTATAAGTGATTTGGTGCATGAATCGTGCTTGTAATGTCGTGTTTAACTTTGGATTGAAAATTCATAGTTACTGTCAGAATTATCTGTTCTTCTTGGATTCCTACCGGTAGGGCCGTCCTTTCTACCGGTAGAACGTTGTTATTTAATCAGAAAATCGATTCCTTACCGGTAGAAGCTTTTTCCCTACCGCTAGAACAAGTGAGAAATTCTTAGTAAGCAGCTCAACGTATAGCAGCAGCTCAAAAGCTGCTCAACGCATCTAACTTCTATCGGTAGGAATTCCTTACCTACCGGTAGGTCAAGCATAAATTTGGAATGTTGGCCTCCCTGTCTTCAGTTTCTTCCGGTTGGACTTGTTCACCTACCGGTAGGTCTAGGTTCTACCGGAATGTTGGCCTTTCTGTTTTCAAGTTCTACCGGTAGGACTTGCCTACCGGTAGGTTGCGTGAATTGGAGTATTGGCCTTTCTGTTTTCAAGTTCTACCTCCCTGTCTTCAGTTTCTACCGGTAGGTCTAGGTTCTACCGGAATGTTGGCCTTTCTGTTTTCAAGTTCTACCGGTGGGACTTGCTTGCCTACCGATAGGTTGCGTGAATTGGAGTATTGGCCTTTCTGTTTTCAAATTCTACCGGTAGGATTTGCTTGTCTACCGGTAGGAGATTAGGAGTTTCAGCTGCTTTCTTGAGCTGCTGCAATATCTTTCAGCTGCTTCCCTATATCCTTCAATTCGCATGTCGAAGCTTTTCATTGACTCTAATGAGTTTGTTTACGCATCCTTTCAAGTGTTTTGGTGAGTATTACTCGTATCTCACTTAGAGTGGCATTCAATGGACTAGAGTGAACATGTCTAGGGATTCGACGAGTAGTATTGCAATCCGTTCTCTCTCTCGACTTGTAAAATTCTTAGATTCCGTTAGTACATGCTTTTACAGACTCTGAGTATAGAAACTAGATAATCGGGCATCGTAGAGTCTAGTCGTGGGTTAATATGTGGCTTGTAAAGGTACGGGAAATGTACTTAGAGGTACAGTGAGGACGTGTGGGATTATGGTGCACTTAAAGGAAAAGGCGTGTATTAATTAATTAGTAAGAGTCTTGATATGGATGACAGTTAGGAGTGGTTTGAGATGTAATCAACGTGATGGATTAGTAGATTGTTTAGAATGCTTGAAGTGAAAATCGATGCGAGAAAGAATTGTTTGAGATGATAAAACAACTTGTGTCCTCTTGACTCGTCAAGTCTTTTAATCCTTTTGACACTCTCTCTAGGAGGTTCAAGTGTAGAAACTAACGGATAAAGTATGGTAGGATTATACGTACGTGCTTGATACACTATGTCTGATGCAAATGGGTAAACTAGTGAAAAGGCATGAACATGTACATTTGTGGAGTCCCGTAATGATTAATTAAAATTCAGTGGTATAACCGTCAAATGAATGATGAAATTGATTATGAAATGATGTTGATTGTGAAAAGTGTGAAAGGTGACCCAAGTGGTCGTTATTGAGGGAAAAGACTCGGGGTGACCATGCGCTCGAAGGAACTAGACCCGAGGTGACCCAACTAATTCATATTATTGGAGGAAAAGATTCGGGGTGACCCTGCGCTCGAGGGAACTAGACTCGAGGTGACCCCAACTGATTATTATTATTAAGGGAAAAGACTCGGGGTGACCCTGCGCTCGAGGGAACTAGACCCGAGGTGACCTTAGTGATTATTGATGGGAAATACCGGATTAAAGAAAAAGAAAGGTTTTGCAATAAAAGGATTTAATGAAGGTCAATGTGGACACGAGAAAGATTGTACTACCGTACGAAGAATGATAAGATGTTTTGATTTGATTATAGACAAATATAGAATGACGCGAGTTTAATAAAATAACTAGTTAAAGAAGTAAACGGCTAGTGACATTGATGTGAAGTCTAGGATTCTTAGGCGATAATTTGCAGATTGTTGGTAGTCACTTGTACTATAGGCGTATCTGTCCATACTCATTTATTCTCGGTGTATGATTCATTCAAACTACATATAGCTTGAGCTTAGAATTCTTTATTGGGCTAGTGTAGCTCAACCAAATCTTTCTTTTCAGGTTCTGATGCCGGGCAATAGATTGCATGCATTGCGTGTTTGACAGTAAAAGACTTTTGAAAGCTGACATCACTGGTTATTTCGCCATCTTTGTGAAGATCACAATTCGTTAAAGATGGTTTTGTAAATAATTACTATTGAATTTTCTTTTGACTAAAGTTGTAATTATCAAAACTTAAGGACTTGTTTGTAAATTAAATAGGTGGGAAACTCCTTTGGGTAACGTATATGATATGCGAGGTTTCTCTTTTATTGAAATGTATTACTTAATTATGTTGAAAATCGATGGCGTGACAACTTGGTATCAGAGCATAAGTTAGAACACCTCGTGACCGTAGGGAGACTTCTAGTCTCATGGGTTAAAAAAAAAATTGCTGCATCTTTTTACAAAATCACATGTGTGCTTGCATGAAGAGTCAGTATGTCGATGTGACATTGCATATATATATCACAATAGAGTGGCACAACGTTGTTGACTTCGGTTGGAAAGGTTGGAGACCTGTAGCACATAATTAGGTGGCTAATGTTGATGATTTCATTTTTTTTATGCTTCCATAGTAGGATGTCTTCGAGACGTGGAAATAGGTGTGGTGAGACCGGGGATCGTGAGCACCAGGGCTGTAGTGCAAACGGGGAGAATGAAGTGAGTCAATGTACCAGGGATGAAGCGATGTTTTCTGAGATTGTTGAGTGTGGGAAAGGTGTCGAGACACTGGAAGGTGCGCAAGGTGGTGTGAATGTGGAAGAAATTAGGCATCGAGTCGTTAGCACAAGATCATCTTCAGAGAGTGTTGAGGGTTCAGAAAGGAAGAAACCTAGAGTATCAGATCACTTTATTCAGGACCAGCAGGGCTTTAAGCCACCTCTTTATATCGAGACTCCAAGAGCTCTTCTTAAGTGTCAGACTGTGTGTTATCGATGTCGTCAGTTTGGTCATATTCGTTCTCAATGTCCATGGCGTGGGGGATCTTGTTATACTTCTGGCGAACGTGGCCACATGGCAAGGAATTGTCCTCGGGAATTGGGAGTACCTGGTGAGTCGAGCTCAATGCAGCAGGATACACAAACGTCGAAACAACAACAGATGCAGTTTCGTAGCTAAACTACCACTTCGTACTATTCTCTAGCTCTTAGAAGCCTCACTTGTTTGAGGTATCATTTATTCCTAGTTGTTCTACTCATTCTCTACAATACTTTTGATTTGGAAGCATTTTACGCATTGAGAATCCTATTTTTGTCCATGTTTGGAATAGAAAATAAGAAATCTTAGTCCACGCGTGTTGAGAAATATCGATAGATCATATTTGCCGAGATTAGAGGTTAATCATTCCATATTGAAGTGTTGTCTTTGACCTCTTTAAACTGCTTATATCGAGATTTGATTGGATTTGGACAGGGATTGGTTGTATCCATGATGATTGGTGACATCTCAAATGTGATTTTAGAAGAGTTGTTTCTTTTATTACCATCTTTCATTGGCCAAGCTGAATATTATTAGAATTGTATCGTAATTTATTCTTCCGTGAAATCCAGTGGGTGGATGACCCGTTATAATTCTCAGTATTTGAGTCAATTGTCATGCGATCCCTTCCTAGCTTTTCTTGGGCATATTTAAATTCTTGTAGCGAAGTATCTTATGACACTGTTGCTATCAAATTCGAAAAGTGTTTCTCGTTCCTTATTCAAGGTCTTATTTTGACATCATCCTGCTTGAGATAAATTTTCATTGGTCAGTTTAGATTTCCTTGATACGATTATCATTTTCGTCGTTTGCTTGTAACCGTTATTCCATATGAGTATTTAATTTGCAACATCAATCTATTGAACCCAACCTTTGGCTATGTACCGTATGAAATACAAATTCGTTAGCACTATCAAAATTTAGACCTTGTTCCCATTGTTGTTTGCTTGGGCCATCATCCATTTTGATCCCATGGCTAAGAAGTCATATGATTTGAACTCATATCCGCTTTGTATCTATTTGTTTGCCCTTGCCTATTTGGTTGGTTCGAATTTCCATTGTTGGAGTCAAATCTTGTGGTGACATCGTTCAGTTGCTAAAGGTTATTCACTGACTCTGCTGACTTGTAAAGCAATAAGAAAGTCATGATCAGTCATTTCAAATTTCTTGGGTTGTCATAAAAAGGTATTTTGAATTGTTGCCAAACCGCCCTGAAGATTCCACGTGTTCTTTGAATTTCGGATGCCTCGTTACCATTCTTCCAATTCTTGATTAACGCTGCTTGAGTTTTGTAGCTTATTCGTTTCGTTTGAGATGACAAATCGAATCCTTCTCATAATATAGAATGACCTAACCTAGAGTGAAAATTTGGTGCGGCTTTTAGAAGAATTGGCTTGTGTTATGGACCCGCTAAAACAATTAATTCGATTCGCCAACGATATTTGGAAGCTCGAGGGAGAATGACTGAAAAGAGAAAGGTAAAGATCGTCAAAGATTGCTAACTGCGGAGGGCCGACCAAAAGATTGTGTTGACCGTCGACGTCACCCAATGTTATTTGAAGAAGGAAAATCATGAATTTCGTAAGCATAGTTGCGTTGGGGTTTGTCTCGTTTTGGGCAGAAAGGAAGCGTTCACCGTAAGAAAGATAGTTTAAGTGTCGGACACTATGTGCGTGTTTTGGGATACTCAGGTGACAACCGGTGAAATCCACTTGGAAGAGACGCTTGATCACCGCCCATTCTAGATGGCAGTCTCGGAAAGTCAATTGGATTATCTGGTTATACTTAGGAGGTAAGATCTCTATGGTGAAATAGATAATTGTGTATAGGATTTGTATAATAAAGAAACGTTTAGAAACTGTGAACCGTTTGACGTTGCCGCCTAACTTTTTCAAAATATATGACGCATTATGTATACGGAGATTGAGGAGGTATGAAATAAATCCATTGCATGTGTTAGAAAGGTCCGAAATTGAATTAGGAGCTCAAGTGTCCTATGATGAGAAATCGATGCGTACCCTAGACTCGCGTAGTCCATTGTTGAAAGGTAAGCCGATGTTGTTAGTGCATGGTTACATGGAAATGGGGGTACGAAGTTCGAAAGATATACGCGTGTTTGTTGTGGTCTGCTTGATATGAATCTAAACATAGACTTTGATGGTTATTGAATTGTTGTATAATGGATAGTGTTACAGTTGGAGTATGTTGATGTGATGCTTGGCATGATTAGGCTTGCCATATCAAATTTCGAGGACGAAATTTCTTTAAGGAGGGTAGAATGTAGAGACCCGAAATTTTCTTTTAAATTTTAACATTTTATAAGTGGACAAATAATGATTAAGTGTGAAGATTATAAATGTGGGTCAATGTGCAAAAGTTTGAAATATGTGGGTGTTAGTGTGATAAGGTGCATGTGTGTATAAGTGTGTGCCAGGGAAAAATTAATTCCCATAAACCCCATCCCATTCTCTCTCCCATTCTCTCTCTCAGCTCTCTCTCTACCTCTCTTCCTCCCTCACCCAAAAACTCTCCTCCAAATTCAAAACCCACTCAAATCAACCTTCAAGCATTCATCCCTACGCGTATCGTGGTTCGTATCTCGTGGGTCTTGCTTGGAGGAGGAGTATTCAGTTATTTTTCGAAGTTTGGAGAGTTAGGGTTTGCTCAACTTGCGTGGGTTTCGCTTCTCGACTTGAGGTAGGGAATTCTACCTCTCTTTATATGTTTTATGAGTGATTTGGTGCATGAATCGTGCTTGTAATGTCGTGTTTAAGTTTGGATTGAAAATTCGTAGTTGCTGTCAGAATTGTCTGTTCTTCCTGGATTCCTATCGGTAGGGCCGTCCTTTCTACCGGTAGAACGTTGTTACTTTACCAGAAAATCGATTCCTTACCGGTAGAAGCTTTTTCCTTACCGGTAGAACAAGTGAGAAATTCTTAGTAAGCAGCTCAACGTATAGCAGCAGCTCAAAAGCTTTCCTTACCTACCGGTAGGTCAAGCATAAATTTGGAATGTTGGTCTCCCTGTCTTCAGTTTCTACCGGTAGGTCTAGGTTCTACCAGAATGTTGGCCTTTCTGTTTTCAAGTTCTACCGGTAGGACTTACTTGCGTACCGGTAGGTTGCGTGAATTGGAGTATTGGCCTTTCTATTTTCAAATTCTACCGGTAGGACTTGCTTGGCTACCGGTAGGAGATTAGGAGTTTCAGCTGCTTTCTTGAGCTGCTGCAGTATCTTTCAGCTGCTTCCCTATATCATTCAACTCGCATGTCGAAGCTTTTCATTAACTCTAATGAGTTTGTTTACGCATCATTCCAAGTGTTTTGGTGAGTATTACTCGTATCTCACTTAGAGTGGCATTCAATGGACTAGAGTGAACATGTCTAGGGATTCGACGAGTAGTATTGCAATCCGTTCTCTCTCTCTCGACTCATAAAATTCTTAGATTCCGTTAGTACATGCTTTTACGGACTCCGAGTATAGAAACTAGATAATCGGGCATCGTAGAGTCTAGTCGTGGGTTAATATGTGGCTTGTAACGGTACGAGAAATGTACTTAGAGGTACAGTGAGGACGTGTGGGATTATGGTGCACTTAAAGGAAAAGGCGTGTATTAATTAATTAGTAAGAGTCTTGATATGGATAACAGTTAGGAGCGGTTTGAGATGTAATCAACGTGATGGATTGGTAAATTGTTTAGAATGCTTGAAGTAAAAATCGATGTGAGAAAGAATTGTTTGAGATGATAAAATAACTTGTGTCCTCTCAACTCGTCAAGTCTTTTAATCCTTTTGACACTCTCTCTAGGAGGTTCAAGTGTAGAAACTAATGGATAAAGTATGGTAGGATTATACGTACGTGCTTGATACGCTATGTCTGATGCAAATGGGTAAACTAGTGAAAAGACATGAACATGTACATTTGTGGAGTTCCGTAATGATTAATTAAAATTCAGTGGTATAACCGTCAAAGGGATGATGAAATTGATTATGAAATGATGTTGATTGTGAAAAGTGTGAAAGGTGACCCAAGTGGTCGTTATTGAGGGAAAGACTCGGGGTGACCATGCGCTCGAGGGAACTAGACCCGAGGTGACCCAACTGATTCATATTATTGGAGGAAAAGACTCAGGGTGACCCTGCGCTCGAGGGAATTAGACTCGAGGTGACCCCAACTGATTATTATTATTAAGGGAAAAGACTCGGGGTGACCCTGCGCTCGAGGGAACTAGACCCGAGGTGACCCTAGTGATTATTGATGGGAAATACCGGATTAAAGGAAAAGAAAGGTTTTGCAATAAAAGGATTTAATGAAGGGCAATGTGGACACGAGAAAGATTGTACTACCGTACGAAGAATGATAAGATGTTTTGATTTGATTATAAACAAATATGAAATGACGTGAGTTTAATAAAATAACTAGTTAAAAAAGTAAACGGCTAGTGACATTGATGTGAAGTCTAGGACTCTTAGGCGATAATTTGCAGATTGTTGGTAGTCACTTATACTATAGGCGTATCTGTCCATACTCATTCATTCTCGGTATATGATTCATTCAAACTACATATAGCTTGAGCTTAGAATTCTCTACTGGGCTAGTGTAGCTCAACCAAATCTTTCTTTTCAGGTTCTGATGTCGGGCAATATATTGCATGCATTGTGTGCTTGACAGTAAAAGACTTTTGGAAGCTGACATCACTGGTTATTTCGCCATCTTTGTGAAGATCTCAATTCGTTAAAGATGATTTTGTAAATAATTACTATTGAATTTTCTTTTGACTAAAGTTGTAATTATCAAAACTTAAGGATTTGTTTGTAAATTAAACAGGTGGGAAACTCCTTTGGGTAACGTATATGATATGCGAGGTTTCTCTTTTATTGAAATATATTACTTAATTTTGTTGAAAATCGATGGCGTGAAAGATGGCTCAAAAACTTCTTTTTGGTACATATATTGTAGACCATATATGTACAATTTAAAGTTTAACTTTCTTGCTTTTTGACTTTTTGTGAAAAGAAAATTGCTAATTAAGTTTATACTCCGTATATTCATATCTTCCTGATATAAAAATGAAAGAAAAAGAGATTTCCTACTGTTATCATCTGTATCTTTGTCCACATCACCTTTGATGGCTTAGTAAATTAAAATATACTCCATAATAGTCAACCATATGCATATCATATACTAGGATATTAGGTACATGATCATCTAAATTAATCTTGGTTTTTTTTATCGTCGCTTTGCTTCTCTTGAGTCTTGTCTATTGTCAGCACAAGCCTGCACATCTATACAGTGATGGAGGGCTTACCAATTAAAGGAGAAGTTTTCATTCGTAAAAAAGTATACTATATGCATTGATATATCATTTGTATTCTCATATCCTATAATATCCAAGTCGATCATTTTTAGTATAATACCTATTTCGTCCATTTTTAAGTATTCCGCTTCGTAACTCCGACTTATTAAGAAAACATCATCATTACATCTTTCACATCAACTTTTACCTTCACTTTCCCTACTTACCCTCTATGGAGACATCCTCATTACAATTTTACTCACTAACTTTTCAAAATGAAATCTACTTTAAAGAGCAAAATGAAAAATTAATGTACTCACTTTTATCCACTAACTTTACAAAATGGACACTTATTAAGGAACAACCCAAAATGAAATACTGGACTTTAAAAAGGGGATAAAGGAAGTATATAACAATAATATGTGAATTTATGAGACCCATTTGTTACTTGTTTATGAGCATATTTGGAAAAAAATATAGGCTTTATGTGCAATTATTTGAAATTTACCTCGATTAAATCATATATAAAAATACGATATTATAGTAATTTTCTTCAAACAGTTGTTTTCAGGTCCGGACACCTTACTATCCGGACCGTCCAGACCTCCCATTTTTCGATCAAATTTTGATAATCCGAGCCGCTTAATGTGATCAGAATGTGATTTTAAGGGTGCCAAGAAATCAGAAAAAAAAAATATCAGGAAGGGCTTGATCCGAACAGTTTTTTGTGAACGGTTCAGTAAAAAACTGATCGGATCAAGCTCTTACCGATCATTTTTTTTGCTGATTTCTCGTGGATACCCTTGAAATCACGTTCCGAACACATTGAGCGACTCGGATCATCGCAAATCGATTGGGAAATGAGAAATCTGAACCATAAGAAAATTCGGGCGACTAGACCTGAAAAGATCTATTTCTTCAATAGCTCCGCCCCTGCATCTCTCTGTATATAAAGTTTGTGTGCCTACCTTTTATTCTTGTTCAACCATCCGATCTAGTCTCTACTTGGTTGTGGAGTATGGATCAATCGGTTGGAAATGTTGAGATCAAGTCGCCGAAAATTGAGCTGGTAGAGACAGGAAAAAGTTGGAGATCATCTTCCGCGCACCCTTCCTCTAGTTTCATAAACGATTCAGGGTTGTCATCTGTGAAGGATGATAATGCTGGTGATGACTGTGTCTCAGAGTGGGCTCAAATTGATAGACTGCCAACATTTCAGAGATTGAGAACATCTCTAGTTGATGAAAATATCGGAACCAAAAAAGTTGACATCCGAGGGAAAAGGGTAGTTGACGTTACTCAGCTTAGTGCGCCAGAACGGCATATATTCGTTGAAAAACTCATCAAAAACGTCGAGGATGACAACCTTCAACTACTACAGAAAATGAGGAGGAGGATAGATAAGTAAGTCCTTTTTCCGCGATGTACTGATAGAGTCCTGCATATAGTTTTGCACTGGATATGAGGGTGCACATGCACCTCTATGTACTTGTCATTGTCTGCATTCTCACATCTTGATACAATTCAATCGAACTGGTGTTCCGAATTCTCTCTGTCAAGCAAAGAAGGCCATAAATTTTCACCTTGTCACAATGCAATCACACTACTCATTTTTCTTGCAAATTGATTACCAATCCACATATGTGCTCTAGGTTCATCATTTTCGTCTCTTATTGTGTGCTCGGACATACTAATTGTTCACGAGTGTCTTTTGAGGATCAGCTAATTGGTTGGTACTTTTATTTGATTCTGGTAGGGTTGGTGTAGAATTGCCGACAGTTGTAGTGAGATACAACAGTTTTCGAGTGGAAGCAGAGTGTGAGGTGGTTCGGGGCAAGCCGCTTCCAACTCTATGGAATTCAGTCATAAGACTTGTTCTGGTAAGAACATCTTCTTCCCTCAAGAAAAAAAAGTTCAAAAAATTACCATTGTCATGTGTAAGTATGCATTTGGGTGGTTTTCTCAACTTGCCATTGACATCTTTTTTCTAGGTTTTTTCAGAAGAATATCTTTGTCTAGGTTAAGTATTTAATCTACTATATGAGTTGATCCTGTGTTCTTTTCTACTCAGGACTGCACCAAGTTAATTGGTTTGAAGTCACAAGAGGCCAAGATCAACATCATTGATGATTTCAAAGGTATCATAAAGTCTGGAAGGTGTGATTAATTCGGAGTTCAATCCATGTTTATTTACCAGAAATTGACTTGCCATATGAGAAATTAATTTGGCGGTTGGATTATTTAACATGTTAAATCGTATAATTATCATTGCCGCAGGATGACTTTGCTGCTTGGTCCTCCGGGATGTGGGAAAACTACTTTATTGAAAGCACTTTCGGGAAATCTAGACAAATCTCTCAAGGTACCTTAATTTTCTTTTATCACACGGTTGGATTTATTAGTGAACGTGGTACAATAATGATCATACAACGTAATTAAGACTGCAAATTTGCAGAGTTACAGAACAGGTAAAGCTTACTGGGCCGGGGCCACCTTCTTTACTTCACAAATCTAAATTTTTGTGGTTCTAATTTTTTATATCTTCTTTCTAATGGGTTGTGTTGCAATTCTTACATGCATTCTTAGACATTCTGCTTAACTTTTAGCACTTTTTGAAAGTTGTGCGCTTATTCAAAAAAAATCACGTTTGTTAGTTTTGCGCCAAATTTTTATAGATTATTGATTCGTCTCGATAAGAGTAATCGTAAAAGTAAAAAATATATATATTTTTTCCCAAATATTTTTGAAAATATCCAACTTTTTTGACTTTTTGACTTTTTTTTGCTAAAAAGTGGTTATTTTCCAAAATATTTGGATAAAATTCACAATTTTTTACTTTTCTGATTCGTCTTGACAAATCGGAAAATCTGAAAAGTGAAGCGCAAAACTAACAAATGCAAAAAAAAAAATTTAACTAAGGACAAAAAAAAAAAAAAAGTCCTAAAAATTCTTAGTGAAAAGGAGTCGTCTCAAATGTCCACATCTTTTCAATAACACTCTCTATCTTGTTTCAAGTCGATCACTTATTATGATGCATGTTATGACATTCTCCTGGGAGAAACTCAGATGGTGTCTTGTCTAGCATATGCTTCTAAGAACCAATCAAATTCTAATGATCCAACTCTTCTTTCGTCTTGATTACACTAGGATTATATAATAATACTAGCTTGTAACTTTATTTTTTTAAACGGTGAAGGAAAATTTCATTAATCACCAAGATCAATCGCTTTTTTTTTTTTTCTTTTTTGAAATTCAATTTCATTGCCATATCGAATAAAGATCCAGAGGGTCAATTTACAGAGAAAACCACACAAGCAAGGGGGGACATCACCCCGAGCACAAGCATCAAAAACTCCAAAAACCAAAACTCTGGACTACTATAAGCGCAAGAAAACGATAAAGGCCTTAGCGGCTAACCCACGAGACGATGGAATTTCCCAACTCCCAAGCTAAGAGAGGACGTTGCCATTGCTGGTCATTACTATCCCCATAATAGATTGTAACTAGAAATTCATGAACGCGAAAAAATGCACTCCCGAATTTCAAGAGCCGTAATGCTTGGTGAACTGGATAAACAATATTGTGCTAAATGCTAGTAATCTACATACAAATTACTTTGCTGAATATGAAAAACCCCATATGGCCAGCCACACTCTCCTTGAGTTGATTATTTGCACATTGCATTGAGTGTGTGTAAGGCCAAAACTTGACACACTACTGCTGCTCGATAGATGGAGCTATGGTTTGATGGTTTTCAAGAGCTTCTTCCGAGCGCATTTTTTTTCTTTTGTTCATTCTTTCTTTCCTGCAAACAGGTTGCAGGGGAAGTTTTTTACAATGGACACAAACTGGAAGAGTTCATTCCCCATAAAACTTCTGCTTATGTAAGCCAAAATGACCTGCATATTCCTGAAATGACTGTTAGGGAAGCACTTGATTTCTCAGCCTGTTGTCAGGGGGTTGGAAACCGAGCAGGTATGGTCCCTTCGAGCAATCGAAGGATTGTTTTTATTTTTTGATTCCTTCTAAGTGTGGCGGTTAAAAGAAATTGTTAATACCCATCCAGAGATAATGGCTGAGGTGATCAGAAGGGAGAAACAAGCACGAGTTGTTCCAAATCCAGATATCGATACATACATGAAGGTGTTGTTAGTATCTCTAGTCTTCTCATTCCCCATGTTTCTGGAGTTGTCAATGGGCATGTTTGCGATAGCTATGGAAACAAATTTTAGATTTTGCTGCAGATTTTCGGTTTTAGGTTTTAGTGGAAGTTGAGAAACCTGTTTGTTGCAGCTGCGAGATTATAAAAATTTCATTCCTTTTTTGAGAATTTTGTGTAGCAGAATCCTAAAAGCTACCCAAACCCAGTTTTGGGATTTTGAGAATTTCATTCCTTTTTTTAGCTTTTCAGAATATGTAGAATTCGAGAATTCGTTACCTATATTTTTTGGCAAACACTCCAAACTGATTTTGAAAAGCTAGAATCTCAAAATCTGCGAAAACACCCACGATATGCTTTTATACCCACTTTTGCTCGTCATATAGGAATACAAATATATAGTGATTGTGATATTTTTCTTTCTGTGTGGTGATGATCATAGTCAAAATACAAACCAACCCCCCCCCCCCAAATTACCTTTTCCAACTTCAGTGATGGAGTATCGGCTTCGCAAGGGTGAAAATAAATGGTTGATGGAGATTTGCAGCATAATCGTGTGCAAAAGAGTTGTGAGCTAGTCATGATCGAACACAAGAAGTAGAAACTACAGGGCCAGGCCATACACTAAATTATGTTACATTTATGAGAGGAGCATGTAACAATTAATTAAGAAACTAAATTAAGGAGCATGACTGTAGTTGCTAATGACAATGTATTAGTATGACTATATGTTTGACTGTAGTTGACGGGAAACTTTCTTAATTGATGCAAGTCAAAAACTTTCTTAGCATATTTCCACGAATACAGATACTAGTTTCCAATTGTAAGCTGTATTACGGTTCTGTATTAAGAGTTTATGTGCTACTTCCTCTATCCACACGGGAGTCATTCTCGAAGTTGGATGGTTGGGTAATCCTGTGCATACTGGATCTTGTTAACCTTACCTACTATACAATTCTATTGACATGCATACTTTTGAATTTCAACTTACAACCTAGCCTATTTATCGACTATGTTGCCTTAGTTTAATGAGTTTCACCGGAGTGATCCTGGCACTAGGTTTCTGCCATCTGATGATTTATGCATGATACGACAAGGATACAACACTTCGATAATTGTCATTCCTGTTGTGAATCTGTTTGGTTATGGTACTCTAAGCTTCCAGTTGAGGACTAAGGGCATCTCAAAGTTATAATTCTAACCTTTAAGAAGCTTATTAAACTGTAACTAGTGTACACTTCATGCGTCATATTCCTAATGTTGCTGATATAGCTTATGTATCATGATGACGTCTCTATTTTCTTTGACCAGGCAATTTCTATTGAAGGACAAAACACCACCCTCCAGACTGACTACGTTTTGAAGGTAAGTCTTTCAACAGAGCTGGCATTGATCTTATTCTGTGGTGTTGCTTGAAAAATGGTTAACCTGGTGACGGTTTTCTCACTGTTTCCATGATTACTCAGATTTTAGGACTCAATATCTGTGCTGAGACAATAGTTGGAGATGCCATGAGAAGAGGTGTCTCAGGTGGTCAGAAGAAAAGATTGACCACAGGTATTCTTCCCTTTGTTGAATGAATGTGAATATGCATGTGGAGTTAGAATGCTTGAATTTGACACTTTAGTAGACAGTTCAACTCATGACTACATCATGTTTGACATCGGTGCAAGTGTTCGGTAAACAACGCTACCACAACACTTCAAGAATATGAGTTGAATGTTACTTTGTGCATTTGTTCAATGTGCATTTGATGTCAAGTTCTAAGTTTGCTAGAGTAATTTGTGCATTAGAATTCTATTAGAGTAATTTGTTTTCCATGGGGTCTTCTCATCTGAAATATCCCTGCCATTATATGTATTAGATATATCATTTTGATTTTACAAGATCAAAATGCCTTTGAACAAAATTTGTCATGTTCGTTGGTATATGGTAAAAAGAAGTCTATTAAACTAGGATTCATCTACGTACAATGACATATTGAATCCAAGATTGAAAATACTAATTTAAATCAGACTTTTTTCATATATGCAATTTGGATGCAAATAAAATAATAAAATTTTGGAAACGAGACAATTTCCTTAAATCTCGCCTCTCAGCATTGCATATCTCGACTTTCAAATAAAATGAATCTCTCAGAAAATCTATATCAAGGGCATTATTGCCTACTCATACCTAATTGTGTTCTAATAATAATTTTTTTACGAACTGGATTTATCATAGTCCATCCTCCCTTTTGTCGTGTATCCTCAATTAATGCAATCTCAGATGCTATACTTCAACTGCACAACAATAATTAACCCCAAAGAAAAATGTGCATTGGTGTTCTGCAGGCGAGATTATTGTAGGTCCTGCCAGAGCTTTATTTATGGATGAAATATCAAATGGCTTGGACAGTTCCACCACATATCAAATGGTTGCTTGTCTTCAACAGCTAGCGCATATCACAGATGCTACTATACTTGTAACACTTCTTCAACCAGCACCGGAAATCTTTGATCTCTTTGACGACATTATCTTAATGGCAGAAGGGAAGACTGTGTATCATGGGCCCCGTAGTCACATTCTAGATTTTTTTGACGATTGTGGGTTTAGATGTCCTAAAAGGAAAGGGGTAGCTGACTTCCTCCAAGAGGTGAGTTAATCTTGGTCTATGAAGCACCGATATGAGGTTTTATTGCAGCCCGCTAGTCTCAATAAAGAAAAGTGCACACAAAAACAATAAATCAAGTGTGCAATAAAATTAAGTGTTATTCTAAGTTAATGTACTTACAGTTAACTCCATCAACCAAAACCAAGCTCCCGTTAATTCACTTGCTCTCCCACACCAAAGAACACACTGACAGACTATACTAATCAACCAAAATTTCTTGTTTCTTTTTAAAAAAAAGGTTGTGTGTGACAACTTAATTAGGATTGAAGGAAAATTAAAAGATTACTAAGATTTTAAAAAGACGATAGGCCCACCATACCTTCAGGGACCCAAGGCGTATAGGTGTCATACTTTAAAATGTATAGGTTATATATTTGTCTTACAGGATATGTATTTAGATGTAGTGGAGCAGTACCCAAACCGCACCAATGCATGGTACTTGTACGATAACATTTCTTGAGTATCGTGCTTAACTGCTCTTGGCTAATATGGAATTATAGAATTCTTCTTTCAACCTTATATTTTCGTGGGCTGTACAATATATTGTTTGGCTACATTGCAGGTTATCTCAAGAAAAGATCAAGCACAATATTGGCACCAAGCTGAACAGTCTTATAGTTACATATCTGTTGATTTATTTCAAAAGAAATTTAAGGAATCTACGTACGGGAAGAAGCTAGATGAGGAGCTATCACTGCCGTTTATGGAGTGTTGCCATAACAATGCATGTGGTTTTGGCATGTATTCGCTATCTAATTGGGCACTCTTTAGAGCTTGCATGTCAAGGGAATGGCTACTCATGAAGAGAAACTCTTTTATTTATGTATTCAAATCAGTTCAGGTTAATTATCATCAATGCCTTCACAATTCCTTCATCCTCACTTTTTCCCTCTCTTTCTATGGCCAATACAACCTTTAAAGTTTAAAAGTTCATACCCTAAATTGTTGATCTTTGCCTCAAGGCCCTGTATAACATACATAACTTCAATTCTACTTCTTTGCAGCTTGTTATCACAGCAGCTATCACAGTGACTATGTCCTTGAAAAGTGGGACGGGTATTGATGCCACATATGCAAACCATTATTTGGGTGCTTCGTTCTATGCTATCATCGTGCTTTTTTTCGATGGACTGCCGGAGTTGACCATGACTGTTGCAAGACTTCCTATTTTCTACAAGCAGAGAGACTTGTGCTTCTATCCAGCCTGGTCATACGCAATCTCATCCACCATTCTCAAGGTTCCTCTTTCACTATTGGTAGCTCTTATTTGGACTTCTCTAACTTATTATGGCATCGGATATAGTCCTGAGCCTGGGAGGTTAGTGTCTCTAAAAAAAGGCTTACATTTTATACACACACACATTATATTTACTTCATATGATTATTTTAGTCATCTTCATATATTTCTACTGACTCACTAGTTTAAGTTTGTTTTATGGATTGAACATCTAGCTAGCTTCCTTCATTGGTACTACACACACGCACACAAACACCCTGTAAAGGGCAAAATTGGTTTGGAACTGATTTCTTTCATTGCCTCGATATCTTAGGTTCTTTGGACAAATCATGCTATTTTTTGCCATGCACTTTGCTGCAATATCCTTGTTTCGTTTCTTGGCATCAGTCTTCCGCACAATGGTCTCTTCTTTGACAAGTGGTAGTTTTGCGATACTGTATGTCTTTTTATTTGGGGGCTTTATGATCCCAAAAGGTAAGGCTTCAACAACACATTTGAATTTGAGTTTTGTAAAGTTAGTTAGCAAAATAAAGTAAGCCTTCGTGTTGGTTGCAGCCTCTATGCCAACGTGGTTAAAGTGGGGATTTTGGGTTTCCCCCTTGAGTTATGGTGAGGTAGGCCTTGCTGTAAATGAATTTCTTGCTCCAAGATGGCAAAAGGTGAGTACCTGGATTAGTGCAAAATTTGTTGGATCCCCCAATCGTTTATTTGATCAGTTACCACAATTTGCATTTCAAAAATAGCCTCAACAAAATATCTCAGTTTATTGCATATGCAACAATAGGGAAAGAACAGTAACATTTTTGTACTTTACTAACTTAACTATTCTATGCTTTTATGTACTTTTGCGTAGAAACAGGCGGGGAATCCAACAATAGGGAATGAAACACTTGAAAGCCATGGAATTCCCTTTAATGCATACTTCTTCTGGATATCATTTGGTGCCTTACTTGGGTTTGCAGTACTTTTCAATATTGGGTTTGCACTGGCCTTAACCTTCTTAAACCGTAAGTTCATATGTCAATTACATGAAGTCACTAGAAGAATATCATAGTGATATGTGGTTGTTCTATTTTGAAATGAAAATCCAGCTCCGCGTTCTCGTGCCATTATTTCCAATGAAAAGGTCACTCAAACAGAAAGACGTGAAGATTCCTCCAATGGTGCCAAAAAAGAAGCGAAGTTGAAGAGTTATGAGAATACTACATCAAAACCTCATAAAGGTCCTGTTTGGTTTTTTCATTCTTCTCTTCTATTTTTTGGATTATTGCTTCAAATGACCACTTTCTTTGCTAATCATCATTTAATTTTACTCCTCCAAAAACTGACAATGATAAATAAACTCATCTTTACAGATCAGTTGGTTTTACCTTTTGAGCCCCTAACTTTATCATTTCAAGATGTGCAATACTATGTTGAAACACCAATGGTAATCATATGAACAAATCTCTTAGGAACTTTGGTGGCTAGTTGATATCCTAATTATTTGGTGGCTATTTAATCAAATGATCTTACATTGGGTGATTTTGTCATTTTGTTTGATCTGGTTTCACTCAGAAAAAACTCCAACTTCTTTGTGATATCACCGGTGCATTAAGGCCTGGTATTCTTACAGCATTAATGGGCGTCACTGGTGCGGGTAAAACAACTCTTCTGGATGTTCTTGCTGGAAGGAAAACTACTGGTATTGTAGAAGGAAATATTAGAATTGGAGGGCATCCTAAGGTTCAAGACACTTTTGCTAGAATTTCGGGTTACTGTGAGCAAACAGACGTACATTCCCCATATATCACAATAGAAGAATCAGTGGTTCATTCTGCCTGGCTACGTCTGCATCCTGAAATTGATTCAAAAACTAAGATTGTAAGACTGATTTACATTCTATACACAAGTTGAATTTACTCTTTAACTCTTCTCAATTACTATGACAATATTTCATTTTGATAGCTGCTACATATATTGACAGGAATTTGTGAGAGAAGTCCTTGAGATCATTGAGCTTGATGAAATAATGGATTGCTTGGTCGGAATTCCTGGCGTAAGTGGTTTATCTATTGAACAGCGAAAGAGGCTTACAATAGCAGTGGAGCTTGTTGCTAACCCCTCTATTATCTTCATGGATGAACCTACAACTGGGTTGGATGCAAGAGCAGCTGCTATTGTTATGCGAGCCGTGAAGAATGTGGCTGATACGGGAAGAACAATAGTCTGCACTATTCACCAACCAAGTATTGACATATTTGAAGCATTTGATGAGGTAGGGGGCCAATTTACCTGTAACATTACTTGGAAAATGAGTCAACTTGGATGTTGAACTGGAATTGAGAATTTGATCTTCAAAGCTATTTGACAAGTTGCAACTAGTAGAATGTTCAACTATAAAGGTTAACTACATGTTAGAAAATTACTTTCAGAATTGTCATGTATTGACAAAGAAAAGGGACTTTCTGCTAAAGAAAAAAATGGAGCATGCAAAGACAAACTTCAGAACCTAGTTTGCCTCTTGATTTGAAACCTCCCAAGTTTTAGTGTTGTTTTTTGTGTTGTTATTGTTACTAATATTAGCAATGTGAGATTGTGTACTAGTTGACCTATCCTCTAACAACTTGAGTTCTTGTGCGCTATTGAGATCCTATGCGTGATCCAACAAAAACATATATGTCTAACACCCCCTTGAAATCTATTGCAGTTAATTCTATTGAAAACTGGTGGGCATATTATCTACTCTGGACCACTAGGTCAACATTCAAGCAGTGTCGTCAAATATTTTGAGGTTGGTTGGCTACAATATATGTAGGCTTTTCAGATTTTGTTCTTGTACTACTTGTACATGTAGTACTTGTAAAATTAGAAGGTTAACTATGATTTATCTCAATTCTGACTTTATCTCTCTTATAGGATATATCTGGGGTTCCCACCATTAGGAACAATTATAATCCAGCGACATGGATGTTAGAGATCACTTCCATATCCTCAGAAGCCGAACTTGGCATCGATTTTGCCCAACTTTATAAGAATTCCGTCTTGTATATGTGAGTTCAACTGTTACTACCTCTTTAAGTATTTTGAGTTAGGATGGGCATTATAGGCTTGCTTGGTGTGACTGCAATTTAGAATGTACAGTCTCAGGATATTTGTTGCGTGAAGTTGTTTAGTCATGTGGACATTTTTCCGAGCATGTCTTCCGAACTATTTCAACATTTTGTCGTCCTAAGGTCATCTTATTTGCAGTTTCAGTTCCACAAACAAAAGGATATTTTAGACGGATTCACATACTACATTTGCCGTACTATTTGCGTACTTATGGTAAGGAAAGAGGGGGGTTGTTCTGGTTTTGAAGCAAGGAAGTTCATAAATTGCTAAGAAGTGTAATAGAAGCTTACAACTTGTGATACTTAATTGCCATCATGCGGCAATCCATTGCCATCTCTCACTTCCTCGTTCGTTGCCTTGAATTATCAGCGCCTTTTCTTTTGTGTACTTTCTTTTCTTCCCTTGTCAACCCAATGGTGGTTGTTGGACCATTCCCAACTCATGATCATCGTGGCAAAGACTGGACAGTGGGTTGATTGTCACTAAATCACTTTAATTGGGTACTAGTACGTTTTAATGCCAGTCCTTGAAAAATAGTGTAGTCAGTTACTTATGGGCCTTTATTTTTTGTCACTTGATAGATGTCTAGCCTACTTCTAAGGGGATGAGGAAGGGGTATTGCTAAGCGGTATATGGGTAGAGCAAGCCCAAAGGGCATTAACCACCACACCCAGCATTCGCGCTCCTGGCGAGAATCGAATCCTCACCTTCCAAGTGGAAGAGATGAGGAAGTGCCATTGAACTACAAGCCCGTTGGCACTTATGGGCTATTTGATGTATGCTAATTGCGAAACTTTGACATGTAGCTAAATTAAGGATGGTGCGGTAAATAATGGGAAGAATTTTAACTTTAATGATGTCAATAATGTTTATAATCTTACAATAGGAAAAGTGAAAAGTTTTAATCAATCGATTGGACATAATGCTTTAAGAAAAATTTATGGAATATACACAGTTGGCAACTAATTAACTTGTGATACGGTACAAGATAATATAAAGTTTCACATAGATGCCAAATAAGAACAAGAACAAGAGTACAAAATCAGGCACACCACTTTTTATTACTGTACATGTTAGAATACTAGTCTTCCTCTATACATTACAATCTGCACCATGCCCATTGACCACCAAATATTAGTGTTAATGGCGCATTCATGTTTACATGAAATTCATTTCAAGGATCGACTCAATTTGGTGTAACACTTTAGTCTTGATATCCTACCAAAAAAGGAGGAAAAATATACTTGATAATACAGGTTGTTTGCAATACCACTCTTCAGTTTATGTGACTCATTCATGATATTTGTGTTTGCAGGAACAATAAAGCACTTGTAACTTCTCTAAGCAATCTTCCCGATTCGAAACAGTTGCATTTTGCAACCCGCTTCCCACAAAATGGTTGGGGACAGTTCAAATCTTGCCTATGGAAACAACACCTGTCTTATTGGAGAAGTCCTTCCTACATCTTGAACCGCTACATATACTCACTCATTGCATCTTTGCTTGTCGGCATTCTATTTTGGGATCAAGGGAGGAAAATGTAAGGACTACATCAATTGGCTCTCGGATTCTATTATTATCTTAATTTGCACATTTAACATAGACATCATTTTATTGGACAGAGATAACCAGCAAAATATTTTCAATGTACTTGGGGCAGCATTCAATGTTGCATTCTCTTTGGGCATAAACAACTGTAAGTCAATTATACCGTATGTCTCATCAGAACGGCCTGTTTTTTACCGGGAAAGGTTTGCAGGAATGTACGGCTCGTGGGCTTATGCACTTGCTCAGGTAATCTCTTTATAACTTAGGTAACTTGGTTGAACTGTTGCAATGTTTCCTAGTGCTTTTAGTACAACTTGATACCCAAGATCCAAATATGTAGTTCATCGCTTATAGGCGTAGTTTCTTACTATAACTAGCACTTCTTACATATTTAAATATGGCTGCTAAATTTTGTAGGTCGTGATTGAGGTTCCCCATATATTGGCCCAAGCAATTATCTTTGTGATCATCACCTATCCCATGGTTGGGTATTATTGGTCACTCATTAAGGTTTTATGGTACTTTTACGCTGTATTGTGCACATTGATGTACTTCACTTATTTTGGAATGCTACTAAGTGCAATGACACCAGGGCTTCATATAGCAGCGATTTTACAGTCACCGTTCTATTCGACTTGGATGTTGTTCTCTGGGTTTTTCATTCCTCAACAGGTAAGCTACTACCTTTACCTGATATGGTACACTTGATTGTAGTTCGTGTTGAGCTGATCTATGGATTACTAATTGGGTAAACATGTGATGAATTAATGGTAATAATAGAACAACCACCGCCACCACAAAACCTACGCACCATGTGGTTTTTAAGCCTCCTAACAATCTAGAAACTCAATTGAAAGCGGTTAGATTTCCGTTCCTAGCGGCTAGCAGTACGCACCTTGTTGTATCCGATTAAAGAACAATTATCACTTCAAAGCTCAGACAGTAAGCAAAATCATCAATTTGGTCACTGAAAGTCTACACAATTCATAAGACACTCCGTCATGAGCTTTTTATATTGGTAAAGCTTTTTTTACATCACACTATTGGCTTTGTAACTTTTCACAAGCAGTGACATACACAAATATATACAATGTGTCTTAGGTATCAAATTTATTTTGGTTAATTGGTCCCTTTATTTGCAAGTTGATTCGTTTTTTGGAATTTCAAAATCTTATTTGAAGAAACATGCGGAGAATCGTCACAAGGTGATGTATATGAAAAGATTTGGTCCAAATTAGAATATTAGAATCAAGCGAATGGCACATTGGAAACATATAAATCTCCCTACTCTTTATGATAATCTTGTTAGATTTTAAATATATTTACCAGTTGGTATTGTAAAAGTTATTTCTTTTGTTCTGTTTTCCCCTTTCCAATGTTATTGACCCAGTTGAATTTATAATGCTCCTTGCAGCAAATTCCGAATTGGTGGATCTGGATGTATTATCTAGCTCCTACATCTTGGACCCTACAGGGGATCTTTACTTCGCAATATGGAGATGTACAAAAGGAGATGTCGGCGTTTGGTGAAACTACAACCGTATCGGCCTTTATAAGCAATTACTTTGGGTATAACCATGATCAATTACCCATGGTGGGAGTTGCTCTCATTTCTTTTCCTATTGTCTTTGCTTCTCTATTTGCATACTGCATAGGGAAGTTAAACTTTCAGAAGAGATGAACGTTATGAAACCTTATGTTTTATGCCTAAAAATGAATAGACTGAAAATAACTCAATGACTTTCTGTTGATATGTTTTGTAATGAAGTTTGGTGTTATTTCTTTTACTATCACGCTAGCCGTTGGATCTATTAGATGAATGGTTGGATTGAGGTTTTCGATTGATCAACCAATCAGCAAGTGACACATACCCATTTTTCAAAAAAACTGAGCTCCCTTATTATAGAGATAAATGTGAGATTCTGGTCCAGAAAAGTCTCTGCAGGCAAGGCCTTCGTATGGTCTCATTGGACTCCACATCTGCCTCATAAAAAGAAGGGCATTTAACAACACCTAGTGATCAGACCACTTAAATTATGTGTTTGGCATGTTCAAATTGGGACAGAAATCACTGTCGTCCTAATGAAGAAATTAGAAGCTTCTTACCGGTGACACCACCGCATGTTTTACCCTCTCCTTGCTGTGAAAACTGAAAAGGATAGGAGGCAGCTCCTGAAGTTGAGATTTTATGCAAGTCTTTTTCTAAGTGACAACATTGAATCAAAATCAAAAGACTTCACAAAATGTCAAAAACTATAGGCCGAAAAAGGACTTCCTTCAGAAGCCAAATGTCAAACACGTGGGAGGCATATACAGTAAGCCATATAAAATCAAAATCCGAAAAGCATTAGAATGTGCACCAATAGAAATTGAATTAGATGCACCCATTGTACCTTAGATTGTTCCTCCCATTCTGAGGCACAAATAGCAGAAAGAGACGATGGGTGTGGCCGCGTGGATGAGCTCACCAGCTCCGATCGCCCGAGTTGCGAACACACCTCTGACGGCTGACTAATTGATCGGAACTCGGAAGGTCGACTTGGATCGGCGACGTTGTTATGACGGACTGCGAGTCTCGACCCGGAGGAGGAAAAAAGTTTTATGAAGTTGTAATCAAGTGTTCCCGGTTCACTTTTTTTCAATTTTTTTCGACATATATCTTCTCCGATTAGATACCAAGAAGCATCCGATTGACTTGAAATCTAACAAAATCATTTTAATTGACAAGCTCTACAATGTGGACAAATCGGATCATAAAAATGAGGAGGAAGCTATGGTACACATGGTATACCGTATGCCTAAATTATGACAATTTGTTATTTTCATTATGCCAATTTTTGGTTTTCTAATGCATATTTATGATTCTAGTTACGACTTGTACATTAAAATTTACCCGTTGAACAGGTCATTAACAGGTTACCCATAATTAAAAAATATTGTTATTATGTAACCATAATTATTCGTACTGAAATCCATAATACTTGTACCCTAACCAAATATATGCGTACAATATCAAAAATTAAATAATGTTACCATAAATGTTATAACAACACCATAAATTGGCATTATCTTACCACAATGAATCATACCAAATTTTTTTGACTCGTATGATATTCCGTAACAAAATCAAAATATGTCGTACCAGAATCAACAATTGTTATACCCAAGCCAAAAATATTTGTAAAATGCCACAAATTTTAGAAAATAACCACAATTATTATGACAACATCTAAAATTGTCATTTTCTTAACACAACGTGTCATATCAAAAGAAAACATATTTAAATACCACAAATTTTATAACAAACCATAATTGTTATGACAATACCATAAATTGACGTTTTCTTACCACAATGTGTCGTACCAAAGGAAATTAATTAAAATATTCCATAATAACACATGTCTAAAATACCACAAATTTAGTAATATAACCAAATTTGTTATGACAACACCATAAATTGACGTTTTCATATCCACAACGTGTCGTATAAAAAAATTCAATCAGAATGTTCAATTAACAGTAGTTATAATCAACAAAATATCATACCTCAAATTCAGTAATATAACCAAATTTGTTATAACAACACCATAAATTAACGTTTTCATACTCACAACATATCGTATAAAAAAATTCAATTGAAATGCTCAGTTAACGATAGTTATTATTAGCAAAATATCATACCGCAAATTTAGTAATATAACCAAATTTGTTATGACAACACCATAAATTGGCGTTTTCACACCCACAACGTGTCGTATAAAAAAAATTCAATCGGAATGTTCAGTAAACGATAGTTATAATTGACAAAATACAATACCACTAATTATTTTCAATTCCCGCCACATTATTTTTTCAAATTTTAAAATTTCCACCATATTGTCTTAATTTTCGATTCCCTCTACACTAATGTTTTAAATTCTTATTTGTCCCTACACAATACCTCAATAATTTAAACTAAAAATGAAGTTTTTGCACAAAATTTTCATCCAAGAAATTCACAAAAAAGTAAGTACTATACCCAAATTTTCGAATACAACTATAATTTCCTCTCAAAATATTAGTCTAAATCAAATTCTTTTTCTACAAAATTTAATTCAAAAAATGAAAATTCCTTTGTGGAAAAATGAGAGGTCACGAAAAAAATAATTATCCAACTGTCTCAAATGCATACACTTTCAACACTAAAATGGAGTACAAAAAAATAAGTGTGAATATCAAAAAATAGAGTGTGAAAATTACTCTCCTTTTTGTAATTGGTGAAATTAATTATATTAATACCCAATCTTATCAATGTTTAGGGCGGTGCACTCAACAATTGGCACTATATATTTAACACATGGATCGGTGTCAAACCTTCACCCTATGCGTACCAATCCAAATTTAATGGTGGTCCTTGAAACTAGGCCGTGGAAGTAAAATCTAAATAATTTTGTAAATTTATTGTCATTGTACTTTCTTTCAAAAAAAATTATTATAGTCGACATTTTGATTTACACCAATGACATAGCTATAATATGATCTACAAGTGTAGGCCCATCACTAGGACGGAGGCATTTGAGGCCTCTATCTTCTCAAATTTTTAGCCTGAAAATAACGCCCTTACATACAAGAAAATATTATATAATTAATAGACTTTAGAATTACAAATTCTCAATTGTGTACCATAGTGATAAGGTGTTGGAGTTTGACATTTATCTAAAAGATCTGGGGTTCAAGTCTTAAACCCTTCGTTCCTATTTTTTTTTAAAAGAATGTTATTATTTTTTAGAATAAATCACATAGTTAGTCCTTGAAGTTTCATACTTCAACAAATCTCATCGTTCAATTTTAATACAACATTAAAATATAATAATGCACCATCTGAGCCCTACGTAAGGTGTTTATTTTATTTTATCAAAATTGTCTATCTTTTACATAATATTAATTAAGTCATTCGTATCAAGAATGAAGTTGATGGCTTATAACTAGACACTTAATTGGATGAAAAATATCATTCTATTATTCAATTTGCGTGTCGATGATGGAGCTTCCTAAACTTGATTGAGACAAAAAATTACGTAGGTGACTTAATCAACAAACATAAAAAATTCAACGGATTTGATCGTCATTATTGTGTCACAGTCGCATGACTACATTACATTCAACTACAATAGAGGACTAGGTTTCATACCAAATATAAATTGACTGTACAATCTAAATGTCGTTAGTGAGTGTATTTTTAAAATGATCGATCAGGACTGTTAGGATGTTAAGTTATACAATATTTAATTTGTGATATTTTAGACATGTATTTTGTTTGGGTATAATAATTATTGATTGTGCAACGATATATTTTGGTCTTGTATCTAGTATCTTTTGATCGATTTCTTTTGGTACGACACATTGTGGTAAGAAAGTGTCAATTTTTTGTGTTGTCATAACAATTGTGGTTATGTTATGTAATTTGTAGTATTTTACACATGAGGGAGAAGGAGAGAAAGTCAATGAAGAGAGAACAACCTGTTACCTGCTAAGCCATTTTTTTATTTTATGAATTGGTTTAATAAATGGGTGGTCCGGATTATTTACTTTGAAATCCAAGGGTTTAAAATCATGATGCGTACGGTACACCCCTTAATATGAGGTGTGTACCATAGGACTACCCTAAAAATGATTCCAAACTAAGGTCAAATTTTTCAAAAAACAGAGGAGAAGCCTTTTTTTCTTTTATAAGAGTTGTAATCAAGTGTACCAAGCTAACTTTCTTTCATTTTTTTTCAGGATCTTTTTTCTCCGATTAATAACCACTTGGTACTCGATTGAATTCATACTTTAAAAAAACATTATAATAGACAATTTATACAATAAGAACGAATCGGATCATCAAATTAATTTCAAAACAAGGTTGAAAATTGCCAAAAAGGGGAGAAGCCTTCTTCTTAATACTTCGCAGGTTGAAGATGCGAAGCATGTTTAGTACAGAACTCGCGTTTCTCAAGCCCGCTTTACTTGTTTCTCGGACGTGTTTTATATTCTTAACGAAGCGTGTTTCCTGAACACGATTTCATGGTTTTTCAAGTTGTAATAAGTGTTTCCGGCTCACTTTGTCGCAATTTTTTTCGACATATATCTTCTGCAATTAAATACCAAGAAGTATCCGATTGACATGATATCTTCCATAATCATTTTAATCGACAATTTCTAAAAACAAGACAAATCGGATCATAAAAATGATTCTAAAGTAGGGTCAAAAATTTCAAAAAATGAAGGCCTACTCCTCTAGTTTTATAAGATTGTAATTAAGTGTGCCCACCTAATTATTTTTCGGGACCTATCTTCTCCGATTAATAACCATTTGGTACTCGATTGAATTCATACTTTACATAAAACACTATAATCTACAATTTATACAATCAGGACAAATCGGATCATAAAAGTAATTCCAAAATTAGTTTGAAAATTGCCAAAAAAATGGGGAGAAGATTCTTAACACTTCGCAGGTTGAAGATGCGAAGTGTCCCCTACAGAACTCGCCCGCGTTACTTGCTTCTCGGACTTGTTTTATTCTTCCAAAAGGCCTTTTTTCCCGAACACGATTTCATCACAGTACGGATAGTTTTATTTTGTTTTTCAAGATTTTCCTCTCACTCTACGTCAATCACCTCTGATTTCACTGATGCAAACAACCTCCTCCTCGATTCACTCTCTGATCTATACTTGCTCAAAACTTAATCAATAATACAATTTCGGTCATCAGTTTAATTTCACAAATGTTATACCAAGGCCTTTCCCCGATGCCTTTATCCTCCAACGTCAAAGCTTGGATGATAGGTTCATCATGGCTTTGCACCGTTTTCCCGGGATCGATTTAAACCCTTTGTTCAGTAGCCCTTGGTTTAAATATATATATGTCGAATGCAGTCTATTACAGGATGCATGTAAACTGCTCAAAGCAATGTCTGAACCAGATGTGGTTTCTTGGAGAGCTTTAGTTTTTCGGATATGCTCAATTAGGACACGAAAGTGAAGCAAAAGAGGTCTTTGAGGACATGGAGAAAGGATCAAACAAAATTGAGTCGATTTTGGGTAGTCAAATCCATGGGTTGTGATCAAGATGGGAATGGAATCGGACAAATGCATTGTTAGCACCCTTAATTGATACGTATGGGAAGTGCTATGGTAGTTCACAGATGCCACAAGTGTTTGATGAAGTGGACACGCTACATATAGGAGCGTGTAGTACACTAGTTAGCACCCTTAATTGATACGTATGGGAAGTGCTATGGTAGTTCACAGATGCCACAAGTGTTTGATGAAGTGGACACGCTACATATAGGAGCGTGTAGCACACTAGTTAGTGGGCTTTAGAGGAAAGGCTTTATGGATGAGACACTGATGGTATTTAGGCAATTCAAGGACAAATGGATAGATTTGAATTTTGTGTCTTGTACGTCAGTGATCGCTTCTTATTCTCAAAATGGCAAAGATATGAAGGCTTTTGGACCTATTCAGAAAGATGCAGATTGCTGGAGTAAAGCCAAATTCAATACAAATCCCTTGTATTTTACCAGCTTGTAGAAACACTGCACCTATTCAGAAAGATGCAGATTGCTGGAGTAAAGCCAAATTCAATACAAATCCCTTGTATTTTACCAGCTTGTAGAAACACTGCAGTATGCATGGGAAGGCAACTCATGGTTTTTCTATCAGAAGTGGAATCTCTGGTGATGTGTACGTTGGCAGTGCATTGGTTGACATGTACGCTAAATGTGGAAGGATGGAAACGTCTCGTCCTTTTTTTGACGAGTTAAGTACGCAACCCAAATGTGACGAGATTCTTTTGTAGTGCAGAGGCTAGGGAAAGATTAGCTTTAGCTAGGCAGGCTTCATTTTCATTGTACTTCTTTTTATGCCAAATTGCTATGGACAATGATAAGCAATCGAATATGACAGTTATGCTATTGGAGAGGTTGGGAGAGTGTGCATCTGAGCATTTCACCAGTTGGGTTGTGTAATGCTTGAAAGGCAGGAATACAAGGATGCCCAGAATACAAGGATGCCCAAAATGTGGTTTGAAGAAGCAGTCGAGGCCAGTCATGTTTATTCATTAGTAGGGGTTGCAACTTGCAAGGACTAAGTATAAGCGCGGTCATAAATATGAAGCTTACAAAATGATGAACCCACTCGTTTCTGATTATTCACCAGCCGGGTGGGTGTATCAAGTGCGATCTCTATACTGTAGTGGGAAAGAGAACATGATGGACTTGGATACGGCAACTGAATTGGACCCCACTCTTCCTTACCCGTACAAGTATAGGGCTATTTTGATGATGGAGGAAAGTAATGTTGATGCCGCCATCCAAGAGATCAACAGAATAATTGGTTAGAGGGTCTCTCCTGACTGTCTTGAACTACATGCTTGGTTTTCTATTTCAATGGGGGATTATGAACGTGCCTTGATAGATGTCCAGGCAATTCTGACCTTTGAGCCTAATTACATGATGTTCCATGGAAAGTTGCACGGGGACCACTTGGTAGAGCTCCCCAGCCACCATGTTCAGCAGTGGGGTCAAGCTGAGAATGGAATCAGACATGGTCAAGAGTGACCTGTGCATGGCATCACAACTAGATCCTTTAAGGACCTACCCATACCGATACCGAGCAGCTGGTAAGTTACTTGAAAATTCAGTTACCACCTCTGTCCCAAAATATTTGTCCAGTCTGCGAAATGAGGCCTTAAAAATAATACATTTTTTAAAGAAAAAATTCAAACTTTTTACATAAGTTGAAAGAACTCATTGTTATATAGTAAATTGTTGAATAAATTGTTGATTATTTTTTGAAGAATTGTACTATTTTTAAGCTCTCGTTTTGTGTACCGGGCTAGTAGTTTGGGAAGGAGGGAGTAAAATTTAATTGCTGCAGATCATTTCGATCCATAGTGCAAGTATCCATTTGTTTTTTGTTTTGCTTTTTACATCTTTGTCCCACCGTCATGCATATGTTCTGCGACTCAATACCATGGTCCATGATCAATCTATGTGTCTGTGCTACATCTTTGTTTACGGATCTTGGTCTGATGGAAAGAGCGAATTCTATTTTATTGGTCGAGCATCTTTGAAATGCTGGAGGCGAAAATTGTGCCTGGAAGTAAGCTTGATTAAGCCAAGTTCTTTAACATGTGGCCCATCAGAAAACTAACCCAGGGGTCAACTCTTGCATGCACAAATTTAGAGTTCTTTGCAGTGAGGTTTCCTTATGGATAACCTTGAGAACGTCCTATACATCCTTAGCCCCATCATAATCAGGTCTCCTTCTAAATTAACACGGCATAACCGTATGGTAGCGATGCTCTATGTGTTGGAGACTGGATTGCCAACCATTGTTTTTAATAATGCTCTGGCCACAACCCAAAAGGGCAGACATGAAAATGGCCGAGCAAAGCCACTGCCTCTCTATGAAGCAAAACAGAAGAGACTGGCCTGGGAGGCTAGGCCAAAAACTATAAGAACCCTCTCGGAACCAGAATGGACAAGTATAAAACATAGCCAAAAAAACTCAACTGAAATATCATCACACTCTTACAAGCTGAACTATCAAACATAGTTGAGGAATACTAAAGAGGTTACCTCACATCACTTTCTTCACAATTTTTTGAATTTGCTGGCTTTCCGGAAGACTCTAATGACTTCCTAGGCTTTATGGATGAATTTGCAATAGCTACAACTCTTGCGAGTCTCCTCCTCTGTTATGTCACATGTGCTTAAGTATGAATTTTGTGGTTTAGAAGGGATGGGATTAATGCTACTTATGAAGCTTCTTTCATAATTCGATCAGTCTCCAGTATTTTGATGAGTATGATTGCTGGAAAGCTTTATGATAAACGAGAAATGAATGGGTGGAAAGCTGTTTCTGTTCCAGTATCTACCTATGGTAACTCATTGAGTCTTGTTGAATGGCCAAGGAACCTCTTTCACGGTATTTTTTCTAGTTTGGTTTGTAACTGTATTAAATTGAGTGATGCAAGAATCTAAAGAATCTCAATGAGACTTTCAACAACTGGGGGTTATGACGAGGGTTGGATGACCCTGGTTGGAATGACGATGATCTTGAAAGTAAAGAAAAATGAACATGCAGACCTTGTAAGTATCAGAGAAAGTGTAATTATATTTTAACTCTGTTGCAATGTGACTCATGTCGATAACTTCTTGGGAAATGCTTTGGGTTGGATTTCTCTTCTCGGATTTTTGTTGTTGTAGACATGTGAAGTAAACAACTATTTGATTTCTTTCCATTGATCCACCCCTTTGTTCTAGCCGAAAATAATATCTCGAATCATGCCTTTCAGTTCTAATGGATGACCATAAGGAAGCTGAAGCCATATCAGAACTCTCGAATCATGCCAGACCTACAGCTGCTCCACCTTCGTGCCACACTCCACGACTTAATGGGTGACTACATTTCCACGCCATGATTGTGAGGCGGCTCTTTGTCTTGATCCAAGCCATACAGATACAATCGAGCTTTATCATAGAGCACGAGAGCCCTCCAATGTACAGCAGAAGAAAAAGAGCTAAAGTGCTAATCATCATGTGGACCCCAATTTTTTTTTGTTGCAGACAAGGCCAGTTCCAGTCAACGTGTTTTGCTTGTCTGGATTTTGGAAAGATTCAGGTCCGGATTTGCAGTGGCCTCGAAGAGAGAATCAACACTGTGAAGGAAAAACAGGAACAGATGGAAACGATTAGTCTCTTTACATGTATATATTCGTGAATATAAGCAGTTCCAGTATTTAGTCATTTGATGAATTTATGAGGCGAAATGCTCCAAAGGCCTGATTTGTGTAGCTGTTGGATCACTACAGCAGTGAGTTGGGATGGTGCTAAACAAAGTTATCAACATTCAAATGAAACCATGTAAATGAAATTGGCCACTGAGAGGTCTTCAATGTACTGCAATGTTTTCCTGTTGTGGCTTCCTTTAAATTTTTTGCCAGCTACATTTTCAATTGTAAATAGAAAAGAATCCCCTTGTTCATCTGTTTTGAGTAATCAATTCATGATTCTGGGCAGTGGACAAACATGCCATCATTTCTGCATAAACCCTCGTCATTTCAAGTATGGCCACCTGCCCCTGAACTACCGCACGCATTAATTTATACCAACCACCAATTCAATGTTTAGTAATCTTTAAGGATAGATTCATTTTGATAAGCAGAGTAATCTAAGGGGTAGGCCAGAGAATGTAGCCAAAGCCCTTCCAGCTCTCTCAAGTACGATAAACCTTCCTAATCAAGACGAGTAGAAGTGTGATCATGACCCCAGCTATTGCCACAAACGATCTAGAAGTCATAAGTAGGAAAACCCAAGATGGTGAGCCATTTGACCCATCAAAGATAACCAGATTATGTAGATTGATTTCTGTCAAATACAGAAGAGATAGGCTCATAGGCCCGAATTTACACTACTTTTGGGGGACCTAATGTTTTCACTTGTATCCTTTAAGTAGATAATGAATAAAATCGACAACAAAACAAAAACAGCGACAAAGCACATCTGGATTTGTTTGCACATTTTGCCACTGAAAACTAGCCGAGCAAATCCAAGTGTTGGGATGTTCAAGTTTAGCTCTGAAAACTTAACAGAGTATCAAAATGTGTTCAGGTTTCAATTATTTCAATGTTAGAGACTTAAAGCCAAAAACGTTCAATTACATCAATTCAATTACATCAACCAAAGAGGCAAGCTCAATTAGCTTGATTAACATGGTTTTTAATGTTGTATTAGCTTTATCATGCCGAGATCAAACCAAGCCCAAAACATTATATGTTCCTTGGAATATATTCATGCTTTTTTTGTTTTACAACACGAGTTGATCTTGGACGAATTCTTATCCAAATGGACACGAGTTGAGCCCAAGCAGTCTAGTGAACTACACCGCAAAGCAGGTGAGGATACAACTACAGGCGTGAGGGGAAGTAGCGGTGTTTGCAGCAATCAGTGTGGCCACCCATATCCATGCCCTGGCAGCATGTCTTTGTAGCTGCTGTAGTTCAACAGGAATACCGAGTGCAGATGATCTGAACGTAGAGCACCAGAAATGCTAGTGTTGGGAGCATTGTGGGAGCAACCCCTGCACCAATAGAATGACCACTTCTTCTGGCTGCAAGTCTGGTGACGGTTGCACCCGTGTTTCATCTGCTTAAGCATGTAACATAGTGGACGCACAAAAGGTGATTGCAACTCTCGAAAGAAGGGGAGAAAAGGTGGTTGAGCGTCGAGAGTCGAGACAACCATATCAACAGAGAGAAAATCCAGGATTACTAAAATTCAGCTCAGGTACCCAAACAAGGATTTGCTGATGGAGAGGTAACAGAGGTTAAGATCAAGGCTTTTCTGACCAAACCTTCTCAAACCAGCTAGTTTCTTGAGCTGAGAACAAAATAGGCATTAAACACTTGAATGTAAAAAACTCAGGACAACCCAATCATGGGCAAGAAAACCATTAAAATAAGAAATAGATATCCAATAAGAAACTCGAATTCAATATCTCTGCCACACCAACCGAAGGAGAAAGTTGCATAAGCATCAGAAGCCAAAAGCTTGATGCCAACGGGAATTATTTGAACGGTACCATCAATCTAGCAAGCACTTGTGTTGATGAACAGTTTCAATAGGGGCCGAAAATCCATCATTTTTTTACTGGTACATCACAATTCACTTTGAAGCAGCCACAGCAAGGGCATTGCCATCTACCCAGTATCCTACGTATTAGATAGGAGCCGAACATGATGAACCCAAGACTCTCTACCTGGTGTTACCAGACTGAGACTTTAGAAGCCATGTAAGTAGTGGAAAGAGAATGCTTCTATCCTTGTCATTTTGAAAAGATTGCATAAAAGATGAAGTTTTGCGCCATGGTAGAATGAATAGAGCGTCCTTGCACCTTATACTTCATGGAGCTTTCAAACCACCCTGCCTTTATCCATTCCCAGTGAAACAAGAAGCGCTTAACCGACTCTTCAAAGTTACCAGAAATCGGGCATGTGTTGGTGAAGACTGCTTCCTTTTGCTCAAGATCGTCTTTGGCGGCTAAGAGCTTTAGACATGCTCTGCTGCCAAAAGTGTTTCCATAGCTGCAGCGGAGACTGCAAGGAGGAGGAGCCGAGGAGGACTTAGCATTCGGCATGTCAAGAGCTTGTAGGTAGTCAGATTTAAGCAAGTATACAGCTCCACAATCAAAATGCCAATCTAACTGATCATCTCTGTCAGCAACAGAAATAGGGATGGAGAAACTATCTGCCTATTTGGTTACAATTTTCAAAATTTGGCTCAAAACAATGTTTAGAAAACTAATTTGGTTGACGAATTGGGAATTTTTTTGAGACATTATTGTGGAAAACAGGAAAGCACTCATTCTCCAGAAAACATAGAAAAAAGACATCTTGAAGACCATTTTCTCTCAATAAGATCACTTGTTTACAAGTTCAAAAGTCAATACTCTGACTTGCCAAGGTAAGTCTTATTCCGGGAAATCCCTTCCCTGAATCAAGCACGACGAAACCCAAGAAACCTGTCTACCCCTGCTTGCTACTATAAAATCAGCTGAAGGGAAGCAGATGCCCATCGGCAATTACAGATTGACAACTGCTTTAATCAGGAGCTCTCTTCTGGCTTGTGAAAGAAGTTTCATCTTCCACTCTTGCATGTTGGGTAGAACCTTTTGCAGTAGAAAATTGTGTCTCCGCCCTGTACCTTCCCCAAAAGGAGGGAAGACCAAGGTACTTATTAGCATCTTTCTTCACCAGGGGTACACAAAAGAGAACTATCTCCCTTTCCTTCTCTGGAGTTACAATGGCAGAGAAAGAGAAGGGGGGAAAAAAAGACCTGACTTAACCAAAGTTTGCGGGATTGAAAAGATTCAAACGTCCATTATGTAGCAAGCATGGCATGTGCAGCTATTCAATATTTACAATTCTCTGTGTGAGTAATTTGTATCATTGTCACGTCCCATTCTATTCTGAAGATGTTAACTAAATTGAAATTGGATTTCCTATTACTGCAAATTAGCGAATCAAGTGAGGCTGCAAACCCTGTCAGAATGTTATGATTAGATCACTAGCAGGATGACTTCGGATTAAAGCTTACATATGTTACACGGCAACCAAGGACTACGAAGTTTAGGGGACGGATGAATGCCCAACTAAGTCGTCATTGTCATCTAGATATTAACTGAGATTGTGTTCATTCCGTTTTGAAGATTGTGAGGAAAGGGGAAGCATATTATGAGAATATGCCTTCTGTTGGGCTACAATTGATCAATTTTACTTTTGCGGGATGATAAAATTATGTCGAAACAATGTAACAAATAGATCGCATTAGAGCTACCAAAGACCTCAAGTATCTGTATTAGGTTCCTGTGTGTTAGGCAGCTAATGTTTGTATTTATTTCATAGCCGTAACAATCTTTCTAATACTGAACTTTGTAAGTCGGTTTGATGTTTGTATTACTCCTGTCCAAAAAAAACCTCCAACACTTCTTATGATACAGAAAGCAGCATTAGTATATTCTGAGGTTATGAGGTATCAGTGGGTTCCATCAGTGGCTGAATTTGGGGAAAAAAATTTGCAAACAGCCAAGAATATGACAAGGCTACTTTTATGAAGTTACGAGGCATCCAATAACTGACATGGAAGAAAACATTTCTATTAGAAAATATCCATACTGATTTCTCCCTGTATATCTAGGTAAACAAAGTGAAGACACACCAAACAGGGAAAAAAAATTAAGGAAAAGAATTCACAATAGCTAAACACCAAAACCCGAAAGTAAAAAATGAAAGTGATGCAAGCAAGAACAGGTGGATTAAACTTATTCTATCATTTGATCATGTTTCACCATTGTAAGATAATATGAACGAATAAAAAAATAAGCAGTATACAAGGATATTTTACAGGTTGTATCATTACAGGAGAGAGGAATTTACCGGGCATGTCAACAATCTCTGGCCCTGGAGGACTGAACCTACTGGGATCTGAAAACCGTCCAGGACTGGAGAGTGTGATAAGAACAACCACCATGTAAAGGAAATATCACTTGTCGGTCCAAACCCGGCACTGAAAATTTGGTTGATCCTGAAAGTTTGAGGAAGTCAATCCAATTTAAGTCTTGCCTAATCCATCTGCAAGTATGTTGCTAATCTTATCTGGGTTATCATTATCTAACTTGCACTCTCCTTCCTCTCTAACAACAGACCGCATCAGCAGTCCATGAGTAGACGCATCCGGAACCCAACCCTTCTCCAACATCATATCTAACATTCGACAAGCCTCACTTTTGTATCCCTCTTTCCAAAGACCATTAGTCAGTACGTTGCACATTGCCGAACTAAGTAGTGCATGATTTATGATAAGCTTATCGAGTGCAAGCAAAATCATATGCAGCTGAGACCGCTTGGCCAAGCATGATAGTAGATAAGTTAGCATTTCCGAATCAGGTGATAGCCCCTGACTTGCCATTAGATTAAAAAACAAAACACAATCATCTATGCGACCAAGAGCAATCATGCTTTCTATGAGCAGACCGTACGTTTCCCCATCAGGAGCATGACCCTCCACCAACATTCTAGACAGAACTACCATGAGGTCATCTTCCTTCCCTAACTTTGATAAGCCTAACATTATAGCATTGTAAGTTGCAGTAGAACAAGAAGTACCCAAACAATAAGCTAATGATAACAAACTGATTGCTCTATGAACATTTCCAGTTACACAAAGTCCCTTGATCAACGAGGTGAATGAGGACAACTGGAGGGTGCATTTTTTATCAGACATATAGCAAAACACTTCATCGGCCTCTTGGATCATTTGACTCTGACACAGGCATTCAACTAGCTCACCATAAGAGGTGGAATCCAAAACCCAAGATTTTGCACGAATCTGATGAAATAGCTCTAGTGCATCCTTGTATTTGGAAAGTCTACACTTACCAACAACAATGGCAGAGTATGTGGCATAGTCGGGGACATATGAGGAAACAATCATTCTACTCAGAAATTCTAAAGCATTATTAATACCCACATTCTCAGAAACCCATCTGATGAGTACATTCCAAGAAACCGTATCAGCTATATTCCTCTGTAACATGTCGAAAAATAAAACTTCTGCTGCGAATAAGTTACCAGCACTACAATAACCTCCAAGCAACACATTGTGAGGATGACTCCCCACAACATGTTTATTCTCCAAAAATTGTGTAGCCTCGTCAGCTTTGCCTAATGTACAAAAGCAATTGACTATATCTGCCAAAATATCATCAGATGGTGTTAAATCAATAGCTTTCATCTCTTCCACAAGGTTTATTGCATCATTTAATCGATGGTTGTCGCACAAACACTGAATCAAAACCTCATACAGTTGAGAATCTGGTGAAATATTGGAAGCTTTCATCATTTTGAAAAGCCTCATTACTACCTCTAGGTTATTCAACCAACAAAATATGGGTACAATACTGCTATAAAAACTCAAACTTGGTTCAAACTTAAGCCCAACCACCTCATCCAGAACAACAATTGATTCATCCACTAGATTTCTTACAGCAAGCCGGCTGATGAGTATCTCAAAGGTCCTGCTATTAGGACTACACCCTTTCTTGTTCATCCTTCTGTATTGGTCCAAAGCAGTCCCAATCCGATCATCGTCAAACAAAGCCTCAATCAGATAGTTCAAAGTCTCTGTGGTGAGAACAATACCTGCTTTCACCATCTCCTTGTAAACAAACAAGACATCTTGAAAACCTCTCTTCTCCCCCACCATTGCACCCAACAAAACATTAAATAAACCAATTGTTGGCTTATAACCACCCAAATTCATGGCCACAAGAACCCGTGAAGCTTCATTGAGCCTACCGTGTCTAACAAACGAATCAATCAATGCCGCAAATGCTTCCTCCGTACCAGGACATCTCTCCCTCACCATCTCATTGCAAAAACCCTCCATTTCCTCCACATTTCCTGCCATACCCAACTTCAATATCATCTGATAATAGGTCCCGGCAGTGTGCCGAAACCTTTTTTGGAGGGAAACCCATTTGAACAGCTTCAATGAAGAGCTTAAATCGTGGGTTGAGTCCAAAACCCTAATTAAGCTAGTCGGGTGAAGCTGGTTCCTCAAAAACTGAATCTTTTCTTCAAATTCAGAGGTATTTGGCAGGTTCTGGTCGTTTTCTGGGATAATTTGGACCTTATTTGCACGAGACACTGAAGAAACATATGCACGAAAATAAACCCAGTTGGGGATTTTCTTGGAATATGTCAAAGATGAGAGCTTTACAGCCATTGAGTGAGCTCATGAACAACTTCTGCTATTTCTTCAGAAATTATGCAAATGCGTCTATATAATTTCATGTCTTTGAATGAAGGAAGATGATGAAGAAACGACTTATTTCTCACCTGAAATTGGTTGAATCAGGCGATGGGAGAGGCACAGAACAGTAACCCTAGAATTTAGCAGGAGACTAGAGGGGAGGACTCGTCGAGGCCACTCAGTGGGTTGGATCTCCTGAAGCCGTCTTCTATGTCCCTTTTCACAATCGGTTCGGTGCTTTTTTGGAGAACAGAGAAAACGTCATTGTATTTTGGGAAATTTTTAAAAATGGTCCCTCTAGTTTGTACGAGTTCTCATTTTCGTCCTTCTACTATTAATTGTATCAATTTTAACCCTGTAGTTTTTATTCCATCTCAATTTCGTCCTTCTCCCTGACGCGTCCATGAAACAAACGGAATTGAAGGGCAAAATTGTCATTTTCTCTCACAGAGGGACCAAATTGAAATTTTATGCAAACCAAAGGGATTATTTTTAAAATTTTACATTTTACTTTCGTTTTTTGCAAATAAAATAAAAAAGACCATAAGTAATGTATTTGACAGCTGAATTATTTTTTATTGGGTAATCAAACTATATTGAAAAATTTATATTTAATTACACATTACAAAAATATTAGAAAATGCACAAATCAACCCCTTAGCTAATGTCTTTGTATCATGTTTTTATAATCTTCGTATTTTTTCACTCAATAAAAAAAATGTTTAAAATCCGTGTTTATTTGTTATATGAGTGATCTTATGAGTAAATTCCAAAATAAATACACTTATACCCATATTTTAATGTATTTGATCTCTTAATATTTAATAGTGTTTCATTGCTTAATTAAACACAATTACAAGATTTCTAAATACTACTGAACAACTTTTTATTTTTAATCATGTGACAAAAAAAATAACGATAGTGAAAATTCAATTGAAAAAAAAAATACAAGACCAAGACAATTATCATAAGGGTTGTTTTTCGAATTTTCTCATATTTTTTGTGATGTATATAATAAAAACTTTACAAAATTTCAACATATTTTTTATTATTCAATATAAAATAAGATGAGAAATATATTATATATGATGTATTTTAAATTTATTTACAAAAACAAAAGTAAAAAATAAAATTATAGAAATAGTCCCTCTAGTTTACATGAAATCTCAATTTAGTCCCTCTGTGAGGAGAAATGACAATTTTGTCCTCCAATTCCGTTTGTTTCATTAACGCCGTAAGCGAGGGGGACGAAATTGAGACAGAATGCAAATTATAGGACTAAAAGTAATACAATTGATACTAGAGGGACGAAAATGAAAATTCATGCAAACTAGAGGGACCATTTATAAAAATTTCCTTTGTATTTTAGGAAGTTAGACCTCCGGTTTTCAAAACGCGAGGTTTAATGGTCAACAAAACTCTATTGACCTCGTGTCTACAAAACGTGACGTTAGGCTTAAAGAACCTCCCCGCAGTACAAACTCAAATTTCGAGGCTTAATTTAATCCGATGGAGCTTTCCTTCTTGCTTGATGTGTGAGGGTGGGTAGCTTGAAGATAATTCTAAACGGCATTCGCAATTTTGATTTTCAGAGCTCTCAGATGTAAAATAAAAGCTCGTGAGCAAGGTGGACTAAGTTTTTGACATCGTGCCGACTCATTCCAGAAGGCTTTTGGTCTCATAGAAAGCGCATCCATGGTTTGCTGCTCTAATCATCAATTCCTTGGTTTCTGATCAGGTTCAACGCAAGAGGATAATTTGGTTCTTCCAAAGGATTTGTAACGTAAATACCCAAGCTTTGGAGTCTGCAGCAATGCTTCACTATTTAATGTAAGGAATGGTAATTAACCATTGGTCCATTTCTTTGGATGCAAACTTGAGAAGCTCTCTAAAATCAAGTTGATAAGTCACAAATAGTAAGCCTTCTAATTGCTTTTTACATTGTTCTTCTTCTAATTTTTCTCCGGGAAATCGAGCGAAGTGCTTGGTGGAAGGGTAAATGACTCCTGACTTAAAAACAATTTGTGCTAACCCAGAATATGGACTCAAGGACTTTGAAACAATACTATAAATTACAGAATTGGAAAGTGAACTGGTTGCAGCGCAAGTCAAATGGTGGAGCTAAATAATGTCGAAATCGTCCTTAATTACTGTTTGTAGATTTTGTTGTATCATGAGCCTTACTTAGGCATTGAGCCTTTTGTCATTCTGAGTTACAAGTCTTGAAAATTAAACTCAAGGAAATCTAAACCTGCTGTTGTTTCTAGACTTCTTTACGTGAAGTTCTTATCGCGGTTAACAAGATTGATGAGAATGTGATCATCAACAGAGATTTCCTGGGAGAACATGTGAAGGGAAGAACTGAAGGTGCCTTGCTTGAGCTGACAGAATAGGGTTGCATGGGTGGGAGATCGATGGAGAGAAGTAGATAGTTCAATGAGGCTTTGTCATGGAGAATCACCGGTTAGCGACTTAGCATCAATACAGCTATTGGCATTCCTGACAAGAGCTACCAATCTCTCTCCTTCTTCTTCTTCTTCTTTATTTATTTATTTTTTTTTTGAACGAGCAGCAACCAATCTTGGATGTGGCATTTACTTTGAGTCCCGCTAGAAACCCTGTTGAGATGCTAGTGTCATGACACAAGCTCGAGGCAAATTGTGAGGTCAACTAAGCCTGCACAGGAGACGGTATCATTTGCTTGATAGATCCCAATGTCTAAGAAGTATTGGTGTTTGATTAAAGTTCTGAGGCTCCTAAGTCCTGAAGCGACAATAGTTGTACCCAATTACCTCAAATCCTACTATAGCCGCTCATAAATTAAGATTGTCAGTTTTATGTGCATCACTGTTAGGTTTTTTTTTTGATCCGCGCATCACTGTTAGGTTAGTGCTTGTTTGTCATGTGTACAATTTCCAATCTCACGTAGAGCCCTTTGGAGACTCTCACTCACTAAGCTGTCTTCCAGGAGCAGCATCTTGTCTTTTGACCCCTTTCGGGGTCATATGGGTGAAAAGGTGGTGTGGCTTTCTGGGTCAGCACAGTCCGTAGCATAGCCAGAAGCACAAGCATCATTTGTAGAGACACAGATACTGATCCATCGCCAGTACTGGCGTGAAAAGCATATCCAGATTGAGTGCAACAGATCCAATTGAAACCAACTACAATAAATTCTCTCAATGCTACAAATCTAAGAGAATCTACAAATTAATCCTCCAAAGAATCCAGGCTATGAGTCACTGCATGTCCACAAAACCCTATTGTATAAAGTGACCAAAAACCGGCTCTTAATACGCGAGATGAACTCTTCCACCCCAGGGGAAGACCTCCAACACTCAATCGAAATCATCCACGTACGCAGTGCATAACAGGGCGCTTAGCACAAATTAATCATGGACACCTACACCTCCCTTAGGTGTTTTCGGTTATTTACGTGGGAGTACGACTACTATACATTTCCAAGTATGCATGTTTTAGCGATGCTCGGTTTCCAGTTGTTGAAGAAGTACGGGAAGGAAATAGAAACTTGAGAGATATTCTATAGAACTAGCAACATACACAAGACGAATCGAAGTACACGCGATAATTAAATTTCACAAGTCATAACAAATAGATATTTGCTTGATTTAAAATGTCAAAATTTATAAACTAATCGCTCACCATATCTGCCAAAAATCTACGAAATTGAAATGAACAAAATACTTCAGAAAATTAACCCAACAAATATGATGCAAAATGGTCAAGAAATACAAATTCTCACAACTCTGCCGTTGTCCGATCACTTTTTCATGTTACACTACAAGAAAACATGTAATTGGCGACGGAAAAATTCGTTGCCCGATTTCGCAAGTGAAGGTTGGTTGCCGTCAGTGAAGGTTGGTCGCGAAAGAGCTTGGCGACGAAAGTTTGGCGACCAAAAATTTCATCGCCAATTGTATTTCGTCGCTAATGCCCTTTTCATATATGGGGAAAAAATCTCCCTTCTTGCACCTCCTGAGTTTCGAACCTGGGCATTTCGCCTAACCAAACCCTTGCGCACGCACAATGAACCAACTACACTAGACATACTTTTCAAAATATATTGAGAATATCTAATATATAACTTATATGTTCAATGTTTATTTTTAGTATTTTTTGATTTCATTACCATAAAATGTGCTTAATTAAGAGGAGATCTATTAATTTTTTAATTTGTTGTGTGTTTAATTAACTTTAAAACATAAAATTTATTTATTAAACCTCATTATCTTGCTATACAGACTTAGTATTGGAGCAAATTAATCACATATCTGGTACCATTACCATTAATATACACGTTAAGCAAAAAAATTGACTTACAATATAAATTGGTAACATTACCAATTTCGTCACCATTTTTCGTCATCTATTACATGATTCTTGAAGTGAGTGAAATTATGGTTAAAAAATTAAGTACTCTAATTTTCAATCTGTTTAAACTGGTGCAAAAATTTTATTTTTTTAATTATTTTATTCCAAATGGTCATAATTATTTTTTGGCTCTAAGAGCCCTAAGAGAGCCTTAGAACTAAATAAATAGAGTAGATTGTAGGGAAAAATCCGTGTAACAAAATTGGCGACGAAAAAAAATTCGTCACCAATTAATCCTTTTGGCGACGAAAAAATTCGTCACCATTGTAACAAAATTAGGGACGAAATTTTTCGTCACCAAATGTAATAAATTGGTGACGAAATTTTTCGTTGTCAGCTTGGTACATTCGTTGCCGATGTGTACAATTTGCGACGAAAATAAATTTCGTCACCATTTTTCGTCACCTATTACCCAATTTCTTGTAGTGTTAGTAAAGTTATCGGCTTATCGCCGCCTGATCACGTCATTTATCTGTAAAAGCTACAAAAAAAAGATTTTCCTTAATAAAATGTCTATCTGAGCACGTACGTGTAGTTTGATGAATATTTCAAAACAGAAATAGCAGGTTTGAATTGCCTTTGTAAATATTTGTTGTTTCTTTTTCAAAGATAACGACATATTGCTCCTACTACGTATAAGCACATGCATATACACACTGACACACACACATATATATATATATAGTCAAATAGATATAGATCTTATAACTATTAGATATATATATTTATGCATGTTTTAGCGATGGCATCATATAGCTTTGCTGTCTAAATTTACGATATTGAGGCTCCATTTGTTCGGCCGTAAAATATTTTCCTCATTTTCCAATGTTTGGATGCGCAACTTATGCGTACGTAAAACGTTTTTCTTTGTAAAATATTTTCCTTTGGTCGAGGTAAAACAACTTACCGCCAAATCATAACATACGTAATTCATTTTCCAGTGCCACCGATCCCATCGCTTCCAGCTAGCCTACCACTACCCGACTACATCCATGATCCATCCATCCAGTCATTCTCGATTCATACTCATCACCTCTCTCTCTCTCTCTCTCTCTCTCTCAAAATAGTTTTAGAACATTGATTTGGCGCGCATGTTGTACACCATTAATTAGGAGTACTGAACGGGAAATGACTCCAATTATTTCTCCATTAAGGAGCGATCAATGAGTGGGAAATGACTCCATTTATTTTCTCCATTAAGAAGTGATCACTGGCCAAAAGCTTGATGGTTTTTCAGTGTTAAACCAATAATCCAGCTTTAATCTCACCTTCAGACTCGGGTTATTAAGGCCTGATATTTAGTATAATATTCTACCTCTAGCTATTGTTTGTGCACGAGATTTTCAAGTATAACGAGAAACCCTTAATATTAGGTCAACACCACCATTTTATGCGCTCAAAGTACATTAATTAGTATATTTCGGATCCTTACAAAACAGAACACGTTTTTTAATTGAGTTTAAATTCTTTCCCCCTAAAGTGTAAATCCCATCGTGCGTTTGATTTGAACTGTTTATCCATGCAGTAAGACCCATAGAATAAAATATATGCATGCAAAAATCAACTCGATCAACATTGATAAGTACATCAAAAATTAAATTTTCGTTTATAAATAGACGATCATTGACAGTTTAACTTTAAACTTATCAATCATCTATTTTATAAATCAAAATTCAATTTTTTATGAACTTGTCGATCGACGTCCGATAGAAAGCTCATTTTTGCGGTGATATACTACGATCGGTCATATACTCTTTTGCTGGTCTCAGTCAACCCATAAAGCTATTCAGGTTCAGCCCACCACATTTTCCATGTAAAGCATTTTACAACTGAAAATAAATTTTACAACTATTTTCAAGTGATTGGCTGAATGCCAATTTTATTTTTACAAATCTATAGCTATGGCCCTGTAGTATCAAAGTGTGAGTATTTTTATTGTACGCATTTTCTCTTTTGGCAAAACAAGTAATTTTTTGTTTGGAGAATGGCGCACATTACTTTTTCTGATTGGATTATTGGTTATTTTGTTAGTAGTTACAAAACTGAGAGTAAATTTCTAAAACATGTTACTCCCTCCGTCCCTTTTTAAATGTCCTGCTTCGTAACTCTAACTTATTAAAAAGACATCATCATTACACCTTTCACATCAATTTTTTTCTCCACTTTCTCTACTTACCCATCATCATTACATTTTTACTCACTAACTTTTCAAAATAAAATCTACTTTTAGGGACAAAATAGACAATACACCAACTTTTACCCTCTTAATTTTACAAAATAGACACTTATTAAGGGACAGCTCAAAATGAAATACTGGACACAAAAAAAGGGACGGAGGGAGTAGAAGTCTTTGTGATGTCAGTGTCGGTACCGAGAGAATTGGAAAGCCAATTGGACCCACATACCCGGTGCTATAGTTCACCCTTTAGCATTTGCCTTAAGTCTAAAGTAGTCTAAATTTAAGCCTTCCACTGCCGGACTACATCCATGATCCATCCAGTCATTTTTGATTCGTACACATTGATTTGACATGTTGTAAAGTGTAAACCATTAAGGAGTAGTGAACGGGAAATGCGCCTGGTTAGCATTTTAATTTAATTTAATTTTGATAGTAGGTGGAGAAAGAAATAAGATAATGATTAAAAAGATAGATAATGATTAAAGAGAAAAATAATAATAATAATTAAAAAAATAAGGTAATGATTGAAGAAACAAACAGAGTAATGATTGAAAAACTAAATTAAAATTAAGATAGTAAAATGCTAACCAAACACTGATTATGACTTCAATTATTTCTCCATCAAGGAGTGAGTGGGAAATGACTCCAATTATTTCTCCATTGAGGAGTGATGAGTGGGAAATGACTCCATTTATTTATTTCTCCATTAAGAAGTGACTGGACAAGCTTGATGGTTTTTCATTGTCAAACCAATAATCCAGCTTTAATCTCACCTTCAGACTCAGGTTATACATATAGGAGGAGACATACATAACAACATGGCGAATTTGCATTCTACGTTTCCATCACTATGATGCATCTCGAGTTTAAAATATTGTGCGTTGCACGCGCGAGTTTAAATTATCGTGCATAGCATGAGCTTTTAAAATTAGTTGAAAATATATATTACACCTCGTTTCACTAACAACTTTTTCAACTTTTTTGGTTGTCTTTATTTCAATTTTTTTCGGGTTTGTTTGTTTAGTGCCAATTTTTTTTGACTTTTTGATTCGTCTCGAATCGGAAAAGTAAAAAAAAATTACTTTTAGCAAAATATTTTGAACAAAGACCACTTTTAAGGGATCCGGGGAGTGTGCTGTGCAGCCCATGCTGCACAGCGTGCTGCACAGCAAAACTACGCTGCTTTGCTTCTTTGCTGCTCCTACTGTCCCAGCCAACAAGGGCTCCGTTTGGTTGCTTTTGATGCATGCACTATACCACTTTGAAAAAGGTAATCCACAATCCAATTAGCGCTGTTTGCTTCTATGCATTGTCCGCCTGCAAGGTTTATGTTAATTGATATTGGTCCAACATTAAATTTTTGTATGATTGATAACTCCACGAGCTCTGAAAACTGAAGAGTGAGCAGAAAAGTCCCACAAATTTATAAAACGTCCAACCCTGTTAGCAATTGGAGAGCTAGCTTAAAAGTCCCATTTCAAATTTGACTTTCCAATATCAAAACTATGGAATATTTTCGGCCCAAATTTCTGCAATTTCACATTATACCCACAAACTAGAGTATTCTAAATTGCAAAGTACACTAGGCAACAAATCAAAACCCAAACAATTTCAAATGTAGCGTCTGAAATTTGTCCCAATCTTCTCTAAATACCAAATGTATTCCATTGGGCACAAATCAAAACAGAGTATTCCAAATGTATCCCAAAGTTTTAATCAACTAGGCAACAAAACAATATCAACTGGGCAACCAAAGTTTTAATCCTCCACAAATTCCTCACAGCCAAAACAATTTCGCATGCTACCTCCCCAAAAAGTATTCCAAAAAAGAATGTATTATGTTTATCCTTGCACATTCAAGTCAATATTGCGAGGGTGGTTGTGATTTGGCCATAAAATCTATAAACCCCTCATCATTGAACAACTCGGCCTCCATGGGAATGTGGATTGAATGATCGGTGGAAATATCCCCTGCTCGCTCAAATGCCTTCTCCTAAAGAAAATTGCCAATTGTAAAATGTAAGATTTTAATATCGTAATCGGAACCAAACAATAGTTGAAAGTTAAGTACACTAAAGACCTCTGAAACTTGTGTACTGCAAGATGCTTGAGACAGTAAATGCACCATTTGTGGATAATAGGGTGTTTCGCCATCCTATTATCAAAGTAGAAAAAATAAGATCACAGGAAAGAAACAATAATTGTGACATAACATTCTACGGTTAATTAATACCTGACTAAAGTGAGATCTTGGAACACCATTTGCCCTCTTCTTAATCTTTTCATGCCAAGCCTTTAGTCTTTTACCGCCTTTGATTCCACGGTTAGTCACTTTCTTTTTCAAGCCCTTTGCTTTTTTTAAATTAAGATCGATCAAATCTAATCCCATGTCAATGTCGGGACCACTACTTGAAGCACCAACGCCATGCTTGGAAAGAGTGATATCATCCACTTGTGCACACAAAAGCGTAATAGTATCCGTCACCAACTTATATGCTTCATCATCTTCGGATGCCCGAGCTGCTAATGTCACCATTTTAGGACAAAGATGTCTATACCGCGCCGATATTACCAACTTTCGATCATTCTCCTCCACCATAACTTCTTTTCCCTTAGATGAACAACTCTTTGCTTCTAGCCTCCATCGACCTAATATGTATTTCACGGGTACTTCCATGACATTCATGTGTGAAAGCACTCTGATTGCATGACCACATAAAATTCCAAAGCTCTCAAATTTTCGACAACTACAACGAACTTCTGTAAGAGTTTTAGCTCCTATTGCATCAAGTTCCACACTACCCAACACAACATACTCCCTTTCTTCGTCATGCTTTTGGATCACACATCTAATTTCATCTCCTAACACCTCCAATTTTATCACTTTACATGTACAACCAGTGCTTATGTCAAACTCTTTGTGGAACAAGTCGAAGAGTGGAGGAGTATAAACTTTTGCAGCCTGAAGTAACATCGGGCAATTCGGAAAGTTTACTCTAACCATCTTTTCTCTCGAGTCGAATGTCGCTTGTTTTTCTTTGTACCGCTTGTCACAAACAGCTTGATCAAAATATGTAAAAAAAAGACCAAGGTTAAGGTTGGACTTCAAGTGTCTCTTCAATTTGGCATTCATGCTCTCACTTAGTTGAGTGCTTCTCATTCCTGCATTGTAAGACCACTTCATATGCACATGTGCCCACTTCTCTCTAAGATCCCAAGTTTTCGCCACCCAAGCATTATCCTCCAACTTAAAATTTTTAACCAAAGATTTCCAAGCTTCAATTAGTTCCGTTTCCTCTTCATAACCAAACATGCAAGCATTGAAATCATTACTAAATGCAGAAAAATCATCACCCAAGTAGCCTAAGTGCTTCATTGCATTTTGATTAAGGTGGAAAGTACACAAGCCGTGTTTCACATTTGGCATAACTTCAAATAGCGCGCTAGCCATTGCTTGATCTTGATCCGTGAAAAAGGTGAAAGGCTTCTTCCCCGACATTGCTTTCAAAAAAGTTTCAAATAACCACACAAATGATGGGGTTGTTTCATCATACATCAATGCTACACCAAAAATCACCGTCATGCGATAATGGTTAAAGCCGGTAAAAATAGCCAATGGTCAACACTCTTTATTAGTCCGAAAAGTCGTGTCAAAAGACAATGTATCCCCGAATAGACCATAATCTGTAATCATCTGATGGTCAGCCCAAAAGATGTTGCTTATCATCTCATCTACATCCAATTGCATTGTGTGAAAGAAGTAAGGATTATCAATGGTTTGTTTCTGAAAATATTTGAACAAAATTCCTGCTTCACCATATTGCAAATCCCTCCCTCTTCTAGAACGCAAGTGACTTTTAAGATCCTCTCGCATGAACCCAACAAATTCCTTCCCTCTTGATTGGGCACTAATGAGATCATGTGACAACTTAAGAGGTAACCCAGTAGCCTCAGCAATTTCAACACTTATAGCTTGGGACTCACACAATTTTCTTTGAGTTCTCATCATATGAACAGTTTCAGGAGTATGCAACAAGTGATTGTGGGAATCATCAAAATTCGTCACTCTCCATTTTGATGATGTTCGATCAAGCGATATGTACATAAATGCATTGCAGTTAGTTCTTGTGTCCTTTCTAGCTCATGCTGAACTTCGGTTATCTTTTACTCCCTCCTTACTACAAACAAATTTTCTGTTAATCATCATACCATCCAATCTGCTTTTGTTATGGTAGTCTCTACGAGTACTAAACCCTATAATCCTTCCATATTCGTTATAGAACCGAAATGCAGCAGGCTCAGAATCAAACTCCATATCAATACATGGTGTACATTCCTTTAATAATTCTTCACTATGTTCTACAGGCCCCTCAACTCTACCGTCCTCCATTCGAACAATAAATAAGTACCAAAATCTGCAATTAATTAATACAAAAGTCATATGGGTCAACAGTAACTATTTTTTTAGAACAGCAAAACCAAGATTAGTGCTTCCTAATGCTTCGGTCTATAGATTAATTTTTTAGAACCAAAGCAAAACCAAGTGCCTTTTCTTTTCTAATTTTTTAAGAGTAACACACTCAAATAAACTAATGTTTATGACCACTAACTTTCACACGCATACTCCAAACCCCTGTTTTCTCTATTGATCATCCTCAGTTTGCAAAATCATATTGATGAAGGATGAGACGCATACCTTTTGGAACGGTTTCGGAGACCTTCGGCGGTGGAGGTTTGATCAGAGGTAGAAGGAATAGAAGATGGAGAAGCAGCAACAGGAGCATGAGGGAGGAGGAGAAACGATTTTGGCGAGAGCAGCAGGAGTTACGGTTTTGGCAGGAGTCAATGGTTTTGGCGGGGTTGGAATTGATGGTTTTGGCGGGAGTCATGTTAGGGTTTTTCTCTTATGAACACCGTGTTATGTTTTGTGGGTATATTGTGAAATTGCATAAATTTAAGCAACCAAACGGAGCTCTTGTTGGCTAGGACAGTAGAAGCAGCAAAGCAGCAAAACAGCGTAGAATGACTTGGTACAAAAAAAATAAATGCAAAAAAAATTCAAATAAGAATAAAATTAGACTTTTTCTAAAAGTCTTAGTGGAACACCAATTTAGTTAGGGATTTGAATCCTCTCCATTACATGCTAACTATGCTATCATCATACTATGGGGGTGTTTGGATGGCCTGTTTTTACATTTTTCAATTCTAATTTTTGGGTTTTGGGTGTTTGGCAATTAAAGGAAAAATGGGTTTTGGATGAAATGGATTTTCGAATTTCTTGTTTCTAAAATAAAACAGAGAATCTGTGTTTAGGAGCTTTTTCAATTCCCATTTTCCCATTTTGAAATCCAGCCATGGCAGAAAGACAACCCTACCCTCTCTCTTTTGAGATAATTCCCACTTTGCCATCGTTTTGAACTCACTCCTCTACCACAGCTTCTTGTGTTCCCCTTCCATTTTTCTTTTGTTTTCTGTCTACAAACCCTCACTTTGAACCAAAAAATTATCAAAGCACCAAGAAAATTGATGCAGACGTCAAATTTCTGGAGATAAATTAGAGTGGTGGGGTTTGTACTCGGAATTAGAAAATCAGATGAAAACTGAAAAAGAACAAATAGATCGGAAAACCCACTCGTTGGGTCTCAGAAACCAAATCGAAACTGTAAAAAAATTAATCAAACTCCAATCAGTCGCTAATATTTACAATTATTGGAGATGAATTTGAGTTCATTTATAATTATCACTTTGTATGTGATTCCTATGGTTAGATTGTTGTATTTTGCTTGAGGTTTCGAATCCAAAGAGAGACGAAAATGGTGATTAGGGGAAAGTTAGAGGTGTGAAGTTGGTTAAATGATACGCAGCGGACGTGTGCTACACAGAACTCCAAACTTACCGTTCGTATATAGGCTTAATTCGCCGGCGGCAAGGAGGAGAAGACACAAAGATAGTGATTTCACCAGAGAAGTGGTGAGAGAGAGAGAGAGAGAGAGAGAGAGAGGGGGGGGGGACACTTTTCAGTTCATGTACTTAACCAATTTCGGAAGAACATTTTAAAAAAATTGATTAAAACATTTTTTATATATATTATACACCATTATTAATAATCGGGGGCAAAATAGTAAAAAATCAATTCATAATTCATTTTTATTTCATATCTTCCAAACACTACTCCTACTCCAAAATGCATTTTGCACATATCATCCAAACACTCTACCAAATACAAAATACATTCTGATCATAATCTCCAAAGCCAAAAAGGCAAAAAGTGAAAAATGAAAAGTCAAAAAGTTAGCTCCCAAACACCCCCTATATATTATTGTAGAACGACTTTTCACGGGGAAGAACGTAGATGCGACACTTGGCAACTGAATGTTTTGGAAAAAATACTTACCCAATATTACTCCATCCTCGGTGGATGCGACATTTGGCGAGTTGGTTATCTCATTTTTTTTTCCTTCTAAGCATAGGTTGGAGTTTGAGCCACACAAGAGGCGAGTTTAAGGTTCAGAATTATGAATATCTTCTGAGCTCTTTGTTGACTAACATACTAACACCCTGCTAATATATACAATATTGACAATATTTTTAAAGCCAAAGGAAAGATGAAAAGGAAATGATTAATTTATATGTACTTTGACTAATCCTGAAAACCAATTTTACCGCTCTCTGCAAGAGTACAATTAGAAACAGAGCAAAATTATGTACCTCAAAAGAATGGAAAGGAAGCTAGAATTTAACAGCTCGTTTGGTTTGAGTGATTTCGGGAGAAAAGAAAGGGGAAAGAGGAAGAACTCAATCTCGTTTGGATGATCCACAAGGCGAGAGAGGGTGAGGAAGGGCGGGAGACGAGAGCCCCTCAAAGCCCGTTTTTGTTTTTCACCACTTTTGGCGCGATTTCGTGAGAAATGAGAAGAGAGAGGCAAGTGGGGAGCGTGGGTGAGAGTAGATCTCACTCGCTCAACTCCCGGCAGCGCGTGCGGGTTACGACGGCGTCTTTTTATCGTTGGACCAGTGGCTGTGCGGTCGCCGGAGAAGAGAGAAGAGAGTTCCAAGTTGCCGGAGAAGAGACCAATTGCTGGAGATGGGAGTGAGAGTTTTTTTTTTTTTTTTTATCATCAAAAGGGTGGGAGAGGGCGACCAACGTAGCAACTCCTCCCTGGGCGTAACCATAGGGGCTCCCAACCCGCCGTGGAATGTCCGGTTCGAGCCATAGCTACCGTCTAGGAAGACGGGCCGTCACCACGGTACCACCTGGTGCACAGCGGCGAGAAATCCCCCTCTTCGGTCCAACTACAGGGTTCGAATCAAAGCCTATTAATGGCACCACCAGATACATGTACACATGTGCCTCCCGGGGCTCGAACCTACGTAGTTGTTAAAGAGAGGTGGTGACTCCCACCAACACAAGTGTATTTGGATGGATTCACACCCCTTTCTTTTCTTATCCCACTGTTAAGGAAAACCACTCCCTTTTTTTTCTCCTTTCTCACCTGGGCAGCCAAAGGGGCTGTAAAAGAGGAAACCAACCCCAGTGGCCAAGTCAAGAGATCTCCTCAGTCACATGCATTCACGACTTCAATCAAGCCGTCGACAACACCACCATTAATGGAAATCAAACTCTATTACTCCTTACTTTAGGTTTTGAGGAGGTTTTTGGTAATGAGTGGAGGGAGATAAAGAACGAGATTAATAATAATTGGAGAGAAATTTATCAGGATCGCGCGCGGAGGGATGGTTGAGTTCAAAGCGAACACTGTTAGCTGTGCATTTCCTTCCGGAAATATCGAAGGCACGACGACCTGTTGAATTCCGCTCACAAATTTTGTGTCTGCAAAAACTTCAACCAACTAGTAATGGACCAACAACATCAAATCCCCACAAAACTCTAGCCAGAATTGGTTTTTCGGGAAAACAATGGCTGGCCAATGCAATTAAGGTTGAGTCCACAACCTGGTTGATCATCTGAATCTTGGTCCGCGTCACCATTGATTTCCCAGTAGAATTCGTGACGGATTAAGCAACTCAGCCCCTTTCCGCTAATTAAAGATGATGTATTATAAGAGAATGACATATCTCGTAAAGCGAGAAATAAGTACTTAACAAATTACAACCTTAGCCGAACGGGGCTTAATACTATATCAAAAAGTCATCCATATGTATATCATATAGGAAATTTAGGTACAATATTTACAATCTTAGAACCTACAGGGAACCAAGCGTGCAAACCATTGCTTTCCTTCATTGTCACTTTAATATTCTTGTCATCCAACTATTATAGTCAAAGTTCAAACACCTTTTTATGGTGGGCGTTGCAAATAATACTAATTTAGATGGCCTGCATATTTAAAGATAGAATGGGGGAGTAGATCAAGGGAACTTGAAGGATTATATATTTGTGTATATATATAAGCGAACAAGGAATATTACATATATATACACTTTTACATCTTTATATAAAGTTTGAGTGCCTACCCATTGTGTAGTATGGCTCAATTGGTTGGAAATGATGAGATAGAGCCACAAACAATTGAGCTGGCTGAGATAGAAGAAAGTTTGAGATCATCTTTCCGGTGCCAGACCTCTAGCTCCACTAATAACTCAGGGTTGTCTTCTGGAAAGGATACTGTTGATGATGAATGTGCCTCACAGTGGGCTGAAATAGATAGACTGCCTACATTTGAGAGGTTGAGATCATCTTTGTTCGATGAAAATAACGGAAACAAAGTTGGTATTCATGGGAAAAGGGTAATAGACGTTACCAAGCTTGGTGCGCCAGAACGACACATGTTTGTTGAAAAACTCATCAAACATGTTGAGGATGACAACCTTCGGTTGCTACAGAAAATGAGAAGAAGGATCGATAAGTAAGTCCTTTTTTCGTGATGTACTGATACACTCATGCATGTAGTCATGGACTTGATATGAGGGTGCACATATTTATCGTGACACCTCAGTAAAATATGAATACATCAGCTGTAAGGGAGCCACAAAGCCCCATGGAACTTCTCTGTTAAGCATGCTAGTCGTGCAACAACGCAAGGATGGGCGACCTACTGGAAAGTCCATGGGGTTGGGCGGCCAAAGTGGAAAATATTGTACAGGACGGGAGCGGCCATTATAGACTTGGCTCAAACGCATCTAGAAGTAGATATATGGATAAAAAATCTTTGAATGCACATCACCTGTATATACTTTGTTTCATTGTCTACTTTCTCACATCTTTATACAATTCAGTAGAGTTGATGTTCCAAGTTCTCTTTGTCAAGCGACGAAGGCCATAAATTTTCACCTTGTTACAATGGAATAACGCTACTCATTTTCCTTTCAAAAAAATTTCAACCCATATCTGTGCTCTAGGTTCTTCATTTTCATCTCTAATACGGAGTAGTCTATATAGACATACAGTTCATGATTGCCTTTTGAAGGATTTGCTAATTGGTTGCTACTTTATTGGAGTCTGGCAGAGTTGGTGTAGAATTGCCGACAGTTGTAGTGAGATATAAGAATTTGCGAGTGGAAGCAGAGTGTGAGGTGGTTCGGGGCAAGCCACTTCCAACTTTATGGAATTCACTCAAAAGACATCTTCTTGTAAGTATCTACTTTCTTCAAGAGAAAGTTAAAAGTTACCATTGAAATTAAAGTGTATGCATTTGGGTGGTTTTATCAACTTGCAAGACATCTATGTCAGTGTTTGGTATTTATAGGTATGCATTTAGTTTATACGAGTTGACTCTGGACCAAATCAACAATACTTTGCATGCCATTTAAAATTCAGTCCAACCCGTCTAAATTAAATTATGAGGGCTAAGATTTTCTTTTATCAAATTTGGACAGTTTCTTATTTCACCCAAATTTGTCATACTCATTGACAGACCAAGTGTGATTTCTAAAAGGGGCTCACAATTAGGTTGCCATATGCTAGAGTGATTAGCCGCTTAAGCCCAGTTTAGGCTGTTATGGGGTTCACAATGCATACTCAAATGTTTATGGGTGTACAAACAACCAATATACCCAAAAATAATCCATCTCTTGTCAGGACTTGTTTTTTTGTTTTGTTTTTTTGCTCAGCAAAAGAGTGAATATTATAAAACTCGACAAGGGTACATCGAGGGGGGAGAGACCATGCTAGTAATGGAAAAGCCACACCAAATATAGAAGAAAAAAAATCCAATGAAACATTGGTTTAGCAGATAGAAAAAGTGAAGTACTTGAGGCAGAAGCACAAAGTTGCCACTGCTAGGATAAAGGAACAACAGAAACAGAACCCTTAGCAACCTCAGCAAACGAATTCCATCAAGACTCCTCGTGAAATCTGCAATGGTATAGATCTTGATATCCACCTTGGCTTTAATCCAAATGGCCACCCTTGTCTTGACTAGGTCTCCCAATTCAGAAGCATAGGTAGCCTTTCTTCTAAAAGTCATTTTGATTCCTTGCAATCCATATTGACCAAAGAATTGCAAAGAAACAAACTTCCCAGCATTTCTTCTCCAGGTTTTTAGAAGAGTTAGAGAACCACCATTCCATGAGGTCCATCGAGTTGGGAGGGCATACCCAAGTGATATTCCACCACCTCAATATATCAGAGTTCAGACATATCCACCATGAGAATCTGCAATGCAAGAATTAATGCAATGATATTCCTGCTTATCAAGATAGATCTAGTAGGAACTCTGCCCTGAACTGCCCATCCAACAGAAAATTTCTATTTTAGCGGCACCTAAGTTTTTCCAAATAGATGCTAACCTTCTGTCTTCAGCGAAGGTTTGTTCCTCCCATCTGTCATATGCAGACTTGACAGTAAATGTGTTGTTCTTGTTCCACTGCCATGTGGCAAATCAGCTCTAAATGTCTAAAACCACCTCATGTAACCTCTGGTTTAGCTCCCTTAGCAAATCCTCCTCCCAAACAAACAAGTTTCTTCTAAATCTCGAGTTCCATCCCACTTGTTGGTCACTCCCCAGCATGTCAGATACCAGTGCCTGTTTCTGAGTAGAGATTAGGTACAGTCTCGGAATTCCATCTTCAAAGGGGTTCTCCCCCAGCCAATTGTGGTCCCAGAAGCTAATAAGTTTCCTGAATTTAACTTGAACTTGAATCCTCCTTGAATGGTCTGTCACATGCTTAAGTTTTGTGCACCAATGCTGCAAATGTCTGTCCATGCATTGGAAGCTTATCCAACTATATATAGGTACATGTGGTAGCCAGCACTTATTCCCCAACGGATATTTTTTTGGCACCTGCTTCACCCAAAGAGACCCCTTTTCCTTACTGAATTTGAATCTCCACCACCATTTTGCTTGTAGTGAGTAGTTATGCTCCATCAATTTAAGTAGATCCACCTTATTATTTTGTTGAAAAACAAGTAAAATAAATCCACATTTGGGAAAATTATGTTCAGAAGAAACATCAAGTTAAGTAGATCCACCTTTAGTCCGTGTATGTAAATGCCTACATTGATTAATTTATGCTTTTCTCTTCACAGGACTGCACCAAGTTACTTGGTTTGAAGTCACAAGAGGCCAAGATAAACATCATTGATGATTTCAATGGTATCATTAAGCCTAGGAGGTGCGAATAATTTGAAAATCAATCTACGTTTATTTATCTGAAGTTGATTTGCCAGATTTGAAGTAATGCCATGTGTTAGTAGAAGTTTAAGCTTGCATGCACTGCTGGCTCTGGGCTAAGGCCCAAGAGGCGTGGGCCTTGAACCCCCAAAAATGTCAAAAAAATAGGGCTCCCACTTATTTTTATGACCTAGCATATATGTGTTGTTTTAGGGCCCAATTTTAAATCCAAAAAGACATTTTACACTTAAGGCCCAATGGCCCGGGAAAATGGAACACAGAACGCAGGAAAAAACAAAACAAAAAAAAAAACAAAAAGGAGGAATAAAAGGTCTCGGATTGGCAAAAATCGCTTGGGCCCTTCAAAATTATTCGGTGTGGTGGGTGCATGGATGCATATTTTTTTTCTCCTTAAACACTACTACTCCGGTACTTCCCATTACAAACAAATACTATATCGGAATTAAAATTATTCAATGTGATCAACTTTTTATTTGATTTTCGTTTACAATTATTAAGGCCTCACTTTTGAAGATCGTCTTAGGCCTTCAAAATCTCAGAGCCGGCCCTGCTTGCATGTGGTATGTTTTGTGTGTGGGGGGTGGTGAGAAACAAAGAGAGAGTTGAAGGACTCATGAGGGGTTCCAAGCCAGAGGGCTTGGAGCTGCATTTTTCGGTGGATTGGTGGTTGAAGAGTTAGTGGTTGAGTTGGGTTTAGCTTTTGTATAAGTATCTTTGAGTGTTAGCTTTGGAAATTTGAGGGAGTTCATATTCATCAGAGAGAGAGAGCTGTGTGTGTGTGTGTGTGAAAAGAGAAAGCGAGGCGTGAGCCGTGAATTTGAGTGCGAGCTTTGAAGTTGTAATCTTGTAGCTGTGAATTTGTATCCGAATAAATGTGGGAGCAAGTGTTTGAGTGTATATCTCTCTGTTTGCGTGTCCATTGCCAAGAACTCCCACCAACAGTGCTTCTATCAATTTGAAGTCTTTAATTTTGCCAAGTAGAAACAACTCAATCTACACATTCTCTTAAATTTAGTTGCAGTGGTTTGTGTTTGCCGAAGTGGCCCCTTCCTTTCCTTTCAGCATTTGGAGGTTGGACTAGTTAACGTTTATCAGCATATTTCTTCTATACGTTTAATAAAATTACACTCTTGTAATTAAAGACAAGTTTCCTTTGTTATGCATTTTGATGAAAGGGACCCGTGAACATTTCATAAGCATAAGAAGTAAATCCTTTTCATCATTTTTTCCATAAAAATTATTGTATTCTTTTCAATTTACCTAAGTACACGCCTATTATTGCTGCAGGATGACTTTGCTGCTTGGTCCACCAGGCTGTGGGAAAACTACTTTATTGAAAGCACTTTCAGGAAATCTAGACAAGTCTCTCAAGGTACCCTATTTTTCATCTTCCGAACAGTTAGAATTGGTAGTGAACATGGAAAGATAACATCCTACGACGTAATTAAAACTGCAAATTTGCAGATTTACAAAATGGGTAAAGCTTACAGGGCCTCCTGCTTTACTTTACGAACATAAGTTTTTGTGGTTCTAATTAGGGTACACAACTCCACTATAATGCACACAACTTATTGTGACATTCTTTACGGAAAACTTGGATTCTACTGGTGTCGTGTCTAGCATATGCTTCTACGAACCAAGCAATTACTAGTGATCCAACTCTTCTTTTGTCTGGGTTGCACTGGGATTATGGAATAGCTTTTTAACTTTTAATTGATAAAAAATGCATGAATGCAATAAACGCCCTCCTAAATTTCTAGTGCTGAAAATGGATGGTAAATTGGATTTACAATGTTCTAATCTTCCTGCGAATTCCATTGATTAATATAAGAAACTCCATATTGCCACTCTCCTGGAATTGATTACTTTGCTCATTGTATGAAGTGTGTAAGGCTAAAATTTGATGTTGCTCCATCGATTGAGCTATAATTTGATAGTTTTCAAGAGCTTCTTTCAAACACTTTTTTTCGTTTGTTCATTCTTTCTTGCAACAGGTTGCAGGGGAAGTTTCTTACAATGGACAGCAACTGGAAGAGATAATTCCCCAGAAAACTTCTGCTTATATAAGCCAAAATGACCTACATATTCCTAAAATGACTGTTAGGGAAACACTTGATTTTTCAGCTCGCTGTCAGGGGGTTGGAACCCGAGCAGGTATGGTCCCTTTGAGCAATCAAAGAATTATTCTCATTTTTTATCCTCGTAAGTTGATGTTTATAATGGGAGTTAAAAGAACATTTTAATACCTGCCCAGAGATAATGTTTGAAGTCATCAGAAGGGAGAAACAAGCACGAATTGTTCCAGATCCAGATATTGATACTTTCATGAAGGTGGTGTTCTATCTTTGATCTTCTCTTTCCCCGTGTTTCTGGAGTTGTCATTATTCTTTTATACTGGGTTTTGTTGGTCATATAGGAATACAAACATGCGTTGTTCGTGAAATAGATATATCTCAAATGTTGATTCTATTATTCCTCGCAAGATGCTTGAAACAACTTGCACTCAAATTTCCAGCTTCAATGATGGAGTATCGGCTTCCCCAGGGGGAAAATAAATGGTTCATACGGATTTGCAAGCTTAATCTTCTGCAAAAGAGTTGTAAGCCAGTATAATCAAACACAAGAAGTAGAACTGCAACAACAGGGCAAGGCCATTAACTAAATTCTGTTAGATTTATGAGTGGAGCTTCTTCTTTTTTTGGTAATCAAATTCATTTCACCATAAACAGCAAGCTACAAGAACACTGGGGCAATCACCTGACCAAGCAAAAACATGAAGAGCAAAGCTGAATGCCTAGCTAGAACAACAAACAAGGAAAAAGAAAAACTATACACAATTGTTCAATCTAAAAATTCTAGAGTCAAGGAGCCACTCATCGCAAAGCTGCCTATTCACATTGAATTTCGCAGAAGTCCAGGAGCTCAGTTTAAATATGAAACAAGACTAAGGAGAATGATAGTAGTTGCGAATGAAAGTGGGAGATGATCATATTTCTGTCTTAGACTCCTAGTTTGTCCCTAACTAGGATGAGCTATTTGATGGAAAACTTGCTTAATTGATGCAAGTCAAAAATGTTTCACCTAGAGTGATCCTGGCACCAGATCTATTCTCTTTCATTTGATGAATGATGGTACGATTTGATAGCTCAATTTGCATTCCTGTTGTGAATCTGTTTGGTTATGGTACTCTAAGCTTCCAGTTGAGGACTAAGGGCATCTCAAAATTATAACTATTAAGAAGTGTATAAGACTGTAACTGATATATCATTCATGCCATAAGTTTTGATTGTTAATTAATTTCTCATATTCCTAATTTAGTTGATATAGCTTCTCTAAGATGACGTCTATGTTTCCTTTTACCAGGCAATTTCCATTGAAGGACAAAAGACTACCATCCAGACTGACTACATTTTGAAAGTAAGTCATTCAACAGAGTTGGAATTGATCTTCTTTTATGTTGTTGGTCGAAAATTGTTTACCTAGTGACGACTTTCTCATCGTTTCCATGATTACTCAGATTTTAGGACTCAATATATGTGCTGAGACACTGGTTGGAGATGCCATGAGAAGAGGTGTCTCAGGTGGTCAAAATAAAAGATTGACTACAGGTAGTCTTCCCTTTCTTGTCTGATATGAATTATGTGGAGTTTGAATGCTTGAATTTGACACTTTTTAGTAGAAAGTTCAACTTATTCTAGTCCACCCACCAACTCAAAACCCTAAACAATTAACCCTAAAGAAAAATGTGCATTGGTATTTTGCAGGCGAGATTATTATAGGTCCTACCAGAGCATTATTTATGGATGAGATATCAAATGGCCTAGATAGTTCCACTGCATATCAAGTTATTGCTTGTCTGCAACAGTTAGCGCATGTCACAGATGCTACTATACTCGTCGCACTTCTTCAACCAGCACCTGAAATATTTGATCTCTTTGATGACATTATCTTGATGGCAGAAGGGAAGATTGTGTATCATGGACCCCGTAGTCACGTTGTAGAATATTTTGAGGATTGTGGGTTTAGATGTCCTGAAAGAAAAGGGGTAGCTGACTTCCTCCAAGAGGTGAGTTCATATTTGTTTTTGAAACACTTATACAAGTACGACATAAGGTACTTACAGCACCATCAACCAAAAGTTCAAAACCCCATTCATGTTAATTCAAAACACCTTTACAAGTACGACATTAGGATTGAAGGAAAATAAAAAAAATATTTAAAAAGATGATAGGCCTACCATACCTTCGGTACCCGAGGCGTATAGATGTCGTACTTTAAAATGTATAGTCTATGTATTTGTCATACAGGGTACGTGTGTTGACATAGTGGGGCAGTACCCAAATCACACCAATACATGGTACTTGTATGACAGCATTTGTGGAGTATCGTGCTTCGCTGCCCTTGGCTAATATGGAATCATGGAAGTCTTCTTTCAGCTCTTATATTTTCGAGAACTGTACGATATACTGTTTGACTACATTGCAGGTTATCTCAAGAAAAGATCAAGCACAGTACTGGCACCAAGCTGAACAGTGTTATAGTTACATCTCTGTTGATATGTTATCCAAGAAATTTAAGGAATCTACTCATGGGAAGAAGCTAGATGATGAGCTATCACTGTCATTTATGGAGTTCCATAAGAATGAAAGTTGTTTTGGCATGTATTCACTATCTAAATGGGTACTATTTAGAGCTTGCATGTCAAGGGAATGGCTACTCATGAGGAGAAATACTTTTGTTTATGTATTCAAGTCAATTCAGGTTATTATCAATGCCTTCGCAATTCTTTTATCCTCACTTTTTTCCTCTCTTTTTAATGTTTAAACGTTCATGCATTCGTGTGTTAAATTGTTAATCTTTGTTTCATAAGGCCTCGTATAACATACCTAATTCTTTGCAGCTTGTTATCACAGCATCTATCACAATGACCATGTTCTTGAGAAGTGGGGCTGGTAGTAATGTCACTAATGCAAACCGTTACTTGGGTGCTTCATTCTTTTCTATCTTCGCACTTTTTTTCGATGGAAAAGCAGAGTTGTCCATGACTGTTGCAAGACTTCCTATTTTCTTCAAGCAAAGAGACTTGTACTTCTATCCAGCCTGGTCATACGCAATCTCATCTACCATTCTCAAGGTTCCTCTTTCACTGTGGTCAGCTCTAATTTGGACTTCTTTGACTTACTATGGCATAGGATACAGTCCTGAGCCAGCGAGGTTAGTGTCACTGAGGAAGGCTTTTGTCTTATACATATATTTTGGTTTCTTCATACGAGTTCTTAATTTTAGCAAGTTATCTAAATATATATTTATACCAACTTTTACTCATTGTGTTTAATCTGTTTCATTTAAACCACCCTTCACTGGATACACACACTCGCGAACACCTTGTTACAATTAGAACTGATTTGGAACTAATTTATACCATTGCCTTGGTATCTTAGGTTCTTTGGACAGTTCATGCTACTTTTTTCTGTGCACTTTGCTGCAACATCCCTGTTTCGTTTCTTGGGATCAGTCTCCCGCACCATGGTTGCTGCTATAACAAGTACCAGTTTCGCACAACTATTTCTCTTTTTATTCGCCGGCTTTATTATCCCAGAAAGTAAGGTTTCAATAACTCTGTCAAATTAGAGTTTTGGACAGTTATTTAGCAAAATAATGTAAGCCTTCTTGTTGCTTGCAGCCTCTATGCCACCTTGGTTGAAGTGGGGTTTGTGGGTTTCCCCCTTGACATATGGTGAAGTAGGCCTTTCTGTAAATGAATTCCTTGCTCCAAGATGGCAAACCGTAAGCATCTAGATATTTGCAAACTTTCTTGCTTCCTCCAATTAACAAATTTTTCAAGCCATATTTTTATGGCGTTGAAGTTTAGTGATTTCATGGTTATACAATGGCCCACTCACTGTTTCAAAACAATGCCACTTTGACAATGCTAGTCATTTATTTCAGTTACCACGATCAGCAACTTTAAAATAGCCTCAACAAGATGCCTCAGCTTATTGGATATGCAACACCCGTCAAAGAACACTAACATTTCTTTACTGTACCATCTTAATCATTATTTTGCGTTTTCATGTATTTTTGCATATACACTAGCGGGGAATCCAACAATGGGGAATGAAATGCTTGGAAACCGTGGACTCCACTTCTTTTGCTCGGCAACGAAAATATTTCCATCGAGAGAAAGGAATCAAAACTAGGATATAGATGCCAACAATGTTGGCACCAAAGTCCTAGCTAAGCCAATGCCATCGAAAGCAAAACGCTAAGTACATCCAACAAGGTATTAGATGAACAAACCAAAAGAACCAAAACACAAATACACCAGAACTCTAATTAAAGTTAGAACATGACTGCTTCAAATACAACCAACAAGGTTAGATGAACATACCAAAACAACCAGAAAACAAATAAACCAGAACTCTACTTAACTATGAACTTGACAGCTCAAATCCCCTCAAGGCATCTCTTAAAGTCGACCACAGCATACTCTGTGCTGTTGAATCTTGCTTTGACCTAGATTGCCACTCGAGTCTTGATCAAATCCCCCACTTCACCCCATTCCAGAGTAACATTATTGAACACCAAATCATTCTGCACTTTCCATAATGACCATATGGCCACGCATAAACATATACTTTACACGAATTGGAAGGACAAACGCAGTTTATCTTCCACCATTCAAATACATAACCAAACTTTCCATGGGAAGAAATAGCTGAAGAAGAAGGTGTTGGGACCTTTCAGCTTCCAAAGAACAAACAGGGCACAGATCTGCCCCATTGCATCACTGACTGAGATGCTCATCCTTAAGCTCAGACCTTGTCGCAGTTTTATTTCCAATGATAACCAGAAGAAAACTTCTACCTTAGAAGGAAACAAGCTCTTCCACACACATCATCAGGTTGAAGATCTTCTCCTCCCACAATGAGTATGCTGATTTTCCAGAGAACATCTGATCAGAACTACCAGTCCATATCAGAGTATCATCTCTTTGTATTAGCTGAACATCCATTAATCTTTGCCGTAATAACCTAAATCTTTCTTGTTCCTGAACAAACAAAGATCTTTGGAACTGAAAGTTCCACCCACTACCAAAATTTCCAGTTACCCAACTCCTCCTTGAAAATGGTCTCAATATACCTGACTGCTGCAACTTCTATTAATGCTCGATCTTCCACCACATTTGACATTCCCATCAACTTTGACAGATCCAAATGGTCTCACCCCATCTGATCCTGTCTACTCTTGATTTCTGCATCCACAGAGTTTCTACCCGTCTCAATATTCTCTGAAGTTCAGCTTTGGCTTCACCTCTCAGTCTCTTTTCTTCGACATTCAGTTGTCTCTCCTCAGCCAAAACATCCAGCTGATCAGTGCAACTTTTCCTCAGTGGTTGTGAGTTCAACATTTACATTTCCAACATGGAATATCGTTTATGACTGGCTTTGATCTTTATATAAGCACGGGAAATATGAAGAAAAATTCCGGTTTGCTCTGAATAAATGTAGAGAAGACAGTTTGTGAATGCATTTACATCTACAATTTTTCCTCAATGATTGTGAGTTTGACATTAACATTTGGTACATCAGTTTATTCATCTTTTCTTTTCTATTTTTTCTATGTAGAAACTGGCGGGAAATACAACAATAGGGAATGAAACACTTGAAAATCGTGGACTCCGCTTTAGTGGATACTTCTTCTGGATATCACTTGGTGCCTTACTTGGGTTTGCAATACTTTTCAATATTGGGTTTACCCTGGCATTAACCTTTTTAAACCGTAAGTTCATCTATCGAATACATAAAGTCACAAAAAGAATATCATAGTGATATATGCTTGTTCTATTTCAAAATGAAAATGCAGCGCCTCGGTCTCGGGCCATTATTTCCTATGAAAAGTTCACTCAAATACACGGAAGTGAAGATTCCCCCAATGGTGCCGAAAATGAACCAAAGTTGAAAAGCTTTCAGAAGATTACATCAAAACCTCATAAAGGTCCTGTTTTATATTTTTCACCCTTCTCTTCTATTGTGTTTGGACTGTTGCTTCAAAAGACCCACTTTCTCTGCTAATCTTCTTTTAATTTCATTCCTACCGCAACTAACAGTGATACATACACTCATTTTCACAGATCGAGTGGCTTTACCTTTTGAGCCCCTAACTTTATCATTTCAAGATGTGCAATACTATGTTGGACCATTGGTAATCATATGAACAAATCTGTTAGGAACCTTTGGTGACTATTTGATATCTTGATTTATCAAATGATCTTACATTGGGCGATTTTGTCATTTTGTTTCATCTGGTTTCATTCAGAAAAAACTCCAACTTCTTTGTGATATTGCTGGTGCATTAAGGCCTGGTGTTCTTACTGCATTGATGGGCGTCACTGGAGCGGGTAAAACAACTCTTCTGGATGTTCTTGCCGGAAGGAAAACTACTGGTACCATTGAAGGTGGTATTAGAATTGGAGGGCACCCTATGGTTCAAGACACTTTTGCTAGGATTTCGGGTTACTGTGAGCAAACAGACATACATTCCCCACAAATTACCATAGAAGAATCATTGGTTTATTCTGCTTGGCTACGTCTGCATCCTGAAATTGATTCACAAACTAAGCTTGTATGCCCGATTTACATTTTATACACAAGTTTAATTTACTCTTATAACTCTTCTAAATTAGTACAACAATATTTCATTTTGATAACGGCTTTTGACAGGAATTTGTGAGAGAAGTCCTTGAGATCATCGAGCTTGATGAAATAAGGAATTGCTTGGTTGGAATGCCTGGCATTAGTGGTTTATCGACTGAACAACGAAAGAGGCTTACAATAGCGGTGGAGCTTGTTGCTAACCCCTCTATTATCTTCATGGATGAACCAACAACTGGATTGGATGCAAGAGCAGCTGCTATTGTTATGCGAGCCGTGAAGAATGTGGCTGATACTGGAAGAACAATTGTCTGCACTATTCACCAACCAAGTATTGACATATTTGAACCTTTTGATGAGGTAGGAAATCTACCTATAACATCACTTGGAAAATGGCTTGACTTGGATAAGGAACTGGAATTAAGAATTTGATCTTCAAAGTTGTTTGATAAGTTGCAACTAGAAGAACGCTTTAACCCTAAAGGTAAAGAACTGGTTAGAAATTTACTTTCTGAATTGTAAAAATGACTTTCTGTAAACCAATATCGAAGTTAAATGGAGCATGCAAAGACAAGCTTTAGAACCTAGTTTGCCTCTTGATTTTAAGACTCCCAAGTTTTAGTGTTACTTTTGGTGATGTTTTTGTTACTAATATTAGCAATGTGTGACTTAGTATACTTGTTGACCTATCCTCTAACACTTTGATTTTTTGTGTATGATTGAGATTCTATGTGCAATTCAAAATAAATAATTATGTCTAACACCCACTTGAAAACTATTGCAGTTAATTCTACTGAAAACTGGCGGGCGTATTATCTACTCTGGACCACTAGGTCGACATTCAAGCAATGTCATCAAATATTTTGAGGTTGGTTTGCAACAAATATACATAGGCCTTTTAGATGTTGTTCTTGAACTACTTGTACAGGTTATGCTTTTAAAATTAGATGGCTAACTATGATTCATCTCGATTCTGATTGTATCTCTCCAATAGGATATCTCCGGGGTTCCCACCATCAGAAATAATTGCAATCCAGCGACATGGATGTTAGAGGTCACTTCCCCATCAGCAGAAGCCGAACTCGGCATTGATTTTGCCCAAGCTTACAAGAATTCCATCCTGTACATGTGAGTTAAACCGTTGCTACTTCTTTAAGTATTTTTGACTTAGGATGGTCATTATAGACTTGCTTGGTACGGCTGCAATTTACACTCTATCATCTCAGGATATTTAGTGTCTGAAGTTGTTTAGTCATGCGGACACTTTTCCCAGTACACCTCCCAAACTATTTAACTTTTTGTGGTCCTAAAGTGAACTATTTAACTGTTGCCATTCTTGTTGTGATAGATAACTTCGACAATCATTTTTTTTCCTTTCTCCCTATTAGTTTGTTGTGATATCTACTCATGTTAATAAAATCTGTATTCTGTGTATATATATATATATATATATAGAGAGAGAGAGAGAGGGAGTACAAAGTCGAGCACACATTACTTTTTATGAATAGGATATGGCAATCTTCATCTATACAACCTATGACGTACCCACTGACCCTCAGATATTTGCATTAAGGGTGCAGTCATATTTACATGAAGTTAATTTTGAGGATCAACTCACTTTGGTGCAACACTTTATTCATGAAGTCATGAGACCCTATCAAGGAAGGAGGAAATATATTATTGATACAATGTTAATTGTTTTGTAACATCACTCTTCAATTTATGTGACTCATTTCTTATATTTGTGTTCATAGGAACAATAAAGCACTTGTAACTTCTCTAAGTATTCCTCCCGATTCAAAAGAGTTGCATTTTGCAACTCGCTTCGCACAAAATGGTTGGGGACAATTCAAATCTTGCCTATGGAAGCAACACTTGTCTTATTGGAGAAGTCCTTCTTACATCTTGAACCGCTACATGTATTCGCTAATTACATCTCTGCTTTTCGGGATACTATTTTGGGATCAAGGGAGGAAACTGTAAGTACGCTAAATTGAACAAGGGCGTCAATGTATGATAAGTGGTGAACTAGTTATTTCCTGGATGAAGAATCACCATAAGATTGGTTTCCTGATTGTGTTGACATATATAATGACTACATTAAGAGGCTCTACATTATGTTATTCCGCACATTTAACATAGACATCATTTTATCGTACAGAGATAACCAGCAAAATCTTTTTAATGTACTTGGGGCAGCATTCAGTGTTGTATTCTCCTTGGGCATAAATAACTGTAAGTCAATTTTACCATATGTCTCAACGGAACGATCTGTTCTTTATCGGGAAAGGTTTGCAGGAATGTACGGCTCATGGGCTTATGCACTTGCTCAGGTAATCTCTTTATTACCTTAAAGCTTACGTAACTTTGGTCGAACAGTTGCAATGTTTACTGGTGCTTTTAGTACAACTTGAAACCTAAGATCCAAATATATGAGTTCCATCGCTTAAAGGGACAAGTTCTTAGTATTACTAGCACTTCTTACGTATGTAAATATGGTTGTTTAATTTTGTAGGTCACAGTTGAGATTCCCTATATCTTGGCCCAAGCAATTGCCTTTGTGATAATCACTTATCCCATGATTGGGTATTATTGGTCGATTTGTAAGGTTTTATGGTACTTCTACATCGTATTGTGTACATTCATGTACTTCACTTTCCTCGGAATGCTGCTTATTGCAATGACACCGGAGTTTCATATAGCAACAATTTTACAGTCACCGTTATTTTCGACTTGTCTCCTCTTCTCTGGATTTTTTATTCCTCAACCGGTAAGCTACTACCTTTACTTGCCATGGTACACTTCATTGTAGTTCATGTTCAGCTGAACTATGTATTACTAATTGTGAAAAACATTCTTTGGTCAGTTTGGTGCGACGAATTAATGGCAATAATAGAACAATAAAAAATCGATCATGTAGTGTCTTGCTACATTCGCATATTTCACTGGGAGATGATCACGTAAAAGCTGTGAAGTTGCTTGCTCGCGATCTCTCTTTCTTGGAGTGCTCATTTCCAATATATTTTTCGTTGATCAATTCTGTTTCTGAACAGTTAGTTTCCAGTTCCTAGAAGCAATCATGTTTTTGCTCATTTCCAATTAAAAAGCACACTGGCGGTGTTACTTTTTTTCCCCTTTCCAATTTTATTGACCTAGTTGAATTTATAATGCTTCTTGCAGCAAATTCCCAAGTGGTGGATCTGGATGTATTATCTAGCTCCTACATCTTGGACGCTGAAGGGGTTGCTTACTTCACAATATGGAGATATAGAAAAGGAGATTTTGGTGTTTGGTGAAACTAAAACCGTATCAGCCGTTTTGAAAGATTACTTCGGGTATAATTATGATCATTTACCCATGGTGGGCGTTGTTCTCATTACTTATCCCATTGTCTTTGCTTCACTATTTGCTTATTGCATAGGGAAGTTAAACTTTCAGAAGAGATGAACAGTGTGAAACCATAGCGTTTGTGCTTAAAAATGCATGAATACATATTAATCACTCCATGACTTTTATGTTGATATGTTTAATAATAAAGTTTAGTGTTATACTTATCTTATATCTTATATCTTATGTCTTATGTCTTATATCGATCGAGAGAGAGGGGGGTTTTTTTTTTTTTTATCTACAAGAGAAATAAGTTGAAGAGTGAGAGAGTGTAAACTTGGGTGTAAATTCGACGGATCCGGGGGTGCCAATCCGGCTGTGGTGGCCGAGTTTGGACAAAAGGGCCAAAGGGTGAGGCCTTCAAGTCAACATTGGGGGGGTCCACAGGTTGATCGTTCGCTCATGTGGGTCTTGTATGAAACATCCTTTCATCAAGCGCCTTCTGCCGAGAGGGCCGCCGAGCATGTGATGCTCGGCTAGCATGAGGAAGCCAGAGGATGCTGGACTAAACAATCTCTCGAGAGCCACGGCGGGTATGCTGCTTTGGGCGGTTGTCGAGCGCGTTGTGTCCACTAATACAAGGACCAATGATCCTGGAGCATTGCTGCATCGGTCAGGATCGACGTATATTAGAGCTGGTCCGGCGGTTACTGGTGCTAGGCTTTTTCTCTTCAACCGCTCGGCGGGATCTTGCCGAGCCAAGGCTACTTGATTCAGGGCACATCCCAGTGAGAATCTGCCGAGCACTATGGTTCAAACATATGAGCTGGTGCCGAGCCAACCCCTTGCCCCATGACTTGTAGGGGAAGTCAGGTAGAGGTGGGCAAGTAGGAGGGCTAGGTGTCGTGCCAACTAAAGTACTAGCAAGTGGTTGGACATGTAAGAGACATCATCCCACTTGGAAAATGAACGAAGGGCAGAGTTTGTGTCAGGTTCTGGGATAGAGGAAACCAGTCTTGGCACGCTACCTCTGCCCCAATCACCAAGCGCGTGGTGGATACACGTGGATTGAGCGCTAAGTTACCTTGGCCTATAAAAAGAGTACTCCACTTTTAGAAGAAAGTAAGCCTTTCTCTTCTCCCATACACGCATTCAACTCCACTCTTTCCTCTCACCATACTAACTTGCTCGTCAGAGCTTCTTCCCGGAGGGATACCCCCCTTCGGTCTTTCAGGTATTCAGTCCACCGATCAAATCCTCCAAGTCAGCCACATGAACCAGAGCTCCAAGAAGGCCCACCATCTTGAAAGGCGCTTCCTACACTGGCTGTCCATTTCAGCAATGGACGGCTCGGATTTTCATCCAAACAATGGACGGGTAGGATTTGTAAAAGTTCGGATTATATCCAACCATTCATTGTCAATATTGATGGCCTATGTGCGTCCTACAAGGTGCCTTGCAGGGCCTTGCACTATAGGATTTTCCAATCCAAATTGGACAGGGTTATCAGCATGGTGGGAAGTCATTGAAAACCCCATTAACATCCGAATCATATTGGTAGCGAGAGAAGGCAAAAGAAGGAAAACGAAGAGATGGTGTTTGAGAATGCTTGCAATGTGCAAAATCACATCCGCCTCTAATCATTTGAAATTGAAATTTCATACAACTAAAAAGATAAGAATAAGACACTATGAAAAACAACCAAATGGTTTTGCTCATAACCTAGCAAGGTTGGGTCTTAAGTTAGATCGAGGAAAGCAAGTGTTTGATCAAGTCTGTTTACACCCATTTTTTGCCAAAAATCAGAAAATGTATTTATGGGATAAAAAGAGGCCTTGAAAACCAATCTATGGCTTTGAAAAAACTTATAACCAGTTGCCCACGAAATGGGACCAGTTTGGAGGCCATTGATCAAATTAAGTTTTGCAAAGGCTCGGGTCAAATTGAGTTATCACAAGCCCAAGCCCAAGATAGGCCAACGACGTGGGTTAATCCCACTAGGCCCGAGTACTTTATCCAGACCTAGGCCAATTTCTTAAGAAATGATAAAGCCTTCTAAATAGGTCCAAATCAGTTAAAGCCCAAGTTTTCTTTTCAAAATTGGGCTCACAAGGCTTACAAAGAAAATGGAGGCCCTTGATTCACCTTAAATTCAGGCCCAATTGACGAGGGGGCTTGCTTCCTTAAAAAAAGTGACTTTTGGCCTGTTAAATGGCCAAAAAAGGCCTCAAGCTGCTCATAAACAGCTCAAGAGCCTAGAATGTTCTTGCATGACAGATTTGGACAAGCTGCTTACAAGCAGCTCAAGGCCTGAATGGCCACCATCCTTCAGCATGAAGCAAGGCCAAAGATAGGTGGCGTACATGCAGCCCTTGGAGCTGCTAGTGAATGACTCATGCAGACCTAAGCAAACTACTCACAAACAGCTCACCCAGGTTTGGTTAATCCTTTGTTTCTTGATTCTTCTTCCGTAAGGAATCAGACTTAGAGGATTTGGAGGGCCCACAAGAAATGCAAGGTCCAATACAATGGTGGAAAGGCCTGAAAGAGGTTCGGTCTTCAGCTTGGGTGGGCCCAGAAGATGTCCATTCAGGCAGGAGCTTGAGTATTGAAGCAGCTCAAAAGGCCTGGATTCTGGAAGGGCCGAAATTCCTTTTGCCCTTTTTCAAAATTTTGTGCAAGCAAGAAGGATTTTTCAGGTCCTGGCCATTTCTCTTATAGTAAAAGGCACATTTTGGTCAAAAGAAAAGCCTCTCATTGGAGCATTTCGAAGCAGCTCAAGAGAGCCACATGGCAGCCATGCATTGAAGCATTTGAAGCGGCTTAAGGCTTAAGGCTCCTGCCTATAAGTCACAGTTTTGAATGCCTTGGCCAAGGTCCACGACCTCAGGAGCTCACAGCTTATGCACCTACATTTTCATTTCTTTCAAGCATTACTTGTACTCACTTCAAAGTAGTTTAAGTTTCTTGTACCCAAGTTTCATTAAACTATTAATGGAGTTTGTTTGATTCAAGTTTAGCTTCGCTTTATCTTTCTTTCCATTGTTCTAGCGACGATTAGAAAATTTTAAGTCCTTAGCTCACAAAGGCAATCAACAGACCATCACGAGGCCTTACCCTTTGGGCCAAGCACAATCACTCGAAAGGAGTCAGATTTTGAGGCATGAAGACCTTAAAACAACTCGGACAACAATCCTGTCCTAGCACACCCGAAATCTAAGCCAACTCGGTTTTGACACTTTTGTGGAGAAACAAAGTCCCATCAACAGTGACAGAGGCTGTGCGCAATGACCGCGATGGTCTTGGAGTTCATCGAGCTACTGCATCAAGTGTTTTTTGTTTCTTAGGGCCTAGGCCCTCTTATGTACCAAAAAAAAAACATAAGATAAAATGCCATTGTAATTGTAATCTTTTCGCATCAATATAAATAGGATGTTCTCTCGCTCAAAAAAGGAAAAAAGTAATCAGTGATAAAAATGCCAAATAAGATTTAAAAGACATGGGTTTTATTGCATATTATCTCCTTATAATATCACCCTTTTTCACATTAGACCCTTCATCTAAAGACCCTTACACATTGTCTCCCTAGTCTATCATTTAGTATAAGCCTCTTGTGTCACTCTTCTGCCATATATGAGTGTTAGAGTCTAATATGACATGCACATGTGAGTAATTCATGACCAAAATATATCTCTCACATTTTTTAATGAGACATTTTTATATATTAATATTCATGGATTATTCTTTGTATGTTTATAAACTCCCATTTATTTATTTTTTAGAAGTACGTCTTCTAATTCAAGCAACATGCTTCTCCTTGTTATTTTATTTGCTCTGTTGGGCCACTAAAACTCTAATTTTTATGATTTTATACTAATATCTCAGTAAAAATGGACATTTTGTCATAAATTTGTCACATTGCATATCTTATAGGAATCTAACGCTCATTCTGGACGAAAGAGTAACTAAAGGGGCTAAGTGATACAAAATCATAGATTAAGGGGCAAGGTGTAGGTTTTTTCAGATAAAGGCGGTAATCTGTAATAAACCCAAACACAAAGGTGAATAATACAATAATTGTCCCTCTACTTTGACTTAGTTGTAATGTTTGTCCCTCCAGGATCAATTATGCCGATTTTGACCTTTAATTTGCTTTTTGTGTATAATTGGTCCACTCGATAGCAGTCGTGATCTCTAACGGAAATATTGTATGTCATCAGCACATGGCTATTTTGATTGAAAATTTTGCAATTTCCCACATTCATGGGGATAAGACTTAAGAGTGGAAAGAACAGCTTTTTATCATGAAAGGAAAATTTCATTGGAGATAAAGAATAATTGAAACATAGGAAGAGAAAAGGCAATGAAAGAGCTTCGAAAAGTATAAAGACCCTCTAATGTGTTGCCCGCCAAAACTCAACCTAATCCCCTCAACCTCATACTTATGAGCATAAATCATCAAAAGAAAAATACAACCGAAGTTGACAAGATGCCAACGGAAAAGCAATGATGGAGAGACCAGAATCTTTAAAGATTATCCGACCCATACCGATCATATTGACAATATTCCTATAATTGATTCACTATGCATAAGTCATTGATTCCCATAATACCCCGAAAAGAAAATGAGCTTAATTCCGTTATGAATCTGCCATCACCCACCACCAACCTACTCCTTTCCCTCCGCATCAACCACCAATGAAACATGTTTTTCAATGAATTGGGTCTCTAAAACAAATCCCTCTCTGCGCACGATCTTTAATAAATATTTTCTTCAATTATTACTCTCTCTCTCTCTCTCTCTCTCTCTCTCTCGTACCCAAAAATCTCCCTCAAAATTCAAACCAAACAAACTCTCATTTTACTCTCGTGTAGAATTCTACATGCTTGATGATAAGAATTCTAACCACAACCCAAGCTGCAAACCAAACAAACTCGTGCAGCTTGAGATGAGATTGCAGCTTGTAAAAAAACCTAAACATACGAAGCCTACGCCAAAGTAAAAGTGGATTAGTCTTAAGAAAAATTTCTAGTTGTCAACAAAGATTCTGTTACATTATTATCATTGCACATATACCTCTTAAATGAACTACGCGTAACGAGGTTTAGCAATGCTTACTCTGAAGCGAACTCATATCATGCGCACTTACAAGATGTACGTATCTTTTGAATTATGTTGAAGTATCGCGTATGTACAAATTTTCCTGCATAACGGAGTATTTAGAAAATGATTTTCACAACTCTTTTTATTCATCTGCACTCATTCGTTTCGTCTTTACATGCATAATGCGAATGTAGAAGTAAGGCTAGTTAAATAATTTCAAGTGAAATAACAACAAAAATGAAAAGTGCACGAGGATAAGACGGAAATGCGAAAATCAATTTTCATTTTGTTTTACATGAGCTACAACCATATTCATCATGTGGTCGTTACACTGCCACCTGGAAAGGTCCCATCCCAAAATTTAAGATTTGCCGCGCTCAAGTCAAACCCAGCGATAGGTTCGGGCTTTGTTAGTTCATGAACCCCAAGGCTCGGGTACTCCCGAACCAGGATTCACACTAGCGTCGGGTACTCCCGAACCAGGATTCACACTAGCGTCGGGTACTCCCGAACCAGGCTCAACACTTGGCAACCGCAATAAACTCTGTTCCGACCCTCGTACGGTACCATTTCAAACACGTCGCTTTAAAAACCACTATACAAAATCTCAATCCATCTCCGTTTCTCCGCCGTCGAGATTGCCCGTCGTCGTCGATACATACTCACCGGCGAATCGTACGGCGCCGATTCACCTCTCCGTTCATTTCGCCGCTCTCTCCGCTTCCAGTAATACCTACCTATTCCAAGTTCGATTCTTGATTTCTTTTCCGTCGGTTCGTGGGTGAGAGAGTGTTCGGTTCAACTTACGCTCCTCTCGACTAATGCTTTTGTTGGTCCGGTCAAATGCAGGCCACTCCACGCCCGACTAGGAAATTTGCAAGAAAGGTTTGAACCTGCTCAATTGTGCGCATCCAGAAGCAAAACGTGTAGGATAATACTCCATTAATAAAACTCAGTTGATTTGTTCGTTCTCTGTCAATACAATACTACTAGTTTATTATCATCCGTTTATGTATGCTCATATGCATGGACTGGTCTCGAAGCGTTGTTGCTTCTTCCGTTGAAAAAAAAAACCGAGTTCTTTTTTTCAATTAAGCAACACGTTTCTTGTGACGACTCCATTTTTAAGTAAGTAGCGTCGCTTAAGCAACAAACGTGTGGCTTAAACACCCACTTGGGTCTCTCTCTCTCTCTCTCTCTCCAACTATCCCTTTCTCTGCCCCTTTGCATTTACATTTAACCTCTTGAAATTTCCGTGACCACAATAATTCTTTCGATTATTGTAGTCCCAGAGTTGTGGCTAGCTCTCGCTACAAGGTCACAGGCGACTAGTTTTGATACAGTGCATTCACGTAGCATCAGCATAGCGTTTGGGTAACCGAGAACCCAGCAGTACTGATGGCGAGGAGAGATATTGATCCGTTGCTGAAGGATTTGAGTGAGAGAAAGCAGAGTTTCCGGCAAAACGTGGTGTCGATGGCGGTGGAGTTGAAGGAGGTCAGGTGCCGTCTCGCTTCCAAGGAGCAGTCTTTTGCTTGCGAAGCCCTAACAAGGCAGGCAAGTGATTTGGCCCCTAAATATTTTTTTTAGCAGTACAATTTTTCAAAGGAAAATGCAAAAACAACCGGTGAGTTGTCATTAAGGTTTAAAAAGTATTGAAATGTGTGAACAATGTTTTAAATTGTGTGAAAATGTATTAAAAAGTGTAAAAGATGAGTTGGGATATGTCTTTTTCTGTCTTTTTCTTTTCTTAGCTTATAGAAGGACCCTTTTTCAAATTCTTGCATAGAGGTTTGCACGTGCGTGTTGATGATATAGTATGTACTTTACTTGGGAAATAGCCGAATGGTTAGTCCCGTTGATCGGTGAGTTTACTCCTCTCACGATTGACCCAGTTTGATTCATGGATTAAGCATCAAGAAAGTAATTTCTTGTGAATTCTCTAGCCCCGGCATGGATGGTCTGCCTTCGACTAGACTGGGGAAGGAATTAGTTGAGGTGCACGTAAGCTGATCTGGACACCACTGGCCGCCAATACAAAAAAAGCTCTTGGGAAATGGAAATTTGATCTATGTATAGAAGTGGTGTTGGTGTTTGTGGGACCATCACATTTTGTGATTAGTTAATTAAACATTTGGGTAATTATAAGCTACTAGCAGCAGTCTCTGCTAGTCTGCTCAATTGTCAAATCTTGCAAAGGCAAAGAATTGATTTTTAGTTTTCCTTCCTCTATTCTCATCTGCACGATTTGATCCTTAGTTCTCATCAATTATGTGTTGTTGTTTTGAATCTCACATGATTGATGTAGTGTTTCGTTATTGTAGTATTTTCAATGCATTTTTCGTACCGCTTGCCAAGAAAACAAAGGATTGGGTAATAACTAATAAGTTAAATTGTGCCTTGTTTGGGGATAATTTTTTTTCCCTTTTGTATTGTGTTCAGGAGGCAGAGATCAGAGCCAAGAACACGGAGGAAGAGATGTTAAGGTTGCAGAAGAGCTTGGAGGAGAGAAATGGGCAGCTTCAAGCATCAGCTTCTAGTTCTGAGAAGGTACTGTTCTTCCCTTTTCATACACGCTCACTTTTGATTTCAGTATGGTACTTATGTAGATCCTTTGGATTTGGAGCTTAATTCCATGATTTTTGAGCTTATTTTGGCTGTCTTTATTAGTTGATCCGATGCCTCTGGGATCTTGCTTTTTAGGCTACCTCTTCACACATAATCCTCAGCTTTTTCGGCTACTGTTTCTCGCTGGTTTTTTATTTTTTCCTTTCTCCAAGTAGGAATAGTAATTAAGTGCCTTGACAATTAACTATTCCCAATTTGCAGTTTAATTGGTTCGAAACAATTTGGCAGGTTTAAAGCAGGGAAAAGGGTAACTGCTATAGAAATTCGAAAATCAAACCCATTGCAACTGTCTGTTAGTAGGTATCTTTAGGCGTGGGTCACTTGGTGAAGTTCTATAGAGTAACAATTTGTTGCGATTTTCTGTATATTTTTTGTGTTTCGTTTTATTTTGTTGTTCTGAGACTCAAACTGTTGTATCAAGAGCTGGTGCTATATAGCTACTGTTGGGGAGAAATTCGTTGGAGGTTTCTTCATTAGTAATTACAAAGCAGGGAAAACCAACTTTCTGCTACTATTCAACAATGTTCGACTGTTCCAATTGAGAGTGCTTGCTTAATTGGGTTACTACAAGATGAATTTCATAAAGGAAGTTATTGCCCATTTGTTTATCCTTGTTGGAACCTTATTGTGAATTTAATAAGAACTTTCAGAGTACTTAAGTGACAACTGGAGCTGTTCCAAAAAAAAAAAAGAACGGACAATTGGAGACTGTCTAGACTTCTAGTTGTGCTTTTTTTAACTAAAGTTTCCAAGTGAATCGGTAGGATTTTGAGTCAAACTTCAAAATAATGGACTGATGGTGACATCTTACTATTTACAGGGTAATAGGGTATCCTTTTCATGTGAAATTCGTGCAACAAGAACAAGATTTAACAGTTGTATTCAATTGAGCTGTTGCCCTCTTCTTGAATTGGGTGGTAAGATAACGACGATTCTATGCACATCAGAAGAGTAATTTTAAAGGTTGAACTTGGCTTTGTTTATCAATGTTCATTTACAAACGTAACTGGAATATGTACTTTGCATGTCATTTCTCAATTGAAGAGAAAGACTGGTTGTAACTGCACGATCTGCCCCTTATAAAAAATTATCGCTTTTGAATGTCAACAGTACTAGCAAGAATTAAAAATGGCGTGATCTCTTGATACAACTGCATTAAACAGTTCAGAGTGATGAAACTCTGGCTTTTGGTCGGATGACAACCAGTGGACGGATCATAGTCCTTTATTAGATTTGCAGTTTTCCAATCCAAGCCAATAATCTGTGAATAACTCTTCTTTTATTGTGCATGTAGTCTGTATGTGCAACAGCTTGTTGAAACATTTTAACATTCCCCATGTAGTCACTTAATAGCTAATTCCAAATGCAGTTCCTCAAGGAGCTGGATGATCTGAAATCACAGCTTTCAGCTACTGAAGCAACTGCTGATGCAAGTGCTGCTTCAGCTGAATCTGCGCAACTTCAGTGTTTTGTTCTATTAAGGGAATTAGATGAAAAAAATAGTACGCTAAAAGTGCACGAGGTTCGGGTAAATAGGCTGGGGGAGCAATTGGATCTTCTGCAAAAAGATCTCCAAGCAAGGGAATCTTCCCAGAGGCAATTGAAAGATGATGTGTTGAGAATTGAGCATGATATCATGCAAGTGATAGCCAAAGCTGGAGCAAACCAAGATTGTGAATTGAGGAAACTGTTAGAGGAGGTTTCTCCAAATAATTTCGAGAAGATTAATAGGTTTTTGAGTGTGAAGGATCAAGAAATAGCCAAACTTAGGGATGAAACTAGGATTATGTCTGCTCACTGGAAGATAAAAACGGAGGAATTGGAATCACAGGTATGTCCGTTTTGGTTGCTTGTTTGAACTACTCTTGGTTCTTTTTTATTCCAAATTTTACGACATTCCTGGTGTAATGTACTTGGTTCCAGTTTGTTTATGAGATTTTCATCTGTTTGTTGTACAGTTGGAGAAACAAAGGAGAGCTGATCAAGAGTTAAAAAAGAGAGTTTTGAAGTTGGAGTTGTGTCTCCAGGAAGCTCGTGCTCAGACACGAAAGCTCCACAGGGTAATCATTCAAAAATAAACATATACTCCTAGCTAAAATGGAATTCATGCATTTGATGCTTCAGAAGTCCTCCGTATTTGTTTCTTATTGGTCCAATAGTTTTAATCTGTGAAATCAATACCTTGTGATTGTGTATTTGGCCACACAACATTTAGGTTGTTATGTGTTAGATGGTCCACCCCCAAATCATGTGTAAGTAGCCTGTTATGCTCTAGTGTGGTCAAAACATCTACAGTTGAGTATCTGGATTCTTCTTTGCACAAGTTTTGGTTCCTGTCCCACTAAATAGTCTGCAACCTTATAGTGGAGAAGTGTCCAATTATCCGTCCAATGGAAAAACTATCAAGGTTTCGATTAGAGCATTTTTTTTCTAAATGCAGAAAGGAAGAATAATAAGAAAGGACCCCTTACATAAGACGGATTGTATTTGAAGTCTGCTATATGAATTTGAGGGGGGCGGGAATAAAGGCGTTCATGTGACAAATTCGCTTGTTAAATGCCTTATGAGAATCAACTGCTGTTGCTGCATCATGCTCCTTATTATAGTCGTTATACTCCGCTCACGAAATTCTTGCCTCTTTCTATGTGGTGTGACAGATGGGTGAGAGGCGGGACAAAGCTCTAAAAGAACTCAGAGATCAGCTAGCAACAAAGCAACAGTGTGGAGCTTCTGGTATTGGAAAACAGAACTTATGGGAAACCTCTGGTTTCAAGATTGTGGTTTCAATGTCAATGTTGACCTTAATCCTGTTCTCAAAACGATAAAGTTGGTCTTATTTAGGTCCTAATGGATAAAAATTGCAGACACTTCAGAAGTCAACTTGAGTTAAATGGAGATATCTGTAGATACTATTTTTTTTTTTTTTTTTAGTCAGACAGTTTTCCCTTTCCCAAATATGAGGTCACTTTCTGTTGGTTTGACTACTGTATCACAGCTGATCCCCCTTCCTTTTGTTGATCCTGTTATTGAACTACATTTGCAGGAGCGCAGCTGTTTGGCGCTATATTTAATTGAAATAACTAGGAGGCATAGTTGGATTAGCAAAATTTGTATAATCACGTTTGCTGTTATTGGCTTATGAGCTGCAAAGCATGATAATGACTAGCCCAAGCATATTTCTTTGGTATGGAAAGTCTTCAATTAGGTACCTTTTCTCCATGTGGTTGCCTTGTTTTTTTCTTCTTTTTTGGGTGAACACCAAAATATATGCCCTACTCTTACTCTGGGATGTTGCCAGGGGAATTTCTCATCTCTGTGCATCATAATTGTATAGATGGTTGAATTTGGAAAGTGTCATACCAATTTCAATTCAAGGTGAAAGTGTAAATGACCAGAGGTAAAAAAGAGACTTCTGTGGCATTTTTCAGACATGAAATAACTGGAAATCGAAGAGAGAAAAGTTTGTTAAAATGTCGTAATTGTTTCCAATGCTATGCAGAAGTTGAAATAGGAAAACCAATCAGATGAACTGATTATGGCATTGGCGTAGTTAATTCCACCATGAAAACTTTGTGTTTCTTTTATGGCACATGTAACTTGCTTTTACTTGTTAGTGTATAGGATCCTTGGATTCGATTAAAATGACAACAACATTGACATTACTTCAGGTTCATGCTGATTTCCTTAACTTCACTTTATGACTGATTACTCTGATTCTGGTAGATCATAGATGAACCACAGATGAAGATGTGCAATTGTGAGGCCTAATTCTGTAGTTAATGAGGTTTAGCCCCTTTCGACTTGCATGCTGCAGCTATATAATGATTATTAAGTTAGTATTACATCCGCGCATACAGATCTACAAATTCATAAACACACAAGGGATTGGAACCTCCTTTTGCTACAACCAGCCTAACTGCCTCACTAGGTAGAATGCATTCATATACATACATGCATGCACGATTACATACATACATACATACATACATACATCCACAGGTACATATATAGTAGCTAAACATGAAAAGCACTACATAATTCTGTATCATGTTGAAACTTTACTGCAGGAAAGAAGCTCATGCTAACCAGCGAGTAGCTTGAGCAAGATGTCGGTATCTGAATTCAGCCTTCGGGAACTTGTCGCCTGTTTTCTTAAATGTGAGGTTGATTCATACATAGGCTGGAACTGCCTAAACTCTGAATCATTCATGCTCTGAGCTTTTGATCTGTCGATGTCCATGGCAAAAGTTTGTGCCTCTATTTGTCTAGAATGAGTCTTCTTGTGACTACCGATATTACTAGGATGATGCAGCCAGTGAATGGCTGCAAAGTGGTTGCCAAGGATGTAGAGGAGTTAACACTAGGAGGGTTATCACCAACAACTGTCGTGCTACCCGAAGCAGGATTGCTTGTATTAAACACTGTGGGAGAAGCAGAGCTGCAAATGTGGTTTGAGTGGAAAACCCAGTGTTACTTGTCCATAATGAGAAAAACAAACACTATTGTAGCCCAAAGTCTGTATTGGCAGAGTAGAAAACCATACACAGGTACAATTGCCCCAGATGAAGAAGAAGTTGTTGGGGTTGGTGTTATTGTTGTTGGCATTGTTGGAGTCATTGTTGTCGCTGGTGTTGTTGGAGTCGTCGTTGCTGGTGTTGTTGGAGTCGTCGTTGCTGGTGTTGTTGGAGTCGTCGCCGTCGCTGGTGATGACGACGATGATGGGTAAATGCATGTTCCACTGCCTGCAAATGTTTCAAAAAGGATATGAGGAATGCTTTGGTTATTTGAATCCTAAAAGCATACCCGGTTAATGGATCCCCTAAAAGTATGCGGGTAGATTGGGTATCGACTACAATTTGGCATCCAATGCGTAAAGTGATTGTCTTTAGACTCTCAAACCCACAATCTAAAAGATGGGTGGGCTGAGTTTACAACCTAGAGGTTGAAGCATGTGGAAAAAAAACCCCTAAAGTTTAGTTCTGTAGATTGCTACTCAAGACCCTATTAACTGGCCTAAATTGGAACAACTTTGTTTATAAGAAATCATTCGTTTGTAGCACTCATAAGAAGATTTGAGAGTAGGATTCTCAATTAACATATCTGCTCTTACTTGGATTAGTGTTAGTTATCATGGCAGTGCCTCCAAAATCACAGCTAGTTGGGGATGGATTCTTCTGATAATAGCTGTTGAAGGCAAACGAGGCGTGATTCTGAAGAGAAATTGGGTTGTAGCAGCTAGAACCCTGCTGGATCCCTGAACAATCCGCGCCTCCAATCCCGCAAGCATAATCAAGCGCTGCCTGAAGCGAACTCTCCAGTACTCCGCTTTTCGCCACACACCAGCTCTGCCCCGGAACTGCCGCTGGAGCACCCGTAGTTGCCGGAGGAGACACCGGATTCGTGACTGGGGTTGCCGGAGGAGACACCGGATTTGTGACCGGGGTTGTGGCCGGAACTCCGGTTGATGGGGGCGGGTAAGTCGTAACTGGGCTGGTTGCCGGTTGTGCCCCCGGAACCGTGCTGGGTGTCGTGACCGGGTTGGTGACTGGTACAGGTGAATTCACAGGGTTCGCGGAGGGAACTGTCACGGGTGCTACAGGCGTCGCCTCGGGATTGGTGGCGGGAACCGTGACGATTGTTGGCGTGGGTATGGTTTCGGGCGAGACGGTGACCGGTGTTGTGGGGAGAGTTGTTAGTGTGTCATGTTGCGTTGCTTTGAGTTGGAGGTTGTGGAGGAGGAGTCTGTGGGAGTAGTGGAAGTTCTGCTTCTCTTCTATTTTGAGCTCTTCCTGCTCACATGGTTTCAGTGGAGACACTCCTGCAAAAGAGAAAAAAACTTCGTTAATGGGGAGAGAGAGAGAGAGAGAGAGGATTCAATTCTTGAAAATGAGGTATGTCTGAAGTGTACTCACCGGAAGTGCAGACAGTGAGAAGTAAGAGGAGACACATGAAGGGGTAACTGGAAGCTCCTTCGGCCATTGTGAGAAGAGGAGTTTGTGGGTATAGCAGGTGGTCACAGCCAAAATTCTATTGTGGATTATTCAATAGGAGGGAATTTTGGAGAGAGAGAGAGAGACAGAGAGAGAGAGAGGGGTTGATTCTGTTGGGAGTAGAAAAGCTTGAGAAAGGGAGGGAGGAGAACAAAGGTGGAGAAAGTAAAAGGGATGGTGATGATGAAAATGTTGCAATGATAAAGAAAAGTAGGTTACTTTGGGACGAAGGATGATCGAGTTTGAAATTGTTGTGCCTCTATCAACAGTGCAAAGAATCAATCCATGCTTTTTTGCCCTTTTGAATTTCACAAATTTTCAGACAAAAAAATAAAGAGAAGCTCAAATCTAAAGCGTCACTGTGCAAGTGGCACACCACGTGGATATACGTATACATGCACATAAAAGTAGGTTGTGCATGAGGATTAAGATGATGTGGCAAATGCGAAACAGGGAAATGGGGGACCATGCTGTCCCCTAGGACGTCTATGCTCCACAATGAATAGTTTAGATTTCATCTCGATAGAATAAATTTTAGCCGATCAGCCAAGATGAAATTTGAGTCGTTCATTATTAAACATAGACGGCCCTATCCAGACTAACACGCAAAGGACAACATGAGTCCTTAGGTTTGGCGAGTGCCCAAAGGTGATTTTTTATTTTTTTATAACTTAGGGTCTCTGGCTCAATTTACGCTCGTTTTGACTAATTTTTGGGAGACTAATTCCTCCGTACATTAATCGGGGGCTTATTTAACACCATTAGAAAGCCCCTTTGGGCTGGCTCTAAATAAAACATAAAGAAGCTCAAATGTAAAGCATATGAGTCTGCAAGTAGCAAAGCACATGGGTATGCATCTGCAAGCACATAAAAGTAGGCTGTGCATGAGGATTAAGATGATGTAGCAAATGCCCTAAGATGACTGTGCATCACTTCTTTTTTTTTAGGTTTTTTCCTTTTTACAATTATTGATGAGGCTTGGTACAACATAGTAGGTAATATGTTGAAAAGATAACTTTCTTTTGTTTTGTTTCTTGGCCTTGGTACAAAGATATGGAAATTAGACAAAACTAGGATCAACAGAGAATTAATGATTCCTGTTTCCGTTAGGCTCCCAATGAAATCATGTGCCTAGGATTCATGTTTTTACTAAGCTTTATCAAATCTCATTATAAAAAAACCTCAAGCACTTGGCAGTGGTTAAGACTTGAGACTTAGAAATTTGCTTCATGTTAAGGTGTCATGTTCGAAACCTTCTTGGGTGATAGTAATTTCTTTGGAGCCAGTCTATACGGAGCTTTGCTAAAGTGGATAGTGGGATTGTGCTTTAGAATTAGTTGAGGTGTGCGTAAGCTAGTTCGGACACCTGAATTATAAAAAAAGTTTCATAAGGAGAGGATCCAAACAAAACTTTAATGAGACCAACACCATTCCCAGCCATTAAATTCAAAAGGGTGGGACAACACCTGGCAGAGGCAAACTCGTCAATTTGCTTCTACACAAAATCATTCGAAATGATTTTGGCTGTTTTCTCTCCTTCTGGATGGGGCAAGAATATATGTGTAACCTTCCAAATGATAAGACCTTGGATTTTGTTTGTCCAGTTGGTGAATCCAACTCTCATGATTTGATTGCTCCTGATATTCGATTCTTTACAGCCATGTTTGGTTTCTCTGAAACGTCCAATTTTTTATTTAGAATCCTGTTTTTATTGATTTTTTTTTTTTTTGCAAGTATTTATTTTTTACACTTTTTTTTTTTTTGGTCTTGAATTGAAAAATCTGACAGTGAAAGTAAATAAACCACATTTAGACCCCGTTCCAGAACACCTTCTTAAAAAATAAGTACTTATTTCACATTTTCAAACTCAAAAATAATGTAAATGAAAAATAATTTTTCAATTTTTTTTGCATCGTATTAAAGATCTCAATGAGATCTATCAAACAAGATCCATATTGCATATTTTTAGATTTTAATAAGCCTATAATTTTTGAGCTTGAAATTGCCTTCTTAAAAAATAAGGACTTAAAACCCGTTCTGGAACGGGGCCTTAACACAATAATAGAGACAGAAGCTTCTTTTCTGCGTAAAACATGGGTGCAAGCCACTTTTTCACCTTTCTGCTGATAATATTAAAACCCACCACCTTCTTTCTATTCAAATATAAACTCTATAAATAAAGTAGTACGTTCGAGACATCTTAGGTCCTATCAACTCGTTTGGCACAAGCTTATACAGAGCTTTTGCTCTGGCTTTAATATTGGGACGCCCGCACTCGGGTGATAGGATTAGTCTTCCAAGATTAGTCATAGTGCATGTAAGTTGGCCCGGACAACCGAGTTTTAAAAAAAAAAAAAAAACAAACTAATTAGGAAACAACCCATGTGGAGAATCTGGGTTCCCTCCTCTGGTTTCAGGTGATGAATCAGAAAGCACTTTGTTTGGTTAAGATATCTCTGCCGAAAGCAAGGGAAGGCGATGATATAATCAAATTTAGTAGTAGCAATTACGAGGAGGGTTTTTCTCCTCATTTGTAAAGAGAGGGATCAAAAGCAGTCAAGGATATTGGTATTTTGAAACATGCATCTTTCCTGAACTTGCTTTCTGCTTTGATCTGTTACGTTGTGGTTGTACATGAATGTGAGAGGATTGTCATTGGTGGACGGGTACGTAGCACGGTTGTTCCTTAATAGATGTTGGCTTAACCACCATGCTACAAATTGCACCGAGTCACATAAATTGGGGTCCCACACACAATGTTTGGTGTAGTGTGTCTAGAGCCCTCAATTATGAGCGTGTACCCAATATGGGAGTTGTCTCCACTGGCCAAGGGGTTTACTCTCACCATGAAGGTGTGAGTTCGATTCTGGGGGAGGAAGGGAGTAGGCCAACCTGTTGAGAAGTGAAAGTTCATGTGGGTACGGTCTTATAGGCAAGGATGGGATCAGGGGGGGTCTAGTGGCGGTGGCCGCCACGACAAGAATTTTAGAAAACACAATTATTATATGTGGAAAAAAAAATTTATCCCCAACTTATATAGTCTCGCCACTGCTAGATTTTTTTTCTTATATATTAGTCACAAATCTTCTTCTTTTTTTTTCAAAAAAGAAGACCCAAAAGAGTATTCTAAAACTAAATTCAATGGGCCAAAATGAAATACTATAAATGATGATGTGTAATTAAGAAAAAAAAAACTCCCCATTAATTCTAACCCTAAAATAACTTAACCTAAAAAATTAAGGAAACTTAATTATAATGTCACTTCTCAAATTTGTAATGCCCCTCCCAAAAGGGAGTGCGGTTATCAATTTGAAAAATTCATATAGGAATCTGTGAAGTGATATTATAGATTTGAGGAGTAGCATTATCTTTGGGGAAATTTTTATAAATGGTCCCTCTAGTTTGCATGAATTTTCATTTTCGTCCCTCTAGTATCAATTGTGTTACTTTTAGTCCTATAATTTGCATTCTGTCTCAATTTCGTCCCTCTCGCTTACGGCGTTAATGAAACAAACGGAATTGGAGGACAAAATTGTCATTTCTCCTCACAGAGGGACTAAATTGAGATTTTATGCAAACTAGAGGGACTATTTCTATAATTTTGTTTTTTACTTTTGTTTTTGTAAATAAATTTAAAATACATCATATATAATATATTTCTCATCTCACTTTATATTGAATAATAAAATATACGTTGAAATTTTGTAAAGTTTTTATTATATACATCACAAAAAATATGAGAAAATTCAAAAAACGACCCTTATGTTAATTGTCTTGGTCTTGTATTTTTTTTTTCAATTGAATTTTCACTATCGTTATTTTTTTTGTCACATGATTAAAAAGAAAAAGTTGTTCAATAGTATTTAGAAATCTTGTAATTGTGTTTAATTAAGCAATGAAACACTATTAAATATTAAGAGATCAAATACATTAAAATATGGGTATAAGTGTATTTATTTTGGGACTTACTCATAAGATCACTCATATAACAAATAAACACGGATTTTAAACATTTTTTTTATTGGGTGAAAAAATAAGAAGATTATAAGAACATGATACAAAGACATTAGCTAAGGGATTGATTTGTACATTTTCTAATATTTTTGTAATGTGTAATGAAATATAAATTTTCCAATATAGTTTGATTACCCAATAAAAAATAATTCAGTTGTCAAATACATTACTTATGGTCTTTTTTATTTTATTTGCAAAAAACGAAAGTAAAATGTAAAATTTTAAAAATAATCCCTCCGGTTTGCATAAAATTTCAATTTGGTCCCTCTGTGAGAGAAAATGACAATTTTGCCCTTCAATTCCGTTTGTTTCATGGATGGCGTTAGGGAGAAGGACGAAATTGAGATGGAATGAAAACTATAGGGTTAAAATTGATACAATTAATAGTAGAGGGACGAAAATGAGAACTCATGCAAACTAGAGGGACCATTTTTATAAATTTCCCTTATCTTTGTGTTTATTGATGCTCTGGATTATCAAAAGGAAGCTTGGTAATGTGCACATAAATTGAATTAGGTCTCTAGACCTGTCTTCTCTGATGCCATTTGGCTTTATTTTGGAGCATGGTTTCGCACCAAAATGCATATGGGGGGGGGGGGGTACTTTTTAAGTGGTATTCTGATATTAGCCATTTTGTATATATTGCCAAAAGTTAGGTCTGTATCCAATCCTCCCCCACTTGTTGTTGTTGTTGAAGTGGCATTATCGATACTCAAAATTAAAATTAGTGTTTTTTCATACTCCATGTGCAAATGAAAAACATCATTTACTATAGTTTTTATTACGTTATTTTAATTTTTTCTGGAGCCGATAACTATTAATATTGTAATTCATATTTTTATTTTTTTAGTATACATTTCGCCACTGCTAGGGTAAAATCCTGGTTCCGTCCTTGCTTATAGGCACGCCAGTGGTCCCCCTCTTAGCTGCTTGTAACTATTTTTTTCGTTTAGATGAATTAATCTCATTCAGTTTGGGTGTGAGGATACCTCCTATGTTGTAAAAAAAAAAAAGTATGAGTGCAAGTGTGTGCAACTAGGTACGTCCCTAGATTTTTCCTTTGCTTAAAATGCTAGAATAGAGCATTGCTCAACAAATTTAAGTCAAATTATAACTAGGAAAGCCACCTTTTTTAAATTTGGCTAGCTACTTCTTTTGCACTCTATCAGCATCTCTATATTGTATGTAACTCTATTTTATTTAAGATACTACTATTTCATTTTTACAAACCAAACAACTTCACTTGTAACTCTATTTTCACTTATTTAAGGTACTATTATTAAGATAAGCAATAGCCAAGGAATAGTAACTCTTTACTCAGTGAAGAGGAGTTATAGCAAATCTAAAATTCGGCTATGATTTGTTGAGTCTGATGTTGGAGGGTTTTCAGGATTTCATTAGCTATTTTATCCAAACATATTTTTTAGCTAGCCTGATGCGGATGCTCTCAAACTCGGAGATGGAAGCGGAATTTTAATTTAATTAGAGGCAGGGGCAGACCCAAAATTTGGTTGCATTGGGATCAAATATCTACTACACATAATTTTTTGGGATTTTCAGGGCAAAAATATTATCTTTTGGGGCAAAATTACGAAATACTCCTCAAAACTATACTTGCTCTAGGGGTATTTTGGAACTCAGCGCGGTCGCGTGACCCCGCTTGCCCTAGTGTGGTTCCGCCACTGATTGGAGGTTGGATAGTTTCACACACACACACAAAAAAAAAACCCTTTAAAGGATACCATGTATTATTTGTAATTATTGACAAATAGAACTTTGATAAAATGAAGTTGTCTGATAATTTGAGGTCAGGATCAATGGCGGAGCCATGATTTTAATCCCGAGAGACCAGCTTAGTAGACATATATATTTTTTGGAACATATACTTATTACTAAGGTTTTTGCTTTCCAAAATTATTAAGATTATAAGTAGCTATACATGAATAATTATCAATAATATTTAAAATCAGGTACATACAAAGTAAAAAATTTTAAACTCGAATGCTCGGGGAGCCGGAGGGCCCTTGGGCTCCAATATAGCTTCGCCCCTGATCAAGATTACAATTTTATGCAAAGATGCTCGCAACATCCAATCACTTTTCAACTACAAATACTTACATAAATATTTACACAAACTCATTCGCATTTCGCATTGGGGTTCACACACACTACATCTCGAATGCTTGTGGTTGTATAAGAGTAATTGGGTAGCATCAGACTTGAGGTTTATGTCCACAATTTTTGAAACACCCCATATGCAACTTTCTTGTCTCAAGATAAAAAGGTCAAAATTCTCTGCAAATAACTTACTTAAAGTGATGGACAACAATAAATGCACCTACGGATGGATTATATTTATTATGGGACCCCAACGGACTGGTCTCTAATGCCGGAGATTTAGGGGTTTACTTTATTTTATTGGTTCAGGTTCGAAACCTCTCAAATATTATTAACTCCTTTGAGTCATTTCATACGGCTTTACTTGGGATCCCTTCAAGCTGGTGGTGAGATTAATCTCCCAAATTTAGTTACAATGAGCCTAAGCTCGTCCGAACACATGAGTTATAAAAAAAATCGGATAAGACTCACTCTATGACACATTTTGAAGAGGGGAATAAATTTCAGCTTTGCGTAATATATTTCATGGATGAAAACCTTCACAGTTCTGTGATGCACGGGATTCAAAACTCTGCAAGCAAATTTGGGATTCAAAATTGAAGAGTTTTAAAAAGATTTTTTTTTTTTTGTCCTTTTTAAAAAGGAATTGGATCCTCGCCAAACCTCAGCCCACTTTGATTATTGAAACCATATATTTTTTAGATCTCGTCAAGGACTCTGGCCGGACTCCGGCCACACACAGAATCATGTTTGTCATGCAAAGAATCTAAAAAAAATTTGGTCAAATACCTGTTTTCTTTTTCCTCTTTTTTCCTTACTAAATCAATTGAGAAGTAAAAACAAATTTATCTTGTGTCAGTGTGGGGGTGGTGATCTAGTTGGATCTCATCCCTTGAATTCTTCCCAATCTAGCTCTGCAAAATAGCTAATCACGTTAGTGCCTATCCGGCTGGAGACGACCGGTAGGTACTGCATGTGTTAGATGAAGGAAAGAAAGTACGGAGTTAGAGTGAGTGGCATACCTCTCTAGGGTTTGATACTTACCTTATATATGCAGTTATTTGTCTTCGCCTCCAAGATATGCCGACCAAGACGTCACAAATAACCGCTTCTTGATTTGACGTCATGCATGAAGATCGCTGAATGCCAAGCTATCAGGGGGCACATGGCTGGACCGAACAACTTGGCGCCGATGTGTCTCCAACCTAGCCGAACATGATCTCCCAAGATCCGACCCAATGCCTCGCCCACCCTCCCGCAAAACTCCGGTCCGGGTGACCCGTTTGGTCGCCCAATGGACGTTAGCTGTCGGGTTCACCTGAGCTTTCCCCGACTGGGCCTATTGGACGGCCGTGATGGGCAACCCGCTATACGGCCCACTACAGCCAGGAAGTTTTCACAATTTTTCCATCCCCTTTGCTAAAGAGTTCAAATTTTACAGGAACACAGGTTTCTTACTTCTTAAGGACTAATTAGAAGATAGAATTGTTGGTCATAAAGTTGTACTATATGATCTGCTCATATTAATTACACAGGAATGGCTAGGTTGCCTTTTTATCTACCCTTTACAACGAAAATTCCAAAATCAAGATTAAAAGGTTGATTAGAATGAAGGGAAAATATGCATTTTTCTAATGATCTGTCTTTTTCGACAGTCTCTATGTCACCAAATCAAGATTAAAAGTTGCATGTTAGATGACAACTACTAACAGATATCTATTGTCAACTTTTTGCCACTAAAAAAGTAGTAGTTTTTCATGTGGGATGCACCATAAAATAACAACCCCCTCCAAAAAAAAAAAAAAAAGTAGCATGCCCAGATTAAGGCTCTGTTTGGAACTTAAGAAAAAGAAAGGGATCTATTGTTTGATCATTCCTTATGCTATCAATAATAAGTTCTCTCTATTTTTTGACTGATTTTAGTGTCCTGGGGGCATTGCTATGTTGTGCTTCAACTCTCTCTCCACCGCACATGTGTGTGGGTGTCGCATACTTTTTATCTGAAATCGGACAAATGTGTGGTGAAGAAAAGAGATGGGACAATGCCCATGGACATTGTATAATTTCTCCTATTTTCTAGTCCGTCAAAAGTTTTCAACTTTTTGAAAGAGTGATTAAATAAATTTCGACGCTCCTTGAGGTTTTCCGTAGTGATTGACACCCTATTCACATATGAGAAAGGAAAATGAATCCCATGTGACTTTTATTTGTGTTTCACTAATACCCCAAGTCGAAAATTGCTTGTCTAAACAAGTGATGGAATGAGCCAAATGTGGCTTATATCTAAAAAAAACCATCCTTCTGATTATAAAATTGAAAAGTACTGTAACAAAAAAAAAAACTCACTTATTTTGATCAAAATGATTTTTTTAAACCCATTGGAATAGTTGTTTTTATCAAAAAGTGTAAAATTTATTAAACCCTTTATTTTTACACGTCAAAAGAATTGTTTTGATCAGAAAATGACAAATTTATTATGTCCAAAAAAATTAAAAACTTGGATTTTAATTATTTATGTTAGTATCAAAAAGGAAAATTTTGTCAATCTAAGCTATTTTTGGCTAATTCCTTCACGTGTTTGGTTGAATAATTGTTAATTGGGTATCAATGAAATAAACATTCAAACCACATGGGATTTACAATCATTTCTCATATGTGAACGGAACCAAAAATTCTACCATGCTCCCTAGTGGTATGGGAGTATGATGCTCTCATTAGATACGAACCCGTAGATTGAAAAATAAGTAAATTACAGCCCTTAGATCAAAACTACTCACAAAAAGTAGGATAGATTTGCTAAAAATGGGATGGTTTTAAGAATTTTTTAACAAAAATCATAGTATTACTTACCACATAAATAGGTTTTATATACCATTCTTTAAGGCAACACTTACCATGTTATATGGCTACACTTCCTAAAAAATCACTTACTATACTAGTTTACTACACTTACCATGTTGCTAACAACACTTACCATAGAATAAGGGAACATTCACCTTAAGGAAATCCTCAAAAGGTGTCAGTGAAATTTACCCTTAAATTTTAGTTTTTTATCATTTTCACCGTCTCATTGAAAAATAGAAAGATCTCTGCAAGGGGAAAAAAGATATTCGATCATTGGATTGAAAAACTGCCAAATAAAATGCTGCAAACAAAAGAGCCATGTACTTTGTATAGGCAAATCCTAATAACCAAAAGTCTTTTATGTATCTAATGTGCAGAGAGAACAATACTTGAAAGTGGGCAAGAAGAGATCTTGATTTTTTTAGATAGAAAACTAGAATAAAACCAGCACAAAAAAGGACAGAATTCTCCATTAAATTATCAGCTCCAATTCAGTAAATATCACACAAAATGGAAACCAAGTTGGTTGCAGAACATGGAAGCCAACAAAAATGGAGGAGCCTACTTCAGATGTTGAAGGAAAGAACTAGTATGAATCACAACACCAACTGTTCTTCTGTATCATCCAGTTTTAGCTACATGGCATGATCAACAAACAAGTCCCTGAAGAAAGGATCAGAGGTTGCTTCTCTTGCTGAATTACAGCTGTTCAGACGCTTTTTCAGTGAACGCATATCCCTCTCGTCTTTTGTAGTTCGATCCTGCCATAAGATTTTCGTCAAAGATGATATGCATTACTAAAAAGTTCACTCAAATACATTGATGCATCTTTGCAATTAACTTGAGGGTTTAACTGTACTGGTGAAGTCTATCCACATAGCTTATGTATTTGGGTTACGACAAAAGAGAATTATTAGACAATTCCCTAAATGTTATGTTTGAGCTGTTTCTGCCACTCACAGTGCAGGAGACAGGCACAAACCAAAGGTGGAAAACTGAGAGAAATGAAGAACAAATTTGCTGCACCATACGGCCAATTCAAGTGAGTTAACTTGAAAATTTGATACCTTACCAATTGTTACTGTCCATTGCAGTAAGACCATTGTTTCCTTTTTTTTCCCATTGGGGGGGAGACCATAATTTTGATTTATTCATTGCTCGAGTATATACCCTGAACTAAGTGAAAGAAACCACTTTCAAGGATTTTGCAAGGAGACTTACATATGATTTCTTCAAGAGTAAAATGTCAACCAAATACTGCAACCACAACACGTTTGTCTTGGGGAAACTGCACGACCATTGCAGAAGGAATTCAGCACCAGAAAAGTTTTGGAGAAGTACAAAATGAGAAACATTCCATCTCATGCATCAACATATTCATACAGTACAAACTCATAAGGAAGTGCTAAAAAGACAAATTCATACAAGGGATAGGTGCAAATTCAGTATAATCATTCTTTCTGAACGAAACCAAAATGACATGTGTTGCCAAACTTTTAGTGACTTGCATAAATTTCTTTCCAGTACCAATATCACAAGATGAAGCAAAATGAAGAGCTGAATGGCCAATAGCAAAAGCAAAAGAGCCAAAGGGTGGTATGGCTTGGGTGTTTGGTACACCATTATCAATCATGAACTACAGAGACCATAAGATGATAAGCAATTTGAAACCCAATTAGACAAAAACACATATTGCCAACCCGTAGTTATTAGGGTGAGCTTCCAAACTTTATCCCAAAATCCATGCGTCAAAGCGGCTTTGAAAAGAATACTGGATATCTGGTATTCTTTTTGTTGGGTGGTGTCCACCCCATTTGCTTGTATGCCTCATGTCCCATGAGGTCTTGCTAGAAGCTGCAGGATATCAGAGGAAGAGCATTGAAGAGCTGCTCTTGAGTTGGGGGCGTATCACCCATTTAGGCATTGCTAGTTTTGCCCTATATATTTGTATCATCTCCTTTGTATTTAGGGAGTGAAAGCAGACAGAGTAGAGCACTGTGAGGGCTTTTCCTTTGGGAGGGAGCCGAGCTCCTCTGGTGAGGCTATGGCAGGAGAGTGTCTGAGAGAGATAAAGGGAGAGGTTGAGTGATTGGTAATCTCATGTAATATCTTTGTAACTCTCCCGTGGATGTACCCAATTGAGGAACCACGTAAATTCCTTGTGTTCTGTGATTTGTGTGTGTGAGTTTCTGGGAAAACCTATTCCATCGATGTCTTAAACCCCGCACATGCCATCTCCAATCTCTCGCTATGGAACACCCTTTTCACCCAAAATATCCATGTGCTTCTCTACATATTCTCAAGTCATATTTTTCTCCACTTGGGCTATTGCAGTGATACAGTTAAAGGATAACACAAGGACAAAAGGGATTATGACAGCAGGAGCAGTCCAATGACGTGCTTAACAATAAATATTTAGTCAGAATCAACAGCCATAATGATTTGAACAAATTCCAGCAAAGTTCAAAGGCAATTGCTTTTCCAGGACCCCAACACAATAAAATCCTTTTCATTGTTGTGTAGAGTCAACTTTATCATTTATGAGTATAAAGAATATGGAACATTATGATTATCTTTGGAGTTGATGGCTCAACCAACTCCAAAAATATTAATAAGAATAATCAAGTAGTTATACCTTCCTTCCCAGCAGTCTTCAGTTACATCTCTCATTTTCCGATATGTCTCTGACTGCAAATTATGGCAAAGACTAAGTATCTGCACATGATTAGGCACAAACCACCATAATTGACAGCTACAACTGATTTGCCTTACTTGTTTATCTCCTTTGGGACCCTCAAAGAGTTCTGGGTCTAATGATAGGTCCAGAAAAAGAATATCATCACCTGTAAATGTAGAACAATAGTTCAATCAGAAAGAAAATGGATGCCAATCTTGAAAATTTGATGCATAAAATTACTAAGCTCTGACCAGTGTTGATTCTTGAAAGAGTGAAATCAATTATTGACACCACCAATCCAAATGTCCTGATAAATATTGGCTTTCCCTCCATAGTGAAAAGCAATGTTGCAGAATCCTTCCGACTTAGAAGGATGTTCCCCCTTCATCAAGCAGTAGAGAATTCTAATTCGGGATTCAACAAAAATGAAGCAAATATTAAAACAGTAGAGTGCATAGTATGCAAACCAGTGCAGATCCCGATGTTCAAATTCATAAGCAGCTTCTGCCACCGCTAAGGCAACTGTAACCTGGAGCGCATAAAGAACAAACAATAAGGCCAAAAAAGAAGAGTGAATTACCCACTCAAATGGGAAGAAAAACAGCGAAGAATGGATTCGACATACCTGAACCAATAAACTCCGTGCTTCATTGAAGTTCAAAAGCACAAAACTTTCAAGATCCTGACCACCATGTTCTTGAACAAAAACAAAATAGCACTGAAGGCAAGCTATTCAGTTTTTCCCAGTAAAATAAGTTTTACACATAAATACCATGGAGCATAACTGCAGATTAAATACGTTACTACCAGCTTCCAAAAGTTAGCAGTTTGCCTGTAACTGATGCTGGATAGCAGATAGCAATGCTATTTGCTAAGCATAAGTCAATGCACAAGAAAAAATGAAAAATATGAAGAAGAAATCAACCTGCTTCTCTGGAAACTCTTTAGGATGATCATTTTCTGAACCATGTTTCCCATCCCACTCTTCCCAAGCTCTTATCAATGCAACATCATAAGGGCCTTGGCATACACTTAGCCTGTGGAATGGAAAATTGAAATTTTGTAATTTAACATTGTATATCTCAATCTCTCGTTTCTCTGTCTCTCTTTGAGTTTTAGTGTCGCCTCAAAGTGTAATGAAGGAAAACTCCCAAGGAATGACCAAATTCAGGCATTTGACCAATCCTAAGTCCTAACTACTATTCTCAAATTCTGAATCAGATTTCAGATAATAATTACTAAGCTATATAGGTTGGACTTTTTTTTTCACACCTATATTGATAATATTCCAAAGTGGATTGATGACTTAAATCTGACTAGCATATTGGGTGGACAAATCTGAAGTTTGGCCGGCCCCTTGAAGGAATGCAGAGAAAGTAGCCAGTAGACATGCTTTAATATGACTAGTATTACACATTAAGAAGGTTTAGGCTTGATAATTTCAAATATAAGTACTCCTCCGGGCACGCGCTATAAAACAACAGAATAAGCCGTTATAGCCAAAAAACTCAATACCTCAACCTTGTCAAAAACTAGTTAGAGTATCAACGTCATCAAGTATAAATAATGTAGGCTATAGCGTCTGAAACACAGATACAAGGATGTCTCTTGAGTCTTGACCTGATTTACCTATTAGTGCATGCTTAGCTATGACCGTAGTCATACTTCATACTTGTACCTTTCCTCCCCGTGTTGGCCAAAGAAACATGAACATGGAACAGGCTTGTTCATTCTATAAAATTTGTCAAACAATAGAATAAAAATAGGCATGAAACTTACCCTAAGGTTTGTATGAATGTTGTACAGGAATTGGTAACTTGACTGTCATGTGCTCTTAAATGATTAAGAGTCCGGGAAAGTATAGCCTCCTCAAGTAATTCATCTGATCTCTGTAAAACAATATAGTAATCAAACTGGTTTAGCAAATAGACATTGTCTTCAATTAACATAATCACCTTCTAGGCTTCCACATTCCACCCGGCAAGAAAATCAAATTAAGCTCAATATGAAAGAGATATCAGTACTTCATTCAGCTGTACGGAGTAAATCATGGCAAAAATAGGTGACAGGCAACCAATAAAATTTAATGGAGCCACTAGGTACCTAAACACTCCCAATATCATTTGCTAGCTCGGCTGCTAGCAAGTGTGGATACTTCAAACCATGGGGCCAAGATAAATACCTTTTGTACTTCTCCGTTCACTCGTAAATCTCCATCAATTGGAACAATTTTGCAAACAGCTTTGCCGGCCTCAAAAGCTTCTCCATATGTTCCTTCACCAACCTTGACGATAGTTTCAGGATCGCTGTGTTCAAGACATTTCCATTTCCCATCAAAAGGGAAAGTGGGATGAACATTCAAATAAGATCTTGAAAATAAAGCTGAAATAACACATGCAGCAATATAAGAAGTGGTAGCTACTGAAAAAGCACAAAAAGCTTTCTCTGAGTTGGAAGCCTGGAAGAACCAAAAGAGTGGAACTTGGAACGAAAATGCATGGCCTGACTAAAATGCTTAAGTAACAGAAGACAAAAGAAGATCACTAGGCCAACAATCAATAAGGGCCCATGCACATTATTAAACCGAACCGGACGGTTTTGATGTGGCATCTGAATGTCTTCTATTTTTCCAGCTTTCCAGAGTTGTCATTTTTTCTCGAGTTGTCATTTTGTCTCTTAAGAATTATTTTCATCAACATCCTTATGGAAAGGAAAGGACCTCTAGGCAACCTAAAGTAAAATTTGTCCTTGACCCCGACCAACTCTCATCCATCAAACAACTCATATGCTGGAGTGTCAATATTCTGCTAAGTAGTATGTTCTTCTACTAGCGTATTATATATGATAACCATTTGTTTAAACTAAAAGCAAGGAAAACAAAATCTCCCCAACTTTTTCCTTTACTAGAACAGAATATTTCTTTAAGCTGGTCGCTGGGGGCTCCATAAGAGGCAGTAGTTATTTGAATGGGGGAAAAGCAAGCTGAAGGAACAAAAATAGAAGAAAGGAAAATGAACTTAGATCTTAACATCAGAGAATAAGATTGCTGAAGTCAACTATGAAGCTAAATGGATGAGAATGAATAGCGAAGGCAAGAGAAGTAATTAGCGAAGGAAATAGAAGTATGAGGCCAAAAGGATGAGAATGAAGCCTTTGAAAGCAGTCAAACAAGGCGAAATTTCACTTTCTGATACCAAAACATACTAATGCTGCATAAAAAGATTTATTAATTAGGCATTAGGCGACAACGAATACAAACCAAAACTTTGAGAATACATCCGACAGCATTGATGGAGATAACTGTCCGCAAACTGCTAAAAGAGCCACAAAGGGATCCCAATGATGACCCTCTAATGAACCATGCTCCAACGTTAGAGAGAGTTTGCGAACTGCTTTGTCAATGTCTTCGAACCCCTCATCACCCAGAGTCTCGAATTCTTTAATAGTGAAGCTTGAACTGAATTTGTTTTTGACCATATGCAAACTTGAATCAATATGCAGACTTGATGGGGCTTTCAAACATGAAGAGTTTGAACCATTTCTGCAAATGGACTGGCCTGGTAGTGCAGGAGTTTGTAATATCTTAGACAGAGAAGCCGAAGGTCCACAACTTCTATTTAGCTTCTTAGAGATTAACCATTTCCTTAGTGCTGTGGACATATGTGGTATGGCAACATCATCACTTTGGATGCCCATAGCCCATGTACCAGATTTCTTTGGTGAGGGGCTTTCCTCTAAGAGTTCGAAGGAATCAACCTCTTGAAAGTAGGCCCGTTCCTTTTCATAGTTTGGAGGCTGAGCAGGTTTTCCCTGCATACACCATAGACATTGGAGGAAGGAGTCATCAGTTGGCATATGCAAGATGTGTGTCAAAACTGTAGAACTAACCATTTATTCCTGGCCTTGAATTTCACCTGATTACCCATTAACCGCCATGTGATGACTGTTCAACACCTTATTATGAATCACAATGGTGTGAACCCAACAATATACATTTTGTTTGAATGGTTGAGAGTGCTTTGACTTTTGATCTATCAGTTGAGTTGGTAGTGCCTTTAAGCAGGTACTAGAGCTTGTACTTTACAAAGGATGGGAATTGACTAATAAAACACTTTATCAAGAGTAATTTTATGGTAGTAATATTATACTAAACTAGGTCATATGTTGGAAAGATTGAAGGAACTGAGTCATACTCTGGGAATAGCTGGTTTTGTTTTTCTCTTTGGCTTCCTTTGTTGATGCTGATAATCCACACATGCAGCAACAGCAATGCTTGTCCTCCCTCTGTCAGTGACATAGTATTTGAACTGTGAGCCTGAGTAAGTGCTAAAAACAGTACGCAGGAAGACTGAAAGCAGAAACCAGTGCTTTCAAATGGAAGCCATGGGTTACAAACTTACATATGCATGGATGCGTAATGAAACATGATGTGAAATGTATTCTGAAAGCTTGCACAAACAGTGCCTCAGCCATGAAGCTACCCATCAAAGGCCTCATAGGATAAATAATGCATATTATGGGGAGGATCAACTCTAACCAGGTAGGTTTCTACTTTCTTACTGCACTACCCCCTTATTATCTTTTCTCAGAGTTGGTTCACAACCTACCTTTAATACTCACTCCAGCATTTTAATTCTTCCAAACAGCACATAAAACAAATGTAAGATCAGCCTCAACTTTCATCCTTGTAATTCTGTGGATTACAAAGTCATATTTTTGTCTTTCTTGTATAGCATTACACGAATTTGGAGGCCATATGCACAAGGATCGGTTAACTTGCAAGAGCACAAAATCTTGCAAGCAAGATCACATTGGAGGGTTGTCTAACATAACACCATAACGAAAGAATGAACAGTGACAATAATAAGATGCTCTAAATTGTGAGTTGATTCTATCAAACTTTAATATCATGACAGTTGATGGTGTTTCTTAGACAAATCCTAGAAGCTAGAAATCGTAGCATCCCACAGATACAAGCAAATTCGTACTCCAACCCTCTGTAAAATCGGCCAGTCAAACAAGCCCTATATCAGATACGTTTCCTTCTACCTCCCATAGATAGAGTACAAACTCAAAAAAATATATATATATATGACAAGCAAATGATGCAATCCTTCAAAAATAAGCAAACGAACCAAGAAAAATCCAAATTTGAGTAATCAAATTTCTGGGTGTTTCCGGTACCAGCAGAAACTAAAGACATTTATAAAGAGATATTAGGTGAAAGAGTGGAAAAAAAAATAATTTACAGTACCTGGTAGAAAGAGAACGGTTCCAACTAATTCGCTTCGTCGGGGCCAAACTCACTCTACTCCTGTTACTCGAACTCGATAGCCTCCTGCAAAATTCAAAACTCAAATTACTTGGACAAGTTGTATTAATTCAAAATCTCAATTTTTCTCTTCTCTCCTATGATCATTTTCCACAAGTTGTATTAATTCGAGAAAAAAAAATTGAATTTTGGAGCCGTGAGAATTACTTGGACGCGTCACTCTGGGTGGTGGTGGTGGTGGTGTTGTCTGTGGCTATTTTGCGGGTGTAGACCATAGCAAATTGAGGTTCTCGTCGTTGTTGCGGCAGTGGAGGGTGGCGATTTTCCTGTTCTTGTTCAGCAGCAACGAGCTCTGACCAGAGATCGACGGCATTTCCTCCTGAAATAGTATATGCAGGAGTTCATGTGAATGGAATTGTATTTGATAGGAGTAGTAGGAGAGACTGGGGAAATTATTACAGTAAAAGGATTTTCTGATTCAAACCTGTTCTCGTCGAACCCATAATTCCACAGAGAATTGACTTCTTGAATTCTAGTCACGTCCAATCGTCCATGAACAGTCGGGAGAGAGAGATCGAGAGAGAGAGAGAGAGAGAGAGAGAGAGAGAGAGAGAGAGAGAGAGATTTGAACGAGTACCTGGATGGGCGGGAAGGAGGCGAACTGGTGGTATAGAAACGACGTCGGCTTTGTATGCGGGTATTAGGCCCAGAAGTGTGGCCTAACTCTGGGCCTAGATTCTTTTGGGTTGGGCCTCACAAGGGGGCCAATTTGTGAAAGGAATAATCGAAAGTTGATTGATTGTATAGATATTGGGCTTCTTTTAGGTTGGGTCTTATTGGGCCAATATTTAACTTGTTAGAACTAGAAATGTAAACAAGCCAAGTCGGCGGATAAAAAAACAAAAAAAAAACAAGCCAAGTCGAGCCGAGTTTTGTCGAGCTCGAGCTCGGCTCATTTACAGGCCTAGTTAGAACTCAAAAAAAGGGGTACTTGTTTTCATTCTTGTTGGGCCCGGAGTGCCCCCATTTAGGGAAAAGAAAAGACACATTTCAAATACTCTAAATAACTTCGTAAAAACACCCGAAAAGTTACAATTCTTTCTCACATAAAGTCAAAAGCTCAAGAAAGAGCAATGCTACTGATAACACCGCATTTTATATTCCATATACACAAGTGTGATAGTCTCCACAAAAGTATTAGTGCGGGGAACCACCACACTTATATCTATAGAATATAAAATGCGGTGTCACTAGACTTTTCCCTAAAAAAAACTTGGCTTGAGATGGCTCATTTTTTTCAGCTTAACATTTTTTCTTCAAAAAATACAATAGACAAGAGCCTGAGAAAGCCAAACAATTTTATTTTTTTAAACTTTTTGGCTTAAAAGAGTGTACCAATTTTATAGCTCGCCTTTTTCAATCATTTCTAGGTTGACGTTTTGCCAAAAAATTTGAAAAATTCAATTTTGTTTTTAGATGTTCCAATGAAGCCTGAGTATACTTTTATATTTATCAAGATAATAAGCTATTTATACATTTGGTTGTGATTACAATTATAGTTTCTAAAGAACCGTAGAAAACAACGGTTTGCAAGAACTTAGGTCTCGTCGAAGGCAAGAATTAGGGTCAAATTAGTCGCCACTCTTTCGCATTTTTTTACAAGTGAGAAACTGTCAAAGAGTTAAATTCTTCCGATGGTGAGAATTAACCATTAATGATCTACACCCGTTCCGCTATTTCCCAAATAAGTACTTATATTTCGAATTAAACGTGATGTATTATGAGAGATCCTTAGCAGAATGGGGCCGAACTATCGTAACCTCCCCAAACATCGACATCTTCACTGGTGAGATTTGTTGATCCAAAATTATTTCAGCAGAACTCCTTGATAAATTGACCCAACATTTGGTCCAAGAAGTATATAGAAAACTAACCCAATTAATATCGTCCCACCATCAGATATTCAATATCTAATCTAACACTCATTAAGATCTCTTATTACAGCATTAATCACTCAATAATGCACATTAGATTGAACCACCCCACCTTCTACGATTTGGATTTATTTTTTTATTTTTTGTCTGGATAATGCATTTTGAACCACAAACGCCGTTGGTTAGGGCGCATAATCAGCCTTGATGGAATTAATGCCATGACCCCAGTGGCTGATTAAGAATACCAATTTAATTAGTAGTAAGACATTACTACTGTAATTAGGAAGATAATTAATGATCCGTGCATATTCATGCATGTGGATAATAATTTCCGGCACCTAAATTGATTTAGACATATAGTACTGTACATGAGAAGATACGGATGAACTTCTCCATCTAAATAATGTTTTTTTTAGTAAGAATATAAAGTGGCCAAGTGGGTATGGTATGTCAACGAATGGGTTAATTACCCCTCAATAGATTGTAGGGTCGAGTCGAATGAATGCTACACATTTTAACACATGGGGGTTTGATCGTTAGATTGTTTGCTCGGTCGACGTTGATTTCAAGATTCAGCTAGAATTGAAATTAGTTGAGGAGAGCTGACTCGGACATAAACTTATGGAGAAATATACTTATATATTTTTTTCTATAAATGGAGAGTGCACCTTTTGATATGGACTCAAAATCGAGGCAGCTAGCTCACTTTTTTGGGTTATCAAAAAAATAATGACAGCTCCCATATTACTAACGGTCTTGTTATTGTCAGTCCACTGGACTGACGATAAGCACACTAGAAGATAAGAAAAACACGTATTTTTGTGTACTTTTTTACACCCTAAAATACACATTTATACACCTACTATTGTCAGCCCATTGGGCTAATTTTAAGATTCTCCTATTACAAATGCAAAAAGTTAATGGAATTGTTGAGAGGACAAAAACCTTTCAATAGAATATGCATGGCAGTTGTCTTAGTTTTTATTATTCATTGTTTTTCATTGCAATTTTTGGACTTGCCCTGCGTTAATTTTCTGCGCTCTTCTCTCTTTCTCTGTTGATTCATGTTCAGTCTGTGAGAACCTATTTCTAAATATTGCTATCGCGTGTGCAACAAACGCTAGTAAATACTATAAAGTTGTTGATTCTTTGGGATCTCGTTTGCTTGTTGGTTGGGTCTTTGAAAATAGACGGATGATTCTTTGGGATCTCTCATTTGCTTGTTGGTTGGGTCTTTGAAAAAAGACGGATGAGTCCTTAGCACATGTGTTCCTTTTAATTAGCTTAAAGTAATTGTGTCCAAAATAGTACTATCTCAAATCATATTTTGGAGAATGTTAATTACTATCTAATGTTATTTATTATATATAAAAAATAGATTAAGTCCAAGCACCTCTTTCATTGGTTGATTGAAAGCGGCCACAATCTAAATTTGTTTGCGTTTACACAGAAAATACCCCGAAATCTGGAAAAAAAAAATATTCAGTGCCGAGGCGGATACCACGTGGTGCCGCTTGTGCATCCGAGCCTTCAATTCTGTTTGAACGGCTCAGATTTGAAGAGAGAAAGTGTTGGGGTGAGAGGAGAGAGAGAGAGAGTTTCAATCCAAACCGTCCAAAAGTGTATCGGACGGCTCGGATGCGCCGAGCGGATACCACGTAGGATATACCCGCTCGGCACTAAAAAATCTCTCTGAAATTAGAGAAAAAAATGTGTGGAGTTATCTTTTGCGTTTGTTTTGTTCTTTTTTCAACGTTCTAGTGGTGAAGCAAAAGCCAGGCCCTAAAACCGTTGAGGCCAACGAAAGTTTACCCAGTTCTTAACTTCAAGATCTTATTAGAATTAAATAAGGTGTACATAAGCTTAGGGATGGAATCAGGATTTCGTAAACACAAAAGCCGAACTATGAATAACAAGATTTTGAAAATTCAAGGTTCGGAAATTTAATACTAGTTTGTTTGGTTTATGCTTTAAAGGGAGGTTTTTTTTGGGTAACGTGTGGAGATATATAGAAACAGAAATGAGATACTCACTCTGTCCCAAAATGTTCATCCACTTTGGGAGTGCGTGTTATTTTTTAATTGATTATATTTTACAATCTATAATCTTTTAGGTGATTTTAAAAACTTCGTATAATAGAGCTCATTGAGATCTATCAAACAAAATCCTTATTTGATATTAAAATATTATAAATTAAAGATATAGCCAATCTTTCGAGACTTCAAAAAAAGGACAGAAGACCAAGAATATGGGACATAGGGAGTAATAATTAAAGGAAAAACATATGAGAGACCGTGTGTAGAGAAGAAAATTTGGTTCTGTAACTCAAAATGAACACATTCTTAAAGTATTTAAATGTCTAGATAACAACCATTACAAAATTCAATACCTAGGTATTCGATCTTAACAAACAAAAAATAACTAATATTAATATTAAAATTTGAAAAAAAAATGTGGCCCCCATAAGTCCCAACGTGGATCCGTCATTGCGTAAGCTGGTTTAGACAACTATTTATAAAAAAAAATAAAAAAAATCCTCTGTCGGACTGGTGTTAGAAAGGGTTTCAATTAAGTGCATTCGACATCGCACCCGCAATCTGTTTTTAAAATGGTCGCTAGGAGTGACATTGTGTAACCAAACCCATAGGGGCACTCCGGGGCCAACAATCCCTCCCCTCAGATGACGCTCCCGTGACTCGAACCCATGACTTATTGGCTCTGATACCACTTGTCGGACCACTTTCCACCATCTCTCCTAATACCAATCAATTGGTATTAGGAAGTGTTTCAATTAAGTCTTTTAGGACATTCAACATTGCATCCGCAATCTGTTTTTAGAGCAATCTCAGGAGAGTGCTATTGTGTAATAAAATCCATAGGAGCACTATGAGCCCAACAAACTCAATCGGAAGCAAAATAAAAACTATCAAATATTCGAATTTCATGGTTTGTGCATCTTTTTCACACAGGCATGTGAATGGTGGCATATCCATGATCAACATCAACATATAGTCAGATACAGGGGAAATGTCTAAATCAGGATCACAACTAAAGCGTGTGGGGAAAAAAATTGCTATTTATTAGGAGTATTTCAAACAGATGGTGCGCCATAGAATCGAAGTTGGAAGGTCACTCCTAGTTCTAGCTAGCTAGGTACATTGATCAAATTCCTTAAAAGACTCTTCTGTATTCCTACTATTATTAGCACTTTGAGCATACCCTATACCTCAATGAATTTTACCCAATCCTGCAGAAGGTTGACAAATTAGGGGAAAATACATACTCAGTAACTCAGACCCCGTTCTGCTGAGCACTTTCTCTTCTAGCACTTTTTGTTCTTATTCAAAAAAATTTTCGCGTTTGTTTGTTTTGCGCCAAGCTTTTGTACATTATTAATTTGTCTTGACGAGACGTCAGAAATGTAAAAAAAAAAATTACTCGTTTTTTTTTTTTGCTAAAACGTTGTTATTTTGCTAAAAAATGATTATTTCCTAAAATATTTGGATAAAAGTCACTTTTCTGAATCGAAAAATCAAAAAAGTAATGCACAAAACTAACCAATGCAATTTCTTTTTGAATAAGGAAAAAAAAAAAAAAAAAACCCAAAACATCCTAAAAGTTTTTAGTGGAACAGGGCCTCAAATAATGTATATAGTTAAACATACACCGGCCTTTACACTAATTATGTTAGTTACTTTTCAACTCTCTTTGCGCGGCATTGTTGAACGAGTTATTAATCGAGATAGATACAAGAAAATGTGAAACTGTAATTTTTCTTACGCGAAATGATAAGAGCACCGACCATTTTTATATACCGATGGGTTACCGACAGTCCCGGGGCCCACTATGGGTTCCGTACGGATGATGATCCGAGCCGGTTCATAATTTTAAAAAAAAAACGAGCCGGGCTATGAAAAAATCAGCTCAATCCGATATGTGTAGGTGATCGATTCAATCTTTTATTTTTTTTATTTAGATTTCAGAATCCTCGAATCATCCATGCGAGACCCGTAATAGACCCCCGGAGCCATCAGTATAAAAATACTAGTCTGTACCTCTAGCAGTCCTCTTTTCTTACTTATTGGAATTTTGTATACGAGTCTATGATTTTGATTTGTAGTAGTAGTTGTTATGTGGAAGAGAAGGCTACAAATTGTTCTACCCTGTCCTATGAAGATGAATTTCTCATCAGTGCTAGGTGCGTATATCTCATGTAGTATTCGTTCGGCACATTCGGATCGTCCAATACGCTTTTGGACGACTCGGATTGAAACTCCCTCTTTTCTCTTATTCCAACACTTTATCTCTCATTTTTCTTTTTTCAAATTCAAGCCGTCAAAAAACGCAATGAACAACTGGATGCACTGATGGGCACCACGTTGTATCAGCTTGGCACTGAAATTTTTTCCCACGAAGATCTATGGTACCCCACACTAAAGCATGGGCCATTGCCATGCGAACGAAGTTATACCCGTGGGCCGTGATTAGCGGCTAATGTCAATGCGTTTATTATTACTACCATCTTTTGTGAGTATATGATGTCTCCAATCAGCTTGTGCGCAATTGAGATTAATTCCTACAACTCCTTTTATGGCCGTTTCACACGTTTACTCGCGAAGGTGAGATAGTCCCAAGAACTGCTGGGCAAAAGGAATGGAACCTGAAATCTTATAATGGAGCAAACTCTTCCTAATCACAGGCACGCCTTGGGGTTCACTAGCAAACTAGCAACGGTTGTCGTGATCATACTTGTGCTACTATTTTACAAGGCACAAAAACTGGTACATGTTTCTTGCGCTGTAGATAAGGCAATAAATATTATACTGATCCCGTTTCGTTTAGGTTCTTATTTTTTAAGTATTTATTTTTTTGTTTTACGAGACAAGACATTCTCTCACAATACATCACCTTGAATTTAAAAAATAAGTACTTATTTTAGCTAGTAAAACACAGCTGAGATTTTGGCAGAACCTTGTGCTGCCAGGACATGCTTGCTAGCTATTTGGCGTTATAATTGGGTTTTAATTAGAGTTTTTCCCCAGTCACGAGGAAGTCATTTTTTCATGATACTGAAAGTGAATGAAGGACTTACCGCTCGGAGAAACTTTTATGTGTAGCAGGGATATGAAGTGTGGTGGTATCCCTCCAGTCGTTTTTTATTTTTTTGGATCACATTTGGATGATTGGCTCCATTCATTTTGTAGAGTTTGGCAAGAACCTTAAGCATATCAAAAATTGTGTTCATTGGACTTTAGTAGATACATGATCGGCACACATGAAAAATGAAGAAAATCCAAAACTGAATCAAAAGCACACTGAATCGGAACCCAGTTTTGATTTTTTTGCAATTTTCATGTGTGCCAATCAGGTACCTACTAAAGTTCAATGAACACAATTTTTGGTATAATTAAGATTCTTGCCGAACTGTATAAAATGAACGGAGCCGATCAGCAAAGTATGATCGGAAAATGACCAAAAAAGTGAAAACGAACTGGAGAGAATACCGCGGATCAAAAAAAAAAACTGGAGAGAATACCACCACTCCTGATATCCCCGTTATACATACATAAAAGTTTCTCGGTAATCCAACTCTGGAGCTAGAAGTTGGGTTGGCGTTCTCTTGCCACGCCCTTCACTCACTGGCTTGAGTCGGACTCAGTCACTCTTTTTGTTTGAAATGATCATTGTTCTTCACTCTCTTGCTATATATTATCCGTAGGGAGCGTAGCAACTATGGTGCATACTATCATAGTAGAAAAAAACGAAGCGTATAGTTAAATCTAAAAATGTTAAGTTAAATCTAAAAATGTTAACAATAAACAGCATACTAATAATTATCCGAGTTTGAAGTCTTAGCTCCTTTAATTAATTGTCCAATAAGTTAATTAAAAATCTTGAAGATATTTAGTGAGCAAGGCCTGTGACTTAGGAGTTTGTTTCCTTCTAAGATCTCAAATGTTATCAACTCCAATGAGGTCAGCTCATACAGAGCTTTGCTATATCTTTAATTGGGACTCTTGCGTGCGAGCGGTGAAATTGATCTTCAAAAATTAGTCGAGGTACGCGTAAGGAAAAATGTCTTAAAATATACGTGAAGTCCATCCTTGTAGCCAAATAGAAAAAAATATATGTATTAGACATTATTATACATGATTATTGAGTTGGAAGCACATGAAATTAACATATAGTCGGCGGATTATAGTAGTTTTCGTGACTAAAGTACTTCTATTAGGTGGTTTGGTTTTTGGTTCTAGGTTTCAAAATTGTTCAAGGTATGCGGTTGGCTTCTTGTCTTTCTTTGGTTTTGATTTTTGGGTGGCATTTTTCCTGTGTGCTCGAAATTCGTTTAATCTTTATTTTCTTCAAAGATTAATAAATTCTTTTTTGCCTAGCAAATAAAAGTAGTTTTCTATTAGGCTGCGATACACTAAAATACGAAAACTGGGAGCCAACACCTCATCCAAATGGCATCGCGTCCCTATCCTTGAGGTTACTAAATTTGAAACCATCAACCCATTTGCAAGTTTTCTGTATGTTTTTTAAATAAGCGGATGGCAGGTCAGTTTGCACGAACTCTCCGATGGCCCAAAAGTTTGGAATGTTTGGCCTCCGTGCATGGGATCGAACATGCGACCTTATGGAAGATACACACTTACTAGTTTTCACATGCCCACTTGACCAAACCCTTTGAAATTCTTGCAAGTTTTCTCTACTACCATAAAGAAGTGCTATAGATACATGCCGAACATAGCGCTAGTCCGCATTTTGAAATTGTCCGATCGATGCAGGTAGAATCCACATTTATTATTTTGTGTTTCGAGGTTGGGTCGGTATTATTTTTCTACTGTACTACTTTAGGACATTCTCCCTTACAAATTATGGTAGGAACCTGTCAATACAAGGCAAGGCATGATGCCTTTTTAAATCACTACTTTTTGGTTTCGTTACGTTTGCTTTGTCTTCTAATTACAAAAGCGACTAGACTAACCACCCTAATCCATCGGAGTGGATTGCCCGACCCGAAAGGTAATTATGTTACTTTACGTTGGTTAAATAAAATAAAATTCAATGGTACGTTTAGGAGATATTTTCCGTATTAAAAGGGAGTTTGGAACGTAATTATGTTGATAAAAAAATATTGCGATACTGAATCAAAACCGATTTTTCTTGACTTATATGTGTTTGCAAAACGCTTCAAAGGATATCAATTTCCTTCAGGTTAAACTCTTTCCTGTGCTAGCTTTTGGGGATTCCTGTGCTAGCTTTTGGGGATTCCTTTTCCTTTAAAACGGAATCAAGAACAATTGGTTGGGTATAAACCGCACACTCTTTAAAGAATTTCGCTATCATTGTGAAGGACAACTTAATAGTATGTGTTTATAATTATAATTATTATCTCCTTTCTTGCAATGCAATCGACAACTGTATCAGTTTCTTTGGGCAAGTAAAATACCAAGCATTCTTTCACATCACAGAGCACATGTTTGCCCCAAAAGCAGGGCGGAGTCAAAAAATACTGACAAGGTGGTGTTTCACAATCCACATTCTCTTTTCAAATAATAAGTACTTATTTTACATTTGCAAACTCAAATATAATGAAAATAATTTTTTTTTATTTTTTTACACCGTTTAAAAGATTTCAATGAGATCTATCAAATAAGATTCGTATTGCTAGAAATTTTTTTTACGTAAACACATAATTTTTTAAATTGAAATTGTTTTCTTAAAAAATAAGTGGATAAGATAGTGATATCTAGCACAGAAAAGCTACGTGCACAGCAGCTGTGCACAGACCTCGTTTTCTCCCGCCTCGGGTCGCGCAAAGATGATCGGAGCCGCTCATTAGAAGTGATTTTGGGTGTTTTGTTAACACCTCTAATAATATCGAACGAAGCTCATTTTTTACAGAGACCGTAAACGACATATTTTGAACAAAATGAGCGGCTCCAATCATCTTTGCACGACCCGAGGCGGGAGAAAACGAGGTCTGTGCACCAGCTGCTGTGCACGTAGCACGGCTCTATCTAGCATTTCAAATATTCATTGATAAAATATGAATTCGTCTATTAGGATACCGACGACTTTTCATATTGGAAGGTATTGCACAGTAGCCTTATTGGGAATAGTCCAAACATATCTTTTTCACTATGCATGTAGATAGATAATCTATCATTCATTCATTCGTCGATTTCTTTGTTTTCTGTTTTTTTTTTTTTTTAATCTGTATAAGAGAAGAACACTCACAAGCAGGTGGGGAGACTCGAACTCCTAACCTCCTACATTTTATATATCGATGGGGTACCGATGGTCCCTCGAAATGATAAGAGCACCAACCATTTTTTATACCAATGGGGTACCGACGGTCCCGCGGGGCCATTTACAAGTCCGGCACAGATGATGATCCGAGCCGTTCCATAAATTTTTTTTAAAAAATGAGTGGAGCTTTGAAAAATCAGCTCAATCCGATATGTGTAGGTAGCTCAATTCAATCTTTTACTACTTTTTTTATTCAAATTTCAAGATCTTCGAGACATAAAATTAGTCGGTACCTCTAGCAGTCCTATTTTCTTACTTTTTGGAATTTTGTATGCGAGTCTATGATTTTGATTTGTAGTCGTCGTTATGTGGAAGAGAAGTCTACAAATTGTTCTACCTTGTCCCACGAAGATCAGTGGTACCCCACACTAAAGCAAGGGCCATTGCCATGCGAACGAGGTTATACCCGTGGGCCGTGATTAGCGGCAAATGTCAATGCGTTTATTTTACTACCATCTTTTGTGAGTACATGATGTCTCTGATCAGTTTGTGCGCACCTGAGATTGATTCCTACAACTCCTTCCATGACTGTTTCACACGGTTACACGTGAGAGCTTACTCGTGAGGATGAGATAGTCTCAAGAGCCGTTGGTAAAAGGAATTGAACCTGAAACCTTAGAATCCTTGGAATGAAACAAACTCTTCCTAATCACAGGCACACCATGGGGTACGGTCACTAGCAAATTAGCAATGGTTGTCGGAATCATACTTGTGCTATTTTACAAGGCACACAAACTGGTACATGTTTCCTGTGCTGTAAATAAGGCAATAAAAATTATATTGATCCCGTTCCGTTAAGGTTCTTATATTTTAAGTATTTATTTTTTATTTTATGATATAGGTCATTTTCTCATAATACATTATTTTTAATTTAAAAAATAATTACTTATTTTGGCTAGTAAAACATTTTAATTTAAAAAATAATTACTTATTTTGGCTAGTAAAACACAGTTGAGATTTTGGCAGAACCCTTGCGCTGTCAGGACATGCTTGCAAGCTATTTGGCGTTATAATTGGGTTTTAATTAAGCTCCGTTCCAGAACACCTTTTTAAAAAATAAGTACTTATTTTACATTTTCAAACCCAAAAATAATATAAATGAAAAATTATTTTTCAATTTTTTTTTTACCGTATAAAAGATCTCAATGAGATCTATCAAACAAGATCCATATTGATAGAAAAATTATTTACGTAAACACATAATTTTTGAACTTGAAATTATTTTTTTAAAAAATAAGTACTTATTTCCGTTTCCGGAACGGGGCCTTAGAGTTTTTCCCCAGTCACGAGGAAGTCATTTTTTCAATGATACTGAAAGTGAATGAAGGACTTACCGCTTCGAGTCAAGGACGAAGGCAAATGATTGCGATCCCATGGGTAATCATGTCAGGGATGAAGATCATTGGCTGTGGTGATTAGGCCTAGTGGGCCAGTGGCAAAATCCAACTTTCTAGAGCTGGGCTTGGGAAGGTTTGGATTAAAAATTTTATTTATTTATTTATTTTTGTTTCTACTCAATTTTTTTTTTGAATTTATTTGTTTTGCTTAAAAATTTTGTGATTTATTGATTCATCTTGTTTAGAGGAATTGAAAAAGTAAAAAAAATATGATTGAAACTTATAGCTTTTTGAATAATAACTTATTTTTGTCTTTTTTATAAAATTTATGAGTTTCAATCAAAATTTTATACTTTTCCGATTCCTCCCGCTGAGATGAATCAATAAGTCAGTAAGATTTAACACAAAACTAACAAATGTGATTTTTTTAATAAAGACAAAAAATAAGTTACTGTTTGACTTTTAAAGTCAAATTAGCCCGAAGTTGGGTTGGCGTTACTCTTTTGTTTTGAAAGGATCATTTGTTCTTCATTCTCTTGCTATTATCCGTAAGGAGCGCAACAATCAAGGTGCATATTATCAAATAGAAAAAAACGAAACGTATAGCTAAATCTAAAAATGTTAACAATAAACAGCATACTAATAATACACTCCTATTTTTTATTTTTTTTAAATATGAATAGACAAGTAACCGAAAAGGTGGGTGCGTACCTTTTCATCACATATGGTCCGAGCTTGAAGTCTTAGCTCCTTTAATTAACAATGCTGCTACACACAGATTTTTGCACACAAATTGTGCATAGATCACGGTATGGGGCCCACTACGGATCCCACACAAAAAATTCGAGCCGTTCATTAAATGTAAAAGATTTTTTCAATGACCCCATTAAAAATCAGCTCAATCCTATACATATAGATACTCGATCCAATCATCTAACTTTTTTTTAAGATTCCCGGATAATGAAAAGTTAGATGATTGGATTGAGCACTTATAGGTATCGGATTGAGCTGATTTTTAACAAAAATCTTTGAAAAAATATTTTACATTTAATGAACGGTTAGGATTTTTTGTGGGATCCGTAGTGGACCTCACACCATGATCTGTGCAAAATTTGTGTGTAAAAAAAAAATCTATGTGTGTAGACTTACTGTTTAATTAATTGTCCCAATGAGTTAATTAAATTTTTTAAAGATATCTAATGAGCAAAGCCTGTGACTTGGGGGTTTGTTTCCTATTAAGATCTCAACTGTTATCAACCCCAATGAGATCAACCCATACAGAGTTTTGCTCTATCTTTAATTTGGACTCTCGCGAGCAAGCGGTGGGATTGACTTCCAAAAATTAGTCGAGCTACGCGTAAGCTATCCTGAACTCCTGAGTTATAGAAAAGTCTTAAAAGATACGCGATGTCCAATCCTTGTAGCCAAATAGAAAAAAATATGTATTAGACGTTATTATATATGATTATTCAGTTGGAAGCACATGAAATTAACATATAGTCGGCGGATTATAGTAGTTTCATGACTAAAGTATTCCATTAGGTGGTTTGGTTTTTGGTTCTAGATTCCAGGATTGTTCGGGGTGTGCGATTGATTTTTTGCCTTGCTTTGATTTTGGTTTTCGGCCGGGTGACGTTTTTGTTGGTGTATCCGAAATTCGTTTAATCTTTGTTTTCTTCAAAAATTAATAAATATTTTTTTTGCCTAGCTAATAAAAGTAGTATTCTATTAGGTTGTGATACACTAAAATACGAAACTGGGAGCCAACACCTCATCCAAATGGCATCGCGTCCCTATCCTTGAGGTTATTAAATTTGAAACCATCGACCCATTTGCAAGTTTTCTGTATGTTTTTTAAATAAGCGGATGGCAGGTCAGCTTGCGCGAATCCTCCGGTGGCCCCAAAGTTTGGAATGCTTTGCCTCCGTGCATGGGATCGAACATGCGACCTTATAGAAAATACACACTTATAAGTTTTCACATGCCCACTTGACCAAACCATTTAGAATTCTTGCCATTACCATAAAGAAGTGCTATAGATACATGCCGAACATAGCTCTAGTCCACGTTTTGAAATTGTCTATGCAGGTAGAATCCACATTTATTATTTTGTGTTTCGAGGTTGTGTCCTTATTATTTTTCTACTACTTTAAGACACGGTCCCTTACGAATTATGGTAGGAACCTGTCAATACAAGGCATGATGATGTCTTTTTAAATCACTACTTTTTGGTTTCGTTACGTTTGCTTTGTCTCTCTCTAATTACAAAACCGACTAGAGTAACCCACCCAATCCATGGAAGTGGATTGTCCTGAAAGGTAATTTTACTTTACGTTGGTTAAATAAAATAAAATTCAATGGAACGTTTAGGAGATATTTTCCGTATTAAGGGAGTTTGGAACGTAATTATGTTGATAAAAAAATATTGCGATACTGAATCAAAACCGAATTTTCTCGACGTATATGTGTTTGGAAAACACTTCGAAGGATATCAATTTCCTTCTGGTTAAACTTTTTGTTGTGCTAGCTTTTGGGGATTCCTTTTCCTCTAAAACGGAATCAAGAACAATTGGTTGGGTAAAAACCGCGCACTCTTCAAAAAATTTCGCTATCATTGTGAAAGACAACCAAATAGTAAATGTTTATAATTATTATCTCCTCTCCTGCAATGCAAACGACAATTGTATCAGTTTCCTTCGGCAAGCAAAATACCAAGCATTCTTTCACATCGTAGAACACATGTTTGCCGCAAAAGCAGGGCGGAGTCAAAAATACCGAAGAGTGGGGTCAAAATTAGTTTTTTTTTTTTTAATTTATGGAAATAATTGTTAAAATGTTGTATCTAACATTTCAAATATTCATTGATAATATATGAATTTGTTTATTGGAAGGTTGGCCTTATTGGGAATAGTCCCAAACATATCTTTTTGACTATGCATGTATAATCTATCATTCATTCGTCGATTATTTGTTGGATTACAAACCAATTCTACAAAAATTCCACGGCCAGAATAATTTTCTTCATAATTCGATAAATACTTGGGGCAATTTTATGTATTTCACAATAGCAGATTGGGGCAATACTGTAATTTTTATGGGGCAAATTTGTAAAATATCCATCAAATGTGGTAGTGTAATAGGAATTTTGAAAACTTCGGTGCGGTCACTTGACCCCATTTGCTGCGTCTTCCATTCTCCGCCTGCCCGTGTCCAAAAGGAACTTTGGTTTCTCTCTCTTGTAATTGTGATTCAATCCAAATTTTGCTAGCTCTGGGTTTATTTGCTACAATTGGCTGGCATGTGGGGATAGCGTGGAACAATTGGGCTTTCAAGTAGAACTGAAAATCGGAAACAAAAATTATTCAAGATGCATTGGTGGATTTGATTATTTTTTGCAGGCCACTAAGAAAGATCAAGCTTCTACTTGTGCCGAGAATTGTGGTAATGCTAAGCTATGGAGACCACCAGTTCATGGAAGGATTAAGATAAATGTTGATGGTGCTTTTGATCCGAGTTCTCGTAACGGGGGAGTGGGAGTGGTTTTGAGGAATATTTCTGGAGATATTTTGAGTGCTATGGCTGTTCCTATTCTAGGAAGAGCATCAGCCGAAATGGTGGAAGCAGAAGGATTTCGCATTGCACTGGCCAGTCCCATATATTTGTTCATTTGGATGCTCATACCCTGTTGAAGGGGATGCGCAAAATGTGACCAACATGTTACAAGGGAAGAGACAGATTACAGCAAGCCTGGAAGTCATAATTAGCGATACTTTATCTTTTGGTAGTCGTTTTAATTCTTGCTCCTTTATGTTTGTCCCTCGTAATTGTAATAGGGTGGCTAATGTTTTAGCCAAATATGCCCTATCTCAGGAGACCCCTATAACTTGGCTTTGGAATTTTCCAAGCTGGGTTAATAGGGAAGCCTCCATCGATGTTTCTTTGATGCAGTAATAAGAATAATCACCTATTACCGATTGGGAAAAAAAAAAACGATGATTTAAAAAAATGACATGTCTGCATCATGCTAGATGGATTTTTTTAAGAATAAAATTATCTTTTACAAATGGTCTAATTAAATTAGAACTCAAATAAAGGTAATAGCTGAGTAACAAAAACAAAATGCTATTAACTTAGTATGACACGTTACTGTTGGATTAACTGCTGTAAAACAAGACCGTATTACCTCGGAATCTGCTACTGAAATATAGAATACCAAAATGAAGAACGACGGCTGAGTTGAGTCGCAGACTAGGTCGCTCTCTTTAAGACGTTTTGCAGCTCTGCCCAGATTGTGCAAGCAGTTCGTTGAGTACCATGTCGTCCCCAGGATAAAATAGCCCAGAATTCACCATCTCTGCTCGACCTTCTCTGCACAGAAGAAAACCGAAAAACAAAACACAATTCTACCTATTGCTCGAACTCAACATAAACCATTTTTGTGGAGGGAGAGAGAGATGTTTTTTTTTTCCTGTGTAAAAACACATTCTGAAACTCTGAATTTATAGGAGTAGGAGGAGCGGGTTGTGGCCACGGTTTTGGAAAACAAAACAATCAAATCCGCTAATTATGCACACGTTTTTTAATCAATCCGTTAATCAGCAACAAATCAGATCCCACTGATTATGCACATGTTTTTAGTCAATCCGTTCCGTTAATCAGTCAGAACTTTCCATTTAGGAAAGGATATTTGATTGACTGAATATTCTGTAACAAAAAAACGTGTTTCAGAATTTTAGCAAAAATGTGGACTTAACTAGTACATGCACGAGGCTCAAATCCTGGACTTGCACCCTCTTGGGCAAATAACCCATGACGCGCACCCAGTTAACTAGTATCCGCATCAATTTTTCAAATTGCCGCCCATTTTCTTGCGTGTGTGCAACACCTCCTTGAATCCTTATTCACAAACTCATTTGTGTGTAAAGTCATTTAAAGTAGATAGAAGTTTTGTGACTTAGCAATGTGAGACTAGAGAAAACACAATATTTTACAAATACAAACCAAAGTTTCAACAAGAACTTATCAGATTAACAACAATTGTTTGTTAATCTGATAAAGGTAAATTAGAACTCAAATAAAGGTAATAGCTGAGTAACAAAAACAAAATGCTATTAACTTAGTATGACACGTTACTATGCAGTAGAGTTTTAGATGAACAAAACAGTGAAGCTGACTAGACAATTTGGTGATGATAATTGTGAGGTAACACCGTAACACTGACGGAACTGGTGGAGGGTCGTCTCAAATTATAGAGTAAGTGATAATGTCAAGGGAGATAGTAAAGTGATGATGACTACCGGTCGTATGGGCGGCCAAGTGGTGTCAATGACTCAATATCGATACGAGCGGTGGTGGTGATATGGTGGCCAGGGAAAATGACGGTGATGGTGGTAATAGAGTGGTTGGATGACCATGCGATGAAGCAAATTGGAGTAATGATGTTGGTGGTTGAGTAGCTATGGACCATGGCAATAACATTGATAGCAGGACGACGACGGAAAGAAGAAATTGTGAGATGTTTTTGAATGGGCAGCATTTCCTTGAGAGCGGTGCAGGAATTGGCCGCTCATTTCAGCAATCGACGGTTCAGATCTTAATCGAATAATAGACGGTTTAGATTTGTATGCGCTCAAATTCGATCTAATCCGTGCCGAAATGAATAGCTGGATCAGTCCCTCTGCACCGGTTTGACAGGGAGCTGCTTGGCATCATCTCCGAGTTTCTTCGATGTTTAATTTTTAGTCTCGTATGATTCGTGTTAAATAAATTAACCTTAACGGTATCAAAACAACTTGGGTAGTCAGTCAGTTGACCACTGAAGGCAGCTACAAGCCAAAAATGCGACAATTATCTGGGAACTTCCTGTGGGTTTTGTTTTCTCGAACATTGTTTCAATATCAAAGGCATATATATACTAGATTTGTACAGATGGTTACCTAAACGGTAATAACGTGTTTACATCCAAAAGGTCTTAAATAATTTCCCAACAAAATTTTTTTTTAAAATTATAAGTTTAGAACTCAAGTGTCTGGACGCTTTTATGTGCATTTCGATTAATCTTAGGGACAAATCTCACCACCTATTTGAGGGAGTTCCGATTAAAGCTAAGCTTTAGCGACTCTAAAAACATTGATAGCATATAAAAAGTTTTGAACATGTGAAATCGCAGAACGGAACAAATGCCGAAGTCTCGTACCTTGAGCACTAATCTCGATTCTAAACCTTGAGTTAGATTTTCATTTCTTGATTTCCGGTTCACATGTTCCTCTCCACCAATCATGAACTTTTTTTCTTTTGCTCACTCGTGTTTGAGCAACAAAAAGACTATAAAATTCACATGAAACTAAAACAAAAAAGTTACAGTTTAATTATGGGAATTGATTTTCACACTCCCTTCTTTACAATTCACACGCCGTTTTTCGTCTCTATCTATTCGAATTTACTATATTTCCCTTTATTCAAAATATTTTTTTACATATTCAAGAACAATATTATAAACTTATTTGGATAAAAATAAAAAAAGAAGTGTGAACAATTAAAGGGAGCGTAAAAATTACTAGTATTTTTCTAAATTATTAGGCCTGAAAACAACAGCACAGAGACAGAACCAACAAGAGCCACCGGAGTATATTTTCAAGACAATTTTGCAGTACAGTGCATACGCGATTAAACTATGCAGTCGCTCTTCACAAGAAAGAGTACATTCCACTCCTGTCTTTATTATTAACTGTTTGTGAGGCGTTTTCTCATCACCTACCACTGATAATCCCACCCTTCCTTCCTGCATCCCCACCATTCTGTATGTTGCCATTCTCTCTCTCTCTCTCTCTCTCTCTCTCTCTCTGCCAGAACAGCATTTCTGGGTTAGGGTTCTTAATGTCTGAAAGCACCATCCCAGCTTAGATTCAGACTCACATTTTGCCCCCACAGACAGAACCCACGTGGGTAAACTAGCTATATAATCTGGTTTTTCTGAAATGGCACTAATAATTGGGTGTTCTGGGTGGTTGTTTTTACTGAAATGATTATGTTTGGTCTGAGATCTGGGTTTGGTGACTTCTTCAATGACTCCAGAGAGAGTGTGGTGATGGGTTTCCTGAGATCTGGCCTCTGAAGGCTGTTATTGCCCATTTCACCCTCAGCGAGGTAAGAAATTGGAAGACTTTCTTGAAAAAGGCTGTACAGTTTCTCTCTCTTTCATCACTCTCTTATATCATTCACAGAATGCATCCAATGTTCAAATCTAGTTGATTTTGTTGAGTAGTTGTGTGGCTTATGAAACTGGTATTATGTTGTTGGATCTCCATTTTGTTCCAGATCTCTTTAGTGAGTTAATGAAATGCAGTTTATCTCTTTTCGAGTAATTTCTTTCTGTTTTCCTGTTGCTTCATTCATACCCTTGTGCATTTATGTGGCCTTCGTGTTCTCACATTACCATTTGAGGTTTATTTATTTTCCTCCATTTTATTCATGCCTTTGTAAGCAAATGCGAATGTTTTTTCCACACAGCCAGTGGCTGGTGCCATGAATGGAAATTAATTAGATCACGAGCTTGTATTAGGAGTGGATATTGTAAGATGGCAACAAAATGCTGTTTTTTCACTACAAAGTTGCAATTTTTAAGTTTTCTTACTCGATTTTGTAGGCGTTTCGACATCGAAGAAATGGCTACTGATCTGAACACGCAATTATCCGCCGAGACTCCCATTTTCGGTCTCAAAGTCTGGGAATTGGTTGGGATCATTGTTGGTCTACTAATTGTAGTTATCCTTTTTGCATTAACCTTCTATCTTACTTCGCGGAAGAAATCACAGAAAGCTAGAAACCATATTCCTCTTAGCCAGATCCCATCTGTTTCCAAGGAAATTAAGGAAGTACGGGTGGAGCAAGTGTCTACAAATGAATTTGTTCCAGGTGATGGGATTCTTCTCACCATTCATGACAAATCCAGTGATAAAGAATCAGATAAGGTTATGGTCCATCTGGGTATGGGGAAAACAAAGGATGGCGATAACTACAGTTATTCGGATTCATTTCGCCATTTGGATAAAGATGGTGGAGGGTCTCAATCTGGGGAAGAAGTGAGCTCTGGCAACTTTAGTGTGTATAAACCTTCTTCATCACATGCAATAACTGCACCTTCTCCTCTAATTGGCCTTCCTGAGTTTTCTCATTTGGGTTGGGGCCACTGGTTTACATTAAGGGATCTTGAACTTGCAACTAACCGATTTTCAAAGGAGAATGTTCTTGGTGAGGGTGGATATGGTGTTGTTTATCAGGGACGTTTGATCAACGGGAATCCAGTGGCAGTCAAGAAGCTCCTGAACAATCTGTATGTTACAAGTTTTTGGTTTCAGTTCTCATGTTTATGTAATTACTAACTTTAATATATTTTCAGTTCGTCTGCTGTTTGAATGTTTAAGACTTTGCTTTTTAGGGGCCAAGCGGAGAAGGAATTTAGAGTGGAAGTTGAAGCTATTGGCCACGTGAGGCATAAAAATCTAGTGCGGCTTTTGGGCTACTGCATTGAGGGAACTCATAGGTACGGTTCTCATTTGATTCTGTTATAAGTCTTGACTTATTTTTACCCCATCCAGGACACCCAGCAACTTTGGCTGCTTTCACTTTGGTTGTCTCACAAATGACTATTGCAGGTTGTTAGTATATGAATATGTCAACAACGGCAATTTGGAACAATGGCTTCATGGAGCTATGCGCCAGCATGGACATCTTACTTGGGAGGCCAGAATGAAGGTTCTCCTTGGCACGGCTAAGGCGTAAGTGACTTCAACTGAACTCTTGTTTTTTTCTTTTCAATACTGCAGATTTCATTGATATGTTGGACTTTTTGCAGTCTTGCCTACTTGCATGAGGCAATTGAGCCAAAAGTGGTGCACCGAGACATTAAGTCGAGCAATATATTGATTTGTGACGACTTCAATGCCAAGGTTTCTGACTTTGGCCTTGCCAAGCTACTTGGTGCTGGGAAAAGTCACATCACAACTCGGGTTATGGGAACCTTTGGGTTAGTATTATTATGCCATTTTCTCTAAGATTATGCTATGCTGCAAGCACAATCTTGTGTCCTATTTGTTTTCCTGCATATTGTTTTCTCTGGTGCTTTTTGTAATTGGTTGAATTTGAGAATGTTATTTGTTAGTGAATACTTGTGTAGAAGAAGCAGTATTACGCCTATTATATTCAAATTTTTTGCCGATGTATTCATATTTTTTGCCCTCCAAAATCATGCAGATACGTAGCTCCTGAATATGCAAATACTGGCCTTCTGAATGAAAAGAGTGATGTTTACAGCTTCGGGGTTGTTCTTCTGGAAGCCATTACAGGACGAGATCCGGTGGACTATGGTCGTCCTGCTCAAGAGGTAATTGTATATTACTGCTGAGATCTCTAAAATTCTGTGAAGATGTCTTACTACTGGTAAAATGTTCTTGAGAGATATTGGATGAGATCTATAACTGCACAAGTAGAAACCAAACTGGGCCTTACTCAAAGTTGTCGAGACTTAAGAGTAGGATTTGTTAGAGGAGAGAAGAGTTCAATACTGCATAAGGCACTCAGCACTCAATTTCAGACTTTGGTTGAACTTTGGAAAAGAAAGAAGCCCGCAGGACTGACAGAGGACAGAACTACCTTGAAAAGCTGATGTAATGTGAAAACCTAAAATGCACATCTAATCTGGTTAACCTCCGGATTTGAAACCATTGCTTGTATACTTACCATTGGTCATTATTCACCAAACATTCTGTAATCTTGATTAGTGGGGAAGGGTTATCTAAACTGTAAGGCCAGTAAGCCTCTCTAGACTATACAAGGGTGCGTTGAGCCCATGTGAAGCTTTTAGTTCAGAAATTCCAGACTCCACCAGCAGCAAGTATGCAAATGGAACCTAACCTTTCATGTCCTATTATGTTTTCCAAATTTCCCACATGCAAGACTGGCGGGGGAATAGGTTTTTTGATAACTTGGTTTCATTCACCAAAAGAACAAGGAAGATCCTTGAAAATCCAACAAGGCCGTACAGCCTTACAAACTAAAAAGCAAGGAAGACAAAACGAAAATTAAGGATAAAGACCAGCAATAGCCCTTCATAGAGTTCCATGATCTAGCACCTTTTCTTGAAGACCCCAGGACACGTAGACCCTCTTGTTTGTGTAGTTGGGTTGATATTAACCCAAGCTGATAACAAGCTCCCACATCTATCACAGTTCTGAGCCACCTCAGCACTTCCACACCTTTTTTCTTTTTGTAAAGATTCTGGAGTTTTCCCTCCAGACGCAGTAAATAACTACAGAAAAAAGAGATTTTGAACACCAGCACTTTTTTTTTATCAAGAACACCAGCACATTACAATGTTGATTCTCCCAGTCAATAATAGCAGCAAAACTATTAGGAACAGTTAAAAACACCACTTTCTGGAGGATGAGCTTCCACACAGCTGTAGGGATGCTCAGGAGTCTCCAGTCCCTTTGGGCATAGGACACAACTGCAATCTGAGGTGACACCGCCCTTGGCCAACTTGTCCCTTGTTGACAACCTCCCATGTAAAACTACCCACTGGATGAAATCATGAAAGACCACTTAAGGATTTTGTGTGGATACCAAACCAGATGAGACCATTCAACCTCAGGGCTACTGTCCCTTAGCCTAACAGGCAGAGCTATCCCCTTTAGTAAGAGACCAAATAACCTCGTGTTCTCTTTTACTATCAGGCATCAACCTAGTTGGAGTATGCTCATTGAATTCCTTAGTCACCACAATTTTTATCCTTGGCTATTTCCAAGAACCTTGGGAAAGGATGGAACCCACCTTGGCCTCCAAAGATCTCTTTAGGTTAACACCACTCTCTCCCCAAACTTTTTGTATAAAGGCCCTAGGGGCTGGCAGTTATCTCGCCAGAGGAATGTGTTTGCAGCATTACCGATTTTGTGACTAATGAAGTCTTGACTATCGCTTCTAAGGCTAAATATTTTCCTCGAGGTCAAAGAGGTGCTAGGGGAAAATTCATCAAACCAGAAATATTTTTGTTTGATGACACAGTTATGAATCCACTTCAGCCGCAGGCCACTGGGTGTCATGACTTTTTACATACATCCCAAATATGCCCATCAAAGCAGCCTTCTCCGATCCTTAAATCTTTCTTGACCCCGAACCACCCTGTTTCTAAGGTGCACACACAATATTCCAGCCTATGTTGACTCCAGTAGTTCTAAGACCTGAGTCACCTGACCCTCTCCACCAAAAAGCCTGGGCATGAAGGCTAAGCAAAACTAGATTGATCAATTGTGCTCATCCTCCTTAATACAACTTGTTGGGCCATGAATTGAATCCTAGCTAGTAGCATTTCCTTGATCAGAGTACAACCAGAATGATGCTCTTCTGATGTACACAACTTCAAGGCTTCTGATGTTTTTGCAATCCATTGCATATCCGTCAATGTTTTACACAACTTCAAGGCTTCTGATGTTTTTCATTTCTAACTACCACTAACAATGGATTGCAGTTAACCAGTTTTTCTGATCCATTAAGTTGAACAGAATATTATGTTAGTACGTCTCAGAGAAAAGGAGAAACATGAAAAAGAGCAGTATCTTAGCATTACTTCTGTTCATGAATACAGTCCTCTGATATTCTACTAGTTAATCCAGTTGACTGATTAAAGTTTCTTTTTAAGACTAATCCTTTTGCTTATCTGTACTTCAAGATGTGGATATTATAGGTACCATAAGTAGTTTCTATGGGGGGCATATATATATCCATCTAAAATGGCCCATGGTACCATATGCTCTTTATGGATCTTTGTGCTTCCGTACTTTTTGCCGTTTCTTCTTGGATCAATTATGCTCCTTGCTGGGTCTTGGATATCTTATCCATTGGAACTTTGTTAGAAACTTGTACTGGTTTGTATCTGTGTCCGTGCAGTTAAGTTTCAGGAATCGCAGTTTTGTAGTCTCATTGAACATGAACCGTATAATGCATGCAGGTAAATCTGGTTGATTGGCTGAAAATGATGGTTGGAAACAGGCGGTCAGAGGAAGTGGTAGACCCAAGCATTGAAACCAGGCCATCTACAAGAGCCCTTAAACGAGCCCTTCTGACTGCTTTGAGATGTGTTGACCCTGATTCTGACAAGAGACCTAAGATGAGCCAAGTTGTTCGTATGCTTGAATCAGAGGAATATCCCATACCAAGAGAGGTCAGTTTCTGAATTGCATTACTGCAGCAATATCTGACCATCAGTTCTATTTGAATTCATTGGCTAAGAAAATTACTGCTTGCTTAGGTTCCATTATATCTAGGTGTACATGAGTTTAGGAATGTTAGTTATCGATTGTTTTGACTATCTGAAACTTTCAATTTTATTTACTCGTTAAATCTTAGGATCGAAGGCACCGAAGAAGTCAAGCAGGTAGCACGGAGATCGAATCCCAGAGGGAGAATTACGACACCGACAAGAGTGACAATCCGGATCTAAGGTCAGACAGTAGAAGAAACCACAGAATATAACCAAACCTAGTCATTCTTTTAGCGGTTCAGGGATCATGAAACTGTAATGGTAATTCTTACCACCCGTTCAACCTTCTGAAATATTCGTATGAGCTGTTTCGAAGAGGAAAAGACTCTCAGGGATGGATGGGAGGGAATGCTTCTTCTTTTCTATTTTTGGGCTTTTAAGTAGATTGAGAGATGATTGTTTAATGCGTGGAAGTGGTGAGACATTGTGTAAAACCAAGACCATTGAGTGTGTGTACAGGTTCTTTAAGCTGTTATATATTGTTTCTTGAAAGTTTTCGCCTTCCTGCAAAAAAGAAAAGAAAAGAAAAGGAAAGAAAAAATCTGTAAGGAAATTTTGGTGAGGATTCTTGTCTTCTCAAACAATCAGTTGGATCAGATGCAATCATGCCAACAGCCTGTTCTGGGTGATTAATCGAGCCTTTTAGTCTTTTTTTTTTTTTGTTTCAATCGATCCAGTTTGGTTCTTTGCGGCATATTCAATTCCATTTCCATTGCAATCGATCCGTTTTTTGCTATTGACGAAACGGTATTCTCAGTATCTTCGGTTTCTTGCACTTGTTTTCCCACTATTGAATACAATCGATTCTGCTAACAAAATGCGATTCTTAGTGGAAATGAGTTGTCTTTTGGCGTTAGCACTTAGCACTAGTGTTTTGGAGGGTTTGGACCATGTGCGGACAACCCTTTGACGTTGATTTATCCTACCGTCGAATGTGGTCCAAAGTTTTCCAATGGATAACTGGAACATAAATGCGCTTTCATGTGCGCGAGCGCGTGACCTACGTATATATACATAACATATACGGGGTGTCCCGGGCTAGTTTGTGCGCACCTTGGACTATTCTATGCAGCCTCTCACACAGCTGTTTCACACGCCTACGCGTGGGGGTGAGGTGGCCGTAAGAGTTTTTTTACAAGAAGAATCGAATCCGAAACCTTGGAGGGAGCAAACCTCCAAGTCACAGGCCAAGATCACTTGGCAAACCCTTATATATACATTCATCTAACTATTCGCCCATTATGAATGTGTATCTCTTTCTTTTAAAGAAAAACAAAAAGTGATGATAAGTAAACATCAGGGAGCTGTCTGCATGTGGTCCAAACAATACCGGTGAAAGTAAAGTCCGCTCATAATCATTGAATGTACGAGAATTAGGGCTCTATTTGATAACCGTGATAGATAGGTGGGAGGATTCGTAAGGAGATGAGACTATGATTGAGATTGGTAATGAAAATGAATTGATAATAAGTATATTTGTTTGTGATGAAATTAGATGATGAGATTATTAATACCATGTTTGTTTCTATGGGAGATATGATTGGATTGATAGTATATATTTCCATTTTTGCCCTTATGCAAAGTAGCTTTCATTACTAGTCCAAGGGCAACTTTGTATTTTGGCATCAACCTACTTGGGATTGAATTATCAATACCAAGTCCCAAGAGGTATTATGAATCCCCCCTAAAGGCTACACTACTCATCCCAAGGGATTATTAGTCCAGATCCAATTGGGCTACCAAACAAGGTTTAGGAGTCCTTTGGGATTGGACTTGTTTGGTAGCCCCTTGGGATTGGTAGTCCAATCCCAAGGCTTAAGAGGGTTATCAAATAGGGCCTAGGTGTCCTCATTTATCGGGGGCGGGCTAGCTCGAGCCTGCCTTGCGGTATAATAACAGGACTTTCGAGTACCGAAATCCTTCCAACTAATGAATGAGTTTCACATGATAATTTCATGGGAGCTACGAATTGCTCTTGGCCTCATCGAATTGCACTTGGCCGTATCAAATTGCACTTGGCCGCTACGAATTACTTTTGGCCGCATTGAATTGCATTTGGCCGCATCGAATTGCACTTGGTCGCATCGAATTGGACTTGGTCGCATCGAATTGGACTTGGCCGCTACGAATTGCACTTGGCCGCATCGAATTGCTTTTGGCCGCATCGAATTGCTTTTGGCCGCATCTAATTATACTTGGCGGCATCGAATTGTACTTGGCTGCATCGAATTGCTTTTGGCCGCATCGAATTGCTTTTAGCCGCATCGAATTGCACTTGGTCATTACGAATTGCACTTGGCCGCATTGAATTGCTCTTGGCCGTATCAAATTGCACTTGACTGCTACGAATTGCACTTGACCGTATCGAATTACACTTGGCCGCATCAAACTTCTGAGTTCCGGAACCCGTCCAACTAATGAATGAGTTTCACATGATATTTCATGGCCAAACCCGTCCACAATTAGTTATTTTTTTTATTCTATAATAAAAACTACTTTGGTTTCAACAAATTTCTCATATGAAGAAGTTTTTTAAATTCAAACTACCTTCTAGTTGGTGGATTTGATTTAATGAACAATTATCACCTCGTTTCTTAGATATAGTAAGCAAAAACCGTCACTTCGGTCTCTCAAGGCAGGCCTTTTCATTTCATATTGGTAAAACTTTTTTACACCCCATTATTGGTTTTTGTATATTTTTTTTCACAAGCAGTGACATACGCAATATTTGCAATGTATCTAGCATCAAGTTAATTTATTTGGTCAATTCGTCCATTTTATTTGCAAGTTTGATTTTGCTCTTTGGAATGTGGATATTCTTATGAGTAGAAAATATTTTCTAGAGAACTCAACACGAGCTGATGTATTGAAAATGATTTGGTTTTGATTAGTATGATATGAAAAATGAAGTGAATGGTCTATTGGAAATACATGAATCTCCCTCTCCTTTAGGATATTTACCCCTTGGATTGGTTACCTCCCTTTGCGATGTTACTGACCTAGTTGAATTTGTAATGAACCAACTGGGACTAATTCAGTTAGTCAGGTCTCTTGCATCTCATTAGGAAGTTAGGAGTTCGAGACTCGCCACCTGTGTGTCACGTGAGTGTTCTTCCCTTAATGGACTTTTCATTTTCTTTCATTTTTCCTATCCTTTAATGGACTTATTTCTTGTATGGTTGAGTTGTTGGGCTTGGCTGTCTCGTGGATTCTCACAATTGATGTAGCGTCCGGGTTAGTACTTAATTTGTATTTCATATATGATGTAAACGATCTCTTCTATCGATTGACTAAAAAAAATTTGTAATGCCCCTTGCAGAATTTGTAACTCCTACATATTGGACACTAAAGGGAATACTTACTTAACAATATGGAGATATATATACAAAAGAAGATTATGGTGAAACTAAAACCGTCTCAAACTTTTTAAGAGATTACCCATGGTGGGCGTTATTCTCATTACTTTCGCCGTTGTCTATGTTTCTCTATTTGCGTATTGCAGAGAAGTTAAACTACCAAAGAGAAGAATGTTATGAAGTAGATGTTTTGTACTTGAAAGTGGGTTGATTGTTAAAATACTCACTCCATGACTCTATGTTGGTATGTTCTGTACTAGAGTTTAGGGTTATTTGGTATGTCATAGTAGAGAGAGAGAGAGAGAGAGAGAGAGAGAGAGAGAGAGAGAGTACAGTTGAACTGTTGAAGTGAGAGAGTGTAAACATGAGTATGAATTTGACTTGTTAAGACGATGGTGGGAAGTCATTGAAAAACACGCACCCGGACACACCGGAATCACGAAATTACCCCGAAATGGGGTTGAATCTGGTTGGACTTAACGGGTGCAGTTCAAACCACCCCACAATAGAGAAGCCGTCTTCTAAATTTTTATCCATTTGTATCATGAAGATCAAACAAGACTTCTCTTGATAAGTTTTTACATTGTAAATTATAGTATATGTCTTTAAAACTTCTTTTCCTTGATTTTCTTGATAATAAAATCACATATTAATATTTTTTAATGCCTCTCTCATAATAAATATTTGGAATGAATTTGTTTTTGCTTTCGTTACTCATCTGAATCTTGGTCCACGTCACAGGAGGTATCTTGGTAGAATTTATTAGAAGACACTAGCACTGAAAATATCCAAAAAAGTCAAAAGATATCAAATAGGAAAATTTAGGCACATCATCATGATAATCTTACCAAAAAATTATTTTACTTACCAAAAAAAAAATCTTTCACAGAACCGAGCGTGCAATCGCAATTTTCTTTGTTTCTTTATAATCGTGACTTTTATATTCTTGTAATCAAGAATTAGTAGTACCAAAAACACCGTTCCTACTGGTAAGTTGCAAATAAATTAAAGATTCAAAGGATACTGAGCGTGTTGGATACGAATTCTTGATTCTATCTTCAGATTCAGCAGCAGATTCTGTATTTTAGTAAAAGCGGATAAACAAGTTTACCATAACTCTGAAATTATTAGTAATATTAAGCTGCAGTAGAAGTTGGTGTTGCTTACCACAGAAAGTTGAAAATCAGCGTTTATAAAACTTAAAATGTAAACTTGTTGGTGGATCTTTGTTCTTATTGCTAATTGGCTAGCAATATTTGTAGCAAGTTTGGTCGTGGAGTACTTGTTTCATATTTATCGAAAAAGTCTTTCTGTTCCGTTAAGAGAAATAAATACTTATTTTATGAACTAAAGGTAGTGTATTGTGAGAGAATGACTTGTCTCATAAAACTAGAATAAGTACTTAAGAAATAAGAATCTAAGCGCCTCAGCGGAATGGGGTAAACTTTTTTAAAAAGTAAGAACTTTAGTAGAAAAGGAATCGCGCGGTGAACACAACTGTCTGGTGCACATATTAATTTGCTTGTTAAATTTGTAAGGATTACTACATGATCCTTGCTGACATGCTCGGTATGTTTTAAGAAATACGGAGTAATGGGTAGTTTTGATTTGATACTTTGACACCAAACAAATATAGAGAACAATTGTAAGATGTAAGGTCTATATTTTTGGCAAAGCTCACAAGAACAACTAGTGTCGGGTACACAGTAGTCGTGGTTGTGTCGTTCGTCGGTTCACTGGCGGGTGCTGGTATCACTTCCGGGGAGCTAGCTGTTCAGATTTCATATGTGCTTTCTCGGATTTGAACTGAGGATCTGTTTGAAATTCTCTACTATCTAAATTTAGATTGGTTCTAATCTGGCGATTTCGTCAGTCTTGCTACTGCAGGGGATGCCGGTGTCGAAATCTTGGTAGTTTTGATTCATTCTTATATCTTTTGATGAAATCTGTATTGCCTTCGGGCTTTGTTATGAAATAAATTGAATGTGTTAAAAAAACCTAGTGTCGGGTATGGAAAGGGTCTACGAAGCACTTCGTATAAATTGTGACCTATGGCCTCTACTCGTAGAATCAGTTAGATCCAACTAGTCTCAGTTGTGACATATGGAATCATCACAGTCTATATATTAGTGCAATTGCTAGTATCTTGCATCCTCGTCTCCACCGGTCGCTTTCATTATTTCGAAGATCAAGAACGACGGATTCTAGAAATTACATTATATATATATATATATATATATATATATATATATCGGAACGGTTCAAGAGACACCCTAAAAAACCACCTAAAAAAACACTCATAATCTCAATCTCATAGTTCCCGATCAAAATTTTATGATCCGAACCGTTCAATGTGTGCAGAATGTGATTTTAAGGGTGCCCGCGAGAGATTAGCAAAAAAAATGACCAGAAAAGGTTTGATTTGAGCAGTTTTTATTTGAACCGTTCAATAAAAAACTGTTCGAAACTGTTCGGATCAAGTCATTCCCGGTCATTTTTTTGCTGATTTCTCATAGGTACCCTTAAAATCACATTCTGATCACATTGAGCGGCTCAGATCATCAAAATTTGATCGGAAACTCTGAGGTGTTTTTTTAGGTGTTTTTTTGGGTGTCCTCGGAACCGCCCGTATATATATATATATATATATATATATATATATCTCTTCCAAATTGCTTTCGATTACCACAAATCTCCTTAGAAAACAGAGTAGACGTCATTTTTCGATATTGTTGTATTCTTCCTGAAATGATATCGTCATTTGATACATATACCATATCGGCATATCAAAATTGCCGATCCACCGTGTCAACAAGTCCCATAGTTGCCTACATCATATTTTCTAAATATAAAATTGAGAAATAGTTTCTATTTTCATTTTTCCTTCTTTTCAATGCCGACCCAACTCAGCTCTAACTTCAAACAAGGGTTAAAAGACAAAAAAGGAATATTGGCTGGTGAAATTAATTATCTTACCAGGTTTTTATTGACTTACGTAATCAAAATTTGAATAATCTTTGGACCACATCAGCTATAGCTTATTTTAATCAAAATACGTCGTTTAGTTCCTGAAAAAAATCACCTCAATCCGATATCAGGAAGGGTGTTTACGAATCATCCAACTTTGTTTCGAAATTTAGGCATTTTGAACAAAATGAGCGGCTCCGATCATCTTTGCGGGACCCGAGGCGGGCGCAAAGGGGATCTATACGCAGCTGCTGTACCAATAGCATTTTTGTTTGCTAATGTATGATAGGATTGTTGATCCAAAAATTAGTCAAAAATGCGTTTAAGTTAGATCGGACACTTTGAATTATCAGAAAAAATCTTCTACTAATTTTAATTTCAAGAGGTTGGCATGATGGTTTGAAATGTTTGGGTTTTTTTCTCTCCTAAGAGTATCACAATGCTATAATCAAAAGTAAAAGGCTTTTAAAGTTAACAACGTTGGTGCAAAATATGTCTCACAATAATATAATCAAACTTAACAACCTTCTTAGAAATAATCAAATTTTGGACTTTGGATAATCGAAACTAGCAATATTTTGACAATAACCAAATTTAATAGACCCTACATTTCCTCTCTCTCTTTCTTTTCAAATAATATTTTTGAAAAAAATTATTTTACTAAATTTTTTTTTAGAAAAAAGTTTTTTAAAAATAGTTTTTTTCCAAAAAAAAGTTTCAAAAACTATTTTCTATTTCTAGTAAATAGTTTTTATTAGTTTCAAAACTATTTTCTACTGTTCACAATTTTTTGTTTTTTTAGTTTTAAAATATGATGTGATAAGTTTTGGTTATCTAATTTTCATTATGCCATTGTTGACATTTACATTGCTAACCTTAACAATCTCTTAAATTAATAATCAAAAGCTAAAAGTTGTCAACAAACACTGTTTTTGCTACAGTAACTCTACTCATAAACTATCAATAACCTATTCATTACCAAAAATAATTTGACATTTTTTAACAACTTATTTACTATCGAAAATATCTAACAATTTCTCGATCACAAATAAAAATCTACAAATATTTTCCTACCGGAAACACCCTAGTATCAAAGTAAACTCTCTATTATGATCATCTATGATCTACCATACCCTCTATTCGAACCCCATCTTTTCCAAGTATCTACCCCAACCTCTACATTGATTTATTTTCTCTTGTTCCTTACTCTTGTTCTGCAGGTTTCATAGTTCGTGTGCTCGTCGTTGAGGGTGCGCTTGCGTTTTTTTGGATTCTATGGGATTGTTCGTTTTGGCCTTGTTTGTTTGGTTTGCTTTGTCGGGCTAAGTTGTTTTTTGGTGGTTGCTCGGGACTGTCGTATGCTTTTGTAATGGTCTGCTTGTTCTATATTTGTTATCTATATATTTGCAGTTTATATTTGGTCAAAAAAAAAAAAAGTATCCACCCCAACCTCAAGTTTTAAATTACCAAAGTGCCCCAAAATTTCTAAAAAATACCAACACTGCGACTGCTCTCAAGCCTCTCCGCCACCAATGCTCCACCGCCACCGCCAGGAAAATTTACACAATTCCCGATGGAGGGGCACTACCTATTCTCTAGAACACTGTGTGTTGGGGCACGAACTTGGCAATGCCCCGCACCACTTGGCAATGGCCAAGGGCACTGAATAATTACACGCCCCAGTCCCTCCTGGCCGGAAACCGCCGTAGCCTCCACATTCCCGCCGTAACAAACGTCATTTCTGAGAATACGCTAGAACAATGGACATTTTAAAACGAACTCAGAAGTTAGGGTTTCGTCCGGCTCACAAAATCCGAACAACGCCGATGGCACGTTCAACCCGTCGGATCCGAAGAATCGGCACCTTTTTGGCTCGGGTACTATGCCTCTCAGCTTCATTTCATTTGTTATGAAACATGAAGACGAACATGTTTGTGCTGATGTGCGTGTTGAGGGATACTGCTCTCATGTTCGATTTTAACCTTTGTGCACAACGTTTTTTAGTTTTATTTTCCCCACTAATGCTTTGGTAGGATGTGGAGAATAATTTTGTTCACCCTCATTTGACGAGGGTGAACATTACCCTCCCGTGATTAGTGAAAATTATGTAGGGTTTACGGAATCAATACATTTTTGTGGTAATAATGAGTTAGTTTGTTGTGGGACCCACAAAATCATCCTCTAAATGTGCCCCATTGTGATGTACCAATGCACATTTTATCAATACCATGATGATATCTCACATGGTGGTACTCAAAATGTGGTGTTCAGACATGGTCACCGATAGCCACTCTATTTTTCCGTTGTCTGGAGCAATGCTATAGTGACCATTTCTGGTAACCACGTTTTGGATACCATGTGATGTGTCATTACTGCATTGATAGGGTTTGATTACATGACAAGTGAAGTGGTACTCTACAAATACACCAATGACGCATCACATGGTAACCAATATATGGTCACTGGAGATAAGTCACCAAAGCATTAGGGTTATGTCTGATCTTTAAACATACAATCACTATATGCCTGGACACATGCGATGCGTGTGCGAATTAGATTGTGTAAAAGAGGAGAAGTGAAAAATCTTCTATTGGGATTAATCTGTTGTAAACTCTGAGATGTGAAAGTAGAAAAATGAGGGAAAATAATTAGGGTGGCCGTTTTTTCTCTCTTGGACAATTTTTCGGGCAGTATTAAGGGGTAATTTAGGTCAATTAAAAGTGTGAGTCAGGCTCATAACTGCCGTTCACACTAAGAGGTAGATTTCCTTTATAACTGTGATAGATAGATATGTCTCTATGCGTATATATATTCCTATGTATCAATTCCTGTATGAGTAGATATCCTGCTGTTGGGGTTGGCAAGGGAGGGTGGGGTTGGGGTTGGGGTTGAGGATGCAGGGGGAGGGCGGGTGGCGGAATCAGGATTTGGACTCAAGGGGACCGAATTAGGAGAAAGAAAAAATTATTTACAATTAATTTCGAATTTTTAAAGTTTTGAATTTTAATAGAACATTTTGATAAATTGGAGAATTGAATCTCAAATCAGCTATATGTCATATCATAATGCAAAGGAAAATCACCATTGCGGTGCAGGATATGGAACCCCACAAACTTGGTGCACTGGGAGTAAATTAGTTCCATATATTACAATAATGCAGAATGCTATGTAAATGTTTTTTTGGGTGGGGCCCGCATGTCCGTCTCTGCCGGAGGGTGGTTGGTATTGAGGGTGGTGGTGATGGCTGTTGGTAGCTTAGGGTTGGGTTGTTTTGGGTGGTGGTGTGGGTACGATATATTAAAGGGCAAAGAGGTAAAACTACTACATTTGGAGTTGGCAAGAATGGGAGTATGATTTTCTTAGCATCAGCTTTGGACTGTATCAACACTGTGGGTAAGCGACCAATGCGGCAGCCTTGGCTAATTTTGATACTCGAACTCTTTGTTTAGAAAAGTGAGCATGGTGTGAAAGGGGGCACAACCATTGAATATACATATACACATAAGCATTGTTTTACATATTATTTATATAATATGTATGTATATAAAGTCTGTGCCTACCTTTTATTCTTGTCCGGCCAGTCCACTTGAGTCTCTCCCAGGATGTGGAGTATGGCTCAATTTGCTTCTAATGATGAAATAGAGCCACCGAGAATTGAGCAGGCAGAGATAGCAACCCATTTGAGATCACCTTTCCAGTACCAGACCTCTAGTTCCAGAGCCAGTTCAGAGTTTTTTTCTATAAAGGATGACCTTGACGATGACTATGCCACAAAGTGGGCTGAACTTGATAGACTACCTACATTTGTTCAGTTGAGATCATCTTTGTTAGAAGAAAATAAAGTATCCAAAAGGGTAATTGAGGTTACTAAGACCGCTTCTCTAGAGAGACATGTGTTTGTTGAAAAGCTCATCAAACACATCGAGAATGACAACCTTCAACTGTTACAGAAAATGAGAAAAAGGATAGATAAGTAAGTCCTTTTTCCATAGTACTGATACACTCATGCACATACATGATCAAACACATCTAGAACTAGATGTATAGATAAAGAATGTTTGAGTTTACATGCACTGTCATGTATGCATTCTTACATCTTCATCCAATTCAATGGAATTGATGTTCCAAGTTTTCTTGGTCAAGCATTGAAGTTCATAATTTTTCAATCTGTTACAATGCAATGCCGTTACTCATTGTCCTTACGAGTTGTTCAATCCTCATTTGTGCTCTTGGTTTTTCATTTTCCATCTTTGAATCTAGGTATAAACATACTTGTTTCATGACTGCCTTTTGGGGATATGCTGATTGGTTATTGGTACTTTAATTGATTCTGATAGAGTTGGTGTAGAATTGCCGAGAGTGGTAGTGAGATATAACAATCTTCGGGTGGAAGCAGAGTGTGAGGTGGTTCATGGCAAGCCGCTCCCAACTCTATGGAATTCACTCAAAAGCATTTTTTTTGTAAGTATCAACTTTCTTCAAGCAAAAATTATAAGTCATCATTGTTGTGTATAGATAGGCAGGCATTTGGGTTGTTTTCTCGACTTCCAAGTTACATCTCTATCTGGGTTAAGTATTTTATGTATACAACTTGATTCGGGACCTAAACAACATATGTTGCCGGCTGTCTAAAATTTTCAATCCACTTTATGTTAATTACAGTAAAAGGAATTAAATTTACTTTTATCAAAATTATGTGAATATGGACAGTTTGCTGTTTCATCTGAATTTGTCCAACTCATCGACAGGCTCAGTGTGAAATGAGTTTTTATGAGCGGGCTTCTGAAAGTGGTCTCACATATATTTGCCGTTTTATGACGAGGAATGAGCCCCTAAATCCAAATTTAGGTGGTTCTCGGGTTCACAATGCATGAATCAAATGTTTAGGGGTGTCGAACCATCTCTTGTTTGAATTGATATTTTTCTGCAAAAACTGGTAAATAAATCGAAGTTCAGGAAAATTATGTCTAGAAGCAACATCAAGTAAAGTAGATCCGTCGTAGTCTTTGTAAATGGCTAAACTGATTAATTTATGCATTTTTCCCACAGGACTGCACCAAGGTACTTGGTTTGAAGCCACAAAAGGCCAAGATAAACATCATTGATGATTTCAGTGGTATCATTAAGCCTGGAAGGTGTGATTCATTTGAAGCTCAATCTATGTTAGTTTAGCTGACCTTGACTTGCCATATGAGAAGTAGTACCATTGTGGTTGAACAAATAATGGAGTCTTTAATCTTGTCATGTAAAACGGCTCACTCTACACGTTCTCTTAAGTGGTGCTGTAGTGGTTTGCTTTTTTATTTGGAAGTTTCACTTTACTGGTCCATTGACTCCATTCCTTCCCTTCATGACTCAAAACTGAAGGCTGTTGATTGATTTCGATATTTGGAGGTTGGACTGATTAACATATATCACCATATATTTTACATGTGTTTAGCAAGCTTCCATTCTTGTCTTCAAATACGTGTTTCCATTGTTATGCATTTTGAAGAAAGATACCTGTGTAACGTTTCGTAAGCATAAGAAGAAAATCCTTATCGTAATTTTTTATTTGGAAATTTTTATCAGTTTACTCAAGTAGACCTGCTATTGCTGCAGGATGACTTTGCTGCTCGGTCCTCCAGGATGTGGGAAAACTACTTTATTGAAAGCACTTTCTGGCAATCTAGACAAATCTCTCAAGGTAACTTTTATTTTTGTTTGTTTCAAATAATTAGAGTTGTCAGAGATTGGAAAGTGGAACGATAATGATTGTATGGAGTAATTAGATGTGCAAATTTGCGGAGTTATAGGTAAAGCTAACACGGACACATGCTTTACTCTACAAACTTAAGTTTTTGGGTAACTTATTTGTGATATCTTCTTTTTAAGGTGTTGGGTTGTTGATTCGGATGTCTTTCATATACTCCAAGTTCTGTCATACGTCCTTAAAAAGTTGTCTCAAATGTCCACGTATAACCCTAAACCCTAAACACACACTGTATATCTTCATTCAAGTTGATGAAGTATGATGCAAGATGTGACGTTCTTTTCGGAGAAACTCAGATTCCACTGGTGTTTTGTCTAGCACATGCTTCTACGAATCAACCAATTGCTAATGATTCAGCTCTCCTTTCATTACGCTGGAATTATGGGATAAATTTTTAACTTTGAGTTGATCAACAATGCATGAATGCAATCAATCGCCCTACTGAATTTTTGTGCCGACGGTGGATGGTGGGTTGGATAAACAATGTGCCAATCTGCCCGCACCCCGCACAACATGTAACCACTGTCCTTGAATTGATTACTTTTCTTGATAGATTGAGCTAGTTTTCAAGAGCTTCTTCCCACACATTTTCATTTTTGTTCATCCTTTCCTGCAATAGGTTTCAGGGGAAGTTCTTTACAATGGTTACAAACTGGAAGATTGCATTCCCCAGAAAACTTCTGCTTATATAAGCCAAAATGACCTACACATGCCTGAAATGACTGTTAGGGAAGCACTTGATTTTTCAGCTCGCTTCCAGGGGGTTGGAACCCTAGCAGGTATGGACCCTTCAAGCAATCAAAGGATTTTCTTGTTTATTTCTTATAAGTTGATGTTTCTAATGGTTGTTACAATAAAATTTTTATTTTATTTTATGGAAAAATAAATTGTTTAAACTTGCCCAGAGATCAAGGCTGAGGTCAGCAAAAGGGAGGAAGAGGCACGAGTTGTTCCAGATCCAGATATAGATACGTACATGAAGGTGCTTTTATTATCTCTGGTCTTCTCTTCCCCCTACGTTTCAGGAGTTTTTTTTTTTTAACCCGCAAGGCTCCTATGTTTATGTAGTTGTCAATATGCTTTTATACAGGCTTTTGTTGGTCATCCTGGAATACGCACAGACCATGATAGTAATAATTTGCTTTCTGTGTGTGGTGATGATCAGAGTCAAATTCTCTGTCTCTGTCTCTCCCTCAGATATCGATTTTGTAACTGAACTCAAATTTCACTTTAATAATGGAAAATTGGGAAGCCCAGGGGGAAATAAAAGGTTCATAGAAATTTGCATGCTTAATCGTCTGCAGGGATTGTGTGCTGGTGATAATTGAACATAGCAAGTAGAACTAAACTTGGGAGCATGACAGTAGCTGTGTGAATGACGGTGTGATATAACCATATTACTGCCTTATTTTGTCCCTAATTGGGATGATCTTGTTGACAGAAGCTTGTTTAATCAATGAAAGTCAAAAACTTTATTACATACGTTAATAGCAAACAGTGTACTCTTTTAATATCAGGCATCCTTCCACGAATACATTTTGTCCTGGATTTTTGGATGTAGTATGGTCATGTAATAAGAGCTTATCTGGTACTTCCTGTATTAAAAGGAGTCATTCGCTAATTGGGATGACTAGATACTGATATGCAAACCAGTTAATTGCGAATCTTCTGCCATTTCAGTTGAGGACTATGGGCATCTCAAAATTATAATTTTTAAGAAGTGTGCAGACTGTAACTGAGATATAAGTGATGCAATATTTTTAGATCATTAATTGCATTACTTATATTCCTAATGTAACTGATTATCTATGACGATGTCTATGTTTTCTTTTACCAGGAAATTTCCATTGAAGGACAAAAGACTACCCTCCAGACTGACTACATTTTGAAGGCAAGTCTTTCAACAGAGTTGGCATTGATCTTCTTTTGTCTTTGGTTGGATAACACGTGTTGATGATTTTATCAACATTTCCGTGATTAATCAGATTTTAGGACTTGATATTTGTGCTGACACACTGGTTGGTGATGCCATGAGGAGAGGTGTCTCCGGCGGACAAAAGAAAAGATTGACTACAGGTAGACTACACTTTTCTGAATGTGGAATATGTGGAGTTTGAGTGCTTGAGTCTGACACTGTAGTAGACAATTCAACCCATGGCTGCATCATGTTTGACACTGGTGCAAGTGTTTTTGGAAAACTGTGTTACCGTTGTCTTTCAAGGACATAAGTTGAATGTTACTCTGTGTGTGCGTCTAATGAAAAAATCTAGATCGCCTAGGTTTATAGATTTGCTATTTTTTATCTCTTCAATTAATCAACACACCAACTGATAACAAGATTAATCGCACAAACGAAAGCAAATAGATAAACGCAAGATATACGTGGAAAACCCTAAACGGGAAAAAAAAAACCACGGGAAGAAATCAAGCACTACTAAACACGAGGTTACAAGAACTCTTACGATAAGTTTGAACTCCACAAACCTAAACCTAGACGCTCTTGCCGAATCCACGCACACCTCTCTGAATGCTTGACCGCCACTGCCTCGAATCCACGAGCCTTCCAAAGATGACTTTCGAACTCCACGAAAGGGCTTGGATTAGGGACCGATTGTAGATGTAGATGAAAACCTCTTGAAGTTAATCTCTTAGAGCATGACGATAGTAGATAGTAGTTTCCGAGGTGCACCAAAAAAAAACCCCAAGACCTGGTCGTCTTTTATATATTCAGATGATATGGGTTTTTAAAACCTCTGTTGGCAGCTCTCTCTCACTCTTCTTACTTTCTAACTCATCGTCCTTAAGTAAACAGAATATCCTCGGCAATCAAAAAATCTCGTGCCTTAGTAGATTGCTTAGATTAATTACCGCGCCTTGCGATTACCGAATGATCGTTTCCATGTGCAGCAAATCCTTACCATGTCCAGCAAGTCTTTCCATGAGCACCAATTTCTTTCCTCACGAGAACATCTTTCCTTTTCTATCTGTACGAAACACTCACTCTCAATTATATTTCCTTTCACTTCCTAAACAAACACTCTAAAAACAAAATAAATAAAATACAACTCGATAAATGGGGATAAAAATAAATGTGTTCTGTCTTGGAATTTGCCAACACAAAGAGACCGTGAGCCGTGGTCCTAACATCTAATGTGCATTTGAGGTAAGGTCTTAAATTTGGAAAAACTTTGTTAATAAATCCACATCACAGTAATTTGTTTTTCATGGGGTCTTCTTCTCTTATTCAAAATATCTTTGAATTACCCGTACTAATGTCATACATATCAAATAAACCAAATTAAGATTCAGTCAAATATTTCCATGCACTGAAATTTAGAATGTTTATTCTCAGTGCAATCAATTATATTTCCAATCTAAGGTTCAATCAAAATCTTTTCAAACATCAGACATAAATGCAAAATTAAATAAAAATATTCCCTCATAATAAGAATATGTTACTGTCAAGAATCTCCAATGTAATGACCCAAAATTTACATCACCATAAAAATAAATGAGTGCTAAATTTATTATAACAGATGGGCCCTTTAATGTCCAGATATATACATAATGTCCCAGAATAAATAATCCTTAAATTCTCAAATTCGGCCGCCACTAATCTGTCTCGTACCTAAAACCCCAAAATACGTGGAAGTATAGTATGACAGAAGAAGAGCGCAAAGCAATGGGATTAGCTTAATCATATGGACCTTGTTCCTTGCTCTTCACGGCACCATGCTGAGCTCCACCTATGGGTATGTGCACATTGGCCGGACAAAATTAATTATTACCCGGTATGCTCAATAATTTTCCTGGGCCCTAGGTGAGCTTGTATATAGACTAATCCAATCCATGGCTTTTAGCCTCATATCCTGTTCAATAATAATATCAATAAACTCATAGAATCCAATGAGACAACACGGATTAAATAAAAAGCATGATATCAACAAGATTCAAGACGGGGATAATCAAGAAAATACTCCAAAGATTGAAATGCATATTATATACTTCCGAAACCTCAAATGACGATTGTGGCCGTAAGATATGTGAATATCATCATCAAGAATCGGACTAATTCTTACCGTCTAATTCTGACTCAAACTCACTAATTGAAAAAGGGCCTCTGCCCCAAACAAGGCACCTCAGCTCCCTCTGATCAAAACCAATCACATCTATCCTATGTGTGTTTGGTGCCTTCTGTGCTTGATAGAACAAAAAACGAAGCTAACCGTCTATAGAAAATCAAAACCAAAGCGATGCACATATAGACTATTACCCCACTGACTGTATTGGTTCTTAAAAAAAAACAAACTTACCTACACCTATTATAACACCAAGCATTAACTGACTGTAGGTTCAATTGTTTCCCACCAGCACTACCATGACATCTATGATCTAATCATAAGCCTTACTTACATGCGTGACAATACTAACCAGCGCGCCTTACATTTCCCTCATCCTACTCATAGATTATCAGTTCAAGAGATTTAAAAGAAAAGGACACTAATGGTAAAATCCGGGGTGTTACATCCTGATTCTTAGATTCTATGCAGAACATATAAAAAAATGATGATACTTGATATGTTTTAGAGTCTTGCAATTAGAGATTGTCAAAACCTAGCACTCATCAGGAAAACAAACAAGGATGGATTTTTTGTCCAGAATAGATTACCATCGTCAACAAATTGTCAAGGTTGATAAGTTTTGGATTGATAATGCAATCAAAATGTGATGAATTACCAAGCTAAAGATGACAAGCTTACTGAACAAGATAATATTTGATCTAATAAATGAAGAGCGATATTTTTTAAAGGATGGTACATGTATCAACTTACACTTAAATTTATAAACTTACAAATTTATTATGACTTCTTGACCATAGCTATAGTGGGTTTGTATCACGCTAATTATATCACGGGCATTACTCTCTACTCATACTTAATTATGTTCTAATTGCAATATTTTTTTACAGACATGATTTATAGGTCCACTATCCAATTTGAGATCCCAATGTAATTAACCCAACCAGAGAATGCTTATTTGTTTTTTGCAGGGGAGATGATTATAGGTCCTACAAAAGCTCTTTTTATGGATGAAATATCAAATGGCTTAGACAGTTCCACCACATATCAAGTTATTGTTTGTCTTCAACAGCTAGCACATATCACTGATGCTACTATACTTGTGGGACTTCTTCAACCAGCACCGGAAACCTTTGATCTCTTTGATGACATTATCTTGATGGCAGAAGGGAAGATTGTGTATCATGGACCTTGTAGTCACGTTCTGGAATTTTTTGAGGATTGTGGGTTTAGATGTCCTGAAAGGAAAGGGGTAGCTGACTTCCTCCAAGAGGTAAGTTTATCTTGGTCTATGAACCACGGGTATGACGAAATAGAAAACCTACAAACCAAGTTACGGATACTGCATTTAGCAAAACCTAAAAAGACACTCTACAGGCATGCCAGGGTACTTGTATATTTGTTTTACAAAGATTATTACAGTATATGTCAAAAATAAAATTTTAGCAAACAAAGGCAAGGGTAATTCTCTATCCAACCGGAAAACGAAAAATACCCGTCAATTTGCATGTTCGAACCAACAGTCCAAAGTATGGTTCAATTCCGTTCCGAAATACTGAGTTTAGTGATTCTAAGTGATCCCAGGGTTTTGCTATTTATGTCAATAAGAATCTAGAGAGAATGTAGCTTGGAAATGAATAAAAATGTCTTTGGAATAAATAATTGGGGAGATAATATGTTTTATTGGATATTTACTGTTGAAAGAACTATATTTTAGTATTCTAGATTTCTAATAGATAGAAGCCTAGCCCTATCGTACCATGACTTAGGGTATGTGGCGTGCCACGTTTCAGCTTTCAGTCCTCATACCAGAATGATGCACATTTTAGGTACACTTGTATTTTATCTAGTTTTTTTTATCAGCTTTTTGATCTAGATAATATGCAACCACTAGTGTTCATCTACTTCCTTTGGCATGATCTGATCCTTTTCCCAGAAGTTCTAGTATGCCTTAACTACATACTAGAGCTCGTGTGCTCGATTTAAACTTGGCAGATCCTACTCTTTCCGTTTTTTTCTTTCTTTTCGCAACATAAATTCACAGAGGTGCTTATGTTTTTTTTTTAAAACTTTTTTGTGGTTCTGCACGGTAGTTCTTTTGGGAATTTTATACACAATAAGAATAAATAGACAAAATAATAAGTTAGTATTTTAGAAAATATTAGCCATTAGTAATATATATCAAGCATGTACAGAAAAATTGAAAAAAGAAAAAAGAAAAAGGCGTACCAGAGCCATACCATAGAAGTACCTGACCTTGTACCCATGGGTATAGATGCCATACCCAACATTGGAATGGACTGCTTATGTTTTTAATGTACCGGCTATTTATCCCTATTGGAGCAGAGTGCCCAAAAACGTACCAGTACATGTTTCTCGTACAACATTTTTGGAGTACCGGTGTTTCATAGATCTTGGTAAATATGAAATTCTTCCTTGAGCTCTTATATTTTTCAAGTTCTGTGCATTAAACTGTTGATTTCATTCCAGGTTATCTCAAGAAAAGATCAAGCACAGTTCTGGCACCAAGCTGAACAGCCGTACAGTTACATCTCCGTTGATATGTTTTCCAAGAAATTCAAGGAATCTACTTATGGGAAGAAGCTAGATAATGAGCTATCACTGCCATTTATGAAGTCTCAACATAAGAGTGCAATTTCTTTTAGCCCATATTCTCTTTCTAAATGGGAACTGTTTAAAGCTTGCATGTCAAGGGAATATCTACTCATGAGGAGAAATTATTTTCTTTATGTATTCAAATCAACTCAGGTTATGATCATTGACTTTGTACTTCTTTCATCGTCACTTTTTTTCCTCTCTATTGCCAATACTACCTTAAAAGTTATCAAAAAACAAATATGACCTTTAAAGTTAAATTGTTATGCACTTGAGTGTTAAATAGTTAATCATTTTGTCTTATGACCCCGTATAACATATTGATCTTCACCTCTTATTTGCAGCTTCTTGTCACAGCATCTATCACAGCGACTATATTCTTGAGAAGGCGGACGCGTAGTGAAGTCAATCAAATAAACATTTATTTGGGTGGTTTGTTCCTAGCTACCATCATGATTTTTTTCGACGGACTTCCGGAGTTGTCCTTGACTGTTGCAAGACTTGCTGTCTTCTACAAGCAGAGAGACTTGTGCTTCTATCCAGCCTGGTCTTACGCAATCTCATCCACCATTCTCAAGGTCCCTATTTCACTGTTGCAAGCTCTAATTTGGACTTCTCTAACTTACTATGCCATAGGATACAGTCCTGAACCCGGGAGGTTAGTGTCACTGGAAAAGGCTTACCCTTTTGACATATATTTTGTTTTCCTTCATTTGAGTATTTAATTGGAGCAAGTTGTCTTCATATGTCTACCCATTTTTTAATCAACCACTCACTAGTTTAAGTCAGTTCTGATCGACTATATGTCTTGGTAACACACACACAAACACCATGTAAAATGTAAAACTGAATTGGAACTGATTTCTTCCATTGCCTCGGTATCTTAGGTTCTTTCGACACCTCATTCTACTATTTGCTCTGCACCTTGTTGCAACTTCCCTGTTTCGTTTCTTGGCATCTGTCTTTCGCACCATGGTTGCTTCTTCAACTAGTGGATTTTTGACGGTGCTATTCTTCTTGTTATTTGGTGGCTTCGTTCTCCCAAAACGTAAGGTTTCAGTTACTATTTCAAATTTGAGTTTGGACAATTATTTATCAAAATATTATAAGCCCTCTTGTTGATTGCAGCCTTTATCCCAACTTGGTTGAAGTGGGGATTTTGGGTATCTCCCTTCACTTATGGTCAGATAGGCCTTACTATAAATGAATTTCTGGCTCCAAGGTGGCAAAAGGTGAGTATGTAGATAAATACAAAAAATTTGTTGCTTTCTCCAAAATAAGTTGAGGGCCACTTAGATAATGTGAATCATTTACATCAGTTGCCAAATTGGCAACTTCAAAAACAACATCAACAAGATGTCTCAGTTTATTGAAAAGGCAACAATAGGGAATGAAACTATCCTTTCTTTATTGTATCAGCTTATTTATTTTATGCTTTTCTATATTTTGTAGACATTGGCAGGGAATACGACGATAGGGAATGAAACACTTGAAACCCGAGGACTTTACTTTAGTGAACACTTCTTCTGGATATCAGTTGGTGCCTTAATTGGGTTTGCAGTGCTTTTCAATATTGGGTTTATCTTGGCCTTAACCTTTTTAAACCGTAAGTTCAGCTGCTGATTACAAGAAGTCAATAGAAGAATATCATAGTGATATGTGCTTGTTTTATTTCAAACTGAAAATTCAGCTCCTCGGTCTCGTGCCATTATTTCCAATGAAAAGCTATCCCAAATACAAGGAAGCCAAGATTCCTCCAATGTTGCTGGTAAAGCAGCGCAGTCGAAAAGTTATCAGAACACTACATCAAAACCTCAAAAAGGTCATGTATTTCTCCTCCTTATCTTATAATTTTTTGGATTATTGCTTCAAATTACTTATTTCTCTGCTAATGATCTTTCAATTTTATTCCTACGGAAACTAACATCGGTGAATGGACTCATTTTACAGATCAGCTTGTTTTACCGTTTAAGCCCCTTTGTTTGACATTTAAAGATGTGCAATACTCGGTTGAAGCTCAATTGGTAATCATATGAACAATTCTTTTAGGAACCTTAGGTGGCTTTTTGATATCCTGAGTAATAAAATGATCCTACATTGGGTGATTTGTGATTTGTCATTTTGTTTGATCGCACAGAAAAACCTCCAACTTCTTTGTGATATTACGGGTGCATTAAAGCCTGGTGTTCTTACAGCATTGATGGGCGTCAGTGGAGCTGGTAAAACAACTCTTCTGGATGTTCTTGCCGGAAGAAAAACTAGTGGTACTGTTGAAGGAGATATCCGAATAGGAGGGCATCCAAAGGTTCATGACACGTTTGCTAGGGTTTCGGGTTACTGTGAGCAAACAGACATTCATTCCCCACACATTACAATAGAAGAATCAGTGGTTTATTCTGCTTGGTTGCGTCTGCATCCTGAAATCGATTCGAAAACTAAGTTTGTATGGACAATATCCATTATAAGTACAAGTTGAATTTACTCTTTAATTCTTCCACTAGATTACAACTGTATTTCCTTTTGATTGCTGCTACGTATAACAGATATTTGTGAGAGAAGTCCTTGAGATCATTGAGCTTGATGAAATAAGGGATTGCTTGGTTGGAATGCCTGGCGTTAGTGGTTTATCGACTGAACAACGAAAGAGGCTTACAATAGCAGTGGAGCTTGTTGCTAACCCCTCTATTATTTTCATGGATGAACCTACAACTGGATTGGATGCGAGAGCCGCTGCAATTGTTATGAGGGCCGTAAAGAATGTGGCTGATACGGGAAGAACAATTGTTTGCACCATTCACCAACCGAGTATTGATATATTTGAAGCATTTGATGAGGTAGGAAACTAATGAACCTATAACGAATACTTCAAAAATGAGTCCGCTTGGATGTTGAACTGGAACTAAAAATTTGAACTTCAATGTTGGTTGATTGCAAGTTGCAACTATTAGAATATTTGAATTCTGTAGGTTAAGTATGGTTCAGAAAATTACTCTATGAATTGTCATGTAATGGCAAAAATAAAAGATTCAGAAGACTTTTCGTTAAAGAAAATTAAAATATGATTCAAAACCTACATAGCCTCTTGATTTGAAGCCTTTCAAGTTCTGGTTTTATTTTTGTTGTGGTGGTGTAGTCGCGGTGGTGGTGTTACTATTATTTAGCTATGTAACACGGACACGAGAGTTATGCATACCGATGCTCTGGACTATTAATGAAGGAAGCATGGTAATGTGCACATAAATTGATTTGGGTCTCTTGGCCTGCCGTCTCTGATGCCATTTGGCTTTGATTTGGGGGCATGGTTCTGCAGCAAAACGTCCCTGTAGCTCCTCGGTTCTTGGAGGTTTAGGGGGGCCAATGTTTCAGTGGTATTCTGAGAGGAGTCACTTTGTGCATATATTGCCAAAGGTTAGGTCTGTCTCCAATCATCCCCCGCCCATACTCCCAATAATTGGGGACTAAATGAGTTCTGTTCAGTGTTCTAAAGTTGCTAAGCTCTAGTCGGGCGGTTGGCTACTTTGAAGCGATTAATCAGTGCATATTAATTAGTAATCGGCGATTAATCATTAGCCAAACCTAATTGGATAGGCCCTACAAGCGATTAATTCCTTGTTTTAGAACACTGGTTATGTTATGTTATGTTGTTGTAACACGGACACGAGAATTCTAAAAAAATGGGGACAAATATTTTCCATGCTTAAATTTCGAAGTGTATGAGATTATATATGTGTGTATATGTATACACTGTTATACTCACTTATATTTGTGTATGCACTAAGATTTACGGGATATATGTTGATATATACGGCTATAAATATATACTAGTACATGTATATATTCATATTTACAACGAGAGACGGGGGGGGGGGGGGGGGGGGGGGCGGACATAGGGGTGAGCGAGAACTGTTGTGTTGTGGTCAATCGAGAGAGAGAAGGAACTCTGGGACTGCTGTGCTTCGATTTAGGTTTTATAGATGTTTGACGTGCCAGGTTAGTATTTTAGAGTTAATTACACTACAATCCAAGAATTTTGAAGGTACTAATGTATTCTACCCTCGAAAAAATTAGAAATACTACTCCCTTCGTCCCAATTTAAGTGTCCCCTACGGTTTTGCGTGCCATTTTCAATTGCTTATATCTCTTAATATATATTGCTAAAAATATGCAATATGGATCTTGTTTGAAAGATCTCAATTATTTCTATAAGACAATGATTTTAAAAACATAAAACATAATATATGTAGAGAGATATAAGCCATTGAAAATGGCACGCAGAATCGTAGTGGACACTTAAATTGGGACGGAGGGAGTATTATAAATCTACCCCCACCGTGTCCCCATACGTGTCCCCATGTCTCCATGGCGTGTCCTCGATGTGTCCCCCTTCAAAAATTCAGTAAATTTAAGGGTACTTTTTCAGGCTTGTCCCAGGCGTGCCCCCGTGTCCAGACACGGGTATATCCGCCTATTTGGATGTCGGTGCTTCATAGGTTATTAGCTATGCTTGACTTTGTATTCTTGTGGGCTTATCCTCTAACAACTTCACCATCTTTACGTATAGGAATTCTGTTTGTGATTCTATAAATAAATAATTATCTCTAATACCCTCTTGAAATCTATTGCAGTTAGTCCTATTGAAAATTGGCGGGCGTGTTATCTACTCTGGACCACTAGGTCAACATTCAAGCAGTGTCATCAAATATTTTGAAGTTAGTTTGCTACAAAAATACATTGGCCTTTTAGATATTTTCCCTTTACTCCTTGTATAGGTTATGCTTGTAAAATTAAAAGGTTAATTGATTCATCTCCATTCGACTGTTTTTTCTGATAGGATGTCTCTGGGGTTCCCAAGATCAGGAATAATTACAATCCAGCGACATGGATGTTAGAGGTCACTTCGACATCGGCAGAAGCCGAACTTGGCATCGATTTCGCCCAAGTTTATAAGAATTCCGTCTTGTATAAGTGAGTTAAACTTCTAATAATTCTTTTAGTGTTTCGAGTAAGCAAGTTCTTTCTCGAATTGCTTTGTATGACTGTAATGTAGAATCTATCATCTCTAAATAAGTGTTGTCTGTGGTTGTTTAGTTATGTTGACACATTTCCAAGGGTGTCTCTACAACTGTTTAACTTTCTATGGTCCTCAGATGAGCTTAGATGCAGTTTCAGTTGCAATAGCAAAAGAGGATATTGATTGATTTACATAAACTGTAGTCATTGAGCATAATGCATAGACAGCAACCACTGGGAAACTCAGAATACATTTGCCTTAAAGTCATCATACTCATGGTAAGGGTGGTTCTTGTTAGTCCCCATGTACGATTGGCTCAATAATGGGTTAAAACGTAACAACATGGTTATTAGTAGTGGCCCACATAGTTTATTATATAACTTAGATCGCCCGCATAGGCTTTTGATGTGGGACGGAGTGTTACAATCTCCCCAACTTTATGGCCTTTTGCCCTCACGAGTGGTTGAGCATTAGAGTCACCAGGATATTTTACTGGTCGTTTCTTTACTGACCAGAGTTACCACGATATTTCAGGGGTCTTTTTCCTAGTGGCCACATTAAGTACTGAGCTCAAAACCTGGGTTTCTTTGGTACCATATGTAATGGCCCATCTAGACCACCGGGCCAGTAACTTGTTGGAGCCTATCAACATGGCCCAAAATGCTTAAGCCCGATTACTAGTAGTAGACTAGTAGCCCACATGGTTTGTTCCATATTTCACGATCAGTCATGCTCCCAGATTTGGGGCATTATAGTTCAGGTTTGAAGCAGGGAGGTTCCATTGCTACTAAATCTAAATAGAAGCTCATAAATTTTCAATGACTGAGTCGTCGTCATTTGACAACCCATTGCTATCTTTTCCTTTCTTTGCCTCTATTATCAGTGCCTTGTCTTGTGTACTTTATTTTTTTGACTTTCTTTTCTTCCCTTTTTACCAATTGTGGTCGACCATACCCCCAGTCATGATCATTGTTGCAAAGACTGGAGAGAATAATCGGACACAAGTAAGTTCCAAAGTCTGTCCAAAGTGTAGTGAGGTACTTATGGGCCATCTGAGGTAGTGGTAAGTTCTAATTGCTAAACTACAACATGTAGCCAAATTGAGGAGAGAATTGTTATATTTAAACTCTTCAACTATGTTTATAAATCTTCAAAAAAGAAAAATGATAGCTATTAATTGGTAGATTGGACATAATCTTTTAAGACTGATTTATTTTATACAAACAGTTGGGAAATTACTTTTTTTTGACCAGCAAAGAAAATTTTATTAATCTTTGAATAAGATACAAAGACTGAATGGAAATTACTTACCCTTGTGATATGGCATTCTGAGACATAAGATACCGTAGAATGCTGCATAGACAAAAAATTGGGCACTCATTACTTTTATTGCTATATGTTAGGTTCTGGCAATCTTCATTTATACAGCCTCTGCAATGCTCACTGTCCGTAAGAAATAAGCGTTAATGATGCCTTCATTTTTTTTTGGTACCAAAAAATGGAAATGCAGGTATGGTACCATGTCACCTCCTCTAGGGAGTATTGGCCTGTCACACCACACCACTAGATGACCCCACCGCACGTATGTCCGGACTGAACCTGGGCCTTGTCCAACCAAGTCCAAGTTAATGATGCATTCATATTTAAATGAAGTTTATTTTGAGGATTGACTCGTTTTGTTGCCACACTTTGTGCATGATAACCCTATCAAAAAGGGGGGAAATATTCTGGATACATATTAGGTGATTTTCGAACCACTCTTCAGTATATATGACGCATTTCCGGTCTTTGTATTTGTAGGAACAATAGAGCACTTGTAAATTCTCTGAGTATTCCTCCCGATTCGAAAGAGCTACATTTTGCAACCCGTTTCTCACAAGATGGTTGGGGACAATTCAAATCCTGTCTGTGGAAACAACACTTGTCTTATTGGCGAAATCCTTCCTACACATTGATGCGCAGCATATATTCGCTAATCTCGTCTTTGCTTTTTGGAATTCTATTTTGGAATCAAGGGACGAAAATGTAAGTAACCTAATTTGAACGGGAGCGTCAATGTATGGTATGTAGTGAGTGGGTATTTCTCGGGTGAAGAATCACCATAAGAATGGTTTCCTGATTCCCTTGATCTGTGATGACTACATTAAGAAGCTCTGGGATCCCAAGCTAAACTGATTACAGATAGGTAGTGCAGACTACACAACTTTCTGTAATCACCTCACTCACTCACTCACCTGGAGATGAGTGAAGTGCCCTACGTCTATCTCACAGGTAGTGGTAGTGTAGTGTAGCTGGGCTATTGATCCAGTTTTGAGCTCCGCTTTATCTCCAGCCCAAAGGAAGACAGAAAAAAATAAAGACCAAAATCATGTGTTTCGTCACAAGTAGACCTTTTACCCATTTCCTTCTCCAAGCGCGGGCTGTAAGACGCTTTGGCTTTCTCATCCCGGGAAAATGACAATGACTCCTTGGGAGCCTCTTGAGGAAGACTACACTTTCACGACAAATCCTCGCCCTTAAGGCTCATCGTCCAAGACCTGTTTGAGCTGAGACATTGGGTGTTGCGTCTGTTTTATCCTCCTTCTCATCCACAAAATATTTGTAGTCAGTAACATAAGCTTGTTTTTGGTAAAGAGATTACGTTCCCCATAAAACGTTTCGTCCTTCCCTTAGCATACGTTTTTGAAACACTGATGTAGTGTTTAAGGGACCGCACCGTTCTCGTGTAAGAAGAGTTCGTTCGACCACGTAAAATCCTTGAACCTTTAAGGAAGGGAAAGAAAAGTAATATTAACCAGGAAATGAGATTTCTTTCTTTCTTGGTTCCCTCGAGCCTGGTTTCCGGTTGTTCTTATATGGGAGTCTTGCTCTATCCTAGGGCTCAGAATACATAAGAAAGCTTGTAGCAATAAGGCTGTCTGTCAAAAGAATACTCGCTACTCTTTGCTCACTCTCCTATGCTCTTCATACAATATTATTATGCTAATGAGGTGGAATTTTGCACATTTAACATAGACATCATTTTCTTGGACAGAGATAACCAGCTGAGACTTTCGAATGTCCTTGCGGCAATAGCCACTGTTTCATTCTTCACAGGCGTAAACAACTGTTCATCAGTTTTACTGTATGTCTCAACGGAACGATCTGTTTTGTATCGGGAAAGGTATGCAGGAATGTACGGCTCATGGGCTTATGCACTTGCTCAGGTAATCTCTTACTTACCTAAAGCTTAGGTAACTCGATTCAACTGTTGCAATGTTTCCTAATGCTTTTAGTCAACTTGAAATCTAAGATCCAAATATATGAGTTCCATGGCTATAAGGCGTAATTTTCTGTAATTGTTAATCAGCATTGTATTACTAGCACGTTCTGCTTTTTTATATATGGATGCTTAATTTTGTAGGTCATGATTGAGGTTCCCTATCTCTTGGGCCAAACAATGATATTTGTGATCATCACATATCCCATGATTGGGTTTTATTGGTCTGCCTTCAAGGTTTTATGGTACTTCTATGCCATATTTTGCACATTGACGTACTACACTTTCCTTGGAATGCTGCTTATTGCAATGACACCGAGCTTTCCAATAGCGGCGGTTTTGCAGTCACCGTTCTATACCTTATTTAACCTGTTCGCTGGGTTTTTTATTACTGAACCGGTAAGCTAACTACCTTTACTTCAAATGTTCGCATTCAGATGAAATTTTGATTAGTAATTGGGAAAGAACATCTTGTGGTGTGATGAATCGATCGAATAATAGGACAAGGAAAAAACCATCAGGAAGAGTTTTGTTACATCTACCTAGTTCACTAGGAGAGGCAACTTTTACAAATCTTGGTCATATCCTTGTTAAGATGAAGTGGCGATGAAAACCATGGGAAGAAGAAAGGGGCACATCTGAGAATTTATTAGGAGCATGTTTGTTGGGTAGGTACTTTGTGTTTGAGGGACATATCCTTTGCCATTATTGTAGGTTTAGCAGTTAGGGAGATTTTGGTAATTTCAATCATGTTGGACATGACTAGCGGTCATAGTTGATGAGCTATAAATGGAGTCAAGTAACACTATTTAATCATTCGAACTCCTAGTTAGTTTTCATTATTTTGAGCTATTAACACATGTAGATTCTATACATATCTTATTCTTTTTTTTCTTAACTAGGTAAAACAGACACTATTGTTACAAAGTTGGGGAGCCTTTAAGCCTATAAGTATGCATCTAATCTTTCTTTTGTGAATTTTCCTTACGGTTGCTAGGGTGAAGCATGTTCTCCTCCCTCCTCTTCGTCTCTTTCATGATTGCAAAACAACACAAGTACTGTGTAGACATAGTGTCATAATGATGAGAGAAAAGTAGTGCACTTTTCTACCCCAACTCAAACAAAGCATGCCCATGCCTCTATTGAACCTTACTCCTCTATCCTACTTGTTGGCCTTCAATTCAACAATCAAACCCTAAGTTACTCGCTGTTTTGGCACTCAAATATGCTGCAGATTGATGAGATATACAAAATCGCAACTTTTGAATATCACTCCAAACTCACAGATCTCCAAAATATAGAAGATATAGAACCTTGACCATGGAAGCTTTTGATTGCCAAAACCCCACCAATTCATTTTGTAGGCAGCGTCAAGCCGTCAACCCAACTTTCCAGTGGAATCCTACACCAGTGGCTCCTCTGAAATCTGAATATTTTTTTCCTTTTATGGTCAGCTCCTTTACTATGGCAATCTTCAATGGACGAAAATTATGAACCCAGAAACTCAAGCTCTAGCAAAGCTCGCGATATCTCTTTCTTCGAATCCTCATTTCCACTACTTTTTTCTGCTCATCAATTTTATTTTTGAACTCTCTTCAATCCCTAAATTTGCTTGAAGACTGTTAGTTTTCTGTTCCAACTTCCAAGCACTAGGCACTTTGGTGTATTAGATTAATTACCGATTATCAATTTGGAGCTCAGTTAGTAAGCAAAATCATCAATTTGGTTGAAAATCTAGAAATGTGTATCCTTTTTCTTTTTTGAGAAGAGCTTTTTTAAATCCTAGTATTATCGACTTATTGTATGTTTTCACAACCACTGACATGCCCCATATTTACAATGTATAATAGATACCAAGATTATTTGGTCAATTGGTCTATTTATTTACAAGTTGATTCGCTGTTTGCAATGTGGATACCTTATAGGTAGAGAGATATTATACAGAGAATTCAACATAAGCTGATGTATAGGAAATGATTTGGTTTAAATAGGATATTAGGACAAAGTGAATGGTCTATTAGAATTGTATAAATCCCATCTCCTTTGTGGGAACTTTGTTAAATTTTAAAGATATTTACCCGTTGCACGGTAAATTTCATTTTTTTTAATTCTTTTTTCCCTTTGCAGTGTTACTGACCCAGTTGAATTTGTAATGCCCCTTGCAGCAAATTCCTAAGTGGTGGACCTGGATGTATTATCTAGCACCTACATCTTGGACCCTAAAGGGTGTACTTACTTCTCAATATGGAGATAGACAAGAGAAGCTTGTGGTGTTTGGTGAAACTCAAACTGTCAAAGTCTTTTTAAGGAGTTACTTCGGATATAACCATGATCAACTGGTCATTGTGGGCGTTGCTCTCATTGCTTACCCTGTTGTCTTTGCTCTTCTATTTGCATACTGCATACAGAAATTGAACTACCAGAAGAGATGAATGTTATGTGTACTTCCAAGTGAATTGATTTTCATTGTAATCACTCCATGACTTTAAGTTGCTATGTTATGTACTGGAGTTTATGTTAAGTTGATATTTTGTTGTAGACGAAAGGCAGATAAGATAGAGAGAGAGATTGCGAGAGAAAATAGTTGAAGTGAGTAAACCTGAGTGTGAATGTTGACATGTTAAGACCATGGTGGGAAGTCATCGAAGAACACACACACACCGGAATCATGAGAGGGATTTGTATTGACAGAGCGGAGAAGCAGGAGAGGATGCTGGAGAAAACACAATCTATGTGGGAAGGAAAACCAAATCTATGGCCTGGTTATATGCTTACCGTGAATATAACAGTGGAGATGCTCTTAACCTATTTAGAATATTCTTTTCCTAAATAGCCTATTTTAGAACTTTTTTGTGTGGTTCATGCTTATTTACTCTTAATAACATGATTGAGCGTAACCATAGTTTTGTCAATGTAGAATAAAAGCTTGATTAGTTTGCAAACGCAAACGCGCTTTCGAACAAAAAAAGCTGAACTAGTGAACAACACGAGTTTCACACTCATTTGAACACTATTACAGATTTTCATCATAATCTATATTCCAAAATTCATATTCGGAAAAATAATGGACTCTCAAACATCCCTTTAATGTTGTTCAAGAATGAAGTTTATAAGTGCGCTAGTTAAAGTAATTAGTTTTTAGAAAACCATAAATCAATTAATGAGCGTTGTTCAACTACAATCAAAATGGGGTCTCCGCTAATGCACCATATTTCAACTATAGGAGTGTAGTGCATCTCGATACGCCTAAGCGAATCATACCATTATGATACGTACAGATTCATTTTATAGAGGTTGTTGAACACTAAATGCACACTACATGCATATATAGAGAATCAAAAGTGGGTCTCCAAAATGGAGATGAGTTGGAGTGTTCCTCCTCTTCTCCAAGATAGAGATTTGTCACTCCAAAATGATGTTTTGGAGTTGGGCTAGAAATGCTCTAATGCACTACTTTGGTATAGTACACCTCCATGCCCTCATTACCATTGTTCCTGCATCATTATTCAATTTATAGAATTTGTTGAATAGTAAATTAAATTCGTTCCGTAGGAATCATTGACATTCGATCAATTTACCCTTTTTTTTTTTTCCCGAATGATATACTAAATGAGCTCTACGAACTGAATGATTTGGATGCATAAGATCTCGGTAGAGCGGCCATGCAGATGTATACACCTCCACAGTGCATTGATGCACTAGCCACTACGGGACCCCGTGTCATCAAAAGATCAAACCATCTTCCTTGTCGTCTCTCTCTCTCTCTCTCTCACACACACACACACGCACACACATGTCTGTCACCAAGACCGCCAGTGCCCATACATTGGGTCGTTTACCATTGAGAGAGAAGGTAAATCGACGGGGCAAATTTTGGAGGAGCTGGAGAAATAATTCAGCGCAGGCGTTCTTGCACCACGATAGCACGATCACGTGGTAATTGGGAGGGGCTCAAAATTTCTAGCCAAGGCGGCCGCGTTGGGCCGCTGAACGTCTACAATCCATGCTTCAAATCCTAAGTGGGGTAGAAACAGTAACTTTTTTGACATCTTCCTTTGATCCAATTTTTGAGGCTGAATAAAGTGTCGAATCAAGCGTGAATTTGGCTCCACACCATTTACTTCAAATGGACTCCTCATGCCAAATTTATTACTCCATTAGTATTGAAATTCATAAAGTAAGTGTTTTTTATTGTCATGAACATTCGGTTATAAAAAAAAAAATTGTTTTGTACTTTAATACTTAGAATTTGGTATCATGGTTGGAGATGTAGATTTCTTGATGTCAAATTTGGAGACGCCAATATGCGCCTTAAAAAAAATTGGCATCTCAGCCATGCGGAACCCGGGGACAGACAGCAGGGGTGTTGGCCGCATCAGGGCCGTCCATGGTCGGTAACTTTTGACATCTTGTTTTGATTTTAACCCAGATGCCGAATGGAGTGTCAAATTCAAAGGGAAGCTGCACACCATTGCCAAATCTAGTTCTGGCCTTTTGGAATTCAAAAAATAGATGAGATGGGGGTTTGTTAACTGCCGAATTTGGAGATGCCAGATTACTTGTAACCCAGATGCCGAATGGAGTGTCAAATTCAAATGGGGCCGCACACCATTGCCAAATCTAGTTCTGGCCTTTTGGAATTCAAAAAATAGATGAGATGAGGGTTTGTTAACTGCCGAATTTGGAGGTGCCAGATTACTTCTAACCCAGATGCCGAATGGAGTGTCAAATTCAAAGGGAATCTTTGAATTTGGCTGCACAACATTGCCAAATCTGCTTCTGGCATTTTGGAATTCTAAAAATAGATGAGATGGGGGATTGTTAACTGCTGAATTCGGAGATGCCAGATGCCAGATTACGACATAAGCCTAACAATAGATTTGGCACCTTGAAAGTTGGCCCCATGGTTAGTGATGTCAATCGGGTTGTTGTCAATTTCTTTTCACGTATTCTCTGATCACTTTTTTCACATAAATTTGATGAGCAAATCTTTTTGTGTGACTCAAGACCGTCAATACTTTTTGTTGTTTACTTTCTGGTCGAGTATAATAAGTCGTGTGGTGTCAAAAAGAGTTTTTATTTTTTTAGGACCGATGTCAAGAAAAGTTGATGGGGTCCAAGAATTAAATCAGACTTGATACTATAAGTACTGTGGAGGCTTCGGTAATCTGACTAGACCACCATTAACCGAGATCTCATATCGGCACGGTCTATAGGATTGTACAGGCAGGCCAGTGTATATCCTTCTGTTTACTCGCTCGGTATCAAGTCTCCTGTTAACTCTTCGGTTTATTACCGAAGCAAGCATTCCGTTAGTCTCTTGAAAGAATGTACATAGCAGAAAGGTGACCAAGAGCGATACGTGGCGGATAGGATCATCCAGGCCAGGTCTGACCATGTGCTCCGTAACCGCCTTATCCGGTGCGTCATCTGTGATGTCATCCGAGGCGGTTACCCGAGCGTATCCTTCACGCACTAGCTTGGAGGCCAAACAAACCTAGGTCTATAAATACAAAGGGATACTCATCTTTGAGAGGTATGCCATCTTTCCCTAACCCTAGATCTATATCCTCCTCTGAGATCTAACTTGATCGTCGGAGGGTCACTGGGCTATTCTAGCCCTAGTGACTTGTTGCAGGTTCAGAGGCGGGTGAACGGAGCAACGGAAGAGAAATACTAACTCAGGTCAAGGTCCCTCCTAAATCGAACCCCTACAATTGGCGACTCCGCTGGGGACTTAGCCACCCTTTCAACTTTAACCTCTTCCCTTCTCTCTGCTCCATTGAGCGTTCCTGAATCGAACATGGTCGAGATCGACGACGCCCATCACGGTGGTACCGCCCACGGGCTCGGTTCCCTCGTGGATCACAGCCTGGCTTCCGGCGGAGCGGCCGCCCTGGAAAAGACCCATGTATCCGTCGGAATTGGCGCCGGAGCGTCAGCTCCAGACGCAGGCCTATCTTCCGAGCTCCACTCCTACATCCGCCATCTTGAGCGGAAAATCGACGATCTCACGACGGTGATGGAGCGCGATAGACACGTCCGAGATGAGTTGGCGGAGATCAAACACCTCCTCCAAATCTCCCCGTCTCACTCCTCTGGGAGTCGCGGCAGAAGGAAGGACCGTCACACTTCCTCTCGCAGTAACGAAGTCGGTCACCTGCTAGAGCACAGACCCCGCCCCTCAGTCAAGGATCGTCTCGAGTCACCAAGAGCAGCGGACACTCGAGCCCCAAAAGACAGATCGCACAGGGACCGTTCCCGCTCCCCCGTGCAACTTCGAAGGAGACCATTGGCCTTTGAGAGGCTCGGCGGTGGGAGCGTCTCTGCCTCCTCCACCCACTCGGTCCTAGTGGGCAGGACAGGCCGGGAATCTACCCCTAGCCTCACAAGGGCTTCCCGCTCCCCTGTGCAACTTCGAAGGAGGCCATCGGTCTTTGAGAGGCTCGGCGGTGGGAGCGTCTTTGCCTCCTCCACTCACTCGGTCCTAGTGGGCAGGACAGGCCGGCAATCTATCCCTAGCCTCACAAGGGCAGCCAGGGGAGATGACGGCCTTGTAGAGATCCAGACCAGAGGATACCGCGAGCGCCTGAAGGGCCCTGGAGCCAGAAGTCCCATCGTCTCGCACCCCGGCGGCGCACACAGCAGGAGCCTGATCACCGAGCGCCTCGAGCCCTCCGCTCGGGACAGCTACCGCCATCACCGCCAAGAACGTTTTCCCAGGAAATCGGTTAGTGTTGATCCAAAGAGAAAGGAATATGAACGATTGGACAAACTTGTCCCCAAGAAGCGTACAGCGACCGAGTGTCCAGACGGTCTTGACCGTTCGATCCGACCTCATCTCGACGCACGGCTTACACGACTCACGACCTCCCCCTTTACGAGAGAGATTGACTCGGTTACCCCCCCCCCCCCCCAAGGGATTCACCCAACCCAAGTTTGCCAAATACGACGGTAAGACCGAGGCGTACACTCATCTGGTTCAGTATAAAACTGTCATGTCTCTGTTTCTTCGGAACGAACCCTCGGACGATGCCTTCTTATGCAAAGTGTTTCCTGCAAGCCTCGGCAACCTTGGCCTCACCTGGTTCTATCAACTCCCGGCTTGATCAATCTCTTCGTTTGATTCCCTCTGTGATGCCTTCATGGCCCGATTCGTAACAAGCAACAAGCATGAGAAGGAGATCGACTCCCTCTTAGCCCTCCGCAAGAGGAACGACGAAACGCTTCGGCAGTACGTCGGCCGTTACTGGGAACTATTCAATGAGATAGAGGGTTGCGACGGCGTCATCTCTGCCCGAGGATTTAAGCTCGGCCTCACCTCCCAGGACGAGCAAGTCTACGACGACCTCGCTCGTCATAAGCCAAACTCAATGAAGGACCTTATGACTCGAATTGAGGGCTGGTGTCAGCTCATCGAATCCAAGGCAGAGAGAGGCATCGGGAAGCCTACGAGTTCGAAGACATTAAATACCTAGGCATCCACACCGGCTCCCGCACCAGTCCCAACACCGAAGAAACAGGTCAACACCATCAAGCAGTCGCCGAGGAGGGGACCGAAGCCAAGCGATTTCAACGCCGAGAAAACCGTCTTCACCATTCCTATCTACCGGATCATCGATCAAGTGAAGGACCAGCCCTTTTTCTCCTTCCCAAATCAAAAGCTAGGAACCGAAAATGGGAAAATCAAGAATCCCATCGTCCGATGCAGTTACCACAACGAACAAGGTCACTTCACCACAACATGCAAGTCTTTCAAGACCTACTTAGAGCAGCTTGTTGCGGGAGGCCACCTCGGCAACTTCATCGATCACGAGAAGACGACGGCTCGGGCACAGAGGACCGAAACAAACACCGAGGAAGAAGTCCAAACGATCCACGTCATACACGGTCCCCTAAACCCTGAGGCCGCTCGCATCATTTGGGCCGAGTTGAACGAAGCCTCCTCCTCCAAGCAGGTCATGTTAGTCGGTCCATAACCAAAACGCCCCAGAACCGATGACGGTTCCAAATGGACGATAACATTTACCGAGAAGGATCTCGACCGCATCCAGCTTCCCCACAACGACGCCCTCGTGGTCACGCTACGCATCGGAACTTTCAACGTCTGTCGCGTCCTCGTAGACCAGGGTAGTTCGGCAGAAGTCATGTACTACTCTCTGTTCAAGGATCTGAAGATTCCCAACACCAACCTCCGTCCCTCCGAAGTTCCTCTTATCGGCTTCAACGGAGCTCCTGTCTAGCCCATCGGTATGATCACTCTTTGATAGGTGCGTAAATATGTCTATTTACGCCCCCTAACTTAGGCTTGTTATGCCCATTTAGTACGATACTTGGAGTTTGATACTTGTTAATTATGTTTCAGGACTCTTTGAGCCGATGGATAACATTTGGAGTTAAAGCACAAAATCGGATTTTATTTTGTGTCAAAACAAAGTCGGTCGTCAAATTAATTAAAGCTCGAAGCGGCAACGATGAGTATATGATGTGCAATGGTTTTATTTGGGTCAAAACCCATTGTGACCCATTCATGATTGACTGGAAATTGGACCATAAAACCCACTGTGCTTAAACGTAGCTGGTGGCTTGAGGAATTAGTCACGGAAATTGGGCCCACTAATTACTTGCTTTGAAAGAACTAAAAGGAGGGACTGGGAACCGACAACGGGATTGGTCCACTGTATAAAGAAGAAAAGAGGGGTTTGAGATATATATTCTCCCACGGCAGAAAGAGAAAGGGGGCTGCCATCGGGACTTTTTCACACACGCAGAAACAGAGAGCGAGGCTGCAATCAGGAGGCAACAGTTCGACTACGCACTCGTGTATCACGGCCGAACCAACAATAGGAGCTTTGGGTTTTATTCTTTCACTATTCATTAGAAAGTTTTCAGTTTGTTGTTCAATGGAGTTCTGTTCTTACACGATTATTTGTTCTAACTCCATGAGTGGCTAAACTATTCGGCTAGGGTGATGAGGAGGTCTCTCCAAGTAGCGTAGTTGTTTGATTTCTAGGGTTTTATATTCAACTTGATTGTGTGACTTGATCGATTCATAAATTTTTATGAAGTTTTATATTTTTCCAATATTCGAATGTGTTTGTATCCATGGTTTCAAGCACCGTCATACAATAGTTTCTAATATTTCGAGATAGGCTTTGAGATAGATTATACGACGTGAGACGGATCGTGCCGTGGTTAAATCCAATGAGACGATCTGTGCCGTGTTGAGATAGCCTATACGAAGTGCGAATCTTGATTATCTTTGTGAAAATTATCGATAGGAATTGCTACCTTACGGTAATCTGGTTGAATGTTGAATATGAACCCTAGGTATCAAAACAATTGTGTTACAGAGGGAGACTGAATCGGAAACCCTAGTCCCTCCACTCATCAGTTTACAACTCCTTTAATTTGCATTCTAGTTTAATTTTAGGTTAATCAAATCCAAATCAAAATCCAATTTCCTTTTAGTTTCAGAATTAAATTAGAAATTAATTGAAATACTGCAACTTAGCTTTTTACTCTCCGTGGACGATCTCGGACTTAACTGCTATTCTTTGGGATAATTGTTAATTCCCTGTTTTATAAATTATATTTTTGGTGCGAAAACGACAGACCACTCTTCCTGTCCGCGCTGGCTCGGTGACTCTTGAAATGGAATTTGTGGTAGTTGACGTCCCTGGCCCTTACAACGCAATTGTCGGACGCACCTGGTTGCATAGGCTTAAAGCGATTGCCTCCACCTATCACCAAGTGGTCCGTTTCATTGGCACTCACGGGCACCAGGAAGACTTGTACGGAGATCAAGCTGCGGCCAAGAAATGCTACATCAACGCCGTCCGAAGTAACAAACAGACCTCCCGGGTTAATCTCATTGAAGTCCCCGAGGCCCCAATTTTGGAGGACGTCGGTAGACTCCCCGACGACAAAACCATAAAAGACGTGGCCACCATCCCAATAACCGAAGACGGTTCTCGCTTCTTCCTTGTCAGTTCCTCACTTAGTGATACTGATCGGAATGAAACGGTAGCTTTTCTCAGCCGGAACATCAAAGTGATCGCTTGGACCCCATATGAGATGCCCGAGGTCGATCCCTCCTTCATTTGCCACGAACTCAACATCGATCGAGCCAAACGCCCGGTCCTGCAAAAGGCACGACGGTCGTCTCCTCTTCATTCCGAGGCCGTTATCGAAGAAGTTAACCAGCTCCTGAACGCAGGGGCAATTACAGAAATCCAGTACCCCAAGTGGCTGGCCAACACTGTCGTAGTCAAGAAAAAGAATGGCAAATCGCGGGTCTGCGTCGATTACTCAAACCTCAACGACGCCTGCCCAAAAGACTTATTTCCCCTTCCTCGTATTGACCAGCTCGTCGACGCCACCTCCGGGCACGAGCGACTCAGCTTCTTGGATGCCTACCGGGGCTATCACCAGATTGCCATGAGCGAAGGCGATGTCGAAAACACGGCCTTCATCACCCCCCACGGCATCTTCGGGTATCTTGTTATGCCGTTCGGTTTAAAGAATGCCGGGGCCACTTTTCAGCGAATGATAACCAAGATGTTCGAGCGATTACTAGGCGACACTATGCTGGCTTACATCGACGATATGGTGGTCAAAAGTCAGCGCGCCGGTGATCATCTAGCTCACCTCTCCTAAGTCTTTGAGATACTCAAGAGCCACAAACTCCGCCTCAATGCCGAGAAGTGCGTCTTCGGTGTCAGCTCCGGAAAATTTCTTGGCCGCCTCGTTTCTCGACGCGGTATTGAGGCCGATCCTTCCCAGATTCTCGCCATTGATCAACTCTCGGCTCCCCACAACAAGCGCGATGTTCAGCGTTTGACAGGCATGGCCGCAGCTCTGAATCGGTTTATAAGCCGTTCTTCGGACAAATGCCAACCCTTCTTCACACTTTTAAAAGGCAGCCGACGGAGCTTCAACTGGACAGAAGACTGTGATCAAGCCCTCCAACGACTAAAGAAGTATCTTTCCAAGGCTCCACTCCTCGTCACCCCTCAGAACCAAGAGGACTTGTTCCTCTACCTAGCCGTCTCTCCGCACGCTGTAAGCTCGGTGCTCGTCCTGTCACGCCCTACTTTTTAAACATAAATAACAATACCATTTGAAGTATAAAACCTCACAATAGTACAGCCAATACCCCAAAATACAATACTGCTCCCAAATCCTCAATTTTGTCCACAAATATAATGTTTCAAATTAAGACATCCCAGTACATTACAATACAATTTGATTTTCAAATATATAGGTAGCTCCTGAAGAACCCCTTTTTATGCAAAGATGCACTCCATGCACTTCAAATCACTACCCCAGTGTTGTACCTGAAATGATAATAGGTTTGAGCAAACACGCGCCCAGTAGAGAAATCTTTACACAAGCTATACGAAAATAAGATGAAATATGTACCAGAGATGAATAAGTTTCAATGAACAACACGAACAACAGGGATTTACCACAATAGACAAATGGATATCGACTTCTATGTTCTAAGCATCTTATCGTGATTCCTATCAGACTCATGTCGAACTCAAGCTATACTAAATTCACATCAAACCGAACAAACTTACAATAGGTTCTCAACCACCTCATTTACTACATGCGCAAACACCACAATCCATCACAATTTCACATTACGGAATATCAACTCTCTTTCCCTTAAAACTTTCATTTTTACTTCAAATGACTTGTGAAAACCAAAACCAAACCAATACGGGTCGAGCTCCGGAATCCGAGCTCGAATACCGGAATCCGTTGACTCACACTAGAACCATTCCCACTTTTCATGTGTCCAACGCCATCTCATCGTATATGTCTTGAGCCGAAGCTCCTGCCGGGCTAATTATGGGATTCCGATATCCCCTGCCAAGCACCTACCGCGAAGGTTAGGCCTTGAGTGATCATTTTGAGCATAAGCTCCTGCCAAGCTAATTATGGGACCCTGATATCCCCTGCCAAGCACCTACCGCGAAGGTTAGGCCTTGAGTGTTCAATATGAGCGTTAGCTCCTGCCGGGCTAATTATGGGACCCCGATATCCCCTGCCAAGCACCTACCGCGAAGGTTAGGCCTTGAGTGATCATTTTGAGCATAAGCTCCTGCCAGGCTAATTATGGGACCCTGATATCCCCTGCCAGGCACCCACCCGTCGATGGGCCCCGAATGTTCGCGCGTCATTTACAAGTTCAAGTGTATCGTTCGTACAAATGTTGTGCAAGAAGCTTACATTCATAATTCTATAGTTCCATCACATTGAACAATCCCCTATGCATCACACGTAGCACATGGGACAAACAAAACCACCTGATTTCTCATTATGTATGTATATAATAATATAAACTCCCTTAAATGACTTAAGACTTTGGACAAAAGTTGGGACTTCACTGCATCAGGAGATTTTACTTTTGACAAGTTACCTACCGGTAGGAAATGGGTACCTACCGGTACAAACACAAAACAGTAAGCACCCAATATCATGGCAACAAAATTCTACCGGTAGAAAGAAAAGTTCTACCGGTAGGAATTCGGAATTTGGCGATTTTTCACAGCATGACAGATTGACATACCTCCACTCAAACCATCATAACTTTCCGTGAACTTAGAGTTTTAGGACGATTCCGGAGGCAAATGAAAGCTAACTTCAAGACCTTCAAACCGAGATAAAGTTTGCGTAAAACGGACATCGGATGAGAAAGTTATGGCCATTCGAAGTGGGCTGAAACCCAGAAAACGAGACAGATTGCAGACCAGATTTCAAAAATCCACCATCAATTCAATTCTCAACTGTTTTAGGTGATTCAAGCGGCATTAGAACGGGCTCTAAGTCTACTCTATTCCATATGAAAGAACCAAAATTCAATCATGAGTTTAAGAAGGTGTAAAACCCCAAAAACAAAGACCCTGTCCTGCAGATTTTCGGAAATGGAACAAACAACCTCAAACAACGAAACAATGCACGATCTAAGTACATAAACACCGTATAAACACATAACGAGGGTAAGAAATCCCTACCTCATGGGTTTTGAGCAAAACCCGACCCTTTGACCAAGTCAACCGAGCTCCCACGCGGTCCGATCAAGATTTTTCTTGGATATTCGGAAAGCCCGTGCTCCGTATAGCAATTTTAATTCTTGGACTTCGTTCGGAATCACGGTCTAAGGTGTTGAGATCGAAGAGAGAAGGGAGGAGAGAGTTTCGGAGGAGAGGAGAGAGTTTGGCCGAGAGAGTGAGAAAAAGAGAAATGGGAGAAAGTAGTCTCCTGGGGAAATTATTGGCATGGGGAGTAATCCCATGCTCCCACCCCACACACACACACGTGCACCTCTCGCACAATTACCCTTATATCCTCCCACGAACCCGTCACACCGAATATCCGAACCGTCTATTTCAACGGGCCGTACATTAACAAAGGAAAAAAAAAAATACAGCCTACAATAAAATAAAATAAAATAAATCACGGGTCTCTACACGTCCGCCAGGAGGGCCGGGAGCACCAGCCAATCTATTACTCCAGCAAAACAATGACTCCCGCCGAGACGCGTTATCTACCATTAGAGAAGCTCGCCCTCGCCCTCGTCTCAGCTTCCAGGAAGCTCGCTCCCTACTTTCAGTCACACCGTATCATCGTCCTTACCGAATACCCTCTCAAGTCTCTCCTCCGGAAGGCCGACCTCTCCAACCGAATCTCACAATGGGCCGTTGAGCTTGCCAATTTTGAAATCCATTTTCAGCCTCGGACAACAATAAAAGCCCAGGTGCTCGCCGACTTCGTCGCCGAGCTTACGCCGCCCAACACACCCGCTTCGGCACCCACCCCGAGCACCGAGGCAGTACTCCAGGCCAACCCTAGCACAGCCTGGCAGCTTTTTCACGGTGATGTTTGGAAAATGTACGTCGATGGCGCCTCCAACAGCCGAGGCGCAGGTGCAGGAATTGTTTTCCTCTCGCCCTCCGGTGTCCTGCACGAAAGCTCACTATCCATCAACTTCCCAGCCTCTAACAATGAGGCCGAATATGAAGCACTAATCTCGGGACTCAAGACTGCCGAAGCCATTGGCATCGAAGAACTCGTGGTTTATAGCGACTCCTAATTGGTGGTTAACTAACTCTCCGAGGAATATGAAGCTCGGGATGACCGCATGCGTACCTACCTCAGCACCGCAGTCCAGCTCATTAAACGCTTCAATGCAATCAGAGTCGAGCATATCTCCAGGGAACAAGACGCCCATGCGCCCTTGCAGGACTCGCTTCGGCATGCTCTTCTACAGGACACCGTTCCATGTCCTTCAATTCCATTGACAAGCCCAGTTTCGAACTTGAAGTGCTAGTTAAGGAGGTACTCAACATAAAGCTTGGCCCGAGCTGGATGGACGAAATTGTCCTTTACCTGCGAGACGATTCCATTCCCACTAACAAAAAGGAGGCTCACCGACTCCGAAACAAGGCCGCTCTCTTTTGGCTCAATCCAAACGGGAAGCTCTACCGAAGATTATTTACCGGTCCATATCTACTGGTTGCACACCCACACCAAGTACAGGGCATCATTGAAGAGCTCCACTCCGGCGACAACGGTTGCCATTCCGACGGTCGGTCCCTCGCTCACCGAGCCATTTCCCAAGGATATTGGTGGCCGACAATGAAGGAGGATTCTGAAGAGTTCGTCAAACGCTGCAAAAAATGTCAAATGTTCGCCCCTATCATCCACCAGCCAGCTCGAGATCTTAGTCCCCTCACAAGCCCTTGGCCTTTTTCCCAATGGGGCATGGATATCGTCGGTAAGCTCCCCGTTGCCGTAGGAGGATTTAAGTTCCTCCTCACCGCCACAGACTATTTTTCAAAATGGGTCGAGGCCGAACCTTTGGTAACTATTGAAGAAACAGACGTCATTCATTTCGTTTGGCGAAACATTATTTCACGCTTCGGTGTCCCTTTCGCCATTATTACAGACAATGGAAGGCAGTTTATTGGACAGAAGTACCGAGCCCTATTAGATGAGTACGGCATCAAATGGGACACATCCACTCCGGCTTACCCCCAGGGCAACGGACAGGCCGAGGCTGCAAACAAGGCAATTTCATCTGGACTTAAGCGACGACTCGAGTCACGACGGGGAAAGTGGGCCGAAGAGCTACCTAGGGTACTCTGGGGCTACCGTACCACCCCTCGGCGATCCACTGGTCGCACTCCTTTCTCCTTAGCATTCGAAATGGAGGCGGTCATCCCTCTCCAAGTCGGACTCCCAACAATGCGTACAGAAAACTTTGATGAGTCGGTCAACAACAACAGCATTGCTTCAGACCTCGACTTAGTCGAAGAAGAACGTGACAATGCAAAGATCAAGCTCGCATCGTACCAACAGGAGGTTGCAAAAGGCTACAACCGAAGCGTGCGCCTCAGGTCGTTCAAGCCCGACGATCTCGTCTGAAAAAAAGTGGTGGAGAAGTCCAGAAAGCGAAAGCTAATGCCCAACTGGGAGGGCCCCTACCGAGTTCTCAAGTACCTCGGCTCAGGAAACTACAAATTGGAGAAGCTGGATGGTTCCCCCATCGCTAAGTCATGGAATGCAAACAACCTGAAGAAGTTCTACGGATAGTACTCGGTTACCGAAGCCCAATAAATCTCTATTATGTTGAATTTTCCTTTAAAGTTTCGAAGGCAACTTGCTTATGTATGGGCAGCACTCCAAGTTTGAATGAGAATTCTCTTTGGCACTATTCGTACCCTTTGCTGTTTAAATTATTTACACTCGGTCCGTTCTTGCCCGGACCGTTTTATACCGACTTTAGGGATATTGTTCTCCCATAGGTGATACCCTCGGACAAAATTCCCACCAAGTCGCCCAGGCCTCTTCGGTCGTTTGGAATTCTGGTCACTGGCTTTAAGGATACTCGGTCTCCTCCCGAGCCCCTTATACCGACCCATCAAAAGTTTTCCACTGCTCGGACTCACTGCGTCCCGAACATATGGCAGAAGCCATATCCCTTCGTGACTCCGGCCTACATCCCTAAGCAGTAATACCATCTCGCGTTTACTCGCTAGACTTATTTCCATTAAACAAACGGGTGTGCAAACCCAAAATTCATTAAACAATTGCTTCTGCTTCGGTCCTTACCGACCCTCCTAAAAGCAGGGGCTTCGGATCAAGTCACTCTTTTTTGATTAAACATCTTTTTTATGCTTGGCAAAACTCTTCGGTTAACGCTTCGGTTAAACTTGTTTCTACAAACTTTTCAAGTCTCACCGAAGCAGGGGCATCATAACCCAAGGAGCAAACCAATCATACAAGCATTTCAAAGATAACATTCAGGAAAAGAAAGCATTCATTTACAAAGCATTATGGGTTTCAGCAACAAACCATAAACAAAAAGTTACTGCTTCGGTGTTAAGTATTTACAAGCCCTGGAACGGCAAACTCTAAATGTCCGGAGCCGTCCAGTCAAAGTTACAGAATCTAAATACATAAAATCTCAAAAATAAAAGGAAGACACTATCCTAAGCATGAGCTTGGGGGTCGAGCTGGTCCTCGGGCGCAGGGGCATTTGGATCGGCTTGGTTTCCGAGGTTCTGGTTCTCGGACACAGGCTCCACCACCTCTTCCTCTTCTTCTGGAAGGACAAGCTTTTCGGGAGGTGCCTCGGGAAGTGTTCGGAGATCGGAGTCTTCAGGGAGGTTGAGTCTCCTTACCAAGGCTTCATGGCCATACCGAAGGCCGTCCAAGAAACGGTCCCGATGCAGCTCGGCCTCGATCTCCCGAACCTGCTTTTTATATTCTACTCCGGCTGCGTCCCAACCTTCATCGTAGCCTCTCTTCCTCGCGAAGTCAACCTTTGCAGCCCGAGCGACTCGGAGGGTGTTGGCATCCTCCTTGGCCTTGGCGGCCCTGCCCTCTGCCTCCACCCTCTCCCTGTCACACCTTTGAAAGTCTGCCAGGTAGAGCTTGCAAGTCTCTCGAGCCAGCTTGAGGTCTTCCTCCTTCCGGGCTAACTCCCGATTCAGCTTCTCGGTCGCTTCTTCCTGCGCCTTGTACCGGTCATTGACAGCCAATGCCCGAGCACCCGCCTGCAAACAAAAAGCAAAAAAAGATTCACCAAGTGCAAACATTTAGATTGAAAAAAGCGGGACGCAAACCAGTAACTTACAGTGAAAAGAGCCTGAGCTATCTCGGCAGTGACGTCCTCGGTCAAGCCCGTGACAGCCCGGGCATCCCTCGGAAGAATGCTCCCTCGGAGCATTCCGAAGGCCACGCCGAGGTTCTTGACACTGTCGGCATGGTGGATCTGGCGACCGGCGAAGTGGCGGAACTCCGGAGCCCATGGGAGTTCCCTCGGATTGACCCAGGAGCCATCCTCCGCTCCACCGATCCCCCCTCCGGGCTCTCCCTGCTCCTCCTCGATCAGGATCGGCTCCCGATCTCCCCCTTCTTCGTCTCCCTCGTCATGCTGAGTCCTCTTCTCCGGGGGCTCCTGTGGTGAAACAGAAGTCGCCCTCGAAGTCCTGGCACCAGGCGTACCAGGGACTGTTCCCCTGCCCCGACCAGCCGGCCTCCGGCGCCTGAGATTCAGCACCTCGCGAGTTTCGGGGCTCGCCATCTCCTCGCTCAGTCCGGTTCTCTCTGGAGTATCTCGGTCGATCTCCTCGCGAAGGATGCCCTGAGGTCCGAAGTTACTCTCCTCGGTCTCGGTCGCGCCCTCTCCTCTTCCCCTCTCCCCTCGTCCTCGTCCTCTCCCTCTGCCTCGTCCTCGGCCTGCCCTCGGGACCCCCTGCTGCCTCGGCTTCTTCTTTAAAAAGCTCGTATAAGTGGGGACGTACCCGAGCAGTTCTGAAGCGTACCGACTAGTGATGGGAATGGCGTAGGCCGCTGTAATCCGGGCCCGGTTAGCTCTCTCCCGAAGCTCTTGAACGATTCCCTCGGCTGCAAGGCAAAACCAAAACAAGGGGTCAGTATAAGTACGCAGGGCATAACAAAAACATACAAAGTATCTACCGAAGAGTAATTTCTATCAACTAGGAGCCCCGGTCCCAAATTGCACCCTAGTAGTGGTATCTGCATTCTCCCCGGGCCCGAACATATAATTTTCGGTCACCGAGACGTAAATGTTCGCCCACTCCTCGGAGTCGAGGAGACGGTCGACAAGGAACGTGTCATATTCCGTCCTGCACGAGAGGTAATGTCGGTTGCTTTCTCGATTGACTCCCACGAGATATACGCCGAAGAGTTCCTCGACCCCCAAAGGTCAGGTTGAACTGCCTCCTCAGCTCAATAACGCTTGTGATGATTCGGTAAGAGTTTACCGTGAGCTGGGACGAGGTAAGAGAGAGGGTTCGGAGAACTCGTCGGATAAATTGATGAAGGGGGAATCTAACCCCTCCCTCAGTAATTGCCATCAAGGGAAAGATCAACTCCTCTGGTCGGTGAGGAAGGGTCTTGGGGTTGTTGTCAGGAAGCAGCCGGACCTCTACGTCCGGAGGGATGCTGTAAACCCTTCTGAACTCGGAGTATGCAGCCGGGGTCCCATTAAAGTATTGGTTCAGATGGGGACACGGCCTCATCGGCCTCCTTCGTCCCCGAACCTCCTCGGGGGCATCGGCGAATGGGCCCGGTTCGTGGCCCGAAGTACTAGGGATTTCCATCTCCCAAGGAGCGAAGGCTGTGACGGAGCGTGAAGCTCTAAGAGGGTCCGAAGGCTCAATGACGTCCAATGGGATTCGGTAAACAGCCTGGGCACGACACTCCTCAAAGATTTCCTCAAGGTCGGTAGAAGAGAAGCTACTGGTACTGTCCGAGGAGACTTCAACAACCATTCGCCCCTTCCTAGCAAAAAAAAAGATGTGTGCAAAAACCCGTTAGCTATATGCCCAGGGAAAAGCAACATGACCTAGCAAATAGGGACGAAATGGTCATCGCTCCTCGGTATATTTCTGGGGACCTTTCCCCGAGAAAGGTCTCCGAGGCCAGTGGTTGTTTCTATGATCTCGGGTTGAAGATTGGCCTCGGAAAGAATATGGCCCTCGGGTTGAATTTAGACCTCGGGGAAACTAAGAACAAAGCACTGGAGACGCCCAGCGCCGCCGTAGGACGAACAGCGGCGAACGGCGGTACAACCACAACGCGTAAGGAATGTGGATCAAAGGGAAGAAAACTTGAAGAAAATGATCAAAACATGAAAACCAGCAACTGAAGATCGTCATACCTTTGTTTTGTGTCGAGATCCGCGTCCAAAACGCTTAAAATCTTGATTGAAAGTTGGAAACAGACGGCGGCGCTGGTTCGTTTTCAGAAGTGGAGGAAAAGTAATCGTCTCACCTCTGTCTTCCTTATTCATAATGGGAGAGGTGGAAGGCTGCGCGGGAAACGAAGCGTTATGCACCGAGCCGTTAGATCTTTGACGCGTGTTATCATCAGACGGCCAGCATCAGGGGCTCTGCACCGAGGACAGGCGCCGGATATTCAGACCTTAGGCGTGATGACGCGTGTCACCGAAGCGACATTTCGTACCAATCAACTGACACGGCACGTGCCTAGACAGCCTGTCTATTCTGAGACCTCGGCAACTGCTGACATGTGGCTCTCGTCTCTGGCACAGGTGGAACGGGATCTACCGAGGCAAGCGTACTCTCCGGTAGTTCTCTAAGGAAAGGATCAAGGCCTGATGTTTCATATAATGAGGTCAAGACCCTGAAGCAAGGGTACAAGGCTCCAGGGGCTTGAGGGGCTATTGTGGAGGCTTCGGTCATGGCCTTGGTAATCTGACCAGACCACCATTAACCGAGGTCTCATATCGGCACGGTCTATAGGATTGTACAGGCAGGCCAGTGTATATCCTTCTGTTTACTCGCTCGGTATCAAGTCTCCTGTTAACTCTTCGGTTTATTACCGAAGCAAGCATTCCGTTAGTCTCTTGAAAGATTGTACATAGCAGAAAGGTGACCAAGAGCGATACGTGGCGGATAGGATCATCCAGGCCAGGTCTGACCATGTGCTCCGTAACCGCCTTATCCGGTGCGTCATCTGTGATGTCATCCGAGGCGGTTACCCGAGCGTATCCTTCACGCACTAGCTTGGAGGCCAAGCAAACCTAGGTCTATAAATACAAAGGGATACTCATCTTTGAGAGGTGTGCCATCTTTCCCTAACCCTAGATCTATATCCTCCTATGAGATCTAACTTGATCGTCGGAGGGTCACTGGGCTATTCTAGCCCTAGTGACTTGTTGTAGGTTCAGAGGTGGGTGAACGGAGCAACGTAAGAGAAATACTAACTCAGGTCAAGGTCCCTCCTAAATCGAACCCCTACAAGTACTAATAATCCAGAATAATAGGCAACAATGGTCGAGAAATCCACAAGTCAACTGATAAATGCCCGGAATATATCTAGCCTCAATAGCAGAAGATTGCGATGCATTGTTGAAATCTCTCTGGCATTTTATAGGCTGAAACTGATCTCTCCTGGTCTCTGAATCGCAGGATCCGGGATGCAATTAGCGTATCCTTTTTTCATCACACATCAGGATGAGACCAACATATTTTGTTTTGGGCCCACACCTAATCATGCTTGAGCCTAAATGATTTGACTATGCTTTCAGGCAGAGTAAATGATAAGGACTTATTTGCCACTGAGATAAAAAAAAAATGGGGGATATGTCTCTACTATATTGTATTGCACGAGATTGCCTGAGAAGCCCTGAGTGCGACAAGTGGCCTAACTTAAAATTTCTACATATATTTTTGTTTAAATATTTTAAAATTAAATTGGTCGAAACGATAAGATAACTTAGAATTTGGAAAAAGCTATTGGTTAGGGTTCAATCCAATCTATTTCTTATCTCTCTCTATTATATATATTGCCGTATGAAAATACGTTTTTTAAATCTTTTTTATAATATTTTTTTCAATTCCCGTACATAGCACGGGTTAATGCTAGTTCTTCTTGATATGGTGGGAGGCAATTCGTTATAAATTAAAAATAGCAGAGCATCTTCAATTGCTATGCCAAGAAAATTAAGCATGATGCCTCACGATTTCTTTTAGTCGAAAGTACGGATAATAGTGCACACACAGTCACACGCAAACCATGGGTGCATGTGTGTGTGTGTTTGTTCTCTTATATATCTACCTCTATAAATTGTGTGTCTGACCCTACCTTTTACTCTTGTCCTACCATCCCACTTTAGTCCTCCTAGCTTGTGTAGTATGGCTCAATTGATGGGTAATCATGAGATAGAGTCAATAAGCCTTGAGCTGGAAGAAATAGGAAAAAGTTTGAGTTCATCCTTCCGGCGCCTTACCTCTAGTTTCAGAAAGAGTTCAGGTTTGACTTCTGCAAATGATGATGATGTTGAGAATCAGGAAAATGCCTTACTGTGGGCTGAGCTTTACAGACTGCCAACAATTAGGAGGCTGAGATCGTCTTTGGTTGATGAAAATGATGAAAGCAAAGTTGATGTTCAAGGGAAAAGGGTAGTCGACGTTACTAAGTTTGGTGCTCTAGAACGACGCAAGTTTGTTAAAAAACTTATCAAACACATTGAGAATGACAACCTTTGGTTGTTGCAGAATATGAGAAACAGAATATGTGGGGGCGTGATTTCTTCGTGCTCCTTCAGGTGTGGCCGCCTCCGAATGTGGGACCGTGAATGCTAACGCCGGTCTTGATGTACCTGCAGAACCGGAGGGGGCTGTTCCTCCGGGAAGAAGCTCCGATGAATAAGTCAGTAGGTGGAAAGAGGGAGAAGTTTAGTAAGAACAATATGTTGAAAGAGAGAAGTGCTGTTCAAGCCCAGATTAGGGATCTTTTTTCTCAGTGGTAATGCTTCTCTATTTATAGGCAAAGAGATGGAGTGCTGAGCAAGTTGGTCATACTTCCCACGTGTCACGTTCTGCTCGGTTGGCGCCTTCTAGCAGGGCCATTTAATGAACACCACTTCTCTAGTCTTTCAGAGCCACATGGGTTGATGTCAGAAAGGTCATATCGTTCAGAGATGTCACTTCGAATGTCAGAGAAGACAGCTTACTTATCAGTAGATATTTATGGAAGGTTCCACAATCGTCTAAGCTCGGCGGGACTCACTTCCGCCATACGAATTATCCGAGCGTAGGATATCCCGACCGAAGAAAACCCTAGCCAAACAAACGGAAGTTCGTATCTGTGCGCTTGATGAGACCCCGAGCGAACTCATATGTCATACGTTCGGATACAGCTTATAATCGTTCGGTGAAGTACTCGTGGTTCAGTCTATCATTCGGATAAATATTGGCAAGTTTGGCCGAAGCCCAAACTTATTTACAGGTGAACTGAGGTAACTTAGATGACAGATCAAACAGCGTGTGAATCCTCACTCCCCCTTTCTGGACCTTGTAACCCTTCGGATATTTCGGCCCACTACAGAATATATAAGTAAGTCTTTTTTTAGATATCCCTATGCCGATAATCATTGCACACACACACAAGCCCGTGGTAGCATACATAAACATCTAAAAGAAAATCCAGAGTAAACAAAATTGGATGGATAAAGAATCTTTTATTGTTCATGCATTATACCTAATCTTACAACTTTATGCCATTCTGTGCAATGGATGTTCTAAGTCCTCTTTGTCAAGCAATGAAGGTAATAGTCTTAAGTAAATAACTTTTTACCATAGCATGACATTATGTTTGCTGTTGGCTCTTCATTTTCATCTCTAATTGTCTATGTAGGCGTACTTGTTCATGATTGTCCTTGAAATTAAGGATCTATTTATGGGTTATTGAGGCTTGAATTGATTCTGGTAGGGTTGGTGTACAATTGCCGAGAGTAGAAGTGAGATATAGCAATCTGCGCGTGGAAGCAGAGTGTGAGGTGGTTCACGGAAAGCCCGTCCCAACTCTATGGAATTCTCTCAAAAGTATTGTTTCAGTAAGTATCGAATTTCTTCGAGTAAATTAAATCTTTCTTGCTGTGTATGAATTTGGGTGGTTTTCTCTGCCTGCCAATGACTTCTGTTCTGGACTCTATGTTGAGGGTGCAAAGGATATGAGTTTATTCTAGAACCAAAAGCAACAATACATTACAGTTTATATGCTAAATTAATTTTATCCAACTCATTGATTGGCCAAGCATGATATGATCGATTTGGGTTCTTCTGAATGTGCCGTCGCACTTTTTGAAAGACCGGAGAGGCTAGCTCGTAAGCCAAATGTTAGGTGGTTCTTTGGCCCGCAAGATAGAAGTCAAAGGTATTATGGTTGTATAACTCACCAAATACCAAAAGACAATCCATATCTTGTTTGACTGGCTATTGTTTCCAACACAAATGAATGAGTCCATGTTTTGGGTCCACACTAAGTTAATTAGATCATTTGTTGTCCATGTACATTTGTCAATTGATTACTTTATGCATTTTCGTAACAGGACTGTTTCCTGCTACCTGGTTTGAAGTCACAAGAGGCCAGGATAACCATTATTGATGATGTCAATGGTATCATTAAGCCTGGAAGGTGAGACTAATTTGAAGCTTAATCTAAATTTTTACCATACGTTATTTGCCATTTAAGATCTAATATCCCTTCAAAGTGAATAAAAATATGTTGATGACACAGAACTCAAGAATCATTTTATTGACCATTAAAGTTCAAATGAGTTGACTTTGGGAAACCAATTATATTTTCTGGATTCAACTTAGCGTCATGCTTGTTTTGGCTTAATAATTAAATCAGATTAATTTGTCTTTATTGATTTTTTTAATTTTTTTTTGCGTTTGGTAGTTTTGCGTCAACTTTTATAGATTATTGGCTTGTCTCGACAAAAGAAATCAAAAAAATAAAAAAATACGAACAAAACTAATCTTTTTTAATAAACACGAAAATAATCCCAAAATTTTGTCAGTTTTGGATTATTTTTGTCTTTAGTGACCTTTTTAAGATGTTAATCATAATTTTTATTTGTTTCATATGCCTAAGAAAAAATCACTTTCGTCCATTGTTTCCTTCGGAATGTTGCATATTTTTATGAGTCTACTCAAGTAGGCCTATCATTGCTGCAGGATGACTTTACTACTTGGTCCATCAGGATGTGGAAAGACTACACTATTGAAAGCACTTTATGGAAATCTAGACAAATCTCTCAAGGTCCCTCATATCTTTCCCTCTCTAATACCAAGCATTGATACTAGGGGTGTCAAACAGGTGGATTTGGGCGAGTTGTATAGGGGTTGGGTCTTTAATAAGTCATTGACCCAACAACCTATTTAGTTAGACAATTATTACTCATACACAACCCGACTCATACATAAAAAGTGAAACCCAACACGCCCATTAACGAGGTTATATATCCGTATTAAAATTACACACCCAATTTATGTTTGTTGACCCATAGGATTCAAGTGGGGTGGCTCAAGTGGAGGAGCGCTACTGGTGTACTGTGTGACAAGAGGGTACCCATAAAATTAAAGGAAAAATTCTATAGAACTGCCATTAGACTAGCGATGCTTTACGGGACAGAATGTTGGCCTATTAAGAAACAACAGGTGAACAAGATGGGTATAGCAGAAATGAGAATGTTGAGGTGGATGTGTGGTAAGACTAGAAGAGACAAAATTAGAAATGAAACGATTCGTGAGATGGTAGGTGGAACATCCATAGAAGAGAAGTTGAGGGAAAATAGGCTAAGATGGTTTGGGCATGTCTACCGTAGACCAAGAGATGCAGTAGTTAAGAGAGCAAATAGGATAGCTTTGGGTTGCAATGCTACGAGGAGGGGTAGACTTAATTGACATTAGATGCTGTGGTACACAACGATATGAGTATAGTAGGTTTGTGTGAACAAATGGCTCTTCTCAATGGAAAAAAATGATTTATGTAGCCGACCCCAAGTGATTGGGACTTAAGACTCGGTTTGGTTTGGTTTGGTACCCAATTTATGTTCGTATATGAAAAAAATTCATGGGGCTCTTGTAATTTTATGTTAGTAAGTTTGGGGTGGCAAAAGAAATTTTGGGGGTGGCACTAGTAAATTTTTGATGCCATTAGTAATTTTTGGAGTGACATTAGTAATTTTTTGAAGTGGCCTTAGTAATTTTGGGGGGTGACGCTAGTAATTCGTAGTATATGAATACCCTTTTGGGTAAATATTGTTTGACCCATTTAACCAACCCATTTGAGACTTGGGATGAGTCAAAATTGGGATGTGACCCATGGTAACCCGTCTCATAAGTGGGTTGGATTTGAGTGCATTCAGAGTGGGTAGGCTTGGGTGGGTTCAAAGATATAATGCAAATACAAGAACACGCACTTTATACATCCATTCAAGTGTATGATAGAAATTTGAACATTCTCTTACATGAAACTTGGATTCTGCTGGGCTCTTGTTTAGCATAGCTTCTAAGGAGCACCCATTTCTCAGGTGGTCCATATGTCAATGTGCTTTGGTTACACTGGAAGTCTGATATGGTAGTTTTTACCTTTGAATTTAGCAACAATGGAGGAAATTGAACTCCTGATTTTTCTTTTTGCCTAAAGTGGATGATGAATAGCATAAAAGATGAGCTGATTTACCCATAAAAAAGGATCTAATCACTGATGTTAAGTACTTAAGTTGATTACTTCACTCAAGGCATGAGGTGTGTACGGCTAACATTTTACACACTGCTGGTTGATAGATTGGTAGTTTACGTTATTCCATTGGAAGGTACCTTCTATTTGTTCATCCTTTCCTGCACAGGTCACTGGGGAGGTTTCTTACAATGGATACAAACTGGAAAAGTTCATTCCTCAGAAAACTTCTGCCTATATAAGTCAAAATGACCTACACATCCCTGAAATGACTGTGAGGGAAACACATGATTTTTCTGCTCGCTGTCAGGGGGTTGGAAGCCGAGCAGGTACGGACGCTTTTAGAAAGAAAGAAAAAGGTCATTTTATTGGATTTTTGTCCGTGGGGTAAAATTTTGATGGTTGTAATGGAAATTATGTAAATTTTTTGTATATTCGCAGAGACTATGGCTGAGGTTAGCATACGGGAAAAACATGCAGGAGTTTTTCCAGACGCAGATATAGTACTTACATGAAGGTGCTCTCTTAATATCTGCGTCTTCTTTTACCTCACTTGTTGCCGGTGTTCCAACATGTTTCATGAGCAATAGAATGTCCTGAGTCTACAATGTCACCTCATGGCAAACTGCGGCCTGCTTCTATTCAGGCATTTGTTGGTAATGATTAAAGTACTTCTCTTTATGTGTGTGTGGTGAATATCATAGTCAAAATATCTCTCTCCCTCTCTCTCATTTATTCTTGTAGTTTCCACAAGGGGCTTGTAGAAACTCAAACCCAAAAGTAGTTAATGAATTAAGAGTGTCATCACGCTTATATATTGCATATTATGTTGGTACACAAGCAATGTGAGACTTTGCTTGACACCCTCCTTGACGCCCTACATGCTCACTAGGTGGCACCTACTGTGTGCATGCCAGGGGCACGCAACCTAGCCATCCTTGGTACCTGGCTCCGATTACATAATACTGGTCTTGAACATAATTCTACCCCAAAACCTATCTGTTGAAGTAAGGATACTCTCAATTTCAAAAAAAAGTTAAGGATGTCCACATGCTTATATACCATAAGCTTCACAACTTGAACCAAATTGGACTCAGATTTTGCAGTTACATTTCCCAACGTCAATAACGTGTATTAAGAACATAACAAATAGTAGAACTGCAAAAGAATTGTGTTGCGATAACATTTCTGACATAACAAATAGTAGAACTGCAATACAATTAATAATCATGTTCTCTAAGGGCTATATCGCTTAAATGCCTATATTGCTTTGTAATGTTATTGTCATGTTGATGCTATTGCTATATTATATAATAATAATTAAGAATTTTGCATACCAATGCTCTGGACTATCAATGAAGGAAGCATGGTAATGTGCACATAAATTGATTTGGGTCTCTAGGCCTGCCCTCTCTAATGCCATTTGGCTTTGATTTGGGGGCATGGTTTTACAACAAAACGTCCTTGTAGCTCCTCGGTTCTTGGAGGTTTAGGGGGCCACTATTTTAATGGTATTTTGAGAGCAACCACTTTGTGCATATATTGCCAAAGGTTAGGTCTGTCTCCAATCATCCCCCGCCCATACCCCCAATGATTGGGGGACTAGATGGGTTATGTTATGTTGTTGTTGTTGTTGAAGAAAAGGGAGGTTTGGTCTCGCTCCGTCTAATGATTCAGCTTCCTGTTGAGACACAATTAAGACTTGAAGTTCGTTTACACAGTACGAGAAAGACAATTATAAAGAATGGGACTAAAGCAACTTTTCTTTATTATCATTACATAATATAGCAATAGCATCAACCTGACAATAGTGCCCAGATCGTTAGGCCTTTCGTGTGGGTCGGAACTTACCCGAACAATGAATTTTGCTACCTTAGGACTTACATTTAAACAAGAAACTAAACTCAGGATCATGACAGCCATTGTATCAATGATAATGTGATGAGATAGTGTTCTTCTGTCTTATATTGTCCTAGTAAATGGGCAGTTTCTTTAATGGGCAAAGGTCGTTGATTTCATCTTTTGGTATTCTTAATGTGTGTGACTTTGCTTATCTTGTATAGTGTTTATGTTTTTATTTCATCAGGCAATTTCTATTGAAGGACAGAAGACTACTCTCCAGACTGACTATATTTTGGAAGTAAGTCTTTCAATAGAGCTGGCATTGATCTCCTTCTCTATCATTGCTTGGAAAATGCTTTACCCATCGATGATTTTGTTACTCAGATTTTAGGACTTGACATATGTGCGGACACAATAGTGGGAGATTCTATGAGAAGAGGTATCTCAGGTGGTGAAAAGAAAAGATTGACTATAGGTACTCTCCTATTTTTGCATTTGGATCTGGAATACAGGGAGTTTGAATGCTAGAATTTGATGCAAGGCAACTTACGACAACATCACAATAGGCCTTTGAAAATTTCTATTTCCACTGCCTTTCAACTTTTCAAGCACATGCATTTACTCTGTAGAAATTTTTTATTGGTATTTTGCAAGCGAGATGATTATAGGTCTCACAAAAGCACTATTTATGGATGAAATATCAAATGGCTTAGAGAGTTCTACCTCATATCAAATTGTTGCTTGTCTTCAACAACAAGCACATATCGCAGATGCTACTATTCTTGTGGCACTTCTTCAGCCTGGACCAGAAACCTTTGATCTCTTTGACGACATCATTCTTATGGCAGAAGGGAGGATTATCTATCATGGACCTCGTAGTCATGTTCTAGCTTTTTTTGAAGATTGTGGATTTAAATGTCCAGAAAGAAAAGGGGTAGTTGACTTCCTTCAAGAGGTAAGTTTATCGTTCTTCATCTGGATTTCTTCCTCTGGATTTAAATGTCCAGAAAGAAAAGGGGTAGTTGACTCCCTTGTAGGTTATATCTAGAAAAGATCGAGCACAGTAATGGCACCAAGCTGAACGGTCTTGGAGTTACTTTTCTGTTGACTCGTTTTACAAGAAATTCAGGGAATCTACTTTTGGGGAGAAGCTAGATGAGGAACTATCAAATCCATTTACAAAGTCTCAGAGCCATAAGAATGCAATTTCTTTTAGCAAGTATTCACTCTCTAAATGGGCGCTCTTTAGAGCTTGCATGTCAAGGGAATATCTTCTCATGAGGAGGAATTCTATTATTTATATATTCAAATCAATTCAGGTTTTGATCAATGATTTCCTATTCCCTCATCCTCACTTTTTTGTTCTATCCCAAAAAAAAAAAAAACTGTTCATGCATTTTTGTGCCAAATTCTTATTCTTTTGGCACAAGGCCCTGGAGAAAATAGAAGCTTCAATTCTTCTTCTTTGCGGCTTTTTATCGCAGCAGCTTTCATGACAACTATGATCATGAGAACTCGGATGGGTGTTGATGTCATTCATGCAAACTCTTATGTGGGTGCTTTGTTCTTGGCTATCATCATTCTTTCTCTTGATGGGTTTCCGGAGTTGCCGATGACTGTTGCAAGACTTGCTGTCTTCTACAAATAGAGAGAATTGTACTTTTATCCAGCCTGGTCATACGCAATACCTACAACAATTCTCAAGGTTCCTCTTTCACTGTTGGGAGCTCTAATTTGGACTTCTCTTACTTATTATGGCGTGGGATACAATCCTAAGCCTGGAAGGTTAGTTTGTTTTGAACATATATTCTCTATTCTTCGAATAAGAAATTGATTTGAGGAAGTTACCGTAGTATATTTCTACAAGTATTTGAATCAACTATCCGTAATTAAGTCAGTTTTCATTGATTACATATCTACGTACCAAGCTTCATTGATACTTCCAAATACACACACACACACACAGACTCCTTGTAAAAAGTTTAACTTAATGGAGTACATTCTCTACCATTGGCTCTGTATTTTAGGTTCTTCCGACAGTTTATTCTACTTTTTGCTCTGCACTTTGCTACAACGTCTGCGTTTTGTTTCTTGGCATCTGTCTTCCGTACCGTGGTCGTTTCTACAACAGCTGGTAGTTTGTTTCTCTTATTTGCCTTTTCATTCGGTGGCTTCGTTATCCCAAAATGTAAGGTTTCATGACCTCTTTCAAATTTGAGTTTCGGAAAATTATTTAGTAAAACTAAGTTATACCCTCTTGTTGCTTACAGACTCTATGCCAACTTGGTTCAAGTGGGGATTTTGGGTTTTCCCTACGACTTATGGTGAGATAGGCCTTGTTGTAAATGAATTTCTTGCTCCAAGATGGCAAGAGGTGAGTATCTAGCTAGGGTAAACACAAACTTTTGTTTCTTAATCCAATTACTGAAATCTTCAAGCTGCATCTCTCTCTCTTTTTTCTTTTTTTTTTGGCTTCGAAGTTCGTTTAACTTCATGGTCAGACAGTGGTACACTCAGTGTTCCAAAACAATACAAGTTGTGGGCCATTTAGATAATGTTAATCAATATTCAGTTACCACAGCACAGGTCCACAGTAAGCGACTTCAACAACAGCAGTCACAACAAGATGTCTTAGTTTATTGGATAAGCTACAATAGTGAAAGAACACTAGCATTTCTTGACTATATCAGCTCCTTCATTCTTCGATTTTTCATGTTTTTATTGTAGACACTTGCAGGGAATACAACAATAGGGAAAGCAACACTTGAAAACCGTGGACTTGACTTTAGAGAATACTTCTTCTGGATATCGGTTGGTGCCTTACTTGGGTTTGCAATATTATTCAATATTGGGTTTACTCTGGCCTTAACCTTCTTAAACCGTAAGTTTACCTGTCAATTACTTGAAGACAAGAGAAGAATATCGTAGTGATATATGCTTGTTGTATTTCAAAATGAAAATGCAGCTCCTCGGTCTCGTGCTATTATTTCCAATGAAAAGCTCTTCCAAATACAAGGAAGTGAAGATTCCTCCAATGGTGTCGACAAAGAAGCAAAGTCAAAGCGTTCCCATAAATCTACGTCAAAACCTCATAAAGGTCGTGTCTTTGCATTATTCGTCTTCCTCTTCTAATGAGTCTTAGAACATTGCTTCAAATGCTAACTTCCTTTGTTAATTGTGTTGAGATTTTATTCCTATTGCAATTAATAAAGGTGACTAATCTAATTTTACAGATCGGCTGGTTTTACCTTTTGAGCCCCTAACTTTAGTATTTCAAGATGTGTAGTACTATGTTGAAACCCCCTTGGTATTCACATGAACAAATCTCTTACAAACTTTATGAGGCCTTTCGATATCTCTAGTTGTCAGATGATCTTATCTTGTGTGATTTTCCATTTGAATTCAACTCAGGCAATGATAGAAAAGGGTTTCACTCAGAAAAAACCTCAACTTCTTTGTGATATTGCGGGTGCATTAAGGCCTGGTGTTCTTATAGCGTTGATGGGTGTTAGTGGAGCTGGAAAAACAACTCTTCTTGATGTTCTTGCTGGACGGAAAACTAGTGGCACTGTGGAAGGAGATATTAGGATTGGAGGACATCCTAAGGTTCAAGACACTTTTGCTAGGATTTCGGGTTACTGTGAGCAAAGTGACATTCATTCCCCACAAGTTACAGTAGGAGAATCCATCATCTTTTCTGCTTGGCTGCGTCTGCATCCTGAAATTGATTCAACAACTAAATTTGTATGACCTATCTCTCAAGTATATGTATGTACATACGAGTTAAATTTGATCTTGGATTCTTCCAACATATTTTAAGATTAATTTCACTTTTACGGCCTGTGTATATCTTCACAGGAATTTGTGAGAGAGGTTTTGGAGATCATGGAGCTTGATGAAATAAGAGATTGCTTGGTTGGATTGGCCGGTGTCAGTGGTTTATCAACTGAACAGCGAAAGCGGCTTACAATAGTAGTGGAGCTTGTTGCTAACCCCTCCATTATTTTCATGGATGAACCTACAACTAGATTGGATGCAAGAGCAGCTGCAATTGTCATACGGGTTGTGAAGAATGTGGCTGATACGGGCAGAACTATTGTTTGCACCATTCACCAACCAAGTATTGACCTCTTTGAAACATTTGATGAGGTAGGACACTAATTAACGTATTATTTTATGTATTTGTGACATGAGTCAACTTGGACGTTGAAGTGGAATTAAGAATTTAAACATTAGCTGTTTCATCATAAATTGCGACTAGTAGAATGTTTGACTTTGTGGGTTAAGTATTGTTCGGAAATTTTCCGAATTGTCTTGTATTGGCAAAAATGATAAAAGCTTCCTAAAGAAAACTTACTGAAAATGGGCCAACAATGAGAGAAGGTCTAGAACCTACTTCCCTCTTGACGTGAAGCCATCTAAATTCTAGTTTTACATTTTGGGTTGTTTTTTTTTTTGATTGGCGAAAGTCACTATTTTTTCAGAGTTGTTAGATTAGCACATTGGAAGAGGAGTTGAACTCCTAACCTCTTTTCTCCTAGCACCCCTGATGCCATTGGGCCGAAGGCCTTTTGGCCTTTTTGTTGTTCCTGTTATTTGTGAGTTGCAAACTTAATATTCATTGATAGGCCTTTGCCCCAACAACTTTTAACGTATGAGAAAATGGTTTGGGTGATAAAATTGGAATGGAATCCAGTTACAAGACTGCTTCCTTCGGCCTATCATTGAGCTAGAAAATCCTTCAAAGTGTAAGCAAGTGTTCATAAATCCACGACATGTTAACGTATAAGCTACAAAGTAGTAGGATTAGCAAGTATTGTGCCGGTCCATGCACTATTTTCGTTGACTGAAGCTGTGATTGTTTTAGGGTGGGTGGGACTGGGTTACTCTTCTTAATGTCTTCTTTGGTTCATATGTTTAGCATCGAATGTACTTCTCCTGAAGATCACATTTGATTACCACAAAATATAAGAGGTTGAACTAAGTTTCTACCACCTTATCAACAGTTCCTACTGTTTTATGATTTCGAATGGGCCTAATACCAAAATCTTTTGTATTATTCCGTTCTATGACAGTTACCAGCAATAGATTATAGTTTTTGCCGCTATTTAATAGCAACAATACTGTGGCACTCATGACCTAGTGATGATCAAGGAAAAATCACAATTATCTTATGGAGATCATTCAATTCATAATATTTGCCATTGATATTCCATGTGTACTTCAACATAAACTAGTTACATTTACAGAAAGTCTACAGTTACCGATCGGGAAATCCCGATCGGAATCCCGACGCCCTGCTGGGCACTCTCTGGCCACCGGATGGCCGATCCGATCCGTCCAATAATTCTATAAAAAAAAACCGAGTGGGCCCTCGCGAGAATAAATTGCATCCGACGTATGTAAGTGGCCGATCCAAGCACTCCTTTTTTGGCCGATCCAAACACAAAAATGGAGTGCTTGGATTGGCCACTTACACACGTCGGATGCCGTTTATTCTCACGGGGGCCCACTTGGTTTTTTTTTTTAGAATTATTGGACGGATCGGATCGGCCGTCCGGTGGCCGGAGCGTGCCCGGCGGGGCATCGGGATTCCAATCGGGATTTTCCGATCGGTAATTGTAGACTTACTCTTACATTTAATACCCATTTGGAAAACATTGCAGTTAGTTCTATTGAAAACAGGTGGGCATATTATCTACTCTGGACCTCTGGGGCAGCATTCAAGCAGTGTCATCAAATATTTTGAGGTGGGTTTGCTACAAAAATACACAGGCCGTTGAGATATTTTCTCTTTACTACTTGTACGGGTTCTGAGTATGTCAAAAAGTTGACGATGATTCAGCTTGATTGTGACCATTTCTCTCCAACAGGACATGCAAGGATTAGAATAATTACAATCCAGCAACATGGATGTTCGAGGTCACTTCCACAGTGGTAGAAGCCGAACTTGGCATGGATTTTGCCCAAGTTTATAAGAATTCTGTCTTGTATCAGTGAGTAATCTATCGTGACGAGGGAGTACTAGTGGCGTTTGCACCCCATCTCGCCTGACCTTGTCGTTTTTCTCCACTAATCACTTAAAAGGAACTTCATATTCATTTAGCATCAACTATATATTCAATTAGGGGTATTGTGCGAAGGGGTTTGAAAGCTACTTAAATAAACATGCTAAAGATGCATTTCAATCAAACAGGAACAAAACAGTACTGCATGTAAATAGTTAACAGCAAGCGAACGGAATGATTTATAATGAAATAGTAAGAAACAGACGATCGCAATAGTTGAAGCGTGCATGTGAAGGACCAGTGTATACACCTCCACAGTGCCTTAAAGCACTATGCCACTACGGGACTCCGCGTGATAGGGATGGCAACGGGACAGGTCGGAGTTGAATTTTGCTTCCCCAAACCCACTCCATTCTATATCGAATTGGAGGTGTGCATGTGAAGGACCAGTGTATACACCTCCACAGTACTTTAAAGCACTATGCCACTACGGGACTCCGCGTGGTAGGGATGGCAACGGGACAGGTTGGAGTTGGATTTTGCTTCCCCAAACCCACTCCATTCTATATCGAATTGGAGTCGGAGCAGGGGAAATTGGGGAGGTGTCGGGAATAATCGGATCCCTATTCACCGTAATAATTTGATTAAATTTGTTCTTTTTAAAGTGTTTTGACAGTAAAACAAGATATTGATGATTGATGAGAGTTAAAAAAAAATAGATATAAAGGAAACAAAGGCATAAACTAATTTTTTATTAATCGGTATATTGCTCTTATTATATCAAAACAATGATATTTATTTAGACATATACATACAAAAATATAAATACCTATAATCATAGTCGGATTGGGTTAAAATGGGGCAGAGGAAGCAAATACCATCCCCGCCCAATTTGCTTATCGGATCGGGGAATACCTGCTCAAATGCCCAATTTGCTTATCGGATCGGGGAATACCTGCTCAAATTGGGGCGGGGACAGATCGGAGGTAATTGCCATCCCTGCCGTGTGATGTATAGTTATATCTTTTTCTCGAATAATAATGAACTCTACAAATTGAACGATTTTAGATAGATAAAATCTCGATCGAGCGGCCATCGAGATGTATACACCTCCATAGTGCGTTAAAGCACTACGCCACTCCGGGACCCCGTGTCATCAAAAGATCAAACACCACCGTCGCCTTCTCATCCCCTCACCGGACCTTCTCCCTCTCTCTCTCTCTCTCTCTCTCTCTCTCTCTCTCTCTCTCACTTACACACACATCTCTGCCACCAAGAACGCCAGTGCCTAGACCTTGGGTCGTTTACCATTGAGAGAGAAGGGAAATCGATTGGGCAAATTTTGGAGGAACTGGAGACATAGTTCAGCACAACCCGTCCCACCATAATTGGGATTAGTTTCTTGCAATACGATTGCACGATCACGTGGTAGGAGTTGCAATTTTTTTTCCTTGGCGAATGTCAACTTTGTTGGTAGGTATAATTAGTGAGGTTATGCACGTGATATATAGTGTCAACCACTGGGCTACTACTGCGCTTAGAGCATCTCCATCCAATGGCTTCAAATCTAACGTAGAGTGGAGTAGGAACGTTAACTTTTGTCATCCTGATATCAAATGGAGTGTTAAATCTGACATGGATTTAGCTCCACACTAGTTGTTTCAAATTTGGCTCTTCATGCAAAATTTACTTTTGGCCTTTTTTAAATTCAAAAAGTAAGTTTTTTGAACTTTAAATATAGATTTGACATTAAAACTAGAGATGGATAATGTAGAAATATCATATATTACTTGCCTTCAAACATCTTCAAATTTGACATCATAGTTAGCTAAATGAAAAAATAAAATTCATGTAGCCGCCGATCCCAGTTGATTGGGGATGTAAGGCTCATTTCATTTTTTTCACAACAGTACTTAGTGATAGTCAATTGGGTTGTTGTCAATGTCTTTTTCACCATGTCAACGGCACCATTGAATTTTTTTTTTTCCCATTGAGAGAGATAAAAAATGGAATTGGCCAAATTGTTTTTTATGGGCTACAAATAGAAATGGAATTGGCTAAATTGTTTTTAATAGAGTTGGTCGATCAGTGACACTTGTGGGTACGTAATTTTCCGCAAATAGAATTGGCCTGATTGCTGATGTGTTTGTATGAGTTTTTGAGAAATTTTTTATGAGAGTAATGATTGGAAGTAGAGGTAATGAGTAGAGAGAGATAGAGAGAGGAATGAGAATAATTATTGGAAATAAGAATAATGGGTGGAGAGTAATAATTGGAAGCAGAGGGTATTTTTTGAAAAAAAAACATTTCAAAAGGTGAAACGAAGAAGGTGGCATTTGTCTACTTTCTGCGACACCATCCATTAAAATAAGTCGAGTGATGTCACAAAAAGGGAAAAAAAAAATAATTGAGGACCGATGTCAAAAAGAGTTGACGGGGTCCAAGAATTAATCAAACCTGATACTAGTTTTAATCCCGTTCCGTTAAGGAAAATAAATACTTATTTTTTGAATTAAAAATTATTGGGGGAGAATACTCTATCTCGTAAAACAAAAAATAAATACTTAAAATTAAGAATCTTAGCTGAATAATAGCCTAGAATAAGAGATCATAATGACCGGCAAATCCACAAGTCAACTGATATATGCATGGAATATATATAGGCACAATAGCCGGAGATTCCGGTGTTGAAATCTCTCCGGCATTTTATAGGCGGAAACCGATCTCTCCCGGCCTCTGAATCGCAGAATCTGGGATGCATTTAGCGTAGGTGGTGGGAGATTCTTTAGTGCTCCCTGATCCTATTTTCATCACACATCGAGATGGGACCTACATATTTTGTTTTAAGCCCCACACCTTATTGCGCTTGTGCCTAAATGATTTCATTAAGCTTAATTAGGACAGAGTGATTGATAAACAATTTATCCCGCTGAGATAAAAGAAACTGTGGGATATATATATCTGTCTAAAAGTATGCATGCACGCTATTTTAAAACACAGCTTTAGGATACAACTGCGTCCAGAATCGGTCAATGCATATGGACTCATGTGCATTGAACGGTACAGATATGGTTGTTTCTCGAATTGTGTGTCAAGGTTATGTGCCTAGCATATTGTAGGGTTAGAGATCAATCCAATCTATTTCTTATCCGTCTGTATTCACATATATGCGGCTAGAAAATGCATTTATGAAACATATTTTTATGCAATTGCCGTGCATGGAATGAGTTCATGCTCGTTCTTCTTGATATGATGATGATGGGAGGCGATCCGTTCGAAATTAAATATAGCAGAGAATCTTCAACTTCTATGTCAAGAAAAATAAGCTAGCGTGATGCCTCGCGATTTCTTTTAGTAAAAAATACGGAAAATAGTGCACTCACAGTCACACACAAACCGTATGTGTGAAATTTACATGTATATATATGTTTAATTTGTTCTCTTTTATATCTATGCCTATAAATTATGTGTCTGTCTCTACCTTTTACTCTTGTCCTACCATCCCACTTGAATCCCTCCTAGCTTGTGCAGTATGGGTGAATTGATTAGTAATCCTGAGACAGAGTCAGTGAGCCTTGAGCTAGCAGAAGTAGGAAAAAGTTTGAGTTCATCGTTCGGGCGCCTTACCTCTAGCTTCAGAAGGAGTTTAGGTTCGACTTCTGCAAACGACGTTGTTGAGAATGAACATGCCTTACAGTGGGATGAGCTTTACCGATTGCCAATGGTAAAGAGGTTGAGATCATCTTTGTTCGATGAAAATGACGAAAGCAAAGTTGATATTCCAGGGAAAAGGGTAGTCGATGTTACTAAGCTTGGTGCTCTAGAACGATGCAAGTTTGTTAAAAAAATAATCAAACACATTGAGTACGACAACCTTCGATTGTTGCAGAGTGTGAAAAACAGATTAGACAAGTACGTCCTTTTTTTCCCCGGTAATTTTTAGATATCCCTGTGCCGATAATCGTTGCACACACTGACACACACAAGCCTATTCGCAGCATACATTAACATCTACAAGAGAGCCAGAGTCGACAAAATTGGTGGATAAAGAATCTTTCAGTGAACATACATTATATGGATTCTTACAACTTTATACCATTCAGTGTGCAATGGATGTTCTTAGTGTTAGATATATTGGCACTTTCCGGGATTGTCCAAAACCTTCCCGCGCAATTTCACTAAGGCCTCTTTGTCAAGCAATGAAGGTTATAGTCACAAGTTTTTAACTTTTTACTATAGCATCACATTGTGGATTGTTCCATACAAAGTGTTTACTCCTCATCCATATTTGTTGTTGGCTCTTCATTTTCATCTCTAATGTCAATGTCGACGTACTTGTTCATGATTGCCGTTTTAATTAAGGATCTATTTATGGGTTATCGAGGCTTTAATTGATTCTGGTAGGGTTGGTGTACAATCACCAAGAGTAGAAGTGAGATATAGCAATCTGCGCGTGGAAGCGAAGTGTGAGGTGGTTCAAGGGAAGCCCCTCCCAACTCTATGGAATTCTCTCAAAAGTATTGTTTTAGTAAGTATCGAATTTCTTCAAGTGAATTAAAAGCTTTCTTAAGCTAATTCTAGACCCAAAAGCAACAATACTTCACAGTTTACAAATTATCGATCGGCTTGTTGGTTTTTTTTTAAGGTTTGGGATTTTTCTTTTGGTATTAGATTCTTTTGGTGTTAGCTATTGTTTCTTTTGGTGCCAGTGGGTTTTCGGCTTTCGTTTTGGTTTGTGGTGTTTTGATTGGCATCTTGCCTTCGTGTGGTTTTGGTTCTCTGGTGGCGTCTGCCAGTGTGCCAGTGATCCTTTTAATCTTTGAATTTCTTTTCAAAGATTAATAAAATTTCTTTTTGCCGTTTCAAAAAAAAAAACTCATTTCACGGCCAAGCTTGATATGATCAATTTGTGTCCTTATGAATGAGCCGTCACACTTTATGTAAGACCCAATCGAGGGGCTAGCTCGTAAGCTAAATGTTGGGTGGTTCTTAGGTCCACAACTTAGAAGTCAAAAGGTTTATGGTACTCCATCCGTTCTTAAATGAGAGTCATTTTAGGAATTTCAACTTTTTCAAGGGACATGTAATCATTACACCTATTTTTCACCATTATCCCTATCTTCTACCTATTTTCCACCATTTGTATTCATATACGAGGGATACTTTTGGAATTTTATCAAATTTCTACTTCTATTTTTTGAAAAGACAATCGTTTTTGAACATCTCAAAAAAGAATAAGGGACTCTCAATTAGGAACGGATGGAGTATAATATAACTCACCAAATACCAAAAGAGGATCCATATCTTGATTGACTAGCTATTTTGATTAATTTATGCATTTTTGTAACAGGATTGTTGCCTACTACCGGGTTTGAAGTCGCAAGAGGCCAAGATAACCATCATTGATGATGTCAATGGTATCATTAAGCCGGGAAGGTGAGATTAATTTGAAAAATAAATACTTATTTTAGTTAGTGAAACCAGGCTTGAGTTGACTTTGGAAAAAACGATTTATATTTTCTAGATTGAACTTAGCGTTATGCTTGTTTTGGCTTACTAATTAAACTGGATTAATTTTTTTCTTTATTTAATTTTCATTTGCGTTTGTAGTTTTGCGTCAATTTTTATAGATTATTGGCTGGTCTTGACAAAAGTGTAATACCTCGTCCCGTATTGAAAGTCTGCATGGATGATCTTGAGTACATAACAAATCATGCGGGCTACTATTAGACCTCGGGCTTAAGTATTTTGGGCCATGTGGTGTGGCTTGCAAATCAAAATCAAGGTACTGGGGCAACAGTTTGCTTGTTGCATTACAGGTTACAAATGGTATCAGCGCAACCTATATACACCATCAAGTGGGCTCATCAAGTTACAGGTGGTATCAGCGCAACCTACGTACACCATCAAGTGGGCTCATACCACCTATAACACCACATGGCCCAAAATGTTTAAACCCAAGGTACTAGTGGTATCTTACATGGTTTATTACATGATATCACAAAAGGAATGAAAAATTAAAAAGTTATGAACAAAACTTTTGTTTTTGAATAAATCCAAAAATATTGTCAGTTTTGGATTATTTTTGTCTTTGGAAAACTTTTTAAAGACGTTGATCACAGTTTTTGTCTGTTTTATATGCCTACGAAAAAACACTTTCATTAATTGTTTCCTTCAGAATGTTGCATTTTTATCAGTTTACTCAAGTAGGCTTATCATTGTTGTAGGATGACTTTGCTGCTTGGTCCACCTGGATGTGGAAAGACTACTCTATTGAAAGCACTTTCTGGAAATCTAGACAAATCTCTCAAGGTCCCTCATATCTTCCCCTCTGTAATACAGTACCAAGCATTGATACCAGGGTGCAAAACGGGTGGGTTTGGGTCAATTTGTACAGTTGTATAGGAGTTGGACCTTTAATAAGTCGTTGACCCAACAACCTATTTAGTTAGACAATTATTACTCATGTCCCGCCTGACTCATTTATAAAAAGTGAACCCAACCCGCCCATTAATGTTATTATGTATCCATAGTTACAAATAAATACCCTATATATGTGGGATTTTGATTTCCGCGCTGCTCTCCACTTTATTCATGAAGTTACTAGTAACTTCATATTAAAAGTGGAGTGCCATCAATAAAAAAATAGAGTGCGAAAATCAGTTTCCATATGTTTATATATTAGCGTGCTAGTAATTTTACATTATCAAGTTTGGGGTGACAATAGAAATTTTGGGGGTGGCATCAATAAATTTTTTTTTGGGGAGGGCACTAGTAATTTTTGGAGTGACAATAGTAATTTTGGGTGTGACGCTAGTAATTTGTGGCATATGAATAACCTATCGGGTAGTATTGGTTGACCCATTTAACCCACCCGTTTAAGACTCATTCAGGATGAGTCTAAATTGGGTTGTGACCCATGGTAACCCGTCTCGTAAGTGGGTTGAATTTGAGCGCATTCAGAGAGGTTTGGGTGGGTTCTTGGGTTTGCGTCAATATTGCCACCCCTAACTCATTCATAGTGATAGGAGCACTCATTACTGATTTGATCCATATTTCATTATGCTTTGGCTACATTTTACCTTTGAGGTTAGCAACAATGGAACAAATTGCACTCCTGAATATTTTTTTCTTTGGCCTATAGTGGATGATGAATAGCGTCAAGATGAGATCTAAATCACATTTGTTAAGTACTTAAGTTGATTACTTCACTCAAGGCATTGAGTGTGTATATTTTTTCTGTGACGGATCTCCTGGATAAGAGCGGTCCATTTGTGGCACAAACAGTATGGCTAAACATTTTACACACGTACTGCTAGCTGTTTGATAGATTTAGCTCTAATTTTGTAGTTTGGTCACTCCATTTGAACGTACTTTCTATTTATTCATCCTTTGCTGCACAGGTTACTGGGGAGGTTTCTTACAATGGATACAAACTGAAAGAGTTCATTCCTCAAAAAACTTCTGCCTATATAAGTCAAAATGACCTACACATCCCTGAAATGACCGTGAGGGAAACGCACGATTTTTCAGCTCGCTGTCAAGGGGTTGGAAGCCGAGCAGGTATGACGCCTTGAGAAAGGAAAAAAAATGGTCATTTTATGAGATTTTTTTTTCCTGTGGGGTAACATTTTGTTTGTTGGTTCCTTGTAAGTTGATGGTTGTAATGGAAATTATGTAATTTTTTTTTGTATCTTCCCAGAGACTATGGTTGAGGTTAGCATACGGGAAAAACATGCAGGAGTTTTTCCAGATGCGGATATAGATACGTACATGAAGGTGCTCTCTTAATATCTCCGTCTTCTTTTATCTTGCTTGTTGCCGGTGTTCCAATATGTTTCATGAGCAATAGAATGTCCTGAGTCTACAATGTTACCTAATGGCAAACTGCGGCCTGCTTCGATTCGGCTTCTTTATCTGTGTGTGGTGAATATCGGAGTCAAAATCCCTCTCTCTCATTTATTTTGACTAGCATTTGAGGCTCTCATTTATTTGGACTAGCATTTATTTTGACTAGCATTTGAGGCTCTCATTTATTTTGACTAGCATTTGAGGCATACACGATGCATGTGCAAGTGCTATCGGAGGCCAAAAGAATTGATTAATCGGAAAACAACGGACTGAACATTGCAATGTTAATTTACCACAAAAAGGTTTGCAACTGAATTTTTTTAATGAAGCATCGTTAAAAGAAAAGACTACTCTCCAGAAATTTTTTAATGGGCAAAGGTCGTTGATTTCATCTTTTGGTGTTCTCAATGTATGTGACTTTGCTAATCTTGTATGGTGTTTATGTTTCTATTTCACCAGGCAATTTCTATTGAAGGGCAGAAGACTACTCTCCAGACTGACTATATTTTGGAAGTAAGTTTTTCAACAGAGCCTGCATTGATCTCCTTCCCTGTCATTGCTCGGAAAATGCTTTACCCATTTATGATATTACCATAATTTCCTTGGTTAATCAGATTTTAGGATTTGACATCTGTGCTGACACAATCGTTGGAGATTCTATGAGAAGAGGTATCTCAGGTGGTGAAAAGAAAAGATTGACTATAGGTACTCTCCTATTTTTGCATTTGGATATGGAATACAGGGAGTTTGAATGCTAGAATTTGATGCAAGGCAACTTACGACAACATCACAATAGGTCTTTGAAAATTTCTATTTCCACTAACTTTCAACTTTTCAAGCACATGCATTTACTATTTAGAACATTTTTATTGGTGTTTTGCAGGCGAGATGATTATAGGTCCTACAAAAGCTCTATTTATGGATGAAATATCAAATGGCTTAGACAGTTCCACATCATATCAAATTGTTGCTTGTCTTCAACAACAAGCACATATTGCGGATGGTACTATTCTTGTGGCACTTCTTCAGCCAGGACCAGAAACCTTTGATCTCTTTGACGACATCATCCTTATGGCAGAAGGGAAGATTATCTATCATGGACCTCTGGGTCATGTTCTAACTTTTTTCGAGGATTGTGGGTTTAGATGTCCTGAAAGGAAAGGGGTAGCTGACTTTCTTCAAGAGGTAAGTTTTTAGTGCTTTATCAGGAATTCTTCCTCAAGCTCTTAATTTCTTCAATGGTGTTACATCTTGACTCCTTTGCAGGTTATATCTATAAAAGATCAAGCACAGTACTGGCACCCAGCAGAACAGTCTTGGAGTTACATTTCCGTTGACTCGTTTTGCAAGAAATTTAGGGAATCTACTTTTGGGGAGAAGATAGATGAGGAGCTATCAAATCCATTTACAAAGTCTCAGAGCCATAAGAATGCAATTTCTTTTAGCAAGTATTCACTCTCTAAATGGGCGCTCTTTAAAGCTTGCATGTCAAGGGAATATCTTCTCATGAGGAGGAATTCTATTATTTATGTATTCAAATCAATTCAGGTTATGATCAATGATTTCTTATTCCTCATCCTCACTTTTTTGGGAGAATTTATTAAATTGAGTTGCCTAAGCGAAGTAGTAGTTGATCCTGTAGAGGCGGTAATATAAATAGGTGGTAATATCAATGAATTCTATTATTTTTGTGCCAAATTCTCATCTTTTAGTGCAAGGCCTCATATAACATAGAAGATTCAATTGTTCTCCTTTGCAGCTTGTTATCGGAGCAGCTTTCACCACAACAATGTTCTTAAGAACTCAGATGGGTTTTGATGTCATTCATGCAAACTCTTATGTGGGTGCTTTGTTCTTTTCTCTCATGATTATTGCTCTTGATGGGTTTCCGGAGGCACCGATGACTATTGCAAGACTTGCTGTCTTCTACAAACAGAGAGACTTGTATTTTTATCCAGCTTGGTCATACGCAATACCAGCCACAATTCTCAAGGTTCCTCTTTCACTGTTGGGAGCTCTAATTTGGACTTGTCTTACTTATTATGGCGTGGGATACAGTCCTGAGCCTGGGAGGTTAGTTTCGTTTGATATATATTTGTTTATTCTTCGAATAAGAAATTGATTTTAGGAAGTTACCTTACTATATTTCTACAAGTTTTTGAATCAACTACTCTGTAATTTTAGTCAGTTTTCATTGATTACATATGTAGGTACCAAGCTTCATTGGTACTTCCAAATACACACACAGATTCCTTGTATAAAGTTTAACTTGATGGAGTAAATTCTCTACCTTTCTCTCTGTATCTTAGGTTCTTCCGACAGCTCATTCTATTCTTTTCTATGCACTTCGCTACAATATCTGCCTTTCGTTTCTTGGCATCTGTCTTCCGTACCGTGGTCGCTTCTACAACAGCTGGTAGTTTGTTTCTCTTATTTACCTTTATATTCAGTGGCTTCGTTATCCCAAAACGTAAGGTTTCACGACCCTTTGTCATATTTGAGTTTCGGAAAACTATATGGTAACACAAAGTTAATCCTTCTTGTTGCTTGCAGACTCTATGCCAACTTGGTTGAAGTGGGGATTTTGGGTTTCCCCGACGACTTATGGTGAGATAGGCCTTGTTGTAAATGAATTTCTTGCTCCAAGATGGCAAAAGGTGAGTATCTAGGCAGGCGCAAACTTTGTCTCTTAGTCCAATTACCAAAATCTTTTCTTTCTTGGCTTCGCAGTTCATTGAACTTCTGTGGTCGTACAGTGGTACACTTAGTGTTCCAAAGCCATTCAAGTTGAGGGCCATTTAGATAATACTAAGCAATATTCAGTTACCATAATTAGCAACTTGAACAAAAGCAGTGGCAACATGATGTCTCAGTTTATTGGATAGTCAACAATAGGGGAAGAACACTGGCATTTCTTCCCTATATTAGCTCATTCATTCTATGCTTTTTAATATTTTTTGTAGACACTTGTAGGGAATACAACAATAGGGAAAGAAACACTTCAAACCCATGGACTTGACTTTGGAGGATACTTCTTCTGGATATCAGTTGGTGCCTTACTTGGGTTTGCAATACTATTCAATATTGGGTTTACTCTAGCCTTAACCTTCTTGAACTGTAAGTTTACCTGTCGATTACATGAAGTCAAAAGAAGAATATCGTAGTGATATATTCTTTTTTTTTTTTGATAAGCATAATGATATATTCTTGTTCTATTTCAAAATGAAAATGCAGCTCCTCAGTCTCGTGCCATTATTTCCAAAGAAAAGCTCTCTGAAATACAAGGAACTGAAGATGCCTCCAATGGTTTTAATAAAGAAGCAAAGTCAAAGAGTTACTAGAAATCTACATCAAAACCTCATAAAGGTCGTGTTTTTTGCATTATTCGTCTTCCTCTTCTAATAAGTTTTAGAACATTGGTTCAAATGCTAACATCCTTTGTTAATTGTGTTGCAATTTTATTCCTACTTCAATTAATGAGGGTGACTAATCAAATTTTACAGATCGGCTGGTTTTACCTTTTGAGCACCTAAATTTAGTGTTTCAAGATGTGCAGTACTATGTCGAAACCCCTTTGGTATTCACATGAACAAATCTCTTACAAATTTTATGTGGCCGTTGGATACCTGAAGTACTCAAATGATCTTAACTTGGGTGATTTTCCATTTTGATTCATCTCAGGCAACGAGAGAGAAGGGTTTCACTCAGAAAAAACTTCAACTTCTTTGTGATATTATGGGTGCATTAAGGCCTGGTGTTCTTACCGCGTTAATGGGTGTCAGCGGAGCTGGTAAAACAACTCTTCTTGATGTTCTTGCTGGACGGAAAACTAGTGGCACCATGGAAGGAGATATTAGGATTGGAGGACATCCTAAGGTTCAAGACACTTTTGCTAGGATTTCGGGTTACTGTGAACAAAGTGACATTCATTCCCCACAAGTTACAATAGGAGAATCCATCATCTTTTCTGCTTGGTTGCGTCTGCATCCTGAAATTGATCCAACGACTAAATTTGTATGACCTATCTCTCAAGTATATATATGTACATGAGTTGAATTTGATCTCGGATTCTTCCAACATATTTAAAGATTAATTTCACTTTCACAGCCTATGTATATCTCCACAGGAATTTGTGAGACAGGTTTTGGAGATCATTGAGCTTGATAAAATAAGAGATTGCTTGGTTGGATTGCCCGGTGTCAGTGGTTTATCAACTGAACAACGAAAGCGGCTTACAATAGCAGTGGAGCTTGTTGCTAACCCCTCCATTATTTTCATGGATGAACCTACAACTGGATTGGATGCAAGAGCAGCTGCAATTGTCATGCGGGTTGTGAAGAATGTGGCTGATATGGGCAGAACAATTGTTTGCACAATTCACCAACCAAGTATTGACCTCTTTGAGACATTTGACGAGGTAGGACGATAATTAATGCATTACTTTATGTACTTGGGACATGAGTCAACTTGGACCTTGAAGTGGAATTAAGAATTTAAACCTTAAGCTGTTTCATCACAAGTAGTGACTAGTGGAATTTTTTTCTTTGTGGGTTAATTATTGGTTGGAAAATTTCCCAAATTGTCCTGTATTCAAAAATCAGGCTTCCCAAAGAAAACTTACTGAAAATAGGCTAACCAAGAGAAAAGGTCTAGAACCTACTTCCTTCTTGACTTGAAGCTGTCTGAATTTAGAGTTACTTTTTGTGGAGTTGCCGTTGTTATAGCTAGCTAGCATTAATTATACGATCGATTGTGCAGCTCCATGTGTTTTTTATTACTAGTTCATGTTGTTCCTCTTATTTATGAGTTGCAAGCTCATTATGCATTGATAGGCCTTTTCCTAAACAAGGCTTCCAAAAGAAAACTTACTGAAAATAGGCTAACAGGGAGAAAAGGTCTAGAACCTACTTCCTTCTTGACTTGAAGCTGTCTAAATTTTAGAGTTACTTTTTGTGGAGTTATAGCTAGCATTAATTATACGATCGATTGTGCAGCTCAATGTGTTTTGTATTACTAGTTCATGTTGTTCGTCTTATTTGTGAGTTGCAAGCTCATTATGCATTGATAGGCCTTTGCCCAAACAACTTTAACGCATGAGGAAATTTTTAAGGGAGAAAATTGAAAGGGAATCCAAAGACAAGATTGGTTCATTCAGCCTATCATTGAGCTAGAAAATCTTTTATAGTGTAACCAAGTGTTAATAAATCGGTGACATGTTCACTTATAAGCTAGAAAGTAATAGGATTAGCTAGTATATTTGTGCTGGCTCATGCACTTTTTTCGCTAATTGAAGTTGTGATTGTTTTAGGGTGGGTGGGACTGGGTACGTTACTATTCTTAATGTCTTCTTCGGTTAGTATGGTTCGCATTGACTGTCCTCCTGAAGATCACATTTGACTACAACAAATATAAGAGGTTGAACTAAGTTTCCATAATCTTATCAACAGTTCCTACTGTTTTATGACTTCGAATGGGCCTTATACCAAAATCTTTTTAGATTATTCCGTTATTTAACATCTATCAGCAATAGATTCTAGTTTTTGCCCGTCTATTGAATAACAACTATACTTTGGCACTTATGAAACAAGTGATGATCAAGACAAAATCATAATTCTTGTATGAAGACCATTCAATTCATAATTTTCGCCTTTGATATTCCATTTGTACTTCAACACATTCAATACCCATTTGGAACACATTGCAGTTAGTTCTATTGAAAACCGGTGGGCATATTATCTACTCTGGACCACCGGGTCAGCATTCAAGCAATGTCATCAGATATTTTGAGGTGGGGTTGCTACAAAAATACGCATGCCTTTCAGATATTTTATCTGTTCTACTTGTATGGGTTCTGAGTAAGTCAAAAAGTTGACGATGATTCAGCTTGATTGCGACCATTTCTCTCTAACAGGATATCTCTGGGGTTGCAAAGATTAGAAATAATTACAATCCAGCAACATGGATGTTAGAGGTCACTTCCACAACGGTAGAAGCCGAACTTGGCTTAGATTTTGCACAAGTTTATAAGAATTCTGTCTTGTATCAGTGAGTACATTGTTTATCAATTTCTCATTGTTTTCGTTGGGATGATCATTATGGACTTGCTTGGCATGACTTCAATGCAGAGTTTCTAAAACTCATTATCTTTGGCACACATCTATCTATTCTAATATACAAAGGGAGAGCCCCTTTTGGTGTGGACAAAAAAATGAAGCTGGCTCACACTTTAGTTTCCAAAATTACCCCAGAATTTCCATTTTAATCCCACATGTGTGCACTCTTGTTCCCCAAACTGCAATGGGTAAATATGACATATCCTCCTGAATTTGCAACATCAGCGGGGTTTCAAATCCCACAGAATCAGAGCCCATTCCCATTCTCTTGCATTAAACTCATTTGTTCTTTTGTTGTCGTATCAAAAAGAGAATGACAAAGATCCTTCGAAGGAGCTCGTTAACAATGAATTTGCTCTAAATCTTCAAAAAGTTTGAGAAAGAACAGTTCCAAACAAAGTGTGGCACCGAGATTGCTTTGATTTTGAGTTTCATACTGTTCAAGTGAGTCTTTTTAATTTTCTGAACAAAATTGGGCTTATGTATTTTGAAATTTTAATTTTGATTCCTAATTTCTCATCTCAAATTTCATCAAAGTAAAAGATGTTATTCGCGATATTGTACGGATTGTTTTGATACCATTCTTAACTTTCTTAGGACTCATTTCTGGTTATGGTGACCATAGGAACAATAAAACACTTGTAAATACTCTGAGTGCTTCTCCCGATTCAAATGGCTTGAATTTTGCGACCCGCTTCTCACAAAATGGTTGGGGACAGTTCAAATCCTGCCTTTGGAAACAACATTTGTCTTACTGGAGAAGTCCTTCATACAACTTGATGCGCTCTGTGTTCTTGCTCATCGCATCTTTGCTCTTTGGGGTTCTATTTTGGGATCAAGGGATGAAAATGTAAGTAACAACTACAATGCACAGTGATGTCAATATTATATGATAGTGAATTAGGTATTTCTAGACAAAGAATCACTATGAGATTGGTTTCCTGATTCTCTTGACCTAAAATGACTCGGTTTCAGGATTCAATCATTACGCTAATCAGCAGACTTCGTAATGTCTAACATGAACATGCTTTTATTGGACAGACATGATCAGCAGAGTCTTTTGAATGTACTCGGGGCAATGTACTCTGCTGTAATTTTCTTGGGCATAAATAACTCTTCGTCAGTTATACCATACATCTTAACTGAACGATCAGTTCTCTATCGGGAAAGGTTTGCAGGAATGTATGGCTCTTGGGCTTATGCACTTGCTCAGGTAACCTCTTAATTACCCAAAGCTTAGGTAACTGTCAACTGTTGCAATGTTGCCAAGGTTCATGGTCCAACTTGAAACCTGAAGTCTAAATATGCATGCTTAATATTCTTGTATTTCCTGAATCAGCATTTTCTTCCTTGCATTTCCGAGTATTTAAATATGCATGCTAAATTTTGCAGGTTGTGATTGAGGTTCCCTATCTCTTAGCCCAAGCAATTGTTTTTGCGATCATCACGTATCCGATGGTTGGGTACTATTGGTCAACCTTTAAGGTTTTATGGTACTTCTACGCAATATTTTGTACATTGTTGTACTTCAGCTATCTTGGAATGCTGATTGGTGCAATGACGCCGAGCTTGCCAGTGGCCTCAATGCTACAGTCACTGTTCTACATGATATTCTACTTGTTCACTGGTCTTTTGATCCCTAAACCCGTAAGCTACTAGCCTTAACTTGGTGTGGTACATTGAGTGTCTTTTGCATTCAGCTATTCTTTAGATAATCACTCAGTTGTACATTCTATAGTGTGGTCAATTGATGGAATAAATAACTAGGGGGAAAAACCATCATGATCACTAGGCAAGTCAAGTGGTAAAAATATCAATTATAAGCTTATTTAGCTTAAGTGGTGATGATGAGCATGGAAAAGGAGAAGGGAAAATCTGGAAATTTCCTTGGAGTAGGTTTGTGGCATCATGGACTGAAGCTTTGGTTTTGAGTTAGTATTTATTTTGTGTGGCTGGACATACTCTATGCCATTGTAAAAGGATTAGAAATCAGGGGAGCCTTTAAGCCTTGTAAAACAAGGGGAACCTTTAAGCCTCTTTTAATCTTGCTTTCCGGTAGTGAATTGATGATGAGATTTTTTAGACTGTTTTGCGATTATTTACAGCAGTTGCCAGGCTGAAACACCTCTTCCCCTCCCCTCCCCTCTCCCTTTTTTCTTCCTCCAAACTACCCAAGTGCTACTCTTCACAGAATTAAGAAAGGTTTCACTTTTCTACTCCTAACCCCTAAAAATCATACCAGAATCAACTCTAAGTCCTCATCCTACTTCTTGGCCTTTTATTCGACTATCAACGCTTAGTTACTCGCCTTTTTGGCACTTAAGTATCCTGTGACTTGAATATCCCATGGCTTGTAATTTTCGAAAATCCATCCAAACTCACACCGGTTGATCTCCAAAACCAAGAAGATGTTTTCTCCTTCTTACAACCTAAATGGTAGATGCTTTTCAGCAAAACCCGCCACAATGTATATAGGACCTGTGTAGGCAGCATTATTCCAACTTTCCTAATGCTGTCCTAGATCAAGTGGCTCCTCTGAGCAATTATCAATGGATGAAAAAGAGAATGTCAGGGATACGAGTTTATTTGGGTCAATTGTTCCATTTATTCATAAGTGGATTTGCTGTTTGGACTGTGGGCGTCTTATTGGAAAAATATATGTAGGGAAGTCACCATAAAGCTGATACATGAAATGAGTTGGTGAAAATGAGACTATTAACATGAAGTGAATAATCTATGAGGAACATATTTTCGCAAACTTTTGCCAACACACTAAATTCTAAATCTTATTCTCCTCCGCAGTCAACAAGTAAAATGTTAATGATACTTATCTGTTTGGATCAGAATTTTTTGCTGTTTCTCTCATTTCTTTTCCTTTCATTTCTTGTCAATGTTTACTGACCTATTTGTGTTTATGTTGCCTCTTGCAGCAAATTCCCAAGTGGTGGGTCTGGATGCATTATCTGACTCCTACGTCTTGGACCTTAATGGGTATGCTTACTTCACAGTATGGAGATTTAGATAAGGAGATTCTGGTCTTTGGTGAACCTAGAACCGTATCGGCCTTTTTAGGAGATTACTTTGGATATCAAAATGATCAGTTACCCTTTGCCGGTGTTGTTCTCTTTATTTACCCCATGGTGTTTGCTTCTCTATATGCATACTGCATAGGGAAGTTAAACTTCCAGAAGAGATGAGTGTTTTGAAATCATATGTTTTGCTGTTAAGATGAATAGTTTGTTTAAGTAATCACTCCATGAGTTTGTGTTGATATCTTTTGTACTTCAACTCTTGCTATTTGAAAATGGATGAAAGGCAGATAAGTAGATAAAGAAAATAGTTGAGGTGATTGGGACTAATGAATTTGACAGGGTTGTGAAAATGGTGGGAATTAGTCGAAAAAGCCATAACCCGTGGGAAATATGGGAGGAATTTGCAGAAAGAGAAGATAAGGGAAGGAGAGCAGGGAGGGTGATGGAGAACGTACGTATGTGGGGCGGAAAACATGGCGATGGGGTTTGCAGTATACATAATCACATCCATAACTAATTCTAGGCCTCTGCCGTCGGTCATCAACTAGGCGTGCGCTTCCATTTCACCAAAGTGGCCATTCTTGTTTAAGCTAAACCCAAGCAACCAAACTTAAAACAAGCAGAGACCACTAGTGGTCCCTCATCATTTCACCAAAGTGGCCATTCTTGTTTAAGCTAAACCCAAGCAACCAAACTTAAAACAAGCAGAGACCACTAGTGCTCCCTCATCACGAGAGATTACTCGGCTCAAGAGCTACGTTACAAGATAGAAAAGTGTTAAGCACCCCATCTCGCCTAACCTTGCCGTTTTTCTCCACTAATCACTTAAGGAACTTCATATTCATTTAGTATCAACCATATTCAATTAGGGGAAATGTGGGTTTGAAAGCTATAAACATGCTAAAGATTCATTTCTATCAAACATGAACAAAACAGTGCATGCAAATAGTTAACAGTAAGTGAACGTAATGATATTAATGAACTGAGACAGAGACGGTCACAATAATTGAACCATGCTTATGAAGGCTCAGTGTTTGGGTAAGGCTCGGTTTGGTTTGGTTTATATGAAGGCTCAGTGTTGCGTATGCAAGGTCGGAGATTGCATACCCAAGTCTCGATCATGCATATCCACCGTCTACTTTTGCACGTATATGAAACAAGGAAAATGGATATGCACAGAATCTGACCAGCTAATGGAGAAAGGTTCGTCAAAAAAAAAGTTGATGGAGAAAGCATGGAAGATATTATTACAGGATACTATACTAAGTATGCAATGGGCAATATTGCGTACGCAAGGTCAAGTCTGGAACACATGGTCTTCTAGTGGTCTTCTAGGAGTAGAATAGACAAATACACTATTCTGTGAAAAGGAACGTATTTGTAGCATAAAAACGAAAAATTCAGAACTTAAAATAAACGTTACATGAATATTCAGAACACTAGATCTTGATCTGATTTAAAAATTAAAATGTGCGTTTCATTGAAATGATTTATCTTTCGACCCACTGAGGGACAAATGGTCATATCTTTTGACGCACAAACAATTTTTGATCTAAAAAAACTTGGGTTGTAAAGTAGACTTGACAAAGTTTTTAACGGTTCAAACCACTTGTAAATCGGAGTTCGGGAGTTACTGGAACAAGCTTTCAAAGTTTGGGATGTGCTGATATTTCAAGGATGCGCGCCCGGGGCACACTGATATGCGCCCAAGGCGCAATAAAGCTGAAAAAGAAGTCAAACTTTGGAAGCTCATCATGGACACTACTGAACTCCGTTTTGCGCGTGGTTTGAAGCTATGAAAAGCTTGTCAAGCCTACTTCATAGCCCGAGTGGTTTGAATCCTATATTGATTATAAATTAAAAGATATGATGAGTTTACCTTCAATGGGTCAAAAAACAAATTATTTTTGATAAGTTCTCGCATCATCTTCATTTTAAATCGGATCAAAATCTTTTTTTATATCAATAAAGAGGATATTCTAAGTAACAAAACATTGTGGAATGAAACCACAAAAAATAAGAACTTTCATTTTTTAAAGTTCTTTGAAAGCAGAACAAAAAAATGCATTATATAGTATCTTGTGCTAATTTTTTAACAAATACTTTGAAGTGGTGGTAGATTGAAACATCAAGAACATTCTTAAAATTTTATTGTGTTCGTAGTGGTGGTAAAAGATGTTGTTAGTGCCAATGGTGGTGAAGTTATACTGGTTGTGGTGGTGGGGTGGTGGATATGCATGTGCTTGTTGAATGATGGTGGTGCTGGGGTAGTAGTTGCGGTGAACGTGCATGTAGACATGCGGTAGTTGCGGCGTTGAAGTGGCAGTAATGCTCGGTTGAAGGGGCAGTATTGTGGTGGTATATGGTGCTTAATTGAGTAGTGGTCTGGACCGTCTGGTGGTGGTGGTGAATTGATGGTGGCATGGTAGTGTTGGTAGTTGAGGAGTGGTGGTGCTCCAGCGATCTTTATAATGGACGGCTCTCTATCCACTTTTCATAAAAGAAATTACATTATTAATTTGTTTGGTTAGATGCAACCATCTTTCAGTACTCGGAAATCTCTTTTTATCGATATACAATAAACCTTGATCCGACTTAAAATGAGCATTTTGTTGAAATGATTTGTATTTCGACTTACTGAAGGCAAAATGGTCGTATCTTTTGGCGTACAAATAATTTTTGATCCAAAAACTTGGGTTGTAAAGTAGACTTGACAAACTTTTTAACCGTTCAAACCACTTATAAACCGGAGTTTGGGAGTGACTGGAAGAAGCTCGCAAAGTTTGGCATGTGATGATATTTTGAGGATGCGCGCCCGGGGAGCACTGATATGTGCCCAAGGTGCATGAGGCGCATTAAAACTGACAAAGAGGGCAAATTTTGCAAGCTTATCATGGACACTACCGAACTCCGATTTGCGCGTAATTTGAACCTATGAAAAGCTTGTCAACCCTATTTTATAGCCCAAGTGGTTTGAATCCTAAATTGATTATAAATTTAAAGATATGACGAGTTTACCCTTAATGGGTCGATAAACAAATTATTTTTCAAAAGTTCTGCATCATCTTCATTTTAAATTTGTCACACTCTCAATTTTAAACATAAATAGTGATCGATTTTCTTAAATAAAATACTCACAATATTATACTACTCTCACCAATTCCATACACGTTTTACCAAACTTACATTCCAACTCCAAATATTTCAAAAGATTACGTCAATGGCACGGGAGTGATTGAGTTAAGCTCGCAAAGTTTGGTATGTGGGCGCACGGGGCGCACTGATATGCACCCGAGGCGCATTAACATTGAAAAGGAGGTCGAACTTTGCAAGCTCATAACAGATACTACCGAATTTCGATTTGCGCTTGGTTTGAACCTATGAAAAGTAGGGGTGTCAAACGGGTCGGGCCGACACAGCACGGCATGGGCACGACACGGTTAAATGTGGCACGGCACGGGCACGGGCACGGGCACGGTCGTGCCCTGGCACGGCACGACATGGCACGGTTTTAGTGGGCACGCGGACTGGCACGGGGCACGGAAGTGGGCAGGCACGGCACGGGCACGACACGGAAGTTGGCCTGGCACGGCACGGCACGACACGGTAGTTGAATGGGCACGGCACGGCACGACACGGTTCTAGCCGGGCACGGGCCCGACACGGTACTTGAATGGGCACGACACAACACGACACGGTTCTAGCCGGGCACAACACAAGGCACGGGAAAAAAGTTATTAATTTGACTTGTGACTCATGAATATAATGTGATTAAATGACAATAATTTTAATTACAAAACAAGGCATTTTAGTTTCATAATTTATAAAAAATAAGCTTTTAAATTGGAACAACTAAAAATAAATAAGGAAAAAACTAATTTTAAAGAAAAAAAACCTCCATGTGATTCAAACCCAAGTCCTATGGAACTTAGGTTTGAAGCACAGCCCGTTTGACACCTCTAAATGGGCACGACACGATTAAAAACGGCAATCAAGTAAAACGGGCACGTCACGATTAAAAAATGGGCCAACATGGCACGACACGATTTAAGTAAATGGGCCTAGCCGGCACGATTGAAAATGGCACTACAAGATTAAAAAACGGGCCAGCACGGCACGACATGATTTAAGTAAATGGGCCCAGCCTAGCACGACATGATTGAAAAACGGCACGACAAGACACGATTAAAAAATGGGTCGGCACAGCACGACACGATTTAAGTAAATGGGCCCGGCCTGGCACGACACGATTGAAAAACAGCACGACACGACACGACACGATTTAAGTAAATTGGCACGCCACGGCATGACACGATTGAAAATAGCACGGCACGGCACGACACGATTTAAGTAAAAGGGCACGGCACGACACGAGGCACGGTTGGCACGGAAGTTGAATGGCACGGCATGACACGACACGCACGTTTGACACCTCTAATGAAAAGCTTGCCAAGCCTACTTTATAGCCCAAGTTATTTGAATCCTAAATTGATTATATATTAAAAAATATGATGAGTTTACCCTCAATGCATAGAAAAACAAGTTATTTTTGAAAAATTCACGCATCATCTTCATTTTAAATCCGATCAAAACCTATTTTATAGGGTATTCTATGTAACCAAACATTTTGGAATCAAACCACAAAAAATAAAGAGTGTATTCTAAGTAACTTGGTATGTTTAGGCTATGTTTGGAACCATGGAAAGGAAAGGAAAATTAAAAAAATTTCCCTTCCATTGTTTGGTTGGGAGAGAAAGAGTGAAGAAAATAAGAATTTCAAGTGTAATGAATAGTAAATTTTTCCTCCCATTTTCCTCTCATTTTCCTTATCTTTTATTTTCCTTTTCTTTCCTTTCCATGAGTTCCAAACATTAGGGTGGATTTGGCTTTAAAAGTAACTTATTTTTGTCTTTATTCAAAAAAAATTCGCATTTGTCTGTTTTGCGTCAAATTTTTTGTGACTTATTGATTCGTCTCAGTGAGAAGAATCGAAAAAGTATAAAATTTTGATCGAAACTCATAAATTTTGTCAAAAAAACAAAAAAAAAGTAAAATAAATTGTCTTTTTGATTTTTTTGTCTTTATTCAAAAAATTATAAATTTCGATAATATTTTTTTACTTTTTAATGCAAAAGCAATTAAAATAAAAGCAAAAAAAAAAGTCACCTTGACTTTTTAATCCATCCTACCCTTAGGCCCCGTTTGTTAATAGGTATGGGAGATGGGATTGGATTATGAAGGAGTTGGGATTCCTAATTCTATGTTTGGTTTCACAATGTTGGGGAGGACTAGTAAGTCGATGAGAGTAGGAATCCCCCAAAATGGGGATATCAGAGCATCTCCAGCCTTGACCCATTTTAAGACTCAAATTTAAAATTGGGGCAAAAATCACAAAAATCTCTCTCCAATCTTTGACCCAAACCCTTTTCCATTTTGGGTTTTACCCATTTTTTTGCTCAAATCTGAGATAACTTTTGCCTTGACCCATTTCTCCAACGGCTAGTTAGAGAGAGAGAAAGAGGGAGATGTGTAAAATTTGGGTTTGATGGTTGGAGATGTGTATATCCAAAATAGGTTTTTACCCAAAATTTGACTCAAATTTGAGAAAAAATATGAATGAAGGCTGGAGATGCTCTTAGGAATCCCCCATGGGAGGTGGTATTGACGGTCCATTCCCAACCCCTTTTTTTGCATTGACCAAAATTCCACGTTTCGTCGCTTCTTCTCGGTGATTTTCTGGCAATTTGGTGATAACTTTTCTTGAAATCATTTGGGTAATAAAATTTTTTCAAAAGCATTTTTGTATGTTCTGGTTCTATTTTGGAAAATAAGTTTGATCCAGAAAATATTCAATCATAAATTAAATCAGTTTTGCATAAGAACAAAAATATAAATGTATACTACTAATCCAATCATATTCATGTGAAACAAACATGATATTAATAATTTTATTATATAATTCCATCTCAAACAAACATAGTCATTATCAATCTATATTATAAAACAGGACAGGTATCTTACATAATATTCTTTCTCAATGGTTCAGATTTATTTCTGTCCAAAATTTATTTACCCATACAAACAAATCCGATGGTCCAAATTCATCTTTATCCTTCCTTCTACAACATGGGATTTTGGTAAATATTGGAAACTTCAAGACCACAAAAGAAGCTCATTTGAATTGAAATATCTTAATATCAATCATTGTAATCTAATATTACCGAAATTAGAATCCTATTAGAAATTATCTTAATCAATCATGTTCATTTGTGACTAATATTTCGGAATTTGAATCTTATTAGGAGTTATCCTAATCAATCATAGTAGTCATGGAAAATTTAGAACTATTTATGGTAATCTATAAACCTAATGCCATAATCACCCCCAAACACCACCCCCCACCCCCCCCCCCCCCCCCCCCCCCCAAATGCCATAATCAGGCCCGTCTCTCTCCCTCTCTCTCTTTAGGACACGTTATTCCTCCACAATAAACCAAAATCGATGGCTATTTTTTTTGAAGTAGCAAAAAATCCTATGTTCTCTACCTCTAAAATTCTACGTTCTTTACATTACATTCCCTACCTCTGCTCTAAAACTAAAGTTTGAGGTGAGTTTATTTTTCTTTACAATACTGTGCTTTGAACGGAAATTTTTTTTCTCCATTTTCTAGCCTATACCGTTCTTTTTTTTGTCTCAATTTCTGTTCATGGCTTTCTGAATGTGTTTTACAGAAAGTTCAAATGGTCAATGGATCTCCCAAAAATGGGCATTTGGGTTTGTGATAGTTTGATTAAGTAAATCGAAAAATATTGTGCCGAACGGTTAGAAAAATATGGGTGATGTATATTATTATGGAGTAAATTTTTCTTGTACTATACCGTTCTTTTCTTTACAATACCATACTTTGAACGGACATAATTTTTTCTCCCTTTTCTAGCCTATACCGTTTTTTTCTTTGTGGCGATTTCCGTTCATGACTTTTTGAATACTGTGCCAAACGGTTAGAATAATACTGTGCCGAACGGTTAGAAAAATATGGAGTATAAGCTATTATGGAGTAGATTTTCCCTGGACTATACTGTTCTTTTCAGGCCTATAAGAGAAAATATTTTGAAACTATTTTTTTTTAATAACATAGAAGGAGGATTCGCAGAAATGAGTAGAGGCTAAAAGTGACTGTGCCTTTGGTTGTTCTTCCTTCAAAGGTACAAAAATTCTTCCCCTTGCTTTTAGTTTCTTGGCTTTTTTCCTTTGACTCAATTGTGAGATTTATATTTGTCGTCGGTGTACTTGTGCAAAATCTGAAGTGGGTTCATGTGGGTGCATCAGTTACTTACTTTCAAATTCTAACAAGATGATTGGGTTTCAATGTGTTTTTCATTGTCTTTTTTTTTTTTTTGTGTCTCACAGGTTTCTTTTTGTTATATTTTTTTCTCTTTTTTATTTTTTCTTTCCAGGAATGAAGCTATCACTGAGCTGTGATGTGAAATTACTTGAGGTAATTTCTTTGAAATTATTTTTCGGCATAATACGGATTTGTTTATCTTACAGTTCATTTCTGACCCTATATATGTGACTATAGTTTGCAGGAATGAATCAGCGTACGTCTATATCTATTTGTGGTCACTGATAAAAAAGAGGTAAAGAAGTTTGTGCTTCATGATCTTCACTGATACAAACCATGGATGGTTTGTTTCTAAAACTTCCTTCAGACCCAACATTCTTTCTTTTTGACAGAAAAATGTCCACAATATTGCATTGATAACATTACGCCGATTGTTACGATTATTTCTGTGTTTAGTGAAAACTGAAAATGACACCTTTTTGTAGATGAAATGAGGCCAGCATAACATTCTGGAAATTTTCCTGAAAAATTAATAATTTGGACTTCGGAGTATGTTTCATCGGGTGTCGCTTCTTTAATTGAGGTTTTGTTTGCACACTAAATTTGAGTTTCAATTTTTTGTCGTCTTTATGAACGGTTTGTATATTGGTTGTATTGTCCAGGGACTGAGATATTGATGGGGATGTGCCTGGATATAGTTTCATGGAAATGATGGTCTTAGATTTATTTACTTCTTTAAGGTTTATTTAGGAGTTTAGTGCTTATTTGCGTGTGTCGATTGTTCGACCCGCATGCACTAGTCTCCTTACGAATTCCTCTCTCTCTCTCATCTCTGCCACCAAAAACGCAAGTGCCCTCAGGGAGGACATGGAAGTGGTTACCAATGACAGAGAAGGGAGATCGATTGGGCAAATTCCATTATGGAAGGCACGTGGTAAAACCTTGCGGCCACTTTCTATAACCTTGCGTCCTTGTGCTCCAAAAGTTTCCGCATATTGCGGCCATACACTCGCGGTATTGATTTTTCAATACTTTCACCCCAATCGATTTTTGGCCATGGTCCGTGTACCGCAACAATCCACGATCCAGGTAACCCTGATTCCAACAGTTGCAGTCAAGGGACCATGGTCCGTGAATCGAGCTGGGTTAATTCTAGGATACACAATGCCGGAGAGATCAGTTCCGAAATGACGCATCAAAATCTTTTGTGACGGTAGCCAGGTATAGTTTCATCGCAATCTTTTTTTTGTGTATTCCGTGCCTGCATTATAAGTTGACCGTTGATATCATCAAATCATTATGATGTTCTGCTGCTCTCGCAGTCAACTCTTTCGAATGTCACACAGCTTATTACCAATGCATGACGAATTGACCAGCCGGACGGCTTCTTTTGAATTAAAAAGTACAGATGATTTCTTTTTTTTTCGTCTTTGTTCGAAAAAACTTCGCATTTGTTAATTTTTCAGAAGTGCTACACACACAACCAATATCTAGCAGTCCATTGCTGTAATAAATAGCCAAGATTCGTCAAACTCTTCCCCGGAAAAATTAAACTTTTCCCTGAAAGAGATTTTTTTAAATTCTAGACCATCCAGAATTACGCGTACAACCATTGTGGGCGTAGCATTTTTGCTTGAAAATATATGTGGAAAAGAACTTATTATAATGCATGATGACCAGCCGGATGAAGACAGAACAAAGACTCTGGAGAAGGACTTGAGAATATATGTGGAAAGAACTTAAACCAATTAACCATTGAAAACGATGGAAAATGGGGCAGAACTTCAAAAGTACGTAACATAATTACGTCATGTTATCATGTATAATTGTATAGTAGAGGATCTTGAACTTTCTTTTTTAAGAGAAATAGGCATGAGAGCCTTACCCCACAAATCCTGTTAGTCTAAAAAAGCTGAGGATAAGAAGCCAAAGATAGAAACAATATGTATATACCGTTATGTATACGTGCTTATATAGAACTGTAAGTATATACGGTCTCTGTGTCTTGACTTATATTCTTGTCGAACCATCCATCTGATCGAGTCTCCGACTTGAGTCTCTTCTAGTTTGTGTAGTATGGCTCAATCTGTTGGTAATGATGACATAGAGTCGCTGAACGTTGAGCTGGCAGAGATAGGAAAAAGTTTGAGATCGTCATCCCGGCGCCGTACCTTTAGTTTCAGAAGCAATTCGTTTTCGACTTCTGTGAAGGATGATAATGAGGATGAAGTTGCTTTACGGTGGGATGAGATCGATAAGCTCCCTACATTTGAGACGTTGGGATCATCTTTGTGTGGTGGAAATGATGGAAGCAAAGTTGATGTACAAGGAAAAAGTGTAGTCAAAGTTAGTAAGCTGGCAGAGAGAGGAAAAAGTTCGAGATCGTCGTCCCGGCACCGTACCTTAAGTTTCAGAAGCAATTCGTTTTCGACTTCTGTAAAGGATGATAGTGAGGATGAAGTTGCTTTACGGTGGGATGAGATTGATGAACTCCCTACGTTTGAGACTTTGGGATCACTTTTATTCGATGAACACAATGAAAGCAAAGTTGATGTACAAGGAAAAAGTGTAGTCAACATTACTAAGCTTGGTGCCCTAGAGCGACATGTATTTGTCGAAAAACTCATCAAACACGTTCAGAATGACAACGCTATGATTGTTACAGAAAATTAGGGAAAGAATAGACGAGTAAGTCTTTTTTATTTTTGGTAATATGTGGATCCACTCGTGCACATCAAGAGAAACATTATATAACATAAAGTATCTTTGAGTACACTTGCATCTGGATAACTTGTGGTCACTATATTATTCTCTCATCTTGATCATTATGAATGGAATCTGTGTTCCTAGTTTTCTTTGTCAACCCAGGAAGGTTATAGTCATTTGTTTTCAACTTGATACCATACCCACTGTACCATACGTTATGGATTGTTCGTACAAATTGTTTATTCCTCACATGATTTGTTGGTTCTTCATTTTATTCTCTAATTGATTGCCTGTGTAGACGTACTTGTTCATGATTGCCTATTGAGGATCTACTGATGGGTTATTGGGACTTTAATTGATTCTTGTAGGGTTGGCGTAGAATTGCCGAGAGTGGAAGTCAGATATAACAATCTACGAGTAGAAGCCGAGTGTGAGGTGGTTCGCGGCAAGCCTCTCCCAACTCTATGGAATTCACTCAAAAGCATTGTTTTTGTAAGTATCTGATTTTTCTTTACGTAAATTTAAAGCTTATCGTAGTCATATGTAGGCATGCATTTTGATGGATTTGAGTTGATTTTGCAGAAAGAAGCAACAGTATCTTACCTTCCATATAAATTTCAATCCAGTTGATTTTAATTAATTAAACTCTGCTGTTAGATCTACCTTTTGAGAACTATAAAATATGGACAATTTGTTTCTTCAAATCTGTTGGTAGGTTGATATAAATACCCCTGATCTGTATGAACTGAGAAAATAGTATAAATATGGGCAATTTGTTTCTTCAAATCCGTTGGTAGGTTGATATAAATACCCCTGATCTGTATGAACTTACCATTTCAACCAAATTTTGTCCATCTCATTGCTAGGACAAGTGTAAGATGAATATATGTGCTTCTGAATCTGCCTTGACATTTATTTTCCCGTTGAAGATTGGAGAGGCTATCCCTTATGAAAAGTATTGGAGGGTTATTAGAACTACAATGAAGGACTCAAAGGTTTATGGGTGTATAACTCTCCAAATAATAAAAGATGATCATGTCTTGTTTGACACTTGCTATTTTAACTGCCAAGATTAAATAAATGAATCCATGTTTTTGGTCCAGTGAGTCCGAAAGTAGCACTCGGTTGAGTTTGTCTGCCATTGTCCATGTACTTGTGTACTGTGCAGATGAATTTTTGCATTTTTTTGCAACAGGGTTGTGCCAAGTTACCTGGTTTGAGGTCACAAGAGGCCAAGATAACCCTCGTTCACGATGTCAATGGTATCATTAAGCCTGGAAGGTATGATTTTTCTACTTGGGCTTGACTTTCCATTGGAAAAATAATACCCCTTCAAAACCAATTGGTACCTAATCCATAACACAAAACTCAGAAATTTAGAACTTCTATCGGGATTAAATCAATTTTGACTTTTTAATTTTCTTGAATAAAACAACTCAATCTACACACGAACTTAAGTGCTGATATAGTGGTTGTTCATTTTCAACTTGGATGTTCCAGTTTACTAGTCTATCCTTTCCTTTATATCCCGTAACCAAATACTGGATTGTTATCACACTACTCACGTAAGCTGTCATTGCTACAGGATGACTTTGTTACTTGGTCCCCCAGGATGTGGGAAGACCACTTTATTGAAAGCACTTTCTGGAAATCTAGACAAATCTCTCAAGGTACTTTGTTTTCATTCTTTCTAATAGTAAGTATTATCAGCGATTGGAATGTACAATATCCTTTTTAAATACTGAGATGAATGATCCTGATCCCACAATGTAATTATAAGTAAAATTTGCGGAGTTTGTAACATATACGAGGTAAACTTAAAGGGGCACCTACTTGACTTTACAAACTTGGGTTTGGGGGGTTTCAATTTTGCTATGTTGTGTTTTAAAGAGTTGCATTGCTGATTCTTACTTCTTGCCATAGTTTGTCAAATGGTGAATTGAATCGAGATGGTCCTTCTACGAATCATGAATCAAATCGGATCATAGATCGCTCAGACTGACTCCTGATTTCTGGAATATAGTGACAGTATATCTGTGCCTTTGGAGAGATATAAATCCCCAAAAGTTGTTATTTTAGGGCTACGGCAATAAGAAGCTTATCTTCGGTTATGAATTGACGTCTACATTGTTCTTTCGATGAACCCGATTTTGCATTTCATATAATCTTGACACTCACCTCAATACTTAAACCGCCACACTTTTTCAAACATCTCACTTGATGACTTCAACTTATAACGTTTGGAGGCTTAACATGTAGATAAAGTAATTCGATTTCAAGGAGTATCCAACCGAATTGACCGCTATGTATTGTGTGGATTATAATTTACGTGGTCCACTGATTCGCCTCATTAACATGAAGAGATAGCTAGGTGTATCGAATTGGATCGTATTGGTTATGATTTTAGAACATCTTGCATATATTCCAAGCACTGTCGTTTAATCTCGAATGTCCTATATTTGCGTATATGTACCAAATAGCGCACACGTGTATCTTCATTTAAGAGTTTGATAAAGTTTTAACATTTATTACAAGAAACTTCGATTCTGTTGGTCTCTTGTCTAGTCCGTCATTTGTCTTGGTCACATTGTTAGTCTGGGATAGGTTTTTACTCATAGTAGATCAACAACGGGAAAATCAATTTCTTGTGCCTGTAGTGTTTGATGAATTGCACATAAAATGTGTCATTTACTAACAAGTTACTCTGCTACCCATAAGAAATGAAAAATAGCCACTGTCTGTTATTGAATTGATTACTTTGTTGCATCAAGTGTTTGGCTAGACATTTTACACTCCATTGCTTGGTCGATTCAGTTGTACTTAGGTACTTTTCAAGAGCTTTCCGCCCTTCATCTTCCCTCATGTGAACATATTTATATTTTTTCATCCTTTTCTGCTGGTCCGCAATAGGTTGCAGGGGAAGTTTTGTACAATGGACATAAACTTGAAGAGTTCATTCCCCAAAAAACTTCTTCTTACGTAAGTCAAAATGACCTACATATCCCTGAAATGACTGTGAGGGAAACACTCGATTTTTCAGCTCGCTGTCAGGGGATTGGTAGCCGAGCAGGTCAGATCCCTTAGAGCAGACAAAGGATCATTGTATTTGTCAATTCTCTGTAATGTGATGGTACTAATGGGAATTACAGTAAATTTTTGTCCCTGCCCAGAGATTATAGTTGAGGTCAGCCGAAGGGAGAAACAGGCCGGACTTGTTCCAGACCCAGATATTGATACTTACATGAAGGTGTAGTTTCTCTGATCTCCCTTTCTCCCCATGTTTATGGAGTTGCCAATATGTTTCATGAGGAATTCAAGTCCAGAGTCTACAATGTTAATCTGCCGCAACCTCCTTCTATACAGGCTTTTCTTACTTATGCAGGAATACAAGATAATACTCCCTCCGTCCCAAAATGTTGCTCCTTCTTTCCTTTTTTGGCTGTCCCAAAATAAAAGGGCCAATTTGAAAAGTTAACTAAGAAAAGTTGGTACTTCTTTCCTTTTTGGGGGACAATTATGTACGGTTTATAAAAAGTTGAATTCCTGAAACAGGAGCAACAATTTGGGACGGAGGCAGTATGAATTTTTGGGGTGTGTGGTGATGATCAGAGCCCAATTCTCTCTGTTTGACTCATATTTATTCTGATAGATTTCACGAAGGTGCCTAAGAAACAACTTGCACTCGAGTTTCCTTTATAATTTAACGAATTCAATGATTGAGTGTCATAAAGACTGAGGGTAGATAAATTGGTTGGCAGATATTTTTGAGTTTAATCTTCTGCAAAAAGAACTGTGTTTAGGTAATAATTCTACTATAACAAGTAGTTCTTCAATGACAGGATTATTTTAATTAAGTTGTGTAAATGGCAAAAGATTGGAGCTTCTTAAATTTAATCAGCAAATAAACTTATAGCATGACAATACTTGGGTGAATCACGGTGTGCTGGAACGATATTTGTGCCTTATATTGTCCCAAGCTAATATGAAATAGTTGGTGGGCAGCAGGCAGCTTCTCTAATCAACGTTGGCTTAGAAATTTGTTACTCCGTACATGCTCAAGAAAACTCTGTACAATGCAAGCTAACTTCACACAATTATATTTGTTATAGCTTTACCCAGGTGGTTTAACTTATCTATTACAACGTTTATGGTTTCTTTTACCAGGAAATTTCTGTGGAAGGACAAAAGACTACCCTCCAGATTGACTACATTTTGAAAGTAACTTTTTGTATAGAGTTGGCATTGATCTTCTTCTATATCATTGCTAGGAAAATGCTTTACCCATTGTTTATTCTCCAGTCATTTCCATGGTTACTCAGATTTTAGGACTTGATATCTGTGCCGATACACTGGTTGGGGATGCAATGAGAAGAGGGATCTCAGGTGGTCAAAAGAAAAGACTGACTATTGGTAGTCTTCCTAATTTCCTTCTCTGGATATGCAGAACGGGGACTTTTAATGCTTGAGTTTTGTTAGCATAATATTAGAAAATGTTATGTTACCATTGTTTTACAGGTTTTATTATTACATTTCCTATTTATACTAGTTTATGAGTGATGTTTCCTAATTAGCCTTGCTTTCCTTGTCATGCATATTACCTTAGTTCTTTTAGGTTTCTTGGTCATCAAGTTTTGTAGCCTATATAAAGGCATTCTTAGGCTACGTTTTTATCTATATGAATGAAAGGTAGGTTCTTGACAATTTACTCAGCTTCTAACATGGTATAAGAGCCATAAAATTTAGGCACTGCAGGATTTTCGCTCTCCGGCAGGCGATCTAAGCCTTGCTGCTGTCGTCCGCTGAGCACTCATAGTATACTCACCTCCCTCACCGATAACCAATCTCCCTCATCACCATTGTCGTCGCCACCACCGCAGTTCTCTCTACGTCCCTTCGCTCATATAGAGTTCACCCTGATTCTTTCCCATCAGGCTTCCGGTGCTCTTCTGCACCAAATCTCAACTATTATCAAGCCCCGCCTTGACAGCTCCATTGCCAGCGCAATTTTCTATAGGTCTCGATCCTAGTCTCTCTTTTCGTTCTCAGTCTTGGTTCTTTTTGTTTTCTTGGTCATCAAGTTTTGTAGCTTATATAAAGGCAAGTTTAGCTATGAATGAAAGCTAGGTTATTGACAATTTACTCATAACAAGATTGACAATTTAGTGCAGGTCTTTTGAAAAATATGTAGCCGCCGCTACCTTTGGATGGTAAATAAGGAAATAATTTGGCGGGTATCTTGCAGGCGAGATGATCATAGGTCCTACAAAAGCTCTACTTATGGATGAAATATCAAATGGCTTAGACAGTTCCACCTCATATCAAATTGTTGCTTGTCTTCAACATCTAGCGCATATCACAGATGCTACTATACTTGTGGCACTTCTTCAGCCAACACCAGAAACCTTTGATCTCTTTGATGACATAATCCTTATGGCAGAAGGGAAGATTATCTATCATGGACCCTGTAGTCATGTTCTAGCTTTTTTTGAGGATTGTGGGTTTAGATGTCCCAAAAGAAAAGGGGTAGCTGACTTCCTCCAAGAGGTAAGCTTGCCATGGTTCATCTGGAATTCTTCCTTCAGCTCTTATTTTCTTCGATGGTGTTACATCTTGTCTCCATTGCAGGTTATATCTAGAAAAGATCAAGCACAATACTGGCACCAAACTGAATTGTCTTGGAGTTACATTTCTGCTGATTTGATTTGCAAGAAATTTAAGGAATCTCATTTTGGGAAGATCGCAGATGAGGAGCTATCAAAGCCAGTTACAAAGTCTCAGAGCCATCAAAATGCAATTTCGTTCAGCAAGTATTCACTTTCTAAATGGGCTCTCTTTAGAGCTTGCATGTCTAGAGAATGTCTTCTCATGAGGAAGAATTCTTTCCTTTATGTGTTCAAATCAACTCAGGTTATAATTGGAGGTTTCTCATTCCCCCACCCACCCTCCCTTTTTGTTTTCTTGCCTATACATTCTTTAACTGTTGATGCATTTGTGTACAATTTTTTTTTTACCTTTTTGCCGAAAGCCCCACATAATATATAAAAGCTTCAATTCTTCTTTTTTGCAGTTTGTTATCGTAGCATCTATCACAATGACTGTATTCTTGAGAAGTCGGATGGGTGTTGATGTCATTCATGCCAACTCCTATCTGGGGGCTTTGTTCATTGCTCTCCTCGTTTTCTTTTATGATGGGTATTCGGAGTTGTCCATGACTGTTGGAAGACTTGCTGTATTTTACAAACAGGGAGACTTGTACTTCTATCCAGCCTGGTCATACACAATCCCATCCACCATTCTCAAGGTCCCTGTTTCACTTTGGCAAGCTCTAATTTGGACTTCTTTAACTTATTATGTCATAGGGTACAGTCCTGAGCCTGGGAGGTTAGTTTTGCTCACATCTATTTACCTTTATATGTTTCTACTATTACTTTAAAGTCGGTTTTCATTGATTGCGCATCTATGTACCAAGCTTCGCTGATACTTCCAAGCGTACACATTGACTCTGTGGAAAAAGTAAAGTACTTGATGGGATTTTGTTTTCTTCCATTGCCTCTATATCTTAGGTTCTTTGGACAGTTCATTCTACTTTTTGCCGTGCACTTTGCTGGAACATCCATGTTTCGTTTCTTGGCATCTATTTTCCGCACCATGGTTGCTTCTATAACAGCGGGTACTTTGTCGATATTAGTTTCCATTGTATGTAGTGGCTTCATTATTCCAAAACGTAAGTTTGCATGGCATCTTTCTATTTTGAGATTTTGATAATGAAAAACAAAATTAAGCACTCTTGTTGGTTGCAGCCTCTATGCCAACTTGGTTGAAGTGGGGATTTTGGGTATCGCCATTGAGTTATGGCGAGATAGGCCTTGTTGTAAATGAATTTTATGCTCCAAGATGGCAAAAGGTGAGTATCTAGCTAGATTCAAAATTCATTGCTTCCTCCAATTAACAAAATTTTCAACCTGCATTTTTTTTGTGCTTCACTCATTATTCCCATAATGATTCCCTCATTATTCTAGAACATATATGTGAGGTCCATTTAACTAATATTAGTCAATTTTCCATATCAGTTATCATAATTAACAACTTCAACAAACAGCGGTATCAAGATGTCTCAGTTTATTGGATGGATGACAGTACAGAAAGAACACTAGCACTTTTTCACTATATCATCTTATTCATTCTATGCTCTTCCATATCTTTTGTAGACACTAGCGGGTAATACAACAATAGGGAACTAAGTACTTGAAAGCCGTGGACTTCACTTTAGGGGATACTTCTTCTGGCAATCACCTGGAGCCTTACTTGGGTTTGCAATACTCTTTAACATTGGGTTTACCTTGGCCTTAACCTTCTTAAACTGTAAGTTCATCTTTTGATTACATTGACACAAATTAGAATAACATTTTGATATGTTCTTGTTCCATTTCTAATTGAAAATCCAGCTCCTCGTTCTCGTGCTGTTATTTCAAATGAAAAGCTCTTTCACATACAAGGAAGTGAAGATTCCTCCATTTGTCTCAATGAAGAAGCAAAGTCAAAGAGATACCAGAAATCTACGTCAAAACCTTCTAAAGGTCTATGTTTTTGCATTATTTGGCTTTCTTTTCTGATTAGTTTTAAGCTTTGCTTCAAATGATCACTTCCTTATTTAATGAGCTTATTCCTATTGCATCTAACAAGAGTGATTAATCCGAATTTACAGATCGGTTGGTTTTGCCTTTAGAGCCTCTAACTTTAGTGTTTCAAGATGTGCAATATTACGTTGAAACCCCTTCAGTAAACTCATAAACAAACCTCTTCGATCCTTAGGTGGTTGTTCTATATCTAGAGTAGTCAGGTGATCTCACCTCGGTGATTTTTCATTTTGATTGATCGCAGGCTATGAGAAAAAGGGGTTTCACTCAAAAAAAAACTCCAACTTCTTTGTGATATTACGGGTGTATTAAGGCCCGGTGTTCTTACAGCGTTGATGGGTGTCAGTGGAGCTGGCAAAACAACTCTTTTAGATGTTCTTGCTGGAAGGAAAACTAGAGGCACTTTTCAAGGAGATATTAGAATTGGAGGATATCCTAAGGTTCAAGACACTTTTGCTAGGATATCGGGTTACTGCGAGCAAAATGACATTCATTCCCCACAAATTACAGTAGAAGAATCCGTCGTTCATTCTGCTTGGCTGCGTCTGCATCCTGAAATTGATTCAAAAACTAAATTTGTATGACCTATATCCCCATGTTCATAAGTTAGAAAATGCATTACTCGTTGATTCTTCTAAAATGGTTAAAGACTATTTCGCTTTTATTTCTGCTGCATCCATTAACAGGAATTTGTGAGTGAGGTCCTTGAAATCATTGAGCTGGATGAAATAAGAGATTGCTTGGTCGGAATTCCCGGTGATAGTGGTTTATCAACTGAACAGCGAAAGCGGCTTACAATAGCAGTGGAGCTTGTAGCTAACCCCTTCATTATTTTCATGGATGAACCTACAACTGGATTGGATGCAAGAGCAGCTGCAATTGTTATGCGGGCTGTGAAGAATGTGGTTGATACTGGAAGAACTATTGTTTGCACCATTCACCAACCAAGTATTGACATATTTGAAGCATTTGATGAGGTAGGAAGCCATTTAGCGTGCTATTTTTTGTACTTGAGACATGAGTCAACTTGTACGTTGAACTGGAGTTAAGAATTTGTACCTTAGCAACTAGTCAAAATTTTATCTCTTTGGGTTAAGTATGGACCAGAAAACATTCAGCATTGTTGTGTAACAAGAAAAAAAACTTTCAAATGATAAAAAGAAAACTTACTAAAACAAGGAACAAAGTGACAACTTTCAGAACCTAGTTTTTCTCTTGGTTTCAAGTCTTCCTAGTTTACTTGTTAGTTGTTATTTTTGGCGGTGGTGTTGTTCTCACTGTCATTAGCTCTTTGAGACTTAGTATACGTGTGGACTTATACTCTAAAAGCTTGAACTTTTGTTGCAAACTTGCAACCATTTCCTATCATCCATAGTTCTCTCTTGTAAGAGATATTACGGATATCATACGTACAACATTAGTTGATATGATTGATTGTGTGAGTCCTTGCGGCTGCAACAACGGTTCATGTCATTTGTCTTGTTTTGCGAGCTGCAAGCTCAATTTGAACTGATACGCCTATCCCCTAAAAGCTTAAACTTATGGGGAACCCTTTGCTGATAAGATCGCAAGGGGAAAAATCGATAATAAATTCTAGCTCAAGTTTTTTGGTGGGTATGTTGGACTCGCAAAGTCGTAATCATTAAAAAAAACTTGTGGAACAGATTATGAAACGATAACAGGGCCAGCCCTGGCTATTTCTTAAGAGCGGAAAAGTTCATATATTTTCCGCCCTTAATTGAATCAACATGACAGCAGAAGTGTCAGTGCTTTGTACATAGAAGGTAATATGATTATCAAGTATTGTGTTGATGCTAGTAACAGAATCTTTCAGATTGTTCCTTTCTTTAATGGTTAACAACTTAACAGCACTAGATTCTAACTTGACCCCGTCTATTAATTATAACGATATTGTGGCACTTTTGAAGTAGTAAATGATCAACTCTTATTAAATATTAGTTCATTGGTTATATATTACAGTTATGTTTAAAACCCATTGCTTATATATTACAGTTAGTTCTATTGAAAACTGGCGGGCGTATTATCTACTATGGACCACTCGGTCAGCATTCAAGTAGCACCATCAAATATTTTGAGGTCTGTTTGCTGCAAAAGTTCACAGGTCTTTTTTAATAATTTTGCTTGACTACTTGTATAGTTTTGTGTACGATATCAGAAAGTTTACTATGATTTGTTTGAATGTCAACCGTTTCTCTCAAACAGGATATCTCTGGGGTTCCAAAGATTCAAAATAATTACAATCCAGCGATGTGGATGTTAGAATCACTTCCACAATGGTAGAAGCTGAACTTGGCATCGATTTTGCCCAAGTTTATAAGAGTTCTAACTTGTATCAGTGAGTTCAATTGTGCACTTCTTTACTTGTGTCGAGTTGGGATAGTCATTATGGACTTGCTTTCATGACTGCAATGCAAAGTTTCTAAACATAAGCATTTTAGGAAGTTGTTTAGTCAAGTGGACACTTTTCCCAGGATGTTGTCTCCTAAACTGTTCAGCTTTCTGTGGCCTTAAGGTGTTCTTGTGAAGTAGTTTCAATTGCAAAATCAAAAGGTGGTTTCAGACTGATTTATGTATTTTTATGGTCATTGAAAACATTGCAAAGCCAACAAACTACTGGAAAACTCATAATAGGTGGGGACCACATTAAGGGGGCTCTGTGTTAGAAGCAGGGAAGATGAAATTACTACTATGTCGATAGTAGAATCTCATACTTAATTTCTTATGACTGAGTTGTGGTCATATGACTATCCATTACTATCCTTTCTATTCTCGTTCTTTGTCTATTTTATTATCGGTGACTTTTTTTTGTACTTTCTTTGTTACCTCTTTTATCCTATAGTTGGTGGAGCATTCCACCACTAATGGTCATTATGGCAAGACTGCAATGCTGTTCAAAAAAAAAAAAAAACCCTGCATTGTCGTTGATTGTCATTTGATAACTCTAATTTGGACACTAGATTGTGGTAAGTTTTAAAGTCAATTCTTAAAATAGTACAGTCAGTTGCTTATGGGCCATTTGAGGTAGTGCTAATTTCCAAACTACCACATGTAGCTCAACTAAGGATGGGGTGGTACAACCAAGGAGGAGAGAATAGTTAGCTTTAAAGCCTTCACTAATGCTTTTCAATCTTCTAATGACAAAATGAAAGGTTTAAACGGTGGTTTGAAAATAGTATTTTGAATTAGATTTGAAATGTAGACAGTGGGGCCAACTAATTAGCTTGTGATGTGAGAGTGAACAAAATTTGGCACATTAGTTCTTTTCCTGTACGTTATTTTACGGCAAGAATCTGGCTTGTCTGCAGTCCAGGTTTGAACTGCAAAGGCCAGGTTTGAACTGCAGAGGTGCGGTCCAAATGATCTCAATGATAGTGTTTTTCATGGTCCATATTTGTTTTCAATCTTTTACCGGTATAAAATTCAACAAATTTGAACCATTGATTGTCAGTATGAACGGTTCAGATTGAATCCGGACCCTTGTGGCAATACATGTGCAATGTTCTATGTCTACCGGGTATTGACATTGGTGATGCTTTTGTATTCACATGGAGTATATTCCGAGGATGGACTCATTAATTTTGTGTAGCACTTTATTCAAGATACCCTTGTCAAAAAAAAGGAAAAGAAATATTCTTGATACTTTATTGACTGCTTCGGTGCCGCTTTTCACTTGTTTATAACTCATTTCTGGACATTGTGCTTTTAGGAACAACAAAGAACTTGTAATTACTCTGAGTACTACTCCTGATTCAAAAGAGTTGCATTTTGCAACCCGCTTCTCACAAAATGGTTGGGGACAGTTCAAATCTTGCCTTTGGAAGCAACACTTGTCTTACTGGAGAAGTCCTTCGTACAACTTGACACGCTCCATTTATTCGCTGGTCAAATCTTTGCTTTTTGGGATTCTTTTTTGGATCAAGGCACGAAAATGTAAGTAAACCAAATGAACAATGGTTTCAATGGACAAGAAGTTACATAGTGCAATGGTTACTTCAATTCCTAGTTGACAAAGAATCACCATGAGACTGGTTGCTGATTCTGTTGGCCTGTAATGACCACGTTGATAAGTCGCAGGAGTTAATTAGTATGCTAATCAGTAGTGTTCTTTTAAGTTTTAACATAGAGGTCATTTTATTGGACAGAAATAACCAGCAGAGTCTTTTCAATGTACTTGGGGCAATGTTCTCTGCTGCAAATTTCTTGGGCACAAATAATACAGGAGCAGTTTTACCATATGTCTCAATGGAGCGATCGGTTCTATATCGGGAAAGGTTTTCAGGAATGTATGGCCCATGGGCTTATTCACTTGCTCAGGTAACCTCTTACGATCCTAATTAAAGCTTAGGTAATTCAGTTGTACTGTTGCAATGTTTGCAAGGTTCTCGTATTTTCTTAATCCATAATTTAGCTACTACTAGCACCTCCTTCGAATTTAAATATGCTTTGCACCATTTTGTAGGTCACGATTGAGGTTCCCTATCTTTTAGCCCAAGCAATTGGTTTTGCGATCATCACGTATCCAATGATTGGGTATTATTGGTCAGCTTACAAGTTTTTCTGGTACTTCTATGCCGTATTTTGTACATTGTTGTACTACACTTATCTTGGAATGTTGATTGTTGCAATCACACCGAGCTTTCGAATGGCGGCAATTTCGCAGTCAATGTTCTACATGATGTTTTACTTGTTCTCCGGATTTCTGATTCCTCAAGCAGTAAGCTACTAACCTTTTCTTGGTGCGGTGAACTAATGTAATTTGCATTCAGCTAAACTTCGCTATTTATTTGGAGTATATTCTACATTTGCATACTCCAGTAGGAGCTAAGAAGCATGGATAAGGACAAGGAAGAAGCATGGATAAGGACAAGGATAAGGATACGGGATACAGGCACGATATGACACGGATCTACAGACATGTGATTTTGTGGGGAATACATTCAATAGATAAGTAAATTAATATATTCACATAAGAAATTCATACATCACATAAAGATAATAATTTTTCCACATTAGAGAAAATATCCAATGTAAAAAATGAGAATGGTAGATTATATTTACTTCTTAACATAGATTATATCTTTCATATTTCTAATTTAATTTATCTAGAATATTCTTAATTTTAATATTAAACAATACACTTTTCACCCGTAAGTTATTTTAGGTTTTAGTTCGGTGTACATTTCAAATTTTATACCAATTTAAAGTTTTAAAGATTACATTACAACCCAAAATGGGTCCCACGTGTATCCGGTATGTGTCGGAGCGTGTCCAGTACGTGTCCGACTTAGAAAGAAATAATTAAACACTCGGACACATATTTTCACGTGTCGGACACATTCCCCGAGTCCGAGCGTGTCCATATCGCAACCTCTACATACGGATACGAAAGGCCCGGACACGTGTCCGTGCTTCCTAGATTAGGAGAGTCAACTGGTACAAACTCAATTATGACGTCGTTGAGATGAAGTGTATGGAAAGAAGAAATGGTTTAGCCAAAATTTTAATTGAAGCACGTTTGTTGTTGCATCATGGTGTGGAGTTGGACATGAGTGGTGACAAGAAATCGTGCAATATGTGTGAGAGAGTTATTGTTCTTGAATAGCGTATTGACTATAAAAATTTGCTACTTTTTTTCGAATTTTCGTAGCCCACTATCACGTCAGAGCTTTGATATCGAGCAAGATCATCATATCTGGTCAATGAGAATCTAGAAAGGTGTAAATACATTTCACAAGGGATTTTGTTATAAGCTTTTCTTACTGTAAAACTTTATCTTGTCATCTGTTTGTAGTTTATCAAAAGCATTAACGCAGCTAATGTTTACAATGGTATGCAAGTTGATTTAGCGTTTGGAATGTGGGTGTCTTAAGTTAAGTGAAATCACATGCATGGAAACTTCACATTAGATGATAACTAGGAATATTAAGTGCAACGAGAATAATACAACTAAGTTAATGATTCCTAATCCAACAAAATATATCACCGCGAGGACTTGTTCCAATACAGCTTAACTGATGATGTTTTTTTCCCGTACCCTTCTTTTCTTTTCAATGTTACGGACCTAGACGTATTTATGTTATATATATTGCCTTTTGCAGCAAATGCCCAAGTGGTGGGTCTGGATGAATTATCTAACTCCTTTATCTTGGACTCTAAGGGGTATGTTTACGTCACAGTATGGAGATATACACGAGGAGATTACAGTCGTTGGTGAAACTAAAACCGTATCAGCTTTTTTGGAAGATTACTTCGGTTATTACCATGATCAGTTACCCGCTGTTGGAGTTGTTCTTATTATTTACCCCATTGTTTTTGCTTCTCTATTTGCATACTGCATAGAGAAGTTAAATTTCCAGAGGAGATGAGCGTTTCGGAAACACAGTTTTGTACATGAATGAAAGATTGCTATAGGTGACAATCCATGAATTTATCTTTGTATGATCTATCTTCACCTTGCAAAGCATCCTGGAATTGGACTAGTAAGACAGGTTTCGTCTGATGGTAACATGAGGTATATTACCACTATCATCCATGTATCGAAAATTGAAAAACAAATACGGTTTTTACACTTTAAAACAACAATTATGTTCATATTTAATGAAAATGGGTGAATGTTTATACCACTTGTAATTTTCATTGTTTTATTAGGGTAGTCCATGAAATGCAATATGGGTTCTAAGATAGGAAGACAACTTATCATCGTGCATCGGACTTTAATTTGTTCTCTATCAGATGTTTTTGTAATTTGTGACGACAGGGGACTGAGACGGAGCCAAAACATGGATTGGTTTCATGGCCACTCCTAACTTTTGTTAGGAACACCCTATAATATATAATGTACAATATAAATCATGCATCGATAATACATCATATTGGTACGCCCTAAAGTCTTTGTGATAAATTAAGACCAAATCGAAATACAAAGTATTTATAAGTTTAACAACTTACCATGCACCTCTAAATTCTATATTCCTGCCACACATTGATGTGTGATTCAAACACCTGTGTGTAGACAAAATCATTTGGAATTATTTTAATTGTCTTTTTACGTGATTCCTATAATTTTTTGGATTTATCATCCGCAATTACAAAAGAGATTTAAAAATATTAAAAATTATGATTAAAAGTTGTAAGAAATCACTAAAAAAGAAAACAATTAGAAAATACAGTTTTTCACTGCCTTTAGTATTTGCTTTATGTAGACTTTTTAAACTTCAACTACATTTTTATACTTCTTTAATTTATCTCGTTAAAATAAATGACTAATTTCTAAGATTTGATAGGAAAAAAAAGAAAAGAAAAAACTAAGTAAATATTAACACTATAAACTCCCTTCTTGTTTTTTATTATTTAATAAAAAATAAGTTTCACACATACCCCTTTGATTATTCCGAAAGTCCGCATAGCCCCCGGCAAAACTTGAGACACAGGCCGCTTCTCCCCGCCACCCCTCTCTCTCTCTCTCTCTCAAACCCTTGGAGTTTTTGGCCGAAATGGCCATAATCTGTAATCAAATTTGAAGAATATCCATCTTTCTAAACGTTTTGTAAAAATAGGCCATTGCTCCTTTTCAAAAGGCGTTATAGTGGTTAGGTGTCATGTGGCCGCCACGTAGGTAGCGCCTCTTTAAGAAGAGCTATAATTTTAACCATAATAGCTCCAATGATTCCTTTTGGCTTTTGTATCCATTGACTTCACCAGCCTATCGCCAAAGTACTCCACACGCTTGTAGAAGATAAACATAATAGTTGCCATGATCGGGAGGTGTCTGGCTTTTTTTACGACCCCATTGAAGCTCTCAGAGTAATTGGTAGTTTCGCTGTCGTACCGCCTACCTCCATCGTATGCAAACATCCATTGTTTTTTGTTGAGCAGGTTAAGTTCTTGATAGATACGTTCGTTGGCGAACCTTTTCAATCGGGTTAGTTTGGCTTTGAACTTTTTCTTTAGACATTCCATTGCGCAGTGTAAGGACCCGTATTTTTTCGGATATTATTTGAACATTTTATAAAAAAAAAAAATAATAATAAAATAAAATGTGAAATTGATTGAGTTTATTTTAATTGTGGGTCAATGTGCAAGAGTTTAAAATATGTGGGTGTTAGTGTGATAAGGTGCATGTGTGTATAAGTGTGTGTGTGCCAGGGGAAAATAATTCCCAAAACCCCATCCCATTCTCTCTCCCGTTCTCTCTCTCGGCTCTCTCTACCTCTCTCACTCCCTCACCCAAAAACTCACCTCTAAATTCAAAACCCACAACAAATAACCTCCATTCCATCTTCTACTCGTGTATTGTGGTCCGTATCGCTCCGGTTCGAGCTCGGAGAAGTTGTATTCCGGTTGGAACAAGGTTTTCGGAAAGCTAGGGCTTGTAACTTCTTGGGTTTCGTGCTCCGACTTCGAGGTAGGGAATTCTACCTCACTTTATATGCTATTTGAGTGTTTTTATGCCTTATTCGAGCTGGTATTGGTTGTCGTTGAGATTGGATCGAAACTTAAAATTTTCTGTCGAAATCTGTTGAAATCGTCTGTAAGTAACTCCTCCTACCGGTAGGAGCTTTTACCCTACCGGTAGAACGATTGAGAAATTTTGTCAACCAGCTCAAACGTACAGCAGCAGCTCAAAAGCTGCTCAATGTATCGAACTTCTACCGGTAGGAATTTCCTGCCTACCGGTAGGTCACGCTCGAATTTGAATGTTGACCTTTCTGTTTCCAAGTTCTACCGGTAGGACTTGCTTGCCTACCGGTAGGTTGCGTGAATTGGACTTTCTACCGGTAGGACTTGTTCACCTACCGGTAGGTCTAGGTTTTATCGGAATGTTAGCCTTTCTGTTTTCAAGTTCTACCGGTAGGACTTGCTTGCCTACCGGTAGGAGACTAGAAGTTTCACCTGCTTTCACCTGCTTATTTGAGCTGCTGCAGTATCTTTCAGCTGCTTTCCTATATCTTTCAACTTGCATGTCAAAGCCTCTCATCGACTCTAATGAGCTTGTTTGTGTATTCTTCCAAGTGTTTTGATGAGTATTACTCATTTCTCACTTAGAGTGGCATCCAATGGACTAGAGTGAACATGTCTAGGGATTCGATGAGTAGTGTTGCAATCCGTTCCCTCTCTCGATTCGTAAATTTCTTAGATTCGTTTAGTACATGCTTTTACGGACTCCAAGTATAGAAACTAGATGATCAGGCATCGTAAAGTCTAGTCATGGGTTAATATGTGGCGTGTGAAGGTACGGGAAATGTACTTAGAGGTACGGTGAGGACGCGTGAGGTTATGGTGTACTTAAAGGAATAGGCGTGTAATAATTAATTAGTCCGAGTCTTGATATGGATGACAGTTAGGAACGGTTTGAGATGTAGTCAACGTGGTAGATTGGTAGATTGTTTGGAATGCTTGAAGTGAAAATTGATGTGAGAAAGAATTGTTTGAAATGAGGAAATAACTCGTGTCCTCTCGACTCGTCAAGCCTTTTAATCCTTTTGACACTCTCTCTATGAGGCTCAAGTGTAGAAACTAACGGATAAAGTATGGTAGGATTATATGTACGGGCTTAGTATGCTATGTCAAATGTGAATGGCTAAATTAATGAAAAGGCATGAACATGTATATTTGTGGAGTCACGTAATGATTAATTAAAATTCAGTGGTATAACCGTTAAAGGGATGATGAAATTGATTATGAAATGATGTCGATTGTGAAAAGTGTGAAAGGTGACCCAAGTGGTCGTTATTGAGGGAAAAGACTCGGGGTGACCCTGCGCTCGAGGGAACTAGACCCGAGGTGACCCAACTGATTCATATTATTGGAGGAAAAGACTTGGGGTGACCCTGCGCTCGAGGGAACTAGACCCAAGGTGACCCCACCTGATTATTGTTATTGAGGGAAAAGACTCGGGGTGACCCTGCGCTCGAGGGAACTAGACCCGAGGTGACCCTAGTGATTATTTGATGGGAAATACCGGATTAAAGGAAAAGAAAGGTTTTGCAATTAAGGGATTTAATGAAGATCAATGTGGACACGAGAAAGATTGTACTATCATACGGAGAATAATAAGATGTTTTGATTTGATTATAGACAAGTGTGAGATGACGTGAGTTTAATAATGTAACTAGTTAAAGAAGTAAACGGCTAGTGACATTGATGTGAAGTCTAGGACTCTTAGGCGATAATTCGCAGCTTGTTGGTAGTCATTTGTGGTATAGGCGTATCTGTCAGTACTCATTCATTCTCGGTGCATGGTTCATTCAAATTGCATATAGCTTGAGTTTAGAATTTTCTACTGGGCTAGTGTAGCTCAACCAAATCTTTCTTTTCAGGTTCTGATGCCGGGCAATAGATTGCATGCATTATGTGCTTGACAGTAAAAGACTTTTGGAAGCTGACATCACTGGTTATTTCGTCATCTTTGTGAAGATCTCATTTTGTTAAAGGTGGTTTTGTAACTAATTATTACTGAATTTTCTTTTGACTAAAGTTGTAATTATCTAAACTTAAGGACTTGTTTGTAAATTAAACAGGTGGGAAACTCATTTGGGTAACGTATATGATATGCGAGGTTTCTCTTTTATTGAAATGTATTACTTAATTATGTTGAAAATCGAGGGCGTGACAACTTGGTATCAGAGCATAAGTTTAGAACACCTCGAGACCGTGGGGAGACTTTTGGTCTCATGGGTTCAAAAAAAATCGATGCATCTTTTTACAAAAATCACATGTGTGCTTGCATGAAGAGTCAGTATGTCGATGTGACATTGCATATATATATCACATAGAGTGGCACAAAGTTGTTGACTTCGGTTGGAAAGGTTGGAGACCTGTAGCACATAATTAGGTGGCTAATGTTGATGATTTCATTTCTTATGCTTCCATAGTAGGATGTCTTCGAGACGTGGAGATAGGTGTGGTGAGACTGGGGATCGTGAGCACCAGGGCTGTAGTGCAAACGGGGAGAATGAAGTGAGTCAATGTACCAGGGATGAAGCGATGTTTCCTGAGATTGCTGAGTGCGGAAAAGGTGTCGAGACACTGGAAGGTGCGCAAGGTGGTGTGAATGTGGGAGAAATTAGGCATCGAGTCGTTAGCACAAAATCATCTTCTAAGAGTGTTGAGAGTTCAGGAAGGCAGAAACCTAGAGTATTAAATCACTTTACTCAGGACCAGCAGGGCTTTAAGCCACCTCTTTATATCGGGACTCCAAGAGCTCTTCTCAAGTGTCAGACTATGTGTTATCGATGTCGTCAGTTTGGCCATATTCGTTCTCAATGTCCACGGCGTGGGGGATCTTGTTATACTTGCGGTGAACGTGGCCACATGGCAAGGAATTGTCCTCGGGGATTGGGAGTACATGGTGAGTCGAGCTCGATGCAGCAGGAAACACATACGTCGAAACAGCAACAGATGCAGTTCCGCCGCTAAACTACCACCCCCCCCTTATTCTCTAGCTCTTAGAAGCGTCACTTGTTTGAGGTATCATTTATTCCTAGTTGTGCTACTCATTCTCTACAATACCTTTGATTTGGAAGCATTTCACTCATTGAGAATCCTATTCTTGTCCATGTTTGGAATAGAAAATAAGAAATCTTAGTCCACGCGTGTTGAGAAATATCGATAGATCATATTTGCCGAGATTGGAGGTTAATCATTCCGTATTGAAGTGTTGTCTTTGACCTCTTTAAATTGCTTATATCGAGATTTGGTCTGATTTGGACAGGGATTGTTTGTATCCATGATGATTGGTGACATCTCAAATGTGAGTTTAGAAGAGTCGTTTCTTTTATTACCATCTTTCATTGGCCGAGCTGAATATTGCCAGAATTGTATCGTAATTTATTCTTCCATGAAATCCAGTGGGTGGATGACCCGTTATAATTCTCAGTATTTGAGTCAATTGTCATGCGATCCCTTCCTAACTTTTCTTGGGCATATTTAAATTCTTATAGCGAAGTATCTTATGACACTGTTGCTATCAAATTTGACAAGTGTTTCTCGTTCCCTATTCGAGGTCTTATTTGACATCATCCTGCTTGAGATAAGTTTTCATTGGTCAGTTTAGATTTCCTTGATGCGATTATCATTTTCGTCGTTTGCTTATAACCGTTATTCCATATGAGTATTTAATTTGCAACATCAATCTGTTGAACCCAACCTTTAGCTATGTACCGTATGAAATACAAATTCGTTAACACTATCAAAATTTAGACCTTGTACCCATCATTGCCTGCTTGGGCCATCATTCATTGTGGTCCCATGACTAAGAAGTCATATGATTTGAACTCATATCCTCTTTGTATCTATTTGTTTGCCCTTGCCTATTTGGTTGGTTCGAATTTCCATTGTTGGAGTCAAATCTTGTGGTGACATATCTATTGATGTCTATTCATTGACACCGTTCAATACAAATTCAATTGTGGAAATTACTTTCAGTGGTATTTTACTCTGTCGTGGTTCCTCGATTCTGGAGGCACATGATTCATCTTGTGATGCTTAGTCTCAAATTGTTGAAAGTTCTACTCATTTCTAGTATGGAAAATTTCCTATTTTGGATCAATTGGTTTGCGCGAGATCAGTCTCATTACCTGGAACTTATTCATAATATCGAAATCTTTCGTTTGAAAAATGTTATCCGTTGACTCCTCTGACTTGTAAAGCAATAAGAGAGTTATGACCTGTCACTTCAAATTTCGTGAGTTGGCATAAATAGGTACTTCGAGTTTGTTGCCGAACCGCCGTAAAGATTCCAAGTGCTCTCTAAATTTCAGATGCCCTATTGCTGTTCTTCAAATTCTTGATTAATGCTGCTTGAGTTTTGTAGCTTATTCGTTTCATTTGAGATGACGAATCGAATCCTTCTCGTAATATAGAATGACCCAACCTAGAGTGAAAATTTGGTGCGGCCTTTAGAAGGATTGGCTTGTGTTATGGACCCGCTAAAACAATTAATTCGATTCGCCAACGATAGTTGGAAGCTCGAGGGAGAATGACCGAAAAGAGAAAGGTAAAGATCGTCAAAGATTGCTAACTGCGGAGGGCTGACCAAAGGATTGTGTTGACCGTCGACGTCACCCAATGTTATTTGAAGAAGGGAAATCATGAATTTCGTAAAGCATAGTTGCGTTGGGGCTTGTCTCGTTCTGGGCAGAAAAGAAGCGTTCACCGTAAGAAGGATAGTCTAAGTGTCGGACACTATGTGCGTGTTTTGGGATACCCAGGCGACAACCGGTGAAATCCACTTGGAAGAGGCGCTTGATCACCGCCCATTCTAGATGGAAGTCTCGGGAAGTCAAATGGATTATCTGATTATACTTAGGAGGTAAGATCTCCATGGTGAGATAGATAATTGTGTATAGGATTTGTATAATAAAGAAAAGTTTAGAAACTGTGTACCGTTTGACGTTACCGCCTGACTTTTTCAAAATATATGATGCATTATGTATACGGAGATTGAGGAGGTATGAAATAAATCCATTGCATGTGTTAGAGAGGTCCGAAATTGAATTAGAAGCTCAAGTGTCCTATGATGAGAAACCGATGCGTACCGTAGACTCGTGTAATCCATTGTTGAAAGGTAAGCTGATGTTGTTAGTGCATGGTTACGTGGAAATGGGGGTACGAAGTTCGAAAGATATACGCGTGTTTGTTGTGGTTTGCTTGATATGAATCTAGACGTGGACTTCGATGATTATTGAATTGTTGCGTGATGGATAGTGCTACGGTTCGAGTGTGTTGATATGTTATTTGGCATGGCTAGATTAGTTTTAGCAAATTTCGAGGACGAAATTTCTTTAAGGAGGGTAGGGTGTAAGGACCCGTATTTTTTCGGATATTATTTGAACATTTTATAAAAAAAAAAAATAATAATAAAATAAAATGTGAAATTGATTGAGTTTATTTTAATTGTGGGTCAATGTGCAAGAGTTTAAAATATGTGGGTGTTAGTGTGATAAGGTGCATGTGTGTATAAGTGTGTGTGTGCCAGGGGAAAATAATTCCCAAAACCCCATCCCATTCTCTCTCCCGTTCTCTCTCTCGGCTCTCTCTACCTCTCTCACTCCCTCACCCAAAAACTCACCTCTAAATTCAAAACCCACAACAAATAACCTCCATTCCATCTTCTACTCGTGTATTGTGGTCCGTATCGCTCCGGTTCGAGCTCGGAGAAGTTGTATTCCGGTTGGAACAAGGTTTTCGGAAAGCTAGGGCTTGTAACTTCTTGGGTTTCGTGCTCCGACTTCGAGGTAGGGAATTCTACCTCACTTTATATGCTATTTGAGTGTTTTTATGCCTTATTCGAGCTGGTATTGGTTGTCGTTGAGATTGGATCGAAACTTAAAATTTTCTGTCGAAATCTGTTGAAATCGTCTGTAAGTAACTCCTCCTACCGGTAGGAGCTTTTACCCTACCGGTAGAACGATTGAGAAATTTTGTCAACCAGCTCAAACGTACAGCAGCAGCTCAAAAGCTGCTCAATGTATCGAACTTCTACCGGTAGGAATTTCCTGCCTACCGGTAGGTCACGCTCGAATTTGAATGTTGACCTTTCTGTTTCCAAGTTCTACCGGTAGGACTTGCTTGCCTACCGGTAGGTTGCGTGAATTGGAGTTTCTACCGGTAGGACTTGTTCACCTACCGGTAGGTCTAGGTTTTATCGGAATGTTAGCCTTTCTGTTTTCAAGTTCTACCGGTAGGACTTGCTTGCCTACCGGTAGGAGACTAGAAGTTTCACCTGCTTTCACCTGCTTATTTGAGCTGCTGCAGTATCTTTCAGCTGCTTTCCTATATCTTTCAACTTGCATGTCAAAGCCTCTCATCGACTCTAATGAGCTTGTTTGTGTATTCTTCCAAGTGTTTTGATGAGTATTACTCATTTCTCACTTAGAGTGGCATCCAATGGACTAGAGTGAACATGTCTAGGGATTCGATGAGTAGTGTTGCAATCCGTTCCCTCTCTCGATTCGTAAATTTCTTAGATTCGTTTAGTACATGCTTTTACGGACTCCAAGTATAGAAACTAGATGATCAGGCATCGTAAAGTCTAGTCATGGGTTAATATGTGGCGTGTGAAGGTACGGGAAATGTACTTAGAGGTACGGTGAGGACGCGTGAGGTTATGGTGTACTTAAAGGAATAGGCGTGTAATAATTAATTAGTCCGAGTCTTGATATGGATGACAGTTAGGAACGGTTTGAGATGTAGTCAACGTGGTAGATTGGTAGATTGTTTGGAATGCTTGAAGTGAAAATTGATGTGAGAAAGAATTGTTTGAAATGAGGAAATAACTCGTGTCCTCTCGACTCGTCAAGCCTTTTAATCCTTTTGACACTCTCTCTATGAGGCTCAAGTGTAGAAACTAACGGATAAAGTATGGTAGGATTATATGTACGGGCTTAGTATGCTATGTCAAATGTGAATGGCTAAATTAATGAAAAGGCATGAACATGTATATTTGTGGAGTCACGTAATGATTAATTAAAATTCAGTGGTATAACCGTTAAAGGGATGATGAAATTGATTATGAAATGATGTCGATTGTGAAAAGTGTGAAAGGTGACCCAAGTGGTCGTTATTGAGGGAAAAGACTCGGGGTGACCCTGCGCTCGAGGGAACTAGACCCGAGGTGACCCAACTGATTCATATTATTGGAGGAAAAGACTTGGGGTGACCCTGCGCTCGAGGGAACTAGACCCAAGGTGACCCCACCTGATTATTGTTATTGAGGGAAAAGACTCGGGGTGACCCTGCGCTCGAGGGAACTAGACCCGAGGTGACCCTAGTGATTATTTGATGGGAAATACCGGATTAAAGGAAAAGAAAGGTTTTGCAATTAAGGGATTTAATGAAGATCAATGTGGACACGAGAAAGATTGTACTATCATACGGAGAATAATAAGATGTTTTGATTTGATTATAGACAAGTGTGAGATGACGTGAGTTTAATAATGTAACTAGTTAAAGAAGTAAACGGCTAGTGACATTGATGTGAAGTCTAGGACTCTTAGGCGATAATTCGCAGCTTGTTGGTAGTCATTTGTGGTATAGGCGTATCTGTCAGTACTCATTCATTCTCGGTGCATGGTTCATTCAAATTGCATATAGCTTGAGTTTAGAATTTTCTACTGGGCTAGTGTAGCTCAACCAAATCTTTCTTTTCAGGTTCTGATGCCGGGCAATAGATTGCATGCATTATGTGCTTGACAGTAAAAGACTTTTGGAAGCTGACATCACTGGTTATTTCGTCATCTTTGTGAAGATCTCATTTTGTTAAAGGTGGTTTTGTAACTAATTATTACTGAATTTTCTTTTGACTAAAGTTGTAATTATCTAAACTTAAGGACTTGTTTGTAAATTAAACAGGTGGGAAACTCATTTGGGTAACGTATATGATATGCGAGGTTTCTCTTTTATTGAAATGTATTACTTAATTATGTTGAAAATCGAGGGCGTGACACGCAGACTGTCACGCCCTGGATTTTCAACATAATAATAATAATATTTTCAATTAAAAACTTCGCAACAATTCAACGTAATACCCCCAAATACTTTCCATAATCCATCCAAGAGAAAAATCAAGTTTTAAAAGTTTACATTAATGGCACTCCGGCCCCAAATTCTTAAACAATAATCCCAAGAGAGTAAGGCAAAAGAATATAATTGAAATTACGATTACATCTTCAAAAGGATTTTACAAAAGATGCCATGGTAATTCCTCGGTGTTAGCTTTCAAAAGTATGGTCAAATGCACAGCACGCACTCCATATCAATGCCCTGAGAGGTACCTGAAAATAATAATAGGTTGAGCTACACTAGCCCAGCAGAGAAATCTTTGCTCACACTATATGCATATGAGATGATTTATGCACCGGAAAGAACAATGACAACAGTAAGATTCTCACATGAACCGAAGCAAGGATCTATGACTTGATAACCGACACCATTTTCACACTTGAAGCATAACACTCTCTAAGTTCTCCGCTTTCAATATATCGAATGTTCTCGATTTCTTTTCCGGGCAAATGGGACCCCGTGCATCCCATATTCGTTCCGGCATCACACCGAGCGGTGGATCCGTGGCTTTCTTGTGCACTTCCGGGCATTTGGGACCCCGTGCGTCCCGTTTCCGGCATCCCACCTCATAGTGGTTCCGTGGCTTTCTTCGTATCGTTCTATTGTTCTAAAACGCAATTTTTCATTCTACAAGCCTCAATACCGTATAGCATAATCCATGTCAAGTCCATATCCTTCATAAAATATGCCACAATGCTCACATAATAACCCGAATGCATAAACAAAGGAAACAAGTATCATATTCATTTAGTTTTACGCTTATCTTTATTATAACGAGGTCTAAAAGAGTAGGGACGAACAACGAGTCGTTGGAACACAAGCAACAAAGTTTAGAGATGACTAAAATATGATTGGGGAGTGTTAGAGGTGATCGGGAGCCAATACAATCGACGAATGATCAATAGAGTTCAAAAACAGTTTTCTTAGGCATTGGTACCAATACCTCAAAAAGTAGGTATTGGTACTAAACCAATCCAGAGAGCAATCCAAGATCAAGGTATTGATACCTCAAAAAGTAGGTATTGATACTAAGGTATTGATACCTAAAAAAAATGATATTGGTACCACTGCTTGACAGTGGACGATTTGCAGAAAACGAAGAATATGTATAACTTCAATTTCAACCAACTAAAGCACAAATTTGGCACACAATCAACCCATAAACATGTAGAGAGAGTAAGAATTCCCTACCTCGCCTTGGAGAATGAAACCCAACAGGATTTGATCGAGTCCTAGCCTTGAAATTCGAAATCCTCCGAGAATACTCCTCTCCGAGCTATATCCAACGAGATACGGGCTCAATAACATGAATGGATGAAGGATTGAAGATTATTTGTCTTGGGTTTTGAGTGAGGAGTGAAGTTTTGGGTGTTGGAGGAGGAGAGAGAGAGAGAGAGTGCCGAGAGAAAGGGAGAGATCGGGAGTGAGAGAGAGAAAGTGAGGAGTATTTTACTCCTCTACATACACACCCACACATATATATACTACCCACACTTCAAATTGCACATGCACCCTCCCACAAACAATTCTATCACATTCACCCCAATTCATTTAAACTCAATAAAATTCATATTTTCCTTAATTAAAATACTTAATAAATCTTTTATTAAGTTTTTCAAAAATACGGGTCCTTACACAGACTTTGACTTCTTTTCCCACTAATTTCCCAATCGATGATAGTTTGATCTCAAGTGACGGAGACAGTAACGATGGTAAGCATGTGGGGGCCTCCAATCATATCCTGAATCATCCTCCAGCCATGACATGAGGTCGGAGTGCCTGTCTGAAATGAGACACAAGCCTTGTCGTTTGGTTACGAAGTGTCTTATGCAAGTGAGGAACCATCCCCAATTGTCCCTATCCTCCTGTTGGACCAAGCAAATGCAATCGGCATTATTTGGTTCTTAGCGTCTTGAGTGACTGCAACAAGTAACGGCCCTTTGTATCTTCCCGTGAGAAAGGTTCCATCAACAGAAATTACAGGCCGAGAATGTTTGAACCCTTCAATTGTCGATGCGAATGCTCAGCATAGTCTGTCAAATGTGGCACATCCTGGTAACCCTGAATCCTTGTATAACAACAGTGTGCGCATACCCGGATTGGCTCGTTCGAGGACTTGTAGGAATATTGGGTGTGTTGCGTGAGACTGATCCCAATCCCCGTGCAGACGCGATATAAATAACTGCTTAGCTGTCCATGTCTTTGAATACGATGACATGTATCCCTTTGTTAACTTTTTAATGAATAACTGCAGCGTTTTGATCTTCGTACTGAAGTTTGATTCGATAATTTCGGTCATCTCATTTGCCATGTAACGGGCATTAAGCATTGTGTGAACTTGGGTAACATTCACAGCCAAGCATGAGTGAGGCCCCGTATATTTCGTGACTTTTCCACATGTCTGAATTAGGGTTAGAAATATAGCTCATTTTCAAGAATGTATAACATTCAAGAATGTGTTTTTAGGGTTAGAAATATATCTCATTTTTAAAAGGAACTATTAGGGTTTTTTAGGGTTAGAAATATAGCTCCTTTTCAGAATGAGCTATTAGGGTTAGAAATATAGCTCATTTTCAAAAGGAACTATTATGGAGAAGGAGCTTTTAGGGTTAGAAATATAGTTCATTTTTAAAATGAGCTATTAAGGTTAAAATTATAGCTCCTCTTGAAAAGGCAGAACTTACGTGGCGGCCACATGACACCTAACCACTATAACGCCTTTTGAAAAGGAGCGATGGCCTATTTTTACAATACGTTTAGAAAGATGGGTATTCTTCCAATTTAATTACAAATTTTGGCCATTTCGGCCAAAAACTCCAAACCCTTGCTCCCCATTCTCATCCACTGCAATTCCTTCACCAAAAACCCATCATTTTTCTGAAGTGTGCTTTCTTCCAAGGGGAAAGAGATTTGGTAATCGATTTTCAGTGTTCCATGGGTGCTAATTCGACTAGATTTCCTGATAGGGGAAGTTAATTGAGGGTGAGATTAATGTACAAATTCTGACAAGTGGGGCTGCGAAATCAAAAGTGTTTAGGTTGCTTGCGTAAGTGTGGTTTTTGACGGATCCTTTTTATAGAAAAATGGGGGATGGTTTGCTTGGAGTCCATGTCAATGAGGTTCGCCCGTGTAGGGAAGCAGCCAACGGCTTCCAATACGGACTCAGGTTGTTCAGTCCTGTGTCAATTCCATCCGGTCCGGTCCAGTCCAGTTTCGTTTTCGTGGGCCCATCGTGGGATCAGATTGGAGCCGTTCCTTTTGTGGAACTCGTAAGGTTCTTGATAGAAAAAATGATGTTATCTAAATACCGATTAATGACTTATTGGACACATATATCTTGGAAAAATGCAATGTGCACACTGAATTGGACCTGTTTGTTTCAAGAAAAATGTGTTCCGGTGAGTATCGATCGGCACTCATTCTTGATTTTTCGCATAGTTCTTGAAGAACTTGACAAGCCCGGGATGAGCTCACAAAAACCGAAACCTAGACCGGGCTGGATGGGATTAACACTGTAGTCCCTCCAATACATCTGTGTCTCGACATGTGCGCACAACTTTCTCTATTACGCCTATTAGATCCAACTGTATATTTTTAGGGCTCACATGCTGCGTTGTATGTTTTGGGGGTGTTCTGTGTTTTGGTATGTAGAATTATTGAAATAAATGATTGTGTTATTTTATAACCTAGTAGTGTCAAGATAATGTGTCAAAGGATAAACTTTTACCACTTGCAAATATATTATTTGGCCTGCTTGGCAAGAGAAAATAATGAAAAGTTTTCCCCCAACATGACATAATTTTAGTCATTTTATTAAAGTGGTGTGATTTGTCAAATGTACACGGGTACATAATTTTTTTTTTATTCTTTTGCCCTAATTGAAAGAGCTAGTTGAGATCTTTAAATTGGTGCCAAAAGTACATTATAAATGAAGATGTTGTTTAGTATTTTGATCCAAAAAATATCTCAATTTTTTCAAACATCTAATGTTATGCTATGGAAAGGGTACAATTTAATCCCTTCAAGGCAGTCTTGTGAGTTCATGAAGGAAAATCTGCACAACGTAGAGAAATCCGGTAATAAAAGACGAGTTGGGCAGTTAGTAGCTGTACAGCCCCTTTGAATACCTAGGGGAGAATCATAATTGATCATGTTTTCTCACCATTTTGTTTGCATAGACAAAATACAAGGGAGAATGGGTTTCTTAAATTTTCACACCTGTCTTGTTTTTCCAGACAACGTAATAGAAAAGAAAAGAAGGAAAGTATTAAAGTACCTCGTGTTCATTTAACTTCATATTCTGTTCACAAAATAAATGCATCAAGGAAGTCAATAACAGTAAATGGCAGTGGTAGAGGGAAGAAGATGGAGTGAAGGTAAAGTAGACGAGTATGGAATTTACTGTAATGGTTTGTGTTCCGGCACTGGTTCTGTTCAATGGAGGGCAGCATCCTCGCTGTGCTGAATGCATCCCTGATGCTGCGATTCAGACCAGGGTCTTTGAACGGGATAGAGCAGTTCCACTCTGGCATTGCAGTCCTCTGCCATTGTGGCTAGGTACATTCCTTGCCCACGTTAGTTGACTAGTGAATATCCAATCATTATGATGTTGTCTGGTTTAAAGTATTGACTAAACAAGTCCGATTGATTCTTTGCCCATCTCATCTGTATTTGACATCACACAGCTTATTTTAATTGGTGGCGTGGGAATGTTGGCAAAATGCGATTTGGAATGATTAGTATTGGGTTTTTTTTTTTTTTTAAGCTTCTTGTATTCTACTATTGATTTCTTTTTTGAAGTTGATTTTATGGTCATGTCGATTGGCAGTCGGTAGCAAGGTATAAAGGGCCTCATCGGATGAGTTCTTTTGTTGTCCCCAAAAGAGGAGGGCTGGCCCTGCCCTTGGATTGTTACAATGTAGTTTCTTGACCGTTTGCTAGCTCTAGAATCTATCCTATCCAAAGCCCCATATTTTGCTCTGACATCTAGTATCTTTCAGATTTGTCAAAGAGCTTTTACTTCAGTTATTAGACTTGATAGTTATGATCATCCACTAATGCATGGCCTCAGACTCAGGGTGTATTATTCATAGGTTCCATCAAATCATGCATTCCCTTTTCACTCCAACTAGAGTTTATTACAGATTAGCCTAAGATGTATTAAATTAGAGCTCCTCCAGAAATTTTAACATGCTTTACATTTTCACTCGTTTATGCTAATATGCTAAATATGGTCATTAACAGATCAGATGGTGAAGAAGGATTTATGTGGCCGACCCGAATGGACACACAATGGGTTGGATTGGTTTGGTTAGTCTAATGTGTTCCAGTATCCTAATACCAATGCTGTTCTAGTGATTTTCTATGGCTGATGTGGTCAACAGCATCATCTTATCTTGCCAATTAAGTCATATTTGTCAAATCATCTCCTTTCCAGTACTCCTTTTCCCTGGCTGATGTGGTGCACTTGAAGGTAACGTGGGCATACTCATGACTAATTCACTTTAATAAAATGTCTCTGGCCTATTTTCATCCCGGTTGCCACTACACAAATGGATTAGCTAGTTTCGAAAATATTGTTCTGTTGACTTTTCATTGGTAGAGTTCATCTTTCTGGCAACAAGGACATCCGCTATGCTTGCTTGTAGATAGTCAACTCTTAATAAACTTATGAAGTTAGGTGTTAAGTACTATCGCTCCGCCTAATTATGCTTGTGCCGAAATATTTGACTCTTAGTTGCACAAAACGGGGGTGGGATCTGGGAGGAGGGGGCGGTAGAGTAGGGGAGCGGAGGATTATAGAAGCTCCTCGTTTGGGAGCACTAGGGGGAGCGTATAGGAATAATTTAAAAATAATACTATAATTCATAATCCGTGTCCCTTGTAAATAGTTTTCATCAATTTTAAATAAGTTTTGTGTTTATACTGAGTACTTGAGCAAATTTTGGGTTAATATTTGTTCGTACCTGATTAATACTTGATGTCTACGTCATGGGGTGCAATTGTCAAACGATGTCAGTGTTGTTAAAGTAGGTGCCTTGGTTTATGATCGAGATGCTAAAGTTAGTTTTATGGAAATTTTTTAACTCCGAGGATAAAGCATTTGTTTAACTGGAAAGTCAACTCCCTTCCCATTGTAGCATGAGTTCGTTGAGTACTTGAGCATTTTGCTTGGGGCATGGGCAACAGGCTCCAAATACAAGCAACTGAAACACTTCCTTTCCTCCTCCTGTCAGGTTGACTTCTTGTTATATCAACCACATCATTCACTGTATTAGCATCTTCAACTTCTTTGTTAAGAAAAATAAGCTGGATGCATGGCCTTACCTCGCGAATCCTTTTAGTCTAAAGCTAAGGATAAGAGTGCACGCACACGCATGCACGCACGCACACAATGTGTGTCTTTATACGTCTGTAATTTTATGTTTCGTGTGTGTGCCTACCTTTTGTTCTTGCCCTACCATCCACTTGAGTCTCTCCCAGTTCGTGTAGTATGGCTCAATTGGTTGGTAAGGATGAGATAGAGTTACTCGGAATTGAGGTGGCGGAGATAGGAAAGAGTTTGAGATCATCGTTGCGGTGCCCTACCTCGAGTTTCAGAAGTAGTTCAAGGTTGACTTCTATAAAGGATGATGTTGATGATGAATGTGCCTTACAGTGGGCTGAGATTGATAGACTGCCTACATTTGAGAGGTTGAGATCTTCTTTGTTTGATGATAGCGATGGAAACAAAGTTGATGTTCCAAGAAAAAGGATAGTTGACGTTACTACGCTTGGTGCTCTAGAACGGCACATGTTTGTTGAAAAACTCATCAAACACATTGAGAATGACAACCTTCGACTGTTGCAGAAAATGAGAAGCAAAATAGACAAGTAAGCTGTTATTTGGTAATTTATGGATACCCCCATGCCTATAGTCATGCACACACACAAGCCCACAGTTGCATACAGACACACATCTACAAGAAAAGCGAGTGCCAACAATGACTGGCTGGATAAAGAATCTGTTCCAATTTCTCTTTCGTATAATGCCTATCCATCCTCACTGTTGGCTCTTCTGTTTCATCTCTAGTTGTCTGTGTAGAAATATTTGTTCATGATTGCCTTTAATGATCTACTGATCGGATACTGATTCTGGTAGGGTTGATGTAGAAGTGCCGAGAGTAGAAGTCAGATATAACAATCTGCGAGTTGAAGCAGAGTGTGAGGTGGTTCGTGGCAAGCCGCTCCCAACTCTATGGAGTTCACTCAAAAGCACTGTACTTGTAAGTATCTAATTTCTTCAAGTAAATTAAAGCTTTCCTAGTCATATGTAATCAATTTCGGTTGTTTTCTCTGCCTGCCACTGGCTTCTGTCTTGACTGTGGAAAAGGGTTAACTGATATGAATTGATTCTAGACCCATAAAAGATTGTACTGTTAGACTTGTCCCACATCGCTCATCTAAGCCACCCAAACTTGGTTAATAAATTCTAGAGGCTACTCCACCTATTGCCAATTGGTTTTAGGTTGGAACCCTCCAAGAAATCTAACATGTACTTCACCTGCTAAATTTCAATCCTGCTCATGTCAATTATTATGTTCTGATGTTTACGGTTTAATTTTTGAGAAAGTATTATTAAGTTGGACATTTTCTAACTTCAAATCTGTTGGCTGGTTGATATGAATGGGTAATACTTGATCTACATAAATCTCTTCCTTTTCCCAATTTTAACGAACTCATTACTAGGCCAAGTGTGAAATGAGTTTTTGTGCTTTTGAATGTGACCTCACACTTGTATTTCCATTTTAAGACAAAAGGGGTTTGATCGTAAGTCAAATGTTGGGTGGTTCTTAGGGTTTAGCCTACATATCTTCAAACCATGACTCCAATCCGAACCAGTCAAACTCAGCGATTTGGTTCAGTGTTTCAGTCGAGTGGCATGGCCTCGGGTTTAGAAAGTCAAAAACCAAATCAAAGGGTTTGGTTTATGGATATACGTCAATGATTTTGCTTCCAAACCGACTCAAACTGCAATTAAATGTGTGTTACACAACCGCATATAATAATAACTTTTATGGGGGAACACCCTTTAGAATTAATTCATACAGAAACATTTATTGGATTTTTATAACGTTGGGTGACTTTTAATTGAATTCATTAGAAATATGTTTTGATGTAATAATTTCATACAATTTCTGAGAGCTGCAAAAGATATGTGAACATGATATCACAACTTGAAACCGAACCATAGTCGAATGGTTTAGATTGGTCTGGTTCTATGAGTCTTACAGATTAGCTTGGTTCTTGAAGTCTTCTTCTTCTTCTTCTTCTTTTATTTTTATTTTTTTCTTTGCGGCAGTGGTTCTTGAAGTCTTTAATCCATAGCAGTTGGTTATGGTTCTTGGTCTAGTGTAAAATTGAAGCAATTCAATCCATCCTCCATCTGGTGGTTCTTAGGTCCACAATGGAGTTTTAACTCGCCAAATACCAAAAAATGTACCATGTCTTGATTGACTGGCTATTTTGTTGCGTAAACAAATAAATGGGTCCATGTGTTGGGTAAATTATGCCCAAAAGGAGCACTTGGTTACTTGATCCACCATTGTCCCTGTCCATGCGGGACTTGATTAAAGTATTCATTTTTCTTAACAGGAATGTGCCAAGCTACCAGGTTTGAAGACGCCGGAGGCGAAGATAACCATTATTGATGATGTCAGCGGTATCATTAAACCTGGAAGGTGTGATCAATTGGAAGCTTGATATAAGTTCATATTACTATACTCCACTTGCCATAGAAGTGAATATTATCCCTTCAAAGTGAATGGATATATCTTAAGGACACAGAAATCAAAATTTAATTTGAACTCTTTAATTTTTTCGACTAATCAAACCACAATTCAAGCCCCAATGTTCATGTGTTGCTATTGTGATTTGGCCTTTGATTGGAGGTTCCACTTTATTGGCCAATTGTTTCCTTCATATCTCAAAACTGTATGTGGTGAATAATTTGTAAATTTGCAGGTTGGACCAATACGTGTGAATGCACTTTACATTGGGCATGTATAACATTATCGAGTTGTAAGGTTGGATTATTGATTAAAACTCAAATGAATTTCATTTGGTAACCAAACATATTGTGGATTCAAGTTGCTGTAATGCTTAATAAACTCCCATTCTCCAGGTCTTCGAATATGTGTGCCTTTGTTATGCTTTTGCAGGAAAGATACTTGTATTAGGTTTTATAAGCCTAAGAAGAAATCATTCTCATCAATTGTTTCCTTGAACATGTTACATTTTATCAATCTACTCAAGTTGACCTATCATTTCTGCAGGATGACTTTGTTGCTTGGTCCTCCAGGATGTGGCAAGACTACTTTATTGAAAGCACTTTCTGGAAATTCAGACAAATCTCTCAAGGTACCGTATTTTTACACCACCAGTAAAGCTCGGCCATCTGCTTGGCTTAAGAACTTGAGTTGGGGGTTTATTTTATGAGGTCTTATTTTAAAAGGTTAGGTAAGTGATTCTTACATATTGTATATTGTACACGTCTGAACAGAAGAAACACACACTATATACTTCCATTCAAGTTTATGATACACGTTTACGTTCTCTTACATGAACCTTGGATTTTGCTGGTCTTGTCAAGAATAGCTTCTAAGCATCACCCATTAGTAAAGAGAACAAGATCTCATTGGGTCTACTCTGGGAGTCTGGGAGAGGTTTTACCTTTGAGTTGATGAACAATGGAAGAATTGCGCTTATTCTTGTGCCTAATGTGGATGATGAATTGCATAAAACACATGCTAATTTGCCCATAAGAAACAAGATGTAACCATGGTTGTTGAATTTATTAATTCACTTAATGTATTGAGTATGTATGGCTAAACATTCTACACACTACTTGATAGATTAAACCCTAATTTGGTAGTTTTCAAGAGCTTCTTCCATTTATAATTCCTCCATTTGAAAGTACTTTCTATTTGTTCATCCTGTCCTGCAACAGGTTGTAGGGGAGGTTTCTTACAATGGATACAAAATGGAAGAGTTCATTCCCCAGAAAACTTCTGCTTATATAAGTCAAAATGACCTACACATCCCTGAAATGACTGTGAGGGAAACACTTGATTTTGCAGCTCGCTGTCTGGGGGTTGGAAGCCGACCAGGTATGCGGCCTTGAGAAAACAAAGAATCATTTCATTTGTTTTCTTTTTCTCTGGTAAATTTTGTTTATTGGTTCCGTGTAATTTGATGGTACTAATAGAAATTATGTAAATTGTTTTTCATGCCCAGAGATTATGGTTGAGGTCAGCAGAAGGGAGAAACAAATAGGAATTATTCCGGACCCAGATGTAGATACTTTTATGAAGGTGTTGTTAGTGTCTCTATCTTATTTTCCCCCTTGTTTCTGGTGTTGCCAATTTGCATCATAAGCAATAGAGTGTCGTTAGTCTACAATGTTACCTCGAGGGAAGCTGCAGCCTGCTTTTGTACAGGTTTTTATTGGTTATATAAGGAATACGATGACATATGATAATGTTAAAATCTCTCTCTCTCTCTCTCTCTCTCTAAACATATGTATAAGTATATGCATAAACCAAATTGCACCGAGAATTTGTAATTACCTTCCCCAAATTCAATGTTAGAGTATTACAAGACTAAAGAGGGGCGGAAATTAGCCAGCTTAATCTTTGCCAAAAACATCTGTGTTTTGGCAATATTTCTAACATAGCATATAGTAGAACTGCATAATAGTTGATGATCATGTTCTGTAACAATTATGATCAGGAGCTCGTTAAAATTAAACAATAAACTAGACTTAGGAGTTAGGACCATGACAGTAGTTGTGCGGCTGATAATGTGACAAGATGGTATGTCTGTCTTTAGCCGATATCAACTTCTTGATGGGCAGTTTCTTTAATGTGTGCAGGTCAAGAACTTGATTACATACATTAGAAGCATCTAAAACAGCAGGCGGATATAAAATTCATGCAAAATGTTTAGGTCGTTAGCTGCATTTTTTTGGTATCCTTAATATAAGTGATTTAGCTTATCTGATATCATGTATGTGTTTTCTTTTTCCAGGCAATCTCTTTTGAAGGACAGAGGACTACTCTTCAGACTGACTACATTTTGAAAGTGCGTTAAGTAGCTCTTTCAGCAAAGCTAGCATTGATATTCTTCTTTGTCATTGCTTGTAAAATGTTTCACCCATTGTTTATTCTCCCGTCATTTCCATGGTAACTCAGATTTTGGGACTTGATACATGTGCTGACACGTTGGTTGGAGATGCCATGAGAAGGGGTATCTCAGGTGGTCAGAAGAAGAGATTGACTATAGGTAGTCTTCCTAATTATCTTTTCTGGATATGGAATACGGGGAGTTTGAATGCTTGATTTTGATGCAATTCAACTCACGACTGCACCGTGTTTCAATTGGTGCAAGCCTTTTTGCAAAATATTTCCACTACCTTTCAAGGATGTGCATTTAATCTATAAATAAGGAAACAATTTTGTTGGTATTTTGCAGGCGAGATGATTATCGGTCCTACAAAAGCTCTTTTTATGGATGAGATATCAAATGGCTTGGACAGTTCCACCACATATCAAATTGTTGCTTGTCTTCAGCAGCTAGCGCATATCACAGATGCTACTATTCTCGTGGCACTTCTTCAGCCAGCACCAGAAACATTTGATCTCTTTGACGATGTAATGTTGATGGAAGAAGGAAAGATTGTGTATCATGGACCCCGTACTCATGTTCTAAAATATTTTGAGGATTGTGGATTTAGATGTCCTGAAAGGAAAGGGGTGGCAGACTTCCTTCAAGAGGTAAGTTTATCATCGCGCATATGGAATTCTTCCTTGAGCTCTTGGTTTCTTCAATGGCGTTACATCTTGACTCCATTTCAGGTTATATCTAGAAAAGATCAAGCCCAATATTGGCACCAAGCTGAACCGTCTTGGAGTTACATTTCTGTTGATTTGTTTTGCAACAAATTTAAGGAATCTTATCTCGGGAAGATGGTAGATGAGGAGCTATCAAAACCATTTAAGAAGTCTCAGAGCCATAAGAATGCAATTTCGTTCAGCAAGTATTCACTTTCAAAGTGGGCGCTCTTTAGAGCTTGCTTGGCAAGGGAATACCTTCTCATGAGGAGGGATTCTTTCATTTATGTATTCAATTCAGCTCAGGTTATAATCGGCGGTTTATTATTCCTCACCTTCACTTTATTATTTAATATTTTTTTTATCCTTTTGCCTAAGGCCCTGTATAATAGCATACAAAAGTTTCAATTCTTCTTTGCAGCTTGTTATCTCAGCATCTATCACAATGACTGTATTCTTGAGAAGTCGGATGGGTGTTGATGCCATTCATGCAAACTCGTATCTGGGTGCTTTGTTCTTTGCTCTCCTCATTGTTTTTTATGATGGTTTTCCGGAGTTATCCATGATTGTTGCAAGACTTGCCATTTTGTACAAACAGAGAGACCTGTACCTCTATCCAACGTGGTCATACACAATCCCATCCACCATTCTTAAGATTCCTGTTTCACTTTTGCAAGCTCTATTTTGGACTTCTCTTACTTATTATGTCATAGGATACAGCCCTGAGCCTGGGAGGTTAGTTTTACTGGACATCTAATTTGCATTCCTTCAAATTTGAATTTGATTTGAGGAAGTTATCTTTGTATATTTCTACTCAACTACTCCGTAATTTAAGTCAGTTATCATTGATTACACATCTAGGTACCAAGCTTCATTGGTACTTCAAATTACACATTCCCTCCATGGAAAAGTTAAACTTGATGGGATTTTGTTTTCTACCATTGCCTCTGTATCTTAGGTTCTTCCGACAGTTCATTCTACTTTTTGCTGTGCACTTTGCCGCAACATCCTTGTTTCGTTTCTTGGCATCTATTTTCCGCACCATGGTTGCTTCTACAACAGCTGGTACTTTGTCGATATTAGCTTCCATTTTATTCAGTGGCTTCATTATCCCAAAATGTAAGTTTTCATGGCATCTTTCAACTTTGAGTTTTGAACGACACAAATTTAAACCCTCTTGTTGCTCTCAGCCTCTATGCCAACTTGGTTGAAGTGGGGATTTTGGGTTTCGCCATTGACTTATGGCGAGGTAGGCCTTGCTGTAAATGAATTTCTTGCTCCAAGATGGCAAAATGTGAGTATCTAGCTAGACCGAATCTGTTGCTTCCTCCATTTAACAAAATTTGGAGCTGCATTTTTTCTTTGCGCCCATGTTCAGTGAATTTAATGCTGATATTGTGGTGCACTCATTTTTCTAAAACATATATGCTGAGGTCCTGAGGACCGAGGTCCATTTAGATAATATTAGTCAATTTTCCATATCAGTTGTCATAATTAACAACTTCAACAAGTGCAACAAGATGTCTCAGTTTATTGGATGGATGCCAGTATGGAAAGAACACTGGCACTTTTTCACTACATCACCTTATTCATTCTCTGCTCTCCCATATCTTTTGTAGACATTGGCGGGTAATACAACAATAGGGAACGAAGTACTTCAAAGCCGTGGACTTCACTTTAGGGGATACTTCTTCTGGCTATCACTTGGTGCCTTACTTGGGTTTTCAATACTCTTCAACATTGGATTTACCTTGGCATTAACCTTCTTAAACCGTAAGTTCATATTTTGATTATATGAACACAAACAAAAATAACATTGTGATATGTGCTCGTTCCATTTCAAAATGAAAATCCAGCTCCTCGTTCTCATGCTATTATTTCAAATGAAAAGCTCTTCCAATTACAAGGAAGTGAAGATTCCTCCAATGGTGCCAATAAAAAAGCGAAGTCAAAGAGCTACCAGAAAACTACGTCAAAACCTCATAAAGGTCATATTTTTGCATTGTTCATCTTTCTAGTCTAATTAGTTTTGAGCATTGCTTCAAATGATCCCTTCCTTTGTTAATCGTACTTTGAGTTTATTCCTCCGCAATTAACAAGGGTGACTAATCCAATTTTGCAGATCGGCTGGTTTTACCTTTTCAGCCCCTAACTTTAGCATTTCAAGATGTGCAATATTACGTTGAAACCCTTTCGGTATTCACATAAGCCCTTTGGTAGTTAGATATCAAGAGTAATCAGAGGATCTTAGCTTAGTTGATTTCCATTTGATTGATCTCAGGCAATGAGAGAAAAGGGTTTCACTCAGAAAAAACTCCAACTTCTTAGTGATATTATGGGTGTGTTAAGGCCTGGTGTTCTTACGGCGTTGATGGGTGTCAGTGGAGCTGGTAAAACAACCCTTTTGGATGTTCTTGCTGGAAGGAAAACTAGTGGCACTTTTCAAGGGGATATTAGAATTGGAGGATATCCTAAGATTCAAGACACTTTTGCTAGGATATCGGGTTACTGTGAGCAAAGTGACATTCATTCCCCACAAGTTACAGTAGAGGAATCTGCCGTTTATTCTGCTTGGCTACGTCTTCATCCTGAAATTGATTCAAAAACTAAATATGTATGACCTCTGTCCACATGAGTTTATATGTTAGAAGTTCTCTGTACTCAGTGATTCTTCTAAAATGGTTGAAGACTATCTCATTTTTATAGGTGATGCATTTGTTCACAGGAATTTGTGAGAGAGGTCTTAGATATCATGGAGCTTGATGAAATAAGAGATTGCTTGGTAGGAATGCCTGGTTTGACTGGTTTATCAACTGAACAACGAAAGCGTCTTACAATAGCAGTGGAGCTTGTCGCTAACCCCTCCATTATTTTCATGGATGAACCTACAACTGGATTGGATGCAAGGGCAGCTGCAATTGTTATGCAGGCCGTAAAGAAAGTGGCTGAGACGGGAAGAACAATTGTTTGCACCATTCACCAACCAAGTATTGACATATTTGAAGCATTTGATGAGGTAGGAAACCAATTAGCGTACTATTTTTACTCGGGACATAGTCAACTTTGAAATTGAACTGAGATAAAATTTTGAACCGTAAGCTATTTCATTGGGTCAGTTTATATGGAATTTTGCTAAAAGAATAAATGGACAAAAAAAGAAGCTATTTCATTGGAAATTGCAACTAGTAGAATTTGTTGACTCTGTGTTATGTACATGCCGGAAAACATTCCGAATCGTCATGTAATAACAACAAATCTTCCCGATCAAGAAAATTTATTGAAAGTGGTGAACACAGTGACAAATTTGAGAACCTACTTTTTTGTTGGTTCAAGCCTTCCAGGTTTAACTGTTATTTTTGGCGGTGGTGTTGTACTTACCACATTAGTGCTGTGAGACATAGTATACTTGTGGGCTTAACCTCTAACAACTTGAGCTTTCATTGCAGACTTGAAACCGTTTCCTAACATTGTATCAACAGCTTAGTTCTCTCTTTTAAGATGTATTAGGGTTGTGGTACATACAGTAGTGAATAATCAAGACTTATTCAATATTAGTTTATGGAGGCCATTTAGTTCGAAATTTTTGCTATTGGAATTCCAAATGTACTAAAGCATAAACAAGTTACATTTAATACCCACTGGAATTTATTACAGTTAATTCTATTGAAAACTGGCGGGCGTATAATCTACTCTGGACCACTAGGTCATCATTCAAGCAGCGTCATCAAATATTTTGAGGTCGGTTTGCTCCATTATTACATGTCTTTTTTTGATATTTTTCCATCACTAATTGTACGGCTATGAGTGTGATATGAGAAAATTTCCTATGATTCAGCTTAGTTTCAATCATTTTGTCTAACAGGATATCTCCGGGGTTCCAACAATTAGAAATAATTACAATCCAGCAACATGGATGTTAGAGGTCACATCCACAGCAGCAGAAGCCGAACTTGCCATTGATTTTGCCCAAGTGTATAAGAATTCTATCTTGTATCAGTGAGTTCACTTGCTAACTTCTTTAATTGTTTCAAGTTGGGATAGTCATTATGGACTTGCTTGGCATGACTGCATCGTAATTTTTTTCAAAATAAGCATTTTATGAAGTTGTTTAGTCATGGCGACACTTTTCCCAGGATGTCTCGAAACTGTTCAGCTTTCTGTGGTCTTAACTCTTAAGGTGATCTTGGATTAGTTTCAGTTGCAAAATCAAAAGGTGGTTTTAGATAGATTTACCTATTTTGAGGTCATCGAAAACAGTGAATAGTTAACAAACTACTGGAAAACTCATAACATATGGAGACCTACATAGTCTATGTACTTGTGGTAAGGTGGTTCTGTGTTTGATGCAGCAATGTTAAAATTACTACTAAGTCGATAGCAGAAAGCTCATGATTTCTTATCACTGAGTTGCGGTAGTCTTACTAGCCTTTCTATTCTCGTTCTTTGCCTTTTTTTGTGCTTTATTTCCTACCTATTTTGACCCAATGGTTGGACAGTTGGACGTTATGGCAAAGACGGGATTGTCGTCTTTTTTTTTTAGGTAACTGGATTGTCGTTGATTGTGTCATTTAATCACTCTAATTTGGACACTAAACTGTGCTTTTATTGTCAGTCCTTCAAATAGGTGTATCAAAACTTTATTCATGATATCCCTATCGAAAAAAGAAAATAAATGTTCTTGCCTTCTTGGTACCCCATTGATTATTGTGATATTACTCCTTGTATAGAACTCATTTTTTAACATTGTGATTGTAGGAACAATAAAGCACTTGTAATTTCTCTGAGTACTCCTCCCAATTCAAAAGAGTTGCATTTTCCTTCCCGCTTCTCACAAAATGGTTGGGGACAGTTTACATCTTGCCTTTGGAAACAACACTTGTCTTACTGGAGAAGTCCTTCATACAACTTGATGCGCTCCATGTATTCGCTGATCACATCTTTGCTTTTTGGGATTCTATTTTGGAATCAAGGGAGGAAAATGTAAGTAAGCCGAATGAACAATGGTCTCAATGGACGAGAAGTAAAAATGGGCGCTAGATTTTTCCTAGACAAAGAATCATCATGAGACTGGTTCTTCCTTATTCTGGTGACCTATAAGAACTACATTAATAGGTTCTGGGATTTTATAAGTATGCTAATCAGTAGACTTCTACAAGTTTTTAACATAGATATCATTGTATTGGACAGAAATAACCAGCAGAGTCTTTTCAATGTACTTGGGGCAATGTTCGCTGCTGCAAATTTCTTGGGCACAAATAATTCTTCATCAGTTTTGCCATACGTCTCAATGGAGCGATCAGTTCTGTATCGGGAAAAGTTTGCAGGAATGTATGGCTCATGGGCTTATGCACTTGCTCAGGTAACCTCTTAAGAACGTAAAGCCTAGGTAATTCAGTCAAAGTGGTGGAATGTTTCCAAGGTTCTTTGGTACAACTTAAAACCTGACATCTAAATATACGATTGCCATGGCTCATAGGTGTCTCTATGTTTTCAATCATATCGAACACTTTATTGTATTTTCTTAATCAATAATTAATTACTAGCACCTCCTATGTTTTTGAATATGCCTGCATAATTTTGTAGGTCACAATTGAGGTTCCCTATCTCTTAGCCCAAGCAATTGCTTTTGCGATGATCACGTATCCAATGATTGGGTATTATTGGTCAACTTACAAGTTTTTCTGGTACCTCTACGTTGTATTTTGTACATTGTTGTACTTCACTTACCTAGGAATGATGGTTGTTGCAATCACACCGAGCTATCAAATGGCGGCAATTTTGCAGTCAGGGTTCTACATTACATTTTACTTGTTCTCGGGATTTCTGATTCCTCAACCGGTAAGCTACCAACCTTTTCTCTGTGCGGTAAACTGAGGTACCTTCCATTTAGATAACATTACTATTGATTGGGAGTACATTCTGTGGTGTGGTGAATCCCATGTCGAGACTAGATTTTCTACATTTGCCTCGATAATTCACTAGGAGAGTAAACTGGTACAATTTCAACTATGACCTTATTGAGATGAAGAGCATGGAAAGAACAATGTTTTTTTCTGAAATTGACTTGGAGCTTGTATTTAATATTGTATGATGGAGGATATGTTTCTTTACCACTAGCCAATTACCCTGCAAAAATCAAACTCAGTAGTGTGGCTACATACTTATGGTCAAAAGTATAAAGAAGTAGTTCTAAAGGAAAGACATTAAAGAATAATCTAACAAAAATCTAACCATTTCACACACTTCACAACTATCATATGGTCCCAGACTACAAATAAAAAAAATAGTTACTAATCCTTGTACTAGAAAAGACCGGCCAAAACTATCTAGCGAATCGTAATCTAACACTCGGTCATGCCTTTTGAACCACAAGCCACTTCTTCCAAGATTCTAAAACAATAAGATCCACCACAACATCATAAACAACTGCCTCCATGATTCTACATAAAAATAGTCAATACTTGTCTCAGTCTCCTCAACATATATACTAATCTACTACTTAGATCAACCATTGCTAGAAAAGAATCCCTAATGCTCAGAATGTCCTCAATACACAAATAGTTGTCCTTTTGCAAAGTTCATAGGGAGACAAATTGAGCATGATTGAAGGAGATTGTTGATGGCATTCGTGTAAAATAGATGGAAGGTGTGGGCATATTAATATAAATTAGAAGAATGTACCTCATCCATTAGATAAAAACAATCTAGACCGTTCTAACAAACTGTGTACAAAAGGGTCCCATTGGGAAGCGAAGTCCCCCATCACTTGGGTACCAAAGTAATATGACGTATGTAAGCGTGAGGGCACCCTCACTTCAATAACTAGCTTTTGGGGTTAAGTTCTACCCAAGACCGTGTAACATGGTATGAGAGCTAGGTACCAAATGTTGGGCCCGAAGTGCCCCTATAGATTTGGTTACACAATGTCACTCTCTGCGACCGCTCTAAAAATAGACTTACGGGTGCGATGTCGAATGTCATAAAAAACTTAATTGAAGCCTTCGCTAACACCAATTGGTTTTAGGAGAGATGGTGAAATAGCGGTCAAACAAGTGGTATCAGAGTCAGGAAATCATGGGTTCGAGTCACGGGAGCATCATCTTGAGGGAGGGATTGTTGGGCTCGGAGTGCCCCCATGGATTTGGTTATACAATGCCACTCCCTACGACCGCTCTAAAAATAGACTTGCGGGTGCGATGTCGAATGCCATAAAAGACTTAATTGAAGTCTTCGCTAACACTAATTGGTTTTAGGAGAGATGGTGGAAAAGCAGTCCGACACCAAAGATGGGTAGGGTGCGTGTCTCTAGCTTGCACATGGCAGGTCCTGCCGAGTAAGCATGCTCGGCATGAGGGAGGGTGTGAAGCAAAGTCCCACGTCGCTTGGGTACCAAAGTGATATGAAGTACTTAAGCATGAGGATATCCTCATTTCAGTAGCTAACTTTTGAGGTTGAGTTCTACTCAAAATCGTGTAACACACATACCCCCTCCCTTGTAATATATATAGATGTTTACAATGATATCCAAGTTGATTCACTATTTGGATTGTGGGTTTCTCGTGGGAAATCACATGTATGGACTCCATCATAAGATGATATCTAAGAAATATTAGGTTAAAACTAGAATAAGACAATAAACAACAACAACAACAACATAGCATAACCCATCTAGTTCCCAATCATTGGGGGTATGGGCAGGGATGATTGGAGACAGACCTAATCTTTGGCAATATATGCACAAAGTCACTGCTCTCAGAATACCACTGAAACAGTGGTCCCCCTAAACCTCCAAGAACCGAAGAGCTACAGGGACGTTTTGTTGTAGAACTGTGCCCCCAAATCAAAGCCAAATGGCATTAGAGAGGGCAGGCCTAGAGACCCAAATCAATTTCTGTGCACATTACCATGCTTCCTTCATTGATAGTCCAGAGTATCGGTGTGCACATTAGAACAAGACAATAAAGAATAATGATAATGATTTCTAACATATATATTAGTTACTGGTAACTTGCTCCAACTTCCAACTCAGTTGACTTCCAAATCTCCCCCTCCTAAAAGGCAATTACTTAGGAGGTTTTTGAACTGATGTTATTTCTTCTCAATGTTATTTCCTCCTCTTTATTTTCTCTCAATGTGACTGACCTAGTTGTATGTATATTGCCGCTTGCAGCAAATTCCCAAGTGGTGGGTCTGGATGTATCATCTTGCTCCGACATCTTGGACTCTAAAGGGCATGCTTACGTCACAATATGGAGACATACACAAGGAGATTACGGTGTTTGGTGAAACAAAAACCGTATCAGCCTTCTTGAGAGATTACTTCGGATATCACCATGATGAGTTACCCATTGTAGGAGTTGTTCTCGTTATTTACCCCATTGTTTTTGCTTCTCTATTTGCGTTCTGCATAGAGAAGTTAAACTTCCAGAAGAGATAGAGAATGTTTTGAACCCATAAGTTTTGTACTTGGAATGAATAGATTTGATCCCCGACTTCTTTTTTGTTGGTAAATAATTGATCCCTGACTTTATCCGCATAATAAGATCTTTCTTTATCCGCATAATAAAACCCACATTCCCAGGTGGGTTTTCTAGCTGGAAATCAAGCCTTTTGTTTAATACTACTATTTTAGAATTTCATGCGATCCGATTTATGTGGTTGCTTGGGCACCAAATATTGGCAGTTCTTTTTTAGGCCATATGAGATAATAGCAATTGCAACTCACAAGGGAATTGCAATATGGTACCTTGGATTCAATCCCAAAATTGATGGAAAGCTCTCAACAGAGAAGGTTACATCGCTCTCTCTGGTCATGAATGCAGGGGAAGGGTGTGCTTGTTGAATCTTCCCCTTCAATCTTATTTCCATGATCAGTAGAAGATGGGGATTCTGAATCTTTGATACTTGCCTAATCTGCTGACATATTGTCAATGGCACTGCTGGTCCAAGCACTCTGAAGAACTTATGTGCTTGCCCAGGCCTTGGTTTCCTTGAAGGTATTTAAAGATCTACTGTGTCTTTGGTCTTTGCTTTGGTTTTTTTTTTTAGTATAAGATGGGGAGATTTATTCCTTTGATACTGTTTAAGCCTTGACCAAAAAAAAAAAAGATCTTTCTTTCCCTTGCAAAGCACCCGAGAACTCGACTAGTAAGACAGGTTTCATCTCCAACAAAAAGTTTGCTACCTTTGTCTAATTTGGCACCACAACAGGATGGGGAGGAGCCATAACATGGTGGGTGTCATGGCCTCTGTTTTTTTAGGAACAAGGGTTGATAGGACACACAGAACATGGTTCATGATTGCCCTTCATGGACACTTTTCCGGACCATTTTCATGTATCATAACATTTTCCGTTAGGAACATCCCAAATACAGTATATAATATAAGTGTGATTCAATAATATGTCCTATTGATACAACCTAAAGTCTTTGTTATTAAGGTCAAATTGGAATAAAAAGTATTTAAGTATTTGAAGTTTGGGTTTTTTTCTCGTTTTTCGCTACTCATTAAATAGCTTTCCTCGTGTTACTTAGGATAGTCATTTTAGCACCCTGCTTTAAACATGTTACACTTTTCTCGTCAGAGGTTGTAAGAAAAAATAGGGAGAGTAAAATATTACTTCCTCCGTCCCTTTTCAAGTGTCTTGATTCGTAACTCTAACTTATTAAAAAGACATCATCATTACACTTTTCACATCAACTTTTTCCTACGCTTTCTTTACTTACCTATCATCATTACACTTTTATTCACTAACTTTTCAAAGTGAAATATATTTTTAGGGACAAAATAGACAATGCACCAACTTTTACCTCCTTAATTTTACAAAATGAACATTTATTAAGGGACAGCCCAAAATGGAATACTGGACACAAAAAAAGGGACGGAGGGAGTACAAATAATTTTCTTCTTCTTTAGATTTATCTTGCCAAGATTAATTAGTAATCAAAAAAAATTTAACACAACTCCAACCTAAATTCAAAACCAAAAAAACTGAAAATTAAACTTTTGCTAAAGTGGACCTTACACACGTAAGTGGGTTATTCCTATGATAAAAAAAATACTACTACGACAATTTGCAATGAATTATATGTAGGGAAAATGACGGTTCTGGATGTGTTTTGATAATTAATATCCGTCAAGGACATTTTTAGTATTAACAAATGTTCTCAGCATGTCTTTGATGGATATTAATTATCAAAACACATTCTTGGTTGTCATTTTCCCCTCTATGTACGTAAAACTAGAACTAAATCTTTCATTGTTGGGCTTTTACCCATTTATTTGGGCTTCTAGGCCCTATTTGTTTGAGCTTATTTTTTTTCTATCTAGGCTTTTAGGTCCATGGTTGTGAGCTTTATCTTAATTGGTTTTCCATTTTTTGTTTCTTGTCAAAATTGGGTTTGGGTCTCAGATGGACATAAGATTATCGTTAACTTTGTAGCTCTTGTTTAGGTCTTGGGTTATAGATATGATGTCATCACTCCTTCTCTTATTAATCTTTATAATAATTTCAAAGATTAATAAAAACAATTACCTTTCAAAAATGAAATAGAACTAAAAATCACATAATGCACTTCCGCGTAGAACATCCTTGGGGAGTGGGGACATATCCATTCCACACAACTCCCAAGTGAACCCCGCCAAAAAATACAGATGAGTGCTCATCTATGAGGTCACATGTTTCATTCTCATGCAGGTTAAATATTTCAAATCTTGGGGTCATTGGGAATTATGTCCAGTCGTTACCTTCATGGCCCTGAAATTAGTCGATGTGTGGATAAACTGATACGGACATTCAGTTATAAAAAAAAATATAGCTCGAATTATAGTACTAGTAGTAAATTAAGATAAAAAATGCTAAGGACACATACATTTGTACACATATCCTGCACATACATTTTTATGGGGCCCACCTCGGATCCCACCAATATGATCTGAACCGTTCATTATTTTTGAAATAATATTTAAAGAGTTCCTGTAAAAAATTAACTCGATAGGATATCGGTAAAAGCTTTTTCAGAAATCGCAGTGCGAATCAGACTGTTTCACCCTATGATTTCTGAAAAAATCCTTACCGATATCCTATCGAGTTGATTTTTTACGGGAACTCTTAAAAAATTATTTTAAAAATAATAAGCAGTTTGGATCATGTTGGTGGGACCCGAGGTGGGCCCCATAAAAATGTATGTGCAAGATATGTATCAAGTAGCATGACTGAATTAAGATCATTAAAAAAAGAAATCAGCTCCTCGGCATTCCGGGCCCACCTTATGATCCAAACTCTCCAAATTCTAAGCTTGTCGAGCACGTAATCACAAAAAAAAAAATCACGTTCATCGAATAACGTTTGATATGATTTTGAAACACATATAGTAATACATAACGAGACAATACTGTATCATAACCCATTTATGTAAAGAAAAATGCATTCCGAAATTATATTAACCTTTGTCTTATCAACTTGATTTTGACTTGATTGATGGTATCGACAAGCAAAAAATCGTGAACAATTTGAATCATTAAAATGACACTAATAAAATGATCCACAAACGGGCAACCGGATGGTCGAGTCCATGCGACTCTCTCTCTCTCTCTCTCTCTCTCTCTCTCTCTCTCTCTCTTTTCTCATCCACTGCAATTCCCTCACCAAAACCCCGTCATCATTGAAGTGCTCTTCTTCTGATGGTGAGAAAGAGATTTGGGAATTGATTTCCAGTGTTTGTCTGCATCGCCCAATATTGGTGCTAAATTGACTAGATTTCCTGATAAGTGGAAGTTGAGGATGAGATTAACCAACAAATTTTGACATGTGGGCCGCGAAATGAAAAGTGTTTGGGTTGTTTGCCTAAGTGTGGTTTTGAAGGATCCTTTGGATCGAGTGATTTGGTGGGAAAAGGAAGAAAGGATTACATTTACGGCTTCCCTCCAAATCACTCATTTGCGTTGAATAATTTGGTGAGAAATGGGAAGAAAAGTAACGAAGTAAATTTTGTTTGATCGACCCATTTCCCTTTCTCGACAAATCTCACCAACTATCTCACCAAAATGATGAGATTTGATAAGAAAGGGCTTTCTTTTCTTCTTCCTCTCATCAGTTCTCTCCAAATCACTTGTTTGGATTGAATAGTTTGATGAGAAATGGAAAGAATAGCACCAAAATGAGATTTTATAATGATTGGCCTATTTCCGTTCCTCAACAAATCTCACCAACCTATCCCACCAAAATGGTGAGATTTAGTGAGAAATGGCTCTCCTTTTTTTCTCCTCATCATTTCTCACCATCTAAAAAGGTGCTGTTGCAGAAAAAAAGGAGATGATTGTTTGGATGGTCTGGAGTCCATGCATATGAGGTTCGCCGGCGTAGGGAAGCGGCCGACCTGGCAAGGTTCGCTGCATCTTGCTCACAGATATCTAAGATTCTAATAATTCTAAGTACCCCAAACAATTACCCCGAAAATGTCCCGCAAAGGTAAATCAATGGTTCAGATTTAGTGTGATGTGAATCTTGATTTCTCTTTTCAGGCATTTTCGGGATAATTGTCAGGGTACGTGGTATTTCACGTGTTTTGATGCGTCTGTGTCTGAATTTGTGCCACAAATTTGTACGCATGGATTTTCTCTATTGCCTCAAATTATATCCCGCTGTATTATTTTTTTATGGCTCGAGTTGTGTGGACACATCACCAGGTATGTTTTTGGTGTTTTAGGCGGTGCGTATGTAGAATAATTACAATAAAATGAATTTTCGGAGTATATTTTATGGAGTAACACGGCAGCGTGAAAATGGTTTCTCAAACGATAATCTTTTACTTGCAAATATATTATTTGGCCAGCTTGGCAAGAGAAAATTATGAAACTATTGGTCCCTTAACGTGTCATAACTTTTAAGTCATTTTTTACTAAAGTCGTGTGATTTATAAAAAAAAAAAAACAAAATAAGACTCTGTACTTAATTTTTGAATTTTTTTTGCCACAATTGAAGGGACCAATTGAGATCTTTAAATTGATGTGAAAAATAAAAATATATATATGAATGAAAATGCTTTAGAGTTTCTTAAATAAATGGTTTTTCAAGGACTTCCTTGAATAAATATGTTCCCAAAATAAATGGTTTATCAAAGGATTACAATACCAGATTACCAGTAAATGGTAGCAGTAGAGGGAAGAAGATGGAGGGAAGGTGAAATGGAAGTCAACATCCTCGCTGCGCTGAACGCATACCCGATGCTGCGACTAAGACCAGGGTCTTTGAACCGGAGAGAGCGGTTCCACTCTGGCATTGCAGTCCTCTGCCATTGTGGCTAGGTACATTCCTTGCCTGTGTTAGTTGACTTGGGAATTTCCAATCATTATCATGGTGTCCGGTTCAAAGTGTATTTAGTAATCAAGTCTGCTTGATTCTTGGGTAGTCCTATGGTACACACCCCTTATTAAGGGGTGTACCGTACGTATCATGATTTTAAACCATTGGATTTTAAAGTAAATAATCCGGACCACCCATTTATTAAACCAATTAATAAAATAAAAAAATGGCTTAACAGGTAACAGGTTGTTCTCTCTTCATTGACTTTCTCTCCCTCTCTCTCTCCCTCATGTGTAAAATACTACAAATTATATAACATAACCACAATTGTTATGACAACACAAAAAATTGACACTTTCTTACCACAATGTGTCGTACCAAAAGAAATCGATCAAAAGATACTAGATACAAGACCAAAATATATCGTTGCACAATTAATAATTATTATACCCAAACAAAATACATGTCAAAATATCACAAATTAAATATTTTATAACTTAACATCCTAACAGTCCTGATCGATCATTTTAAAAATACACTCACTAACGACATTTAGATTGTACAGTCAATTTATATTTGGTATGAAACCTAGTCATCTATTGTAGTTGAATGTAATGTAGTCATGCGACTGTGACACAATAATGACGATCAAATCCGTTGAATTTTTTATGTTTGTTGATTAAGTCACGTACGTAATTTTTTGTCTCAATCAAGTTTAGGAAGCTCCATCATCGGCACGCAAATTGAATAATAGAATGATATTTTCCATCCAATTAAGTGTCTAGATATAAGCCATCAACTTCATTCTTGATACGAATGACCTAATTAATATTATGTAAAAGATAGACGATTTTGATAAAATAAAATAAAAAATAAAATAAACACCTTACGTGGGGCTCAGATGGTGCATTATTATATTTTAATGTTGTATTGAAATTGAACGATGAGATTTGTTAAAGTATGAAACTTCAAGGACTAACTATGTGATTTATTCTAAAAAATAATAACATTCTTTAAAAAAAAAATAGGAACGAAGGGTTTAAGACTTGAACCCCAAATCTTTTAGAGAAATGTCCAAACTCCAACACCTTATCACTATGGTACACAATTGAGAATTTATAATTCTAAAGGCCATTAATTATATAATATTTTCTTGTATGTAAGGGCGTTATTTTCAAGCTAAAAATTTGAGAAAACAGAGGCTTCAAATGCTTTCGTCCTAGTGATGGCATGAGCCTGCACTTGTAGATCATATTATAGCTATGTCATTGGTGTAAATCAAAATGTCGACTATAATAATTTTTTTTGAAAGAAAGTACAATGACAATAAATTTACAAAATTATTTAGATTTTACTTCCACGACCTAGTTCCAAGGACCACCATTAAATTTGGATTGGTACGCATAGGGTGAAGGTTTAACACCGATCCATGTGTTAAATATATAGTGCCAATTGTTAAGTGTACCGCCCTAAATATTGATAAGATTGGGTATTAATATAATTAATTTCACCAATTACAAAAAGGAGAGTAATTTTCACACTCTATTTTTTGATATTCACACTTATTTTTTTGTACTCCATTTAATGTTGAAAGTGTATGCATTTGAGACAGTTGGATAATTATTTTTTTCGTGACCTCTCATTTTTCCACAAAGGAATTTTGATTTTTTGAATTAAATTTTGTAGAAAAAGAATTTGATTTAGACTAATATTTTGAGAGGAAATTGTAGTTGTATTCGAAAATTTGGGTATAGTACTTACTTTTTGATGAATTTCTTGGATGAAAATTTTGTGCAAAAATTTCATTTTTAGTTTAAATTATTGAGGTATTGTGTAGGGACAAATAAGAATTTGAAAAATTAGTGTAGAGGGAATCGAAAATTAAGACAATATGGTGGAAATTTTAAAATTTGAAAAAATAATGTGGCGGGAATTGAAAATAATTAGTGGTATTGTATTTTGTCAATTATAACTATCGTTTACTGAACATTCCGATTGAATTTTTTTTATACGACACGTTGTAGGTATGAAAACGCCAATTTATGGTGTTGTCATAACAAATTTGGTTATATTACTGAATTTACGGTATGATATTTTGCTAATAATAACTATCGTTAACTGAGCATTTCAATTGAATTTTTTTATACGATACGTTGTGGGTATGAAAACGTTAATTTATGGTGTTGTTATAACAAATTTGGTTATATTACTGAATTTGAGGTATGATATTTTGTTGATTATAACTACCGTTAATTGAATATTCTGATTGAATTTTTTTATACGACACGTTGTGGATATGAAAACGTCAATTTATGGTGTTGTCATAACAAATTTGGTTATATTACTAAATTTGTGGTATTTTAGACATGTGTTATTACGGAATATTTTAATTAATTTCCTTTGGTACGACACATTGTGGTAAAAAAACGTCAATTTATGGTATTGTCATAACAATTATGGTTTGTTATAAAATTTGTGGTATTTAAATATGTTTTCTTTTGATATGACACGTTGTGTTAAGAAAATGACAATTTTAGGTGTTGTCATAATAATTGTGGTTATTTCTAAAATTTGTGGCATTTTACAAATATTTTTGGCTTGGGTATAACAATTGTTGATTCTGGTACGACATATTTTGATTTTGTTACGGAATATCATACGAGTCAAAAAAATTTGGTACGATTTATTATGGTAAGATAATGCCAATTTATGGTGTTGTTATAACATTTGTGGTAACATTATTTAATTTTTGATATTGTATGCATATATTTGGTTAGGGTACAAGTATTATGGATTTCGGTACGAATAATTATGGTTACATAATAACAATATTTTTTAATTATGGGTAACCTGCTAATGACCTGTTCAACTGGTAAATTTTAATGTACAAGTCGTAACTAGAATCATAAATATGCATTAGAAAACCAAAAATTGGTATAATGAAAATCATAAATTGTCATAATTTAGGCATACGGTATACCCTGTGTACCATAGCTTCCTCCATCTCATCTGTTTTTTACATCACGTAGCTTATTTTAAATTGACGGCTTGGGAATGTTGGCAAAACCTGATTTGGAATGATCAGTATGTTCGTTTTTTTATCTTTGTGAATCTTACTATTGATTTCTTTTTTGAAGTTGATTTTCTAGTCGCATCGATTTGGTGTCTGTAACAAGTCATAAAGGGCCTCATCCGAAGAGTTCGTTTAGTGTCCCAAAAAGTGAAGGGATTGCCTTGACCTTGGGTTGTTCCGCTCTCGCATCATATATATGTACATTTTATATATGTCAGATTTTATCATAATCACTTCAGTTATTGAACTTGACAGTTAGGATCATCAACTATATTTGTAGTCTCAGCCTCAGGGTATATTCTTCGTAGGCTCCTGAAATTGGGCATTCCCTTTAGACTCCAAATAGAGTTTATTATAGATTAGCGTAAGCTGTATTAAATTAGATCCACACCAGAAATTTTAACATGCTTTATATTTTAACTCAATTTGGCTAATATGCTAAATATTGGCCCTTAAAAGAGCAGAATGGTGAAAACAGATTTATGTGGCCGACAAGAATGGATTGGGCACAAGGGTTGGTTTTGTTATGGTAATGAGTTGCAGTATCCTGACACCAATGCTGTTTTAGTGATTTTCTATGGCAGATGCAGTCAACTCTATCATCTTATCTTGTCCATTAAGGCCTGTTGGTCAATGGTTATACCATCACAATGCCATTTCTCATTTTTTATGGCTGATCTGGTGGACATGAAGGTAACGTGGGTTTAATAAAATATCTCCAGCATGTTGTCATTCTGGTTGTCGACCGCACTTAAAACAGATCAGATGGTTTCATAAAATATTGTTCTGTTGACTTTCCATTTAAAGAGTTTATCTTTCTGGCAACACGTACATCCGCTATGCTTTCTTGTAGGAATCTAGTGTATAGGGGTTAAGTAATATGGCCCAACCTAACCATCTTGTGAGGAGATATTTGACTAAGCTTCAATTAGAGAAAGAATAGAGAATGTACTATGTGCTAACATAGAAACTGTGAGGTATATTCTTCTTGACATCATGGGCACGATGTGTCAAGTTTTGGAAGTCTATGTTGGTAAAAACTGAGCTTACGTCATGAGGTGCAATTAGCAAACGGTGTCCATGTTATTGAAGCAGGTGATAGTCTTGGTGTATGTTCTAGATGCGAAAGTTGGCTGTTTTATGCAAATATTTTGAATTCCGAGGATAAAACATTTGTATAACTGGAAAGTTCTTGCTTTCCATTGTAAGGTGAGTTCGTTGAGTACTTGAGCATTTTACTTGGGTCATGTGCGAAAGGCTTCAACTACAAGCATCTAAAACACTTACTTTCTTTCCTTCCATCAGATTGACTTCTTGTTGTGCCTTATATTACATCATACATAGTATACATCTTCTACTTCTTTATTAAGAATAATAAGCATGATGCATGCCCTTACCTCATGTACCCTTTTAGTCTAAAAAAATAAGAATACAAGTGCACACAGATACTCCCAAATTCATAATGGCATATCTATATACGTGTGTATCTGTGGGTATATATATATTTTTATATGTTTGTCCACTGTCTACCTTTTATTCACGTCCTACCACCCCTCTTGAGTCTCTCCCAGTTTGTGCAATATGGCTCAATTGGTTGGTAATGACGAGATAGAATCACTGAGAATTGAGCTAGCAGAGATAGGAAAGAGTTTGAGGTCATCGGTGCGACGCCACATTTCTAGTTCCAGAAGCAGTTCAGAGTTGAATTCTGTAAAGGATGATGTTGATAATGAATTTGCCTTACAATGGGCCAAGATTGATAGACTGCCTACATTTGAGAGGTTAAGATCATCTTTGTTCGATGAAAGTGATGGAAGCGAGGTTGATGTTCAAGGAAAACGGGTAGTTGACGTTACTAAGCTTGGTGCTCTGGAACGACAGATGTTTGTTGAAAAACTCATCAAATACATTGAGAATGACAACCTTCGATTGTTGCAGAAAATGAGAAACAGAGTCCATAAGTAAGTCATTTTTTGGTAATATGTGGATACCCCCATGTTGCATATAGTCATGCACATACACACAGGCTAACAGTTGCATAATAGACACAACTACAAGAAAAGCGAGAGTCGACAAAGATTGGCTGGATATAGAATTTTTTATTTCACATGCGTTATATGTATTCTCAGAAATTTATACCATCAATGGAAAGAATGTTCCAAGTTCTCTTTGTCCGCAATGTAGGATGGGTAATAGTCTTAAGTTTTAACTTGTTTACATAGCATAACGTGACGGATTTTCATAGAAACTGTTTATTCCTCATCTTTGTTGTTGGCTCTTCATTTTCATCTCTAATTGTCTTTGTAGACATACTTGTTTGTGATTGCCTTTTAATGATCATCTAATGGGTTTGTGGGGCTTTAATTGATGCTGGTAGGGTTGGTGTAGAACTACCGACAGTGGAAGTAAGATATAAAAATCTGCGAGTGGAAGCAAAGTGTGAGGTGGTTCATGGCAAGCCACTTCCTACTCTATGGAATTCACTGAAAAGCTTTGTTTTTGTAAGTATCTAATTCTTCAAGTAAATTAAAGCTTTCTTAGCCATGTGTGAATGAATTTGGGTGGTTTTCACTAACTGCCAGTGACTTCTGTATCTTGACTCTGGAAAAGGGCTTAATGGATATGAGTTGATTTTGGACCCAAAACGGCAATACTTTACCGGTTAAATTTCACTCCAGTTTATGGTATTATATTTTGACGTTTATTATCCAATATTTGAGAAAATATCATGAACTTGGAAAATTTCTAACTTCAAGCTTTTTGGCAGGTTGAAATAGTTGGGTAAGAATCTTTATAAATTTTTACTTCACTTGATATTGTCAAACTCATTGCTAGGTCCAGTGTGAAATGAATAAGACTAGAGGGGCTAGCTCTTAAGCCAAATGTTGGGTGGTTCACAGGTTCTTAGGTCCACAATGTAGAAGTCAAAGGTTTTTGGGTGTATAACTCACCGATTACCAAAAAAGTCTTCCATGTCTTGTTTTACTGTCTATTTTGTTGCAAAAACAAATACATGGAGCCGTTTTTCTGTAATTTATGTCCAAAAGCAGCACTTAGTTAATTAGGTCCATTTACATCCGTAACTTGATTAATTTATTCATTTTTTTTTATAGGACTGTGCCAAGCTACCTGGTTTGAAGTCGCAGGACGCCAAGATAACTATCATTGATGATGTCAATGGTATCATTAAGCCTGGAAGGTGTGATTAATTGGATGCTTAATCTAGGTTCATTTTATTATATTTCACTTGCCATAATAGAAATCCAATCACTTCAAGGTGAATGGGTATATGTTGATAACCCAGAACTCAAGAATCAATTTGAACTCTTTAATTTTGTTTTTAAAAAACCTCAATCCACATATATTCTCAAGTGTTCTGTTGTGGCTTGACCTTCAATTCGAGGTTCCACTTTACTGGTTCATCCTCTCCTTCATAGCTCAAAACTGAAATGTGGTGGATTATTTCCAAATTCGGAGTTTGGACTCATATGAATGTATTTTACTTTTGGCATGCGTAACGTTATCAAGTTGTGGGGTTGGATTCAAATGAGTTTACTTTTGGTAATCAAATATGTGGTGGATTCAAGTCAGCATTATCTTCTTGATAAACTGACATTGTTCATGTATTCGAATACGTGTTCCTTTTGTATTTTTTTTCATGAAGATACTCATCTAAGGTTTTATAAGCCTTAAGAAGAAATCATCCTCATCAATTGTGCCTGTCAATACTGCAGGATGACTTTGTTGCTTGGTCCTCCAGGATGTGGAAAGACTACTCTACTGAAAGCACTTTCTGGAAATCTAGACAAATCTCTCAAGGTCCCTTATTTTTTCCTTTTCTAAGAAATAAGCACTGTATATGGATAGGAATGTGGAAGATCCTTTACAAACATCAGAATAACAATACTTAGAACTGCAAATCTGCACAGTTTACACCACAGGTAAAGCTGACAAGGCCTTCTACTTGACTTCAAAAACTTGAGTTTTGGGGGTTCTAATTAGTGAGGTCTTCTTTTAAAAGTTTACATATTGAACCCACAATTTGCTACATACAGCCCATGAAAAAATTAGGACATTTAAGACAAAAATAACTCAATGTATAAAGTCAACAAGAATGCCCCAATGGGTAAAACTTTCCTCATCTTCATCCTTCTCCTTGATTGCCACCCATAGCCGGAGCCCTTCCATGGCTGGTGACTATTTTCCGTCGAGTAGCAAACTTCCCATCTGTATCACCATCTCTTGACTGCTACGACTCTCTCTCCTCTGTTCATCCATGAAATCTTCTCCCTCCTTCATCCTACACTACAAACCCTAGTCTTCTACACTACAAATCACTTCCCTCTTCCATTTTTCATCTCTTTCTCAATGGAAAACCAATCAATGGTGCCACAGACATGGTGGTTTGGGAGCTGAAACCGTACAAAGAAGCCCACAAAAAAATCAACTTCAATTAGTTTTTCCTGACGTTAAGGGACATCCAGTCCCAAAATTCGTAAGGTTTTTTGGATTTTAAAATCCGAAAGACGCACATATTTTCAGATTCTAAAATTCAAAAGTAGTTCATATTTTCGGATTTTAAAATCTGAACGTTCTATATATTTCTCGTGCATGGTTCGAAAATCTTTTGGATATTAAAATCCAAAAAGATGTGCAACTTTCAGATTTTAACAAAAGAAAATGTGCTGCTTTCAGATTTTTAAATATGAAAATATATGCAACTTTCGGATTTTAAAATCCAAAAGCGTCGGGACAGATTTTTTGAATATAGTTTGTGGTGTTACCGGTGGTGAACGATAGGGTGATTGGAAGGAGCCATGGAGAGGAGAGAGAGAGTGACGGGAGGGGGTGATGGAGTTTGTTGGTGGTGGTGGTGATGGAGTTCGCTGGCGGCGGTGGTGGTTTGCAGATTTGAACGGTAACGGGGGTATCGAGGGGGGTTGTTGTGAAAAAAATTGAGTTTTTCTTTGGAAGGGTAACTTGGAAAATTTTAGGGGTTAACTACAAAAAAAAGGGTGTTGGTTTTATTTAGCAAATGGCTGTATGTAGCAAATTGTGGGTTGCAAATAGGAGCCGCCTATTGAATATACTGGACAGAAGAAACACACACTGTATACCTTGATTCAAGTTTATGATACATGAAACTTGGATTCTCCCGGGATATTGTCTCGCATAGCTTCTAAGCACCACCCACTACTAGATTGATCCAGATCTCATTTCTTCTTGGTTGCAGTGGGATTCTTGGATAGCTTTTACCTTTGAGTTGATGAACAGTGGAAGAATTACTCTCCTGAATTTCTTATCCTTAAAGTGGATCATTGATTGCCTAAAACATGTGCTAATTTAGCCGTAAGAAACAAGATGTAACCCTTGTTGAATTTCTTACTTTGCTCAGTGCATCGAGTGTGCATAGCTAATTGTTTGATATGCCACTGCTTCATAGATTCAGCCGTACTTTGTTAACTTTTTAAGATCTTCCGCCCTTCATCTTCCCTTGTTTGAACATATTTTTTATTTGTTCATCCTTTTTTTGCAACAGTTTTCAGGGGAAGTTTTATACAACGGTTACAAACTGGAAGATTTTGTTCCACAGAAAACTTCAACTTATGTAAGTCAAAATGACCTACACATCCCTGAAATGACTGTGAGGGAAACACTTGATTTTTCAGCTCGTTGTCAGGGGGTTGGAAGCCGATCAGGTATGCATGCCTTGAGCAAACAAAGGATCGTTGTAATTTTTTTCCCTTTTTCTCGGCTAACATTTGGTTGTTGATTCCTTACAATTTGATGGTCCTAATAGAAATTTCATAAATTGTTTATGCCTACCTAGAGATTATGAATGAGGTCAGCAGAAGGGAGAAACAGGCAGGAGTTTTTCCAGACCCAGATGTTGATACATACATGAAGGTCTATTACTATCTGTCTTATTTTCCCCTTGTTTCTGGTGTTGCCAATATGTTTTTTTTTTTTTGCTTCGGAAGGAGATAAAATAAATAGCCATACAACATTGTCTAAAATAATGCAAACCCATAGGAACTAATCCCTAAACTAGCCCCTCGCCATAGCATCCTCTAGCACAAAATGCCTAACAGAGGAAGGGGAATCCATGCCTACGATGAGGTCTTCATCTTGTTTCGCACCAAGTCTTGCTAGACAGGGTGGCTCCAAGAAATATACTTACATGGTTCAAGTCTCATGTTACAGTATTTTTCTTAGGGATTAGTTTTTACATATCTACTTAGTTCTTATATTTTTTATTCTGTGTTTTACCCTCTAATACAGTGTAATGTGAGAAGTTAAAAGGTAGAGTGTAACAATCATCTCTCTTTTTTAGAAAAAAAATATTAAAGCCGGATGATCTTCCTACCTTCCACGTATTTGCAAGGAGCAAAAATTACAATCTTCTGAAACTACAAAAGACTGGTAGTGGTTGGAGAAAATTGTGAGAGTCAAGAATCTAATCTATAGTAGAAGGGAATTTGACCACAAATTGACATATCAAATTGGAAGAAGTGTTGAAAAGAAAAGAGAGGAACGTCAGTGCATAGTACATTAAATTGGAGAACCCTCAGGGGATTCAAGTGAACCCTCTTACTACTACATGGAGCTGCCGCTGTGCTAGATGATCCTCGCTTTCATTTGCTTGTCAGTATGTGTTGTAGCGTGCTGTTTGTACAAGCCATGAGGATCTTGGTGCAATGTTTCATAAGCGAATGTCCAGAGTTTACAATGTTACCTCATGGAAAACTTCAGCCTGCTTCTATGCAGGCTTTTGTTGGTTATGCAGCAACATGATAACATGTGATTTAGACGCTTCTCTTCATGTGTGGTGATTATCAGAGTCAAAATCTCTCTCTCATTTATTCTAATAGTTTCTACAAGAGGCTTGTACCAGATTGCACTCAGATTTCCTAATTACCTTCTCCAATTACAGTGATAGAGTGTTGAGGCCGATCAAAACAAATGATAGAGTATTGAGAAAACTAAGGGGAGAAAAAATGGGAGATGGAAATTAGCAAAGCTTAATCTTCTAACAAAACAAAATTTTGATTTGGTTATATTTCCTACAGATTATATAATAGAGCTGCATTGTGTTCTGTAACAGTTATTATTGGGAGCTTGTTACTATTTAACACAAATTAACCTTAGGAGCACGATAGTACTTGTGTGGTTGAAAGGCAGTTTCTTTAAAGGGTGCAGGTCAAGAACTTTATTGCATACATTAGAAGCATCTAAAAATGCAAGCTGATATAAACTTCATTCTAATGTTTGGGTTGTCAGTTGCATTTTTTCCCATATCTTTAATGTATGTGATTTATCTTATCTGGTATAGTGTCGACGTTTTCTTTTACCAGGCGATTTCTGCTGAAGGACAGAGGAATACTCTTCAGACTGACTACATTTTGAAAGTAATTCTTTCAGCAGAGCCGGCATTGATCTTCTTCTATGTCATTGCTAGGAAAATGCCTTGCCCATTGACTATTTCTCATTGTTTCCATGGTTACTCAGATTTTAGGACTTGATATATGTGCTGACACACTGGTTGGAGATGCCATGAGAAGAGGTATCTCAGGTGGTCAGAAGAAAAGATTGACTACAGGTAGTCTTCAAAATTTTCTTTTCTAGATATGGAATATGGGGAGCTTACAAGCTTGAGATTGATGCAATTCAAACTTGTGAATACCTGGTGTTTCCGTTGGTGCAAGTCTTTTGGAAATATATCGCCACTACCTAACAATGACATGCATATAATATGTAAATGAGGAAAAAAATTGTTTGTATTTTCAGGGGAGATGATTATAGGACCTACAAAAGCTCTTTTTATGGATGAAATATCAAATGGTTTAGACAGTTCCACCACATATCAAATTGTTGCTTGTCTTAAACAACTAGCACATATCACAGATGCTACTATACTTGTGGCACTTCTTCAGCCAGCACCAGAAACCTTTGATCTCTTTGATGACATCATCTTGATGGAAGGAGGGAAGATTGTATATCATGGACCCCGTAGTCGTGTTCTAGAATTTTTTGAGGATTGTGGTTTTAGATGTCCTGAAAGGAAAGGGGTAGCTGACTTCCTCCAAGAGGTAAGTCTATCGTGGCTCATATGGAATTCTTCCTTGTGCTCTTAGTTTCTTTAATTTCATTACATCTCGACTCCATTGCAGGTAATATCTAGAAATGATCAAGCACAGTACTGGTACCAAGCTGAACAGTCTTGGAGTTACATATCTGTTGATTTGTTTTGCAAGAAATTTAAGGAATCTACTTTTGGGAAGAAGGTAGATGAGGACCTATCAAAGCCATTTACGAAGTCTCAGAGCCATAAGAAGGCAATCTCGTTTAGCAAGTATTCACTTTCTAAATGGGAGCTTTTTAGAGCTTGCATGTCAAGGGAGTATCTTCTTATGAGGAGGAATTCTTTTATTTACGTATTCAAAACAATTCAGGTGATGATTGGTGATTTCTTATTTGCATCCTCACATTTTATTTTTTTCTCAATACAACCCTTAACCATTCATGCATTTGTGTGCTAAATTCTTAATCCTTTTGCCTAAGGCTGCATATAACATACCAAAGCTTCATTTCTTCTTCTTTGCAGCTTGTTATCACAGCATTTATCGCAATGACTGTATTCTTGAGAACTCGGATGGGTGTTGATGTCATTCATGCAAACTCCTATCTGGGTGCTTTGTTCTTTTCTCTGCTCATTCTTTTCTTCGATGGGTTTCCGGAGATGTCCATGACTGTCACAAGACTTGCTGTTTTCTACAAACAGAGGGACTTGTACTTCTATCCAGCATGGTCATACACAATCCCATCCACAATTCTCAAGGTTCCTCTTTCATTGTTCGAAGCCCTAATTTGGACTTCTCTTACTTATTATGTCATAGGATACAGTCCAGAGCCTGGGAGGTTAGTTTTACTAGACATACATATTACATTCCTTCAAATATGTTTTTGACCCTTAATATATGTGAACAAAAAACTACCCAATACCATGTTTCATTGGTACATCCAAGTACATATGCACAGACTACTTGCAAAAGTTAAACTTGATGGAATTTTTTGTCTACCATTGCCTCTGTATCATAGGTTCTTCCGACAGCTTATTCTACTTTTCGCTTTGCACTTTGCTGCAATATCCATGTTTCGTTTTGTGGCATCTATCTTCCGCACCATGGTTGCTACTTTTTCAGCTGGTTTTGTGTCGATATTAGCTGTCTTTTTATTCAGTGGCTTCATTATACCAAAATGTAAGTTTTGATGACCTCTTTCAAGTTTGCGTTTGGGACAATTATTTAGGGAAACAAAGTTAAGCCCTTTTGTTGCTTGCAGCCTCTATGCCAACTTGGTTGAAGTGGGGATTTTGGGTTTCCCCATTGAGTTATGGTGAGATAGGCCTTGCTGTAAATGAATTTCTTGCTCCAAGATGGCAAAAGGTGAGTATCTAGCTAGATGCATCCTCCAATTAAGACAATTTTCAAGCTGCATTTTTTTTGCGTCAAAGTTCAGTGAAATGCATGTTGATAGAGTGGTTCACTCGTTATTCATATAGTGGTTCACTAATTCTAAAAGCATAAAAGTTGAGGCCTATTTAGATAAATATTTGTCAATATTCAGTAATAGCCGTTATCACAATTAGCAACTTCAACAACATTGGCAACAATATGTCTTACTTTATTGGTTAGATGACTATGGAAAGAACACTAGCATTTCTTTACTATATTAGCTTATTCATTCTATGCTTTTCTACATCTTTTTTAGGCCAAGGCAGGGAATACAACAATAGGGATAGAAACACTTGAAAACCATGGGCTTCACTTTAGGGGATACTTCTTCTGGCTCTCAGTTGGTGCCTTACTTGGGTTTGCAATACTCTTCAACATTGGGTTTACATTGGCCTTAACCTTCTTAAACCGTAAGTTATAACTTTAAAAAAATGCTCTCTCCTTGCATTAAAAATAATAAGTGATATGTTCTTGTTCTATTTCAAAAATGAAAATCCAGCTCCTAGTCCTCGTGCTATTATTTCAAATGAGAAGCTCTCCCAAATAGAAGGAAGTGAAGATTCCTCCAATGGTACTGATAAAGAAGCAAAGTCGAAGAGCTACGAGAAAACTACATCGAAACGTCATAAAGGTTGTCTTTTTGCATACATCTCCCTCTCCTAGTTAGTTTTGAAAATTGCTTCAAACGATCACAGTTGGGCAATAATTTCTTTATCGCTTGCACAATCTCCCTCGTATGAAAATAAATCACATAAAGTTCGTATTATATATGTCGGACCCATTCAAGATAACTATATCTTTTAATTACATCCCTGGATTCAAGGTAACACTCTTTGATTCTCAGCATTTATTACCGCTAGTCTCATTTCATGAGAATGAGTGAAGGAAAATTATTTTTATTTTCATTTTCGGGGCTGACTGCTTATGTACCCACAGTTTTTCATGCGTACCCAAAGTTTGGGACCAAGACAAACATAGTTCAATTTGCAATATTTGGTTTGGATGGTGAAAATTTAAGGTTCAGAAATTTTGTGATTGTACCCATTAATGTGGGATGCCTAGGTATCTAATCTATGATAATTTGTGCTGTAATCAAGTTAATCGTAGTTTGGATTTATGAATTTATTTTGGTGAACCTGGGGGAATTCATTTATAATCGTAGATATTTAGGACTTGCAGCATCACCGTAAGAAGAGCACATCCCAATTACATTGGCCCTTGCAACTCATATGTCAATTCTAATGGCTTAATTTTGACTGCTCCCATTTGAAGGGATTTCCTATGTGTTCGATTAGTTTAGTCTGCCAAGTAATCATGATACCTTTGTATCAAAGTCAAGCCTTTCGTAGGTTTTGTCACGGCAACCATCTTTGCTAGAACAACTTAGATTTTGCAAGAGAAGTAGTTTTTCTAAGCAGAGAATATAGAAAACTTATTTTCAAGAGAGACAAAGTGAGATAGAGGAGAGAGAGGGTTTGGAACCTACACCTAACGCATGTACATAAGATATCTCATTCATGCCTTGTTTTCTTTTGTGCCTTTGTTTTCTTCCGTATTAATGTCTTATTTCTCTCTTCCTATGTTTTCTTGCATTTCTATTTTCTGTGCGAATCCTCTGTCTTCTCATTTTTTTGTCCGCCCCTCTTTTTGTATGCACTGCATCACATCTATTCTAATATATAAAGGGAGAGCACCTTTTTGGTGTCTTCCTTTTTTGAAGCCCCGTCATGCCTTTTCATTTCCAAATTGTACACAAAAGACAAAGTTTCATGCACAATTGAATTCATTGAGGACTTAATTGTAGGGGTATAATAGACAAACCAACACCAAATAACCACCAAACCCAATAACTACCCACCCTACATCAGTTTCCCTCCCACTACTTCTTCTTCCCTATCACAAAATCTACATCTTTTCCCTTTGTTTCACCACTGAACAACACATGTACCCATCTTCCTCTACACTCTTGCAAATGGACACTTTCTTGTTGCATCAAGCGTTGGTGTTGGGCATTGATATAGAGATGACAATGAGCAAGACAAATTGGTTTTGTATTGTCTACTTTTACAAGAAAGTGGACTTCATTTTTTTATGCTACTCCATTAATTGTTTAATCTTTTACCAATTTGGCGGCATTTTGTTTTATTTAAGTGCAATTTATGTTGGGATGATTAAAGTGTGTAATTCAAATGACTGCTAATTGGTATGGAGTTAAAGTGTCCGGAGCTACGGAAAAAAAAATAATAATTATTTGGTTGTTTGCATGATGAACTTTTATTTTGTGTCTATGGATGAATGCACACACTTATTGTGTCACCTTTCATTTTGTTTTATATCTACTAGAGGCCGGGGCACACACGATGCGCATCGCAAGTCAAATTTTCACTTAGTATGCACAGTAGCTCCCAATTATTGTTTGATTGAATTTTGAAAAAATATGCAAAATTCGACTTGCACATGCATTGCGTGTGCCCCGGCCTCTAAGTGCATATAAGGGCAGATGAATAGTTCTCTTCCATTAACTCACCTTGGGAATTGGGGCAGTTGATGAGGAATCACTCCCACGTTGTGCCAAAGAAAAGAACTGCTCCCACTTAGTAACCTCCACAAACCCATCTTTTATTCTTTTTTCTTATGTAGCAGTTCATATATACAATGTCGAGCTCAAATAATTGCAAAAGAACGGATAAACTTGCACCAAAAGTGGCTTTATTTTTGCAAAATTGGGCCTTGGGTTGCATTAATTGGTAGTTTTGAATATTCCTTTTCCTTGAGAAATTGCTACTCTCTTTTTGTTTATTTGTATGGCTTCACACGTACAACGGCAACATAACAGTACTTGTGTAATCCCCAAACAATAGCGTTATGGATGCTTACGTATTTAAAACAAGGGTGTGATATTTATCCACCTCACAAGTGGAAGCCATCTCCACATTTAACATTGGGTCTGGTGTTTCAAAATGAGCCACTATAAAATCATATTCCAAAATGTAACAGAATGGACTTTTTATTTTAGTGGCAACCACGCATACATTTGTTACATATGAAATCTTGTGGTTCAATTAATCACTTCCTTTATTAGTCATCTTTTGTTTGTTCCTATTAAAATTAACAATGGTGATTAATCTAATTTTACAGGTCGGTTGGTTTTACCTTTTGAGCCTGTAACTTTAGCGTTTCAAGATGTGCAATACTGCATTGAAACCCCTTTGGTATTCACATAAAACGAATCTCTTACAAACCTTTGTTTGCTATTAGATATCTAAAGTTGTTATATGACCTTACCTCAAGTGATTTTTCATGTTGATTTGATTGATCACAGGAAATGAGAGAAAGGGGTTTCACTCAGAAACAACTCCAACTTCTTTGTGATATTACGGGTGTATTAAGGCCCGGTATTCTAACAGCGTTGATGGGTGTCAGTGGAGCTGGTAAAACAACTCTTCTTGATGTTCTTGCTGGAAGGAAGACTAGTGGCGCTATTGAAGGAGATATTAGAATTGGAGGATATCCCAAGGTTCAAGAAACTTTTGCTAGAATTTCGGGTTATTGTGAGCAAAGTGACATTCATTCCCCACAAATTACAGTAGGAGAATCCATCGTTTATTCTGCTTGGCTGCGCCTGCATCCGGAAATTGATTCAAGAACGAAATTTGTATGACCTATATCTCTCATTTACATAAAAGCTGAATTTACCCTTAGATGCTTCTGAAATGGTTAAAGACTTTCACTTTTGTAGCTAATACGTATATTCACAGGAATTTGTGAGAGAGGTCCTAGAGATCATTGAGCTTGATGAAATTAAAGATAATTTGGTTGGAATGCCCGGTGTCAGTGGTTTATCAACTGAACAACGGAAGCGGCTTACAATAGCAGTAGAGCTTGTTGCAAACCCCTCCATTATCTTCATGGATGAACCTACAACTGGATTGGATGCAAGAGCAGCTGCAATTGTTATGCGGGGCGTGAAGAATGTGGCTGATACTGGAAGAACAATTGTTTGCACCATTCACCAACCAAGTATTGACATATTTGAAGCATTTGATGAGGTATGAAACCAATTGAAGTACTATTTTAACTACTTGGGACATGAACTAGTAGAATTTTTGAACTCTATGGGTTAAGTATGGGTCCGATAGCTTTCCAAATGGTACTGTACTTGCAAAAAGAAATTTACTTAGAGCAAAGAAACAAAGAGACAAGCTTGAGATTCTACTTTTCCTCTTGATTTGAAGCCTTCGAAATTTTGCGTTATTTTTGTTGGTGTTTCTAATAGCTTGAGCTTTTGTTGCAAACTTGGAGAGCAAAGGGAAGTTGGTTTTTGATTGCTTAAACTAAAATTAATTGGAAAGCGATTAAAGATTTTAGAAACAAGAGAGAAAAAGGACTACGGTTTTGATTCAACCTCCCCATGCAATATAATTGTGGCGAACTCTAGGGTTTCATTCAACTTGTAACTAGACCACCGTTACGGTAGCAATTCCTATCGATAATCCCTAAAAATATTCTCAAGACTCGTACTCAATATAAAGGCTATCTCAACATGGCACAGATTGTCTCACTGGATTTATCCAACGGCATGACCCGTCTCACGTTGTATGGTCTATCTCAAATCCTATCCCGTGCGAAACAATGGAAACTATTGTATGACGGTGTTTGATATCATGAATACATACACAAAAGATAAATCGTAAAACTAATAACTTTCATAAAACTATGAATCATCCAAAGTCATACAATTAATTGTTGAATAAAAATCCTAGAAATCTAAACAATCACATTACTCGGAGAGATATGCCGTCACCTCTTCTGTGATGTGTGGGAAGAACCCCCTTGCAAAACCCTACTGCCTCCTTTTATATAAGTTGCACACCCAGCCGTGTTATAAACCTTGGAAAAGAAAGTAATTCCTTTCCTAAACCTTTATATCCCTCAGCCGAGATTTGTTCTTCTAAAAGGCGATCAACTCCTTAAATAGTCATGCCTTCCAATTGGACCCACTCTAACTCTTGATCACGTGCAAAATGATTTCCTCTCTTAAGGAAATTCACTTCAATGCAATTTCTTGTTTTAATATAGATGGACCAACCACCTGATTTATGGTATTCGGCATTCTACCAATTGAATTTAACGGCTAAAATATTAAACATTATCATCTTTTCTTCAATTTAGCTACAAATGTCATCCAATAGCTCCGTGAGTCCTCAAAACGAGAAAAACGAGTATCAAACTTCAAATAATATAATAAACGAACGTAACAAGCCGAAGTTAGGGGACATAAATAGGCGTATTTACGCACCTATCAGGAACTGTATGGTTGATAAAATTGGGAGGGAAAGACTGTTTGACATTCAAACAAACTTGTGGAACACGGGGAAACTTATTACGTAACGATAACAACCAAATGATAGCCGTGGTTAGATGTGAGGAGTGGTGGCCGCTGGAAAAAAGTCATACTTTTCCTCCATTAACTGAATCAATTTGAAAGCGAAATGTAATTTAGTACCATGGTTTCTTTGAGGTGCATAGTTACTTTCCTCAAAACTAGAAGACATCTTGTTTAGATGAATTACTTGTAGATTTGTAAGTTTTTTTTTATTGCTAGATTTCTTGTTTGTCAGATGACTACTAGTCCAATCGGACTGGCATTGAGCTAGAAATTCTTTGAGATGATTAGCAAGTGAATACAGACAAGCCAAATGCCAGCTTATAAGCAAGAAAGTAATATGATTATCAGATTATTATTCCTCTCAGTGACATTTAACAGAAGCAAATTCTAACTTTACCCCGTCTATTGAACTACAACGATACTTTGGCACTTACGAAGTGATGAATGATCATTGATCAAGACGGATTCAAAGTTAGTTCCGCAAGACCATTCAATTCCTAATTTTCCTATTGAAATTTCGTATGTGTTCATCAACAAAATAATTTACGTCTAACAGCCACTTGGAATCTGTTTTAGTTACTCATCTTGAAAAATGGCGGGCATATTATCTACTCTGGACCACTGGGTCAACATTCAAGCTTTGTCATCAAATATTTTGAGGTTAGTTTGCTACAACAATTCAAGTCCTTTTTGGTACTTTCCCTTAACTATCTTACAGTTTTGTGTATGAAAGAGTATGAAATCAAAAAGTTAACTGTGATTCTTTTCAACCATTTCTCTCTACCAGGATATCCCCGGGGTCCAAAAGATTAGAAATAATTACAATCCAGCAACATGGATCTTAGAGGTCACTTCCACAACTGCAGAAGCCGAACTTGGCATTGATTTTGCCCAAGTTTATAAGAATTCTCTCTTGTATCAGTGAGTTCAACTGCTAATCACTTCATTAATTGTTTCGAGTAGGGATTGCCATTATTAACTGCAATTCCATGAAAGAAAATATTCATGACATTATATTGTTTGTTTTGATACAAATCTTTAATTGTTTGGACTCATTTCTGGGCATTGTGAATGTAGGAACAATAAAGCACTTGTAATTACGCTTAGTGCTCCTTCCGATTCAAAAGAGTTGCATTTTACAACCCGCTTCTCACAAAATGGTTGGGGACAGTTCAAATCTTGCCTTTGGAAACAACACTTGTCTTACTGGAGAAGTCCTTCATACAACTTGATGCGCTCCATGTATTTGCTGATTGCATCTTTGCTTTTTGGGATTCTGTTTTGGGATCAAGGGAGGAACATGTAAGTAACCAAAAATTGAACGGTGTCAATATAAGATGTTAAGTAGTGCATTAGGTATTTCCTCGACAAAGCATAACCCATGAGATTGGTTTCCTGATTCCCTTGACCTATAATAATAGGTTCCGGGTTTGAGGTATTATGCTAATCAGTATACTTGTTCGAGTTTAACATTTACATCATTTTATTGGACAGAACTAACCAGCAGAGTCTTTTCAATGTTCTTGGGGCAATGTACTCTGCTTCCATTTTCTTGGGCATAAATAATTGTACGTCAGTTTTACCATACGTCTCAACGGAACGATCAGTTGTCTATAGGGAAAGGTTTGCAGGAATGTATGGGTCATGGGCTTATGCACTTGCTCAGGTAACCTCTTAAGTAACTCGCAATTTCGCCAAGGTTTTTTTGGTACAACTTGAAACCTTCAATAGAAATATATATGTGCCAAGGCTCATAGGTGTCTCACTCTGTTTTCAAACATACCGGCCACTTTTCTTCTCATTTCTTAATCAGCATTTTACTTTCATCTATTTTCTTAATCAGCGTTTTATCAGCATTTCATACTTGCTACGTATTTAAATATGCCTGCTTAATTTTGTAGGTCACGATTGAGGTTCCCTATCTCTTAGCCCAAGCAATTGTTTTTTCGATCATTACGTATCCGATGATTGGGTATTATTGGTCAGCTTATAAGGTTTTCTGGTACTTCTACGCCATGTTTTGTACATTGTTGTACTTCACTTATGTTGGAATGCTGCTTATTGCAATGACCCCAAGCTTCCCAGTGGCGGCAATTCTACAGTCATTGTTCTACGTAATGTTTAACTTGTTCTGCGGATTTTTGATTCCTCTACCAGTAAGCTACTAACCTTTTCTTGGTGCGCTAAACTAATCGTAGTTCGCATTCAGCTGAACATTGCTATTAATTGGAAGTACATTCTGCGGTTTGTGAATTAACAGTGATAATAGAACAAGGAGAACAACCGTCATGTATAGACTTTCTAAATTTGCCTAGTTCACTAGGAGAGTAACTGTTATAAATTCAATGATGACTTGATATTGAAGAAGTGGTGGTGAAGAGCATGGAAAGAAGAAAGAGGGAAAATCTGGGAATTTACACGTTTGTTGCATTATGGTGTGGAGTTTTGGTTTTTAGTATGTGCTTGTGTTTAATTTGGTATGATGGTGGACATGTTCTTTGCCATTATATGTTTAGCAATTCAGGTATTTTAGTAGTTCCATTAATTGTTGGACATCAGTGGCGGTCACCCCCGCTGTGTCCTGAATTGGGTAAAGATAATTTTATTTATCATTCGGAGTCTTGGTTATTATTTTAGCATACCTGAAGATACCAAACACCACTATCTCTTTTTTTTTTTTCCTGAGTTTGTGAACAAGTCCTTATTCTTATAGAACTAGGAAAGCCTTCAAGCCTATCTATGGATCTGATCTTTCATTTTAATAGCATCTTGATTACTCTAAGAACTTCAGACTTTGTTTTTTGAATTTTCGATAGCCATTATCACTTCAGAGCTCAGAAAGTCAGCAAGATCATCGTATCTGGTTAATCAAAATTAGGTGTGAATTCACAAGGCATTTTGTTGTAGGCCTTGTTCCCCTTTTGTTACTCGTGAAACTTTTTCCTACCATCTGTTCTGTATTTTATCAAAGGCAGTAACATAACCAACGTTCACAATGATATGCAAGTTGACTTATAAATCTCACTCTCCTCAATGATCACCTTGTCTAAAAAAAAAATAAAAAAAATAAAAGGCATTTGGCCGTAATTGAGATTTTGAACTTTTGTTGTTTCGTTTTCTTTCTTCCAATGTTACTGACCCAGTTGTTTTCATATTGCCTATTGCAGCAAATTCCCAAGTGGTGGGTCTGGATGTATTATCTTACTCCAACATCTTGGACTCTAAGGGGTATGCTTACTTCACAGTATGGAGATATACAGAAGAATATTACGGCGTTTGGTGAAACTAAAACCGTATCAGCGTTTTTGAGAGATTACTTCGGATACCACCACGATGAGTTACCCATCGCGGGAGTTGTTCTCATTATGTACCCCATTATTTTTGCTTCGCTTTTTGCATATTGCATAGAGAAGTTAAACTTCCAGAGGAGATGATGGTTTCGAAACCATGTGTTTTGTATACTTAAAAATGAATAGGTGGTTGTAGCTGACAATCCATGACTCTATCTTCATATGATGTTTAATATGATCTTTCTTCCCCTTGCAAAGCATCCTGGAATTGGACTACTAGGACAGGTTTCTCCTGAGGTATGTTACTGGCTTACTTACTTCTATCATTCATGTACGAGGTAGTAATGCATAGATGGAGAAACACATGCAGATGCCTAAGGGGCGTTTTTGCGGATTAAAAAAAAAAAAAAAAGGAGGAGAAACATAGATCGAAAAATAAGTTACACATTTTTATACCAAGAACAACGGATTATGTCCATATTTAACAGAAATAGGTGAATTTGATGTCTATAAAATGCAACTTGGGTTTTTTGTTAGTGTTGCTCAAGAAAACGACCAGGGAACGTCAGTACTGTATATAAAGGACGTTAGAATATAGTATTATTATTCAGTCTACACCTTAAATTCCTCAGAAAGTCTATCTTACCGCTTTGTTTCACTGCTCCTTCCACTGCTCTCAATTTTACCATCCAAAAGTGTTTTGTACGGTCCGGAATTTAAAAGAATCTTTAAGGGAAGAATTTTTTTTAAATCCGGACCATTGATTGCTAAGACGGATGATGAGATTGAGCATTGCGCCCGGTGGGTGGAGCGGTGGAAGAGAGCATCACGTGGTACAACACTTATGACTTGGTTCATGCATGCATGTCTGGAGTTCAACTTTTCTTTACCATCACTAACTTATTTCTTTGGGGAAAAAAAAATTATCTCTTTGTTAGAATATCACCTAAGCAACACTCAAATCACTTTTTGAAGCGGGTGATGGTAGTTAATTAAACCACTCCAAAATTTACAATTACTTGATATTCCTTCCGTCTTATACTTTCAGTCCACTACGAAATGTTAACGTTATAGTTAAATCACTCCATAATATATTCGTCTCAACAAGAGAAATTGAGAAAAGTATAAAAATATGGATTGAAATTGAAAAAGTTCATACAACACGCACCAAAGACAGTAAAAACAGTTGTTTCAAACTTTTTCTGTCCTTATTGAGCTTTTTTTTTCTTTTGATTTCTTTCTAGATTTATATTTGCCAGATTAATTAATAATCTCAAAAGATAATGCAAATTCGACATAAATTAAAAAAAATATCTGAAAAATAAAATTTAGGCCAAACTAGACTTTACATGCAAAAGGGTGTTATTTTTAGTTCAAAAAATAATACGACATTTTGCAATGGAATAAATTATGGATGTAATGCCAGAACCAAGTCACATAATACAGGTGCACATACGTGTGTGACTCGGAGCGCAAGTGCGAACCTTGCGACACCAGCCACTTCTCCCCGCCACACCCCTCCCTCTGAAACCATCACTAGTCGCTCCCCTCGTCATCCAACCTGTCATTATTTAGGTTGTTGGCTTAAGTGTGGTTTTGTGACAGATCCTTCTACAAGAAATTTATACTATACTATAATCAAATGTAGTTGGACTTAAAAAACTCCAAAATCCTAATCCTCAATTCTTACAATTTTGATTTTTTTTAAAAAGAAAATTAGAGAGAGAGAGAGAGAGAGAGAGAGAGAGAGAGAGAGAGAGAGAGAGAGAAGTGGGGGATGGTGTAGAGACCCGTAAATTCGTAAAAAGTTATTTAAATGTTTTATAAAATAAAAAGGAGGAAATTGATTCGAAATGTTGAGATTTGGGGTTAAAGTGTTATGCTTGAGGGGTGAACGTGTGATGTGTGTGTAAAGTGTATATGCATATATGTGTGTGTGGGGTGAGAGGCAGGGAATTTATTTCCCTTCTCTCCATCTCTCCCGTTCCCTCCTCTCTCTCTCACTCTCACTCAAACTCCACCCAAATCACCCAAAACCTACACAAAACTACCTCCAATCTTTCATTCCTACACGTATTGGAGCTCGTTTCTTGTCGGATTAAGCTTGGTGGAGGCGTATCCCATTCGATTGCAAGCTTTGGAGCTAGGGCTTGGAAAATCACTTAAATTCGTTCTTCAATCTTGAGGTAGGGAGTTCTAATTTTCAACATATGTTTATGACTTGTTTCTATTACCTTGATTTGTGACATTGATCGTTGTTGTGGTTGATGATGTTGTTGTTGTTGAAAAACCCATGAAAATCTGCTGAAAATCTACTCGAACAACAATTGCTGAAAATCTACTCGAACAACATTGTTATCGATACCTTTGTAATCGTTATCGATACCTTCACGTCACCAAACCCAGAAAATCAATCGTTATCGATACCTTTAGCCATTGGTATCGATACCTTTGCGTCTGGAACCAATTTTGACCAAATGGTATCGATACTTTTGTGTTAGGTATCGATATCTGTTGCTTATCTCCAGCATTTGCTGTTTTGCTTCGTACATCACCATTTTGGTTTCCAACCTACTCTAACACTTCCCGAATGATCCCTTAACTCGATTACTCATACCTAATGACTTCGTTGAACATATCCATGGCCTTAATGCTCATTTGAACTTGATTTCACGAAAATCATTCTTTATATAAAGGTTGGATTTGAATGGTACGAACATGTCGATAAAGGGATTTCGAAACTTTACGGATACAACGAGAATATTTCAGGACATCCCAATGGGTAAAGTGCCTGATAGAGGACATCGGGGTCCTTTAATTGGCCCGGCATGAGCTATATGCTCGTATTTAATACTTCAGGACATCCCGGATGGGTAAAGTGCATGGCAGAGGACATTGGGGTCCTTTAATTGGCCTAGTAAGAGCTTCGGCTCATGACACATGTACGAGGCACGTTTTGACATATGGTGCTTTCAAAGGTTATTCGTTGAGATACATGATTGGTTTTGGAAACGAAAGGTTGGAATTGAATTGCTATCATTGCCGTCCCATTTGATTTGGTTGCCATTGTTCATCTTGTGATCGTTTCTACATGTCACATGCATATATTGCTAGATTAGAGCTTTCTACTGAGTTAGTGTAGCTCAGACCTTACATTATCTTTCAGGTACTAACCCAGGGTAGTACCTTCATGTTTGGAGTGCTTGGATGTGGGCATTCTTTAGAAAGCTAACATTGAAGAGTTACTTAGCCATCTTTGTAAATTTATTTTTGGAAGGTGTCTTTGGAACACTATTTGTAAATCTTTTGATTAAGGAATATTGTAAGTTCTTAACTCTCTTTTGACATTCGATAATTATGTTGATTTAGGCCTCGGAGCCAGAGATGTAATCTCTTAGAAACTTGGGGATGATGAAGTGTGATTATGAAAATGGAAATGTTAATCTATTTTGAGGTATCGTACAGATAATTGTGAGGTTTTATTTATGAAAATTCTTTATATTTATGTTGAAAATCGAGGGCGTGACAACTTGGTATCAAAGCGTAAGTTTAGAACACCTAGAGACCGTGGGGAGACTATAAGTCTCGTGGGTTCAAAATATTGCGCCTTCTAACATAACTTGTGCATGGTTGTGTGACTAACATTCATATAAATACTTAGCATTGCATTTTTCATTATCGTAGAATGGAGTAAAGTTGTCGTTAACCCGTGTTGGGAAGTTGGGGGCTTAGATCTCATAATATTAATGTTGTGAATAATAGTTTTCCTTTCTTATATCATGTAGTAGGATGCCTCCGAGATCGTGTGTTAGACGAGGAGGGGCTGGAACCCGGGGTGGTCAAGGCCGTGGGGTGCCACCAGAGGGTGAGGTTAGTCAGCTTGGGGAGAACCCAAGTGGGAATCCGGGGGCTGGGGTTGGTCGAGGTGCAGGAGTGCCGCCCAATCAGACTCAATTTGCTAGGAACCTCGTCGCAGCACTCACAGCTATAAATCTTCTAAACCAAGCTCCTAGGGAGAATGTCGAGGATCGAGCCATGGTAGCAATGAGGAAGTTTAGCCGTAGGAACTCTCCGGTGTTCGATGGGATTAGTAGCGACCCGTTGGTAGCCGACCACTAACTAGCTCAGATCCGCAAACTCTTTACAGCTCTAAATATCACCGAGGATAACATTAGAGTAGGTATTGTGGCTGTTCAATTAGTTGGGGAAGCTAGTGAATGGTGGGAATCCGTTCTAGAAAGTAGAAAGGATGCAAGAAGGGCGGCGAGAACTTCGGCTCAAGCAAACGAACTCGATGTTGAAAATCTAACATGGGCTGAGTTTGAGGTGCTCTTTGAGGAGCAGTACTTCCCGGAAGCTTCACGTGAAAACTTGAGGGAACAATTTGAGAAGCTGGAACAGGGTAACATGACTGTCTCGGAGTACGTGCAAAAATTTCAGTCTTTGTCTCGGTTTCGCTCCAGAGTTGGTGGCGACGGAGGAAAGGAAGTGTCGACGGTTTGAGAAGGGGCTGCATAGCACTATGAGGAGAATGGTGATGTTCCAACGCAAGATGAAAATTTTAGAGGTGGTGGAATGTGCAAGGAGCATTGAAATTCCGAAAGAGGCTCAACGAAATGCAAGGGCTTGGGAACCAAAGCAACCAATGGGAAGTCTGAGTTCTTCTTCAGGCAGTTTTGGGAGTCAAGGGCGAAAGAGGCCAAGGGAACCATCTCAGCCACCATCTAACCAACCCAGCTTTAAGGTGCCTACTTCTTCGAGAACGCGGGGTGCTTCATCTAGACCTCCGATTGTGTGTTACAGGTGTAACCAACCCGGGCACGCCCGTACTCAGTGTCCTCAGCTTCCTAAGGCGTGTTATAATTATGGAAAGACGGATCATCTTGCTTGGAATTGCCCTCAAGGGGAGCGAGCGCGTAGTGAGTCAGGCTTGGTACAGCAGCCATGGGCAGGGCGTGGTACTGGCCAGCAGTCTTTCAGAGGTGCTCAGAGGCAGCAACAGCCTCATTTCCGCCAGACCTTGTCAGTTCAGAGTTCTGGGGTCGACCGAGGAGCAAGTTCGTCTGCACCTTCTCAAGGTTCTAGTTAAGGAGGAGGTTTTGTGCAAGGTCAAGGTACCCAAGGGCGTGTTTTCAACATCAACATCAACATCAATGCTTCACCTTCAGTTTCTCAGGCTCCAGAGGCATCTGTTGTGAAGGGTACATTCCTTCTATTCAGTTCTTTTGCTAGAGTACTCTTTGATTCTGGAGCATCTCATTCTTTTATTGCTGCATCATTTGTGTATGCATTGGAGTTGAATACCGAGAATCTTGATTCGCCATTGTTTGTCGAGACACCATTAGGGGGAAAGTCATCTCTGAGTCGTATCTGTAAAGGTTGTGAACTCGTTATCCGCGACCATCGCTTTGTCTTTGACTTTATCGTTATGGATATGTCGGGGTTCGGCCTCATTTTGGGAATGGATTGGTTGTCTATGTTCCACGCTACGATCGATTGTTTCAAGCGTCGTGTTCGCATGTGTCTGCCTGAGGGTGTTTATTTCAAATTCCATGGGGAGCGTCGGGAACCGTTGGCACCGTATTTATGTGGTTCTCGAGAAAGAGAGTCGATTTATGCTTTGTTGGCGAGTTTGACGTTAGATGAGGACTTGTCGACACGTGAGGAGTTACCCTTGATAGTTCGTGAGTTTCCCGATGTATTTCCGGAAGAGTTGCTTGGTTTGCCTCCCGAGAGATAAATCGAGTTCACGATAGACCTGCTTCCAGGCATCGTTCCTATTTCAATTCCTCCTTATCGTTTTGCGCTCGCCGAACTTAGAGAGTTGAAAGTTCAGTTGCAGGAGTTAGAAAATTTGAGGTGTATTCGTCCTAGTACGTCACCATAGGGAGTGTCGCGTACTCGATTTTTAACATAATTATAAATGATTTACATAATGAAAATACTCACAAATATTCGTACGGTATCCAAAAGATCACTGTGTTCTCATTCCCTTAGTTACACTTACAAGTCCGAAAGATTTCCAAATATTACAATGTCAGCTCGACTGCCCCAAATTATCATAGTATCGAATTTCAAAGAGATTAAGGGTTACAACATTCCAAGTCAAAAGAATTACGATTTAAGTTACAAATACATCATTCAAATTAAATTTACAAAGATGAGTAAGTAACTTCTTCGGTTAGCTTTCAAAAATAATGTCCACACTCCAAGCACACCAAGCAATGCAAGCTATGGTTCCGGGTTAGCACCTGAAAATAATATAAGGCTTGAGCTATACTAGCCCAGTAGAAAAGTCTACGCAAACTCTATATGCAAATGAGCGTGACGAATGATGGGAAATCAAATGACAACGAAGGAAGCGTAACTATGATAATCAAGTGTTCCAATATCTCCAAACCATCATCTCGACATACTCTTATATCCTGTTCGATCCATTTGTGTCTCAATAACTCGAATCATCAATGTGTCTGAGCCGAAGCTCCTGCCGGGCTAATTTTGGGACCCCGATATCCCCTGCCAAGCACCCACCTTGAAGGTTGGGCCTTGAGTGATTATTTTGAGCATTAGCTCCTGCCAGGCTAATTATGGGACCCTGATATCCCCTGCCGGGCACCCACCCGTCGATGGGCCCCGAATGTTCGCGCGTCGTTCACAAGTTCAAGTGTATCGTTCGTACAATTATCTTGCATGATGCTCATATTTATTGTTTCATGGTTTCACAAATTTGACCACATTATAAATATATTTCCTGTACCATTGACCAAAAAGACATGCATGATTGTCCAACTCTTGTTATTTATGTATATAATAATCATACAACCCATGGAATAACTTAAAACTTTGAAAAGAAATGGAACTTCAGTGCACGGAAGATTCTGACATGTTGACTGGTGATCTACCGGTAGGAATTTGGCACCTACCGGTACAACCTGGAAACAGCAGGAACAAAGTTTTAACTCACAAAAATTCTACCGGTTGAAAAAGAAAAGGTACCGGTAGGGTTCAAGAAAATTTTAGTAATCCTACCGGTACAAACTCGAAACAGTGGGTACACATTATCAAACGACGAGGTTCTACCGGTAGAGGAGAACGTCCTATCGGTAGAAATCCGGAATTTAGCGATTTTGACAGAAAAATGCAAAAATTCAACATTACAAGCACGATTCCAAGCACCAAATCACTCATAAAACATATAAAGATAGGTAGAATTTCCTACCTTGAGTATCCGAACCCAAATCGAAGAGATGGAGCAAGCCCTAGCTTCCGGAATCCCAAACCAAGCAAAAATACACCAAACCGGGCTCTATGTAGCGCAATACGAGCCCAAATACACACGAGGAAGATGGAGGTGAGGGTGATTGTCGTGGGTTTTGAGTGATTGGGTGAGTTTTTGGGTGAAAGAGAGAGACATCGAGAGAGAGAAACGAGAGAGAGCCGAGAGATGAGATGGGAATGGAAATAAAAAAAAAAGAAAACATTTCCCAAGAGATATACACGACACACACACACATGCACACATGCACTAATTACACTAAGACCCAAGATTCTTATATTCTTGCACATTGGACCACCTCAATCACATTCTTGTCATTTTCATCTCTTTTCCTTCTTCTTTTTCTTTTATTAACATTAAAAATAAATAAGAAAATTTACGGGTCTCTACAGGGAGCGCCGGCTTTGTTTGCCCAAAAGAAGGATGGCTCACTCTGTTTATGTATCGATTATCGTAAGCTCAACCGCGTGACTGTTAAGAATAAGTATCCCATGCCAAGAATCGACGACTTGTTTGATCAACTCCGAGATGCGACCTGCTTTCCAAAATCGACTTGTGGTCCGGTTATCACCAATTGAGGGTTCGTAGAGAGGATATTCCTAAAATAGCTTTTCGTACTTGCTATGGTCATTACGAATTCATTGTGATGCCATTCGGATTGACAAATGCTCCAGCTACTTTTGTGGATCTCATAAACCGTATCTTCCGTGCGTATCTCGATTACTTTGTGGTTGCATTCGTCGACGATATTCTTATCTATTCATCCACGGAGGAAGAACACCGAACTTATCTTACCATCGTTCTTAAACTCTTAAGGGAACATCGTTTATATGCCAAGCTTAGTAAGTGTGAGTTTTGGTTACACGAGGTTAAATTTCTAGGTCATGTGGTTTCGAAAGGTGGAGTGTCCGTTGATCCGGGGAAGATAGAATCCGTTATGAACTGGCAACGACCGAAGAACGTGTTTGAAATCCGAAGCTTTTTGGGGTTGGCCGGATACTACCGTTGTTTTGTTCTTGACTTTTCTTGTCTAGCGGCACCAATTGTGACATCCCACTTTTTTTTAAATTAAAAAAATAGTATTTTGACGCGAGTAATTAAATCTTTCATTTTTCTTTTTCAAACTTCTTTCTAATAATTAAAAAAAAGAAGACGTCAGCTATTATTTACTTCATGTATTTTAAAAATTTATCTATACTCGAATAATTTATATTGAAATTCTAAGTTGGGTTATAATTAGGTATTTTTCCCTGACAAGTGATTATTGAATGTGGAAGAGAAATTTCGAGCTGAACGTGTAATTAGACTAGAAAGGTTAGGTTTGTACGTGGCCAGTTATATAGGGAAGGCAAGTGGTAGGGTTTGTTTTTTTTAATACATCACGTTTAAGAGAGAGAGAGAGAGAGAGAGAGAGAGAGAGAGAGAGGCGGAGAAGACTTCTCTTCATCTTTTGTTTGAGTTGCATGGTGCTATTGGTCAATTGCTATCGGTGCCGAAGAGAATTTGCGTTCTGTGGATTAAGGGAGAAAGAGATCAAAGGTATGTGTGAGGTTTGCAATTGGAAGTAAAAGTATTCGTCAATTAGTAGTATAATAGATAATAGATACTTTGATTGATCATGGCAATACTATTATGAATACTACATGGTCTGGGAACAGATAAGGGAGTAAATGGTAGTAAATAATAGTAGTATTCACCGTAATCAGATTAGTAGTTTTTCCAATTAAATTGATTCCTGTTATGTGTATTCTTAAAAATTTAGATTATCAGAGAACGTGAACATCGCATTTTGTGACCTATCGTTCCAATCGAGGTGAGTGGTTAAGCATGTGATCCCTTCTTTTTGAATCCTCTTGAGCCTATCGATTCTTTACAGTTTGTTATTGGCTGTGATTCGATGATAATTATTCCTATTCGTTGCTCTCATAATTATTGGCAATTGATGTACCCTTTGGCATACAAGGTTCATTGATAAAAATTAATAGGATTGTTGGATTGCCCATATTTTTCTTGTTGCTCCATAATATTATTGTGACTTTGCAACGGCACGGAGAATAATCCTGGTGCAGGTGTCTCCGGCTCGCCGTTGTTCTATTTGTGTTTGGGACCATAGACTGTGTTGATATTTATTAAAGTCCAAGGAAAAGACCCGTGAGATATCGTGGTGACTTTGGCCACTAGGGAAAAGACTTGTGAAATACTCTGTGACTCTAGTGCTCAACGGATAGGGAAAAGACTTGTGAAATACCCTGTGACCCTATTCCGGATCGGCTTAGGGAAAAGGTCCCAGGCGCCATCCTGTGGTGACTCTAAGTACAATGTTGGATCCAACGAGCAAAGCCTTGAGAAAATATTTGGCATTTGGTATTTGGTAATTGGTGATTATGGTTCCCACTTTGGTTTAGACTCTTGTTTATCGTTGTTCATCTTTTGGATATTATTGGACTCATTGTTTGGAATAATTATTTTGGTGATTCGATGATTGTTCATATTATTCATTAGTCTGTTATTCAACTGGTGGATACTCTTTGTTGAGCTGTTGATCATTTTGTTGAGCATTTGGTTTGCTGTTAGTATTCGTTGAACCATCTATCTCCCTTATTTATTTGAAACCACTTCTTGGAACCCTCATTATCGTTCATTCAAAAGTATGTCACTTTGTATTATCACCCTTAGCATGCTTAATTACTCACTGAGCTCGTCAGCTGACGGATTTATTCCACTTTTTTTTTCAGGTTAGTTCATGGAGCATTATAGTGGACTTTGCGGCATTGTCGGGACCTTGTGTTTGGACCTCTAGGGTGTTTGCATTTTTATTTCTTTTATCGTGTCAAACCGCTTCCGCACTTTTATTTATTAGCTTCCGCAAATTTATTAATTGGTAGTTCATTGTGGAATTTGGAGATTGGAAAATATCGAATATTGTGTCGTTTGCTTAAGAAAAATATTGGTTTAGTGTCGCGCATTTTGTTGTAATAAAAAAATCCAGCTTTTCTTTATTTGTTTCAAGTTGGTAAAATATTTTATTGAGGCTTCGTGTTCCATGATTGTTACATGGTTCACGGCCGATCATGCTCCCGGATTTGGGGTGTGACACCAATGACCAGACTAATGCATAAGGGGACTTGTTTCGTTTGGAGTGACCGTGTGAGGCGGCTTTTGAGGAATTGAAGAAACGATTGACTACCGCACCAGTTTTAATCGTACCCGAACGTGGAATTGGCTACTTCGTATATTGTGATGCACCTAAGGAAGGATTGGGGTGCGTGTTGATGCAAGCGGGGCGAGTGGTAGCGTATGGTTCGAGGAAATTAAAGACTCACGAGCGAAACGATCCAACTCACGACTTGGAACTCGCGGCCGTTGTATTTGCTTTGAAGAGTTGGCGTCACTACCTTTACGATGAAAAATTTGAAGTCTATTCCGACCACAAAAGCCTAAAGTATCTCTTTTTCCAAAAGGAACTTAATTTGCGTCAACGTCATTGGATGAAACACTTAGAAGACTATGACTTCGAATTGCATTATCATCCGGGTAAAGCGAACGTTGTGGCGGACGCGTTAAGTAGAAAACCGATACACTTAGCAAGCCTAGCCATACGTGAGTGGAAGATGGTGAACGATTTAGGCCACTATGCTTCGCACTTCGAAGAGGTTCAGGAAGGGGTCACGTTATGTAACTTGATAGTACAATCGGCCCTATCGACTCGAGTAATTGAAGCTCAACAACACGATGAAGAAGCAGAGGAACTTTGTACCAAATTCTTTAACGGTAAAGCTCGAGATGGGTGGATGATACATGCCGACCGAAGTTTACGTTATCAAGGGAAGTTATTCGTACCCATTTCGTGTCGGGAAGAAATCCTACGAGAATTTCACCATTCACCGTTAGCTGTTCATCCGGGAGGAACAAAGATGTATCACGATTTACGTAGGCAATTTTGGTGGCCCGGAATGAAGAAGGATGTTGTGATCTTTGTGTCCAAATGCCTTACGTGTCAACAAGTAAAAGCTGAACATCAACGACTTGCGGGAAAATTACAACCATTACCGGTGGCCGAGTGGAAATGGGAAAATGTGATGATGGATTTTGTTTCGGGTTTGCCGAGATCGCCGAAGGGCATGATGCCATTTGGGTTATCGTGGACCGTTTGACCAAAACCACTCACTTTCTACCTATCCATGTTACCGATTCCGTGGAAACGCTTAGTCGTCTGTATATTCAGGAAATTATTCGACTTTACGGGATTCCCGTGTCTATCGTGTCTGATCGAGATCCGAGGTTTATCGCACGTTTTTGGCAAAGTTTGCAGGCCGCTTTGGGCACGAACCTCTTGTTTAGCACTGTTTATCATCCACAAATCGATGGTCTATCCGAGCGAACAATTCAAATTTTGGAGGATATGCTTCGGGCTTGTGTTATGGATTTCCGGGGTAATTGGGAAGACCATCTACCGTTAGTTGAGTTTGCATACAACAATAGTTATCAATCGAGTATCGAGATGGCGCCATATGAAGCCTTGTATGGAAGACCGTGTCGATCGCCCGTGGGTTGGACTGAATTGGGAAAGGCTACGTTAGTGGAGCCGGATATGGTCAAAGAAACTACCGAGAGTATGAGATCGATTCGCCAACGACTTTTAGAGGCTCAAAAGAGAACAACCGAACAAGTCAAGATGATTCACCAAAGGTTGCTAACCGCTCAAAGTCGACAAAAGAGCTATGCCAACTGTCGTCGTCGCCCGTTATCATTCGACGTAGGAGATCACGTGTTTCTTAATGTATCGTCATGCCGAGGCTTGTCACGTTTTGGGAAGAAGGGAAAACTTTCACCGCGTTATATCGGTCGATTTGACGTTATCGAGAAAATCGGGGAGGTTGCGTACCGTCTTGCTCTATCGCTAAGACTATTGAATGTGCACGATGTGTTTTACGTATCCGTGTTGAGGAAGTACGAACCCAATCCTTCTCATGTGTTAGAGTAGTCCGAACTCGAATTAGAAGCCGACGCATCATACGGGGAAGAACCAATACGTATCCTAGATACGCGTGACCAAGTGTTGAGGGGTAAGACGATTCCACTTGTGCGAGTATTGTGGAAGAGTCAGGGTAGCGAAGAGTCGACGTGGGAACGAGAAGACGAGGTTAGGGAGAAGTATCTGCATCTATTTCCGGAATGAATCGATGTCAGTGTTTAATATCGAAACTTCATGTTATTTGACTTGTTGCATATCTATGTGGTGCATGACTTAGATGAGTATGGTTATTTAAATTTCGAGGACGAAATTCCTTTAAGGAGGAGGGTAAGGTGTAGAGACCCATAAATTCGTAAAAAGTTATTTAAATGTTTTATAAAATAAAAAGGAGGAAATTGATTCAAAATGTTGAGATTTGAGGTTAACGTGTTATGCTTGAGGGGTGAATGTGCAATGTGTGCAAAGTGTATCTGCATATATGTGTGTGTGGGGTGAGAGGCAGGGAATTTATTTCCCTTCTCTCCATCTCTCCCGTTCCCTTCTCTCTCTCTTGGCTCTCATCTCTTACTCTCACTCTCACTCAAACTCCACTTAAATCACCCAAAATCTACACAAAACTACCTCCAATCTTTCATTTCTATGCGTATTGGAGCTTGTTTCTTGTCGGATTAAGCTCGGTGGAGGCGTATCCCATTCGATTGCAAGCTTTGGAGCTAGGGCTAGGAAAATCACTTAAATTCGTTCTTCAATCTTGAGGTAGGGAGTTCTAACTTTCAACATATGTTTATGACTTGTTTCTATTACCTTGATTTGTGACATTGATCGTCGTTGTGGTTGATGATGTTGTTGTTGTTGAAAAACCCATTAAAATCTACTGAAAATCTGCTCGAACAACATTGTTATCGATACATTTGTAATCGTTATCGATACCTTCATGTCACCAAACCAAGAAAATCAATCGTTATCGATACCTTTAGCCATTGTTATCGATCCCCTTGCGTCTGGAACCAATTTTGACCAAATGGTATCGATACCTTTGTGTTAGGTATCGATACCTGTTGCTTATCTCCAGCATTTGTTGTTTTGCTTCGTACATCACCATTTTGGTTTCCAACCTACTCTAACACTTCCCGAATGATCCCTTAACTCGATTACTCGTACTTAAGGACTTCGTTGAACATATCCATGGCCTTAATGCTCATTTGAACTTGATTTTATGAAAATCATTCTTTATATAAAGGTTGGATTTGAATGGTACGAACATGTCGATAAAAGGATTTCGAAACTTTACGGATACGACGAGAATATTTCAGGACATCTCAATGGGTAAAGTGCCTGGTAAAAGACATCGGGGTCCTTTAATTGGCCCGGCATGAGCAATATGCTCGTATTTGATACTTCAGGACATCCCGGATGGGTAAAGTGCCTGGCAGAGGACATTGGGGTCCTTTGATTGGCCCAGTAAGAGCTTCGGCTCATGACACATGTACGAGACACGTTTTGACATATGGTGCTTTCAAAGGTTATTCGTTGAGATACATGATTGGTTTTGGAAACGAAAGGTTGGAATTGAATTGCTATCGTTGCCCTCCCATTTGATTTGGTTGCCATTGTTCATCTTGTGATCGTTTCTACATGTCACATGCATACATTGCTAGATTAGAGCTTTCTACTGGGCTAGTGTAGCTCAGATCTTACATTATCTTTCAGGTACTAACCCAGGGCAGTGTTTGGAGTGCTTGGATGTGTACATTCTTTTGAAAGCTAACATTGAAGAGTTACTTAGCCATCTTTGTAAATCTATTTTTGGAAGGTGTCTTTGCAACACTATTTGAAAATATTTTGATTAAGGAATATTGTAAGTTCTTAACTCTCTTTTGACATTCGGTAATTATGTTAATTTGGGCCTCGGAGCCAGAGATGTAATATCTTGGAAACTTGGGGATGATGAAGTGTGATTATGAAAATGGAAATGTTAATCTATTTTGGAGTATCGTACGGATAATTGTGAGGTTTTATTTATGAAAATCCTTTATATTTATGTAGAAAATCGAGGGCGTGACAGATGGGGTGTGAATAGGGGGAGAGGAATAGAAAGTTGAGTTTTATGCAATAAAGAGTGATAAATAAAATGAAAATTTATAGAAATGGTCATCCTAGTTTTATCCGAGTCTCATTTTCGTCTTCCAATTATCAATTATAATTCTTTTGACCTTCAAGTTTGGTTTTCATACTAAATTGGTCCAATTGATAACTTTTACCGATGTGTATCATGCACCTAAATTTCCATATGGTAATGTTCATCTCTTACCAAAAACAAGTCATTTATGGATATTATCAAGAGGGCCACGCAGATTCAGCGGCTACCTTGTTACGACTTTACTGCAATCACTAACCCTTCCTTAAGCATAACCCTCCATCAAAATAAGCAATAATACTATTTCTACGGAAAATACCATTTTTGTCAGCCAAACTAGACGGAAAAAATCAGATTGATGGCAGTTTGAACGTTGCAATTCGTAGTAAGTTGGTCCGATTGATGACGTCTGCCCTCAATCTGATTTTTTCCGTCCAATTTGGCTGACAGACGTTATTAATTGGACCAACTTGGTACGAAAACCAAACTTAAAGGTCAAAAGAGTTGCAATTAATACTTGGAGAATGAAAATGAGACTCGAGTGAAACTAGAAGGACCGTTTTTATAAATTTTCCTAAATAAAAATCATACTTTGTACTTTGTAGTTGTTCTTGGTTTGCTTTGTGTAACCTACATGTTTTACAATTACAAATTAATTTGAACACTCACAAGTCTCCTACTATGAAATTCATTTGTAGTAAGTTTTTTTGTTACGAATTGGTGGTCCAGAGCATCCTTTTTTCTTTTCTTTTTTGAAATGTCTATTTTTTGGTCAGCTTTACCTATTTTGATTTTTCTATATCAATGTTTTTTTTCTTAATTATATTTCTATGAACTAGCAGTGTGCCCATTAGATACATAGGGTCACAGAAAAAGATCACCAATGTGATTTTTTTTTTTCTGTGCATCGACCGGGCACAATACTAGTAGGATTTAGATCCAACTGTATATTTTTAGCTAGCTTAGTGTGGACACATCACCAGATGTGTTTTTGTGGTGCGTATTTAGAAATAATTTTTTGCGCTAAACACAATTTAACAAATAAACCAGTTCTTTAAAGTTTAAATTATTGTGCATAGCATGAGTTTTTAAAATTAAAAACATATTAATTAGGAATTTGAATCGTTTTCGTTACACGCTATACATGCTAAGGGTCATTTTGCATAAGAAGTCTTTGCCAGAGCGCGACATGTCATCCTCTTAAAATTCTAATTTTTCGTATTTTTATATAGCAAGTACCTAATACATTTCGTGCGATTCTGTATATATTTCAGCGAGGAAAATGACACGATAACAGCATGAAATTGCAGCTTAACAAACTATATATGAAATCACTTATCTGGTAAAATATGTGTAGTAAATTATTGTGCATTGCACACGAGTTTAAATTATCATATTTTGCCAACTTTTTATTTTTTTTTATCGGCAAAGGAAATATTAGAATAGATACATATAGAGAGAGAAAAAAAACTTTATCACGGAGCTTTCCGTGAATAAATGTTTACCGGAGCCAAATCGCGTACGTCCAAAGTGTTCCGTGAATAAACGTTTACGGAGCCAAATCGCGTGCGTCCAAAATATATTGGACAGTCTGAATTTCAATAGGAGATTGTACTATTTTCGCAAACGACTTATTCACGGCTCCGCAAACCACGTACAAAGATACAAGGGGATCAACGTCCCAAAGACTGAAGATGTTCTTTACGTAATTTTGTACTCTTCCAGCAAATAATTTTTCTCAACAGTGCTACTTGCACATATTTTTGTGCACATATCATGCACATACATTTTTGTGGGGCTCATATCGGGGTCCCACAAAATGATCCGAACCGTTCATCTTTTTTAAAATATTTTTTGGAGGGTTCCTGTAATAATCTGCTCCAACGGATATAGGTAAGAGCTTTCTCAGAAATTATAGGGCAAAACAGAATGATTCGCCCTAAGATTTTTGAGAAAGCCCTTACCGATATCCGTTAGAGTTGATTTTTTACGGGAACCCTTCAGAAAATATTTTAAAAAATATGAACGGTTTGGATTATTTTGTGGGACCCCGATATGGGCCTCACAAAAATATATGTGCATGATATGTGCACAAAAATCTGCTTGGGAATCATTACTGAATATTTTTTGGCTGAGATATAATTTTTTTGGCGAGCCCTGCTACACACACAACAGTCTGTGCACAGATTTCAATGTGAGGCCCACCACGGATTCTACACAAATAATCCGAGTCGTTCATTAAATGTAAAACAAGTTTTTGAGGGTTCCCGTAAAAAATTAGCTCAATTCGATACCTATACATACTCGATCCAATCGTCTAGCTTTTCATTATTCTTAAATCTGAATGAAAAGTTTGACAATCGAATTGAGCATTTATAGTTATCGGATTGAGCTGATTTTTTGCGGAAACCCTTAAAAAAATGTTTTACATTTAATGAACGGCTTGGATCATTTGTGTGGGACCCGTGGTGGGCCCCACATTAAAATCTGTGCACAGATTGTCTGTGTGTAGACTTTCTGTTTTTTGGCTGAGATGTAGAGCTTCGCAAACGACTTATTAACGGATACGCCAACCTCATACAGAGTTACAATCACTTTGTTTGGTTGAGCTTTTAGAAAGTTATTTTTGAGAGTTGGAGTGGTAATGAGTAGAGAGAGATAGAGAGAAAGATTTATTGAAAACTGTGTCGAGAGTTGAAAGTTACTCTCAAAAAGGCCAACCAAACACAGCGAATGAGATCAACCCAAAGATTGAAGATGTTCTTTACGTAATTTTCGATTTTATTTGCCACAATGGAAGGGACTAATTGAGATCTTTCAAGTTGGTGGCGTGAAAAATCAATCAAACATGAATGAAGATGTTCTGAATCTGTCCGACGGAGGGCATGCAGCATCCTCGCTGTGCTGAATGCATCCCCGATGCTGCGCGAGCGAGGGAAGCGGCTTCCAAAAATATCCCAGCCCACTACAATTCGCGATTGCGAGGATTGATAGTCGGTGTGAAGGCCATTTCGAAAGATTATGTGACTAAAGCTATGGAAATGAGACAAATTAAGATCTTTGAACCGGAGAGAGCGGTTCAACTCGGGCATCGCAGTCCTCTGCCATTGTGGCTAGTTAAATTCCTTGCCTCTGTTAGTTGACGTGTGAATTTTTCAATCATTCTGATCAAAAAAAAAAAAAAAATTTTCAATCATTATCACGTCTTCCGGTTTAAAGGGTACTAACTAGTAATCAAGTGATCTGATTGATTCTGTCACGTCACATAGCTTATTTTTAATTGATGGCGTGGGAATCTTGGCAAAACGTGATTTGGAATGATTCCTAGTATTTATGTTCCTTTTCATCCTCGTGAATTCTACTGTTGATTTCTTTTTTTGAAGTTGATTTTATAGTCCTGTCCATTTGCTGTCTGTGACAAGTCATAATAAAGGGCATCATCCGAAGAGTTTGCTTGCTGTCCCAGAACGTGGGAAGATAATTATTATTACTTTTTTGGTTATAGTTTATACATAAGCGGGATAGGGGAGTTAGTAGGTTGGCTGTCCATAGTCATGAATCCCACCCTCGCTCCTCGTAGGACTCGAACTCCTGCCTCCACTGAGGGAAGAGGGTGAGAAGACCAACTTGACAAGTTTGGTTTATCGAAGATTATTCAATTAATGTGCCTACTTTCTCCACCATACATTCGTGTGGTTGTCCCACAAAATGTGTGGAACCCATACAAATATGTGGTAGAGAAGAGCTCCCCATAGGCATGGAATAATTATTTCGGAAAATAACTTCTCTGTTAAGAAAATAAGCATGATTCACTGCCTTACCTCGTGAACCCTTTTAATAGTCAAACAAACAAGAATACATGTGCACACAAATACACCTAACATATATATATATATATATATCTACAGTCCTTATCCAGTGAGGGATCCGCACGGTTTTACCGTGCGGACCTCACTTTCTCGATCAAATTTCGATGATCCGAGCCACTCAAAGGGATCAGAACGTGATTTTAAGGATATTCTTGAAAAAATCAGCAAAAAAAATGACCGGAAAGGGCTTGATCGGAGTAGTTTTCATTGAACGGTTCAGTAAAAAACTGCTTAAATCAAGCCCTTTCCGGTCATTTTTTTTGCCGATTTCTCGCGGGTACCCTTAAAATTACGTTCTGCACACTTTGAGCAACTCGGATCATCGAAATTTGCTCGGGAAATGGGAGGTCCGCACGGTAGACTGGTAAGGGATCCCTCATTAGATCCGTGGTGTATATATCTATATGCTGTATATATATTTATGTGTGTGCCAACCTTTTATTCTTGTCCTACCATCTCTCTTGAGTCTCTCCCAGTTTGTGTAGTATGGCTCAGTTGGTTGGAAATGATGAGATAGAATCACTGAGAATTGAGCTAACAGAGATAGGAGAGAGCTTGAGATCATCGTTGCAGCATCATATCTCTAGTTCCAAAAGCAGTTCAAAGTTGAATTCTGTAAAGGATGATTTGGACAATGAACTTGCCTTATGGGCCAAGATTGATAGACTGCCTACATTTGAGAGGTTAAGATCCTCTTTGTTCGATGAAAGTGATGGAAGCAAAGTTGATGTTCAAGGAAAAAGGGTAGTTGACGTTACTAAGCTTGGTGCTCTAGAGCGACAGATGTTTGTTGACAAACTCATCAAATACATTGAGAATGACAACCTTCGATTGTTGCAGAAAATCAGAAACAGAGTAGATAAGTAAGTCATTTTTTGGTAATAGGTAGATACACCCATGTTGCATATATAATATGTTCATGCACACACATAGGCCAACATTTGCATAATAGACACAACTACAAGAAAAGCGAGAGTCGACACAATTAGGCTGGATAGTGAATCTTTTATCACACATGCATTATGTGTATTGTTACGAATTTATACCATCAATGGAATGTATTAGATTGGTCACTACCAACTCATCTAAAAGCTTAAGCTGTTAGAGAGATGGGCAACTTTATTATTTATACCTACAACATGCCCCCTCACATGTAGCCAAACTCTCCTCCATAAGCGGGCTAAACACATGTAAAGATTTTAACATTAGTTAGGCGGTGAGATTCGAATACAAGATCTATTGCCTGTTCTAATACCATATTAAATCGTTAACCACCAACACATCTAAAAGCTTAAGCAGTTAGAGCTGGAGGGGCAACTTTATTATTTGTACCTTCAATAGAATGGCTGTTGCAAATTATCTTTGTCGAGCAATGTACGACCGGTAATAGCCTTATGTTTCAACTCGTTACTGTAACATGACGTGATGGATTTTTCATAGATGTTTATTTCTCGTCTTTGTTGCTGGCTCTTCATTTTCATCTCTAATTGTCTATGTAGACAGACTTGTTTGTGACTGCCTTTGAAGGATCTTCTAATGGATTATTGGGGCTTTAATTGATTCTGGTAGGGTTGGTGTAGAATTGCCGAGAGTGGAAGTGAGATATAAAAATTTGCGAGTGGAAGCAAAGTGTGAGGTTGTTCGCGGCAAGCCGCTCCCTACTCTATGGAACTCACTAAAAAGCATTGTTTTTGTAAGTATCTAATTTCTTCAAGTAAAACTCTTTTAGTCATATGCGAATGAATTTGGGTGGTTTTCGCTATCTGCCAGTGACTTCTGTTTTTTGGTAATTAATGTCCAAAAGCAGCACTTAGTTAAGTGGTCCGCTGTCATTTATTTGCATCCCTAACTTGATTAATTCATTCATTTTTCTTAATAGAACTGTGCCAAGCTACCTGGTTTGAAGTCGCGGGAGGCCAAGATTACCATCATTGATGAAGTCAATGGTATCATTAAGCCTGGAAGGTGTGACTAATTGGTTGCTGAATCTTGGTTCATTTTATTATACTTCACTTGCCATATAAAAAATACGATCGCTTCAAAGTGAATGGTATATGTTGATAACCCAGTACTGAAGAATCAATTTGAACTCTTTAATTTTGCGACTTAAAAAAGCTCAAATCACATATGTTCTCAAGTGTTCGGTTGTGGTTTGACTTTTAATTTGAGGTTCCACTTACTGGTTCATCCTTTCCTTCATAGCTTAAAACTGAATAGCGGTGAATTATTTCCCAATTCGATGTTTGGACTCATTTGAATGTATGCATGACGTTATCAAGTTGTGATGTTGGATTATTGATTAAAATTCAAATGAGTTTACTTTGGGTAATCAAATATATGATCGATTCAACTTAGCGTTATCTGCTTGATAATTGATAAACTGACATTGTTCGTGTATTCGCATACGAATATGTGTTCCTTTCGTATGTATTTTCATGAAAGATACTCATCTAAGGTTTTATAAGCCTTAAAGAAGAAATCATCCTCATCAATTGTTTCCTCCAAAATGTTGCACTTTTATCATTCTACTCAAGTGTGCCTGTCAATAATGCAGGATGACTTTGTTGCTTGGTCCTCCAGGATGTGGAAAGACTACTCTACTGAAAGCACTTTCTGGAAATCTAGACAAATCTCTCAAGGTCCCTTTTTTTTTCTTCCCTTTCTAATAAATAGGCGCTGTATAGGGATGGGAAGATCCTTTACAAACATCATAATAACGATACTTAGAACTGCAATTCTGCACGGTTTACACCACAGGTGAAGCTCACAGGACCTTTTGCTTGACTTCAAAAACTTTAGTTTTTGAGGTTCTAATTTGTGAGATCTTCTTTTAAAAGGTTAGATTGCAGATTCATGCATATCGAACATACTGTAAACCTGTACAGAAGAAATACACACTGTATACCTTCATTCAAGTTTATGGTACAACTTTTAACGTTCTCTTACATGAAATTAACTTGGATTCACCTGGGATCTTGTCTCGCATAGCTTCTAAGCACCACCCAGTCACCCACTACTAAAGTGATCCAGATCTAATTTCGTCTTGCTTGCATTGGGAGTCTGGGATAGCTTTTACCTTTGAGTTGATTTAAAAGTGAAAGCATTACTCTCCTGAATTTCTTATTCCTAAAGTGGATCATTGATTGCCTAAAACATGTGCTAATTTAACCGTAAGAAACAAGATGTAACCCTGTTGAATTTCTTACTTCACTCAGTGCATCGAGTGTGTATGGCTAAACATTTGACGCTCTACTGCTTCATTGATTCAGCAGTACTTTGGTAGTTTTCAAGAGCTGCCTCCCTTCATCTTCCCTCATTTGAACATATTTTTCAGTTGTTCATCCTTTTTCCGCAACAGGTTTCAGGGGAAGTTATGTACAACGGATACAAACTGGAAGAGTTCGTTCCACAGAAAACTTCAACTTATGTAAGTCAACATGACCTACACATGCCTGAAATGACTGTGAGAGAAACACTTGATTTTTCAGCTCGTTGTCAGGGGGTTGGAAACCGAGCAGGTATGCACACCATGAGCAAAAAGGATCGTTGTACTACTTTTTCTTTTTCCTTGGGTAACATTTTGTTGTTGATTCCTTGTAATTTGATGGTCCTAATTGAAATTTTGTAATCGTGTGATCCAGAGATTATGGTTGAGGTCAGCAGAAGGGAGAAGCAGGCAGGAATTATTCCAGACCCAGATGTAGATACTTACATGAAGGTGCTATTACTGTTGGTCTTCTTTTTACCCTTGTTTTTGGTTTTGCCGGTGTGTTTCATGAGGGTAGCCCAGTGTTATGTTACCCCATGGCAAACTTCAGCCTTCTTCTATACAGGCTTTTGTTGGTTATGCAGGAACATGACATGTTATTGAGATGCTTCTTTTTAGAGGGAGGGGGGATGCCTCTTTTTCGGGGGGGGGGGGGGTTGTCTCTCTCATTCTCATGTTTATTCTAGTAGTTTCTGCAAGAGGCTTGAACCAAATTGCACTCAGATTTCCTAAATACCTTCTCCAACCTCAATTGTAGAGTATTAAGAAAACAGTTTGGGGTGGGGGGTGTGGAATGGAATATAGAAATTAGCAAGCTCAATCTTAACCCTAGGAGTATGACAGTAGTTGTGCGGTTGACAATGTGATGAGATGGAAATTGATATGAAGTACCATCGATATGAACTAGTTGATGGGCAGTTTCTGTAAGGGGTGCAGTGCAGCCATGCAGGTCAAGAACTTCGTTACATACATTAGAAGCATCTAAAATTGCAAGCTGATTTAAACTTCATGCAAAATGTTAAATGTCGTTAGTTGCATTTTTTCATATATTTAATGTGAATGATTTATCACATCTGCTATGGTGTCTGTTTTCGTTTACCAGGCGATTTCTGCTGAAGGACAAAGGGCTACTCTTCAGACTAACTACATTTTGAAAGTAATTCTTTTAGCATAGCTGGCATTGATCTTCTTGTATGTCATTGCTAGGAAAATTCCTTGCCGGTTGACAATTTCTCATTGTTTCCATGGTTACTCAGATTTTAGGTCTTGATATATGTGCTGACATACTGGTTGGAGATGCCATGAGAAGAGGCATCTCTGGTGGTCAGAAGAAAAGGTTGACTACAGGTAGTCTGCCAAATTTTCTTTTTTGGATATGGAATACGGGGAGTTTTCACACTTGTTTGATGCAATTCAAACTCGCAACTACATGGTGTTTTCGTTGGTGCAAGTCTTTTGAAACTATATTACCACTACCTGTCAAGGACATGCATTTATTATGTAGATGAGAAAAAAGGATTGTTTGTATATCGCAGGCGAGATGATTATAGGTCCCACAAAAGCACTTTTTATGGATGAAATGTCAAATGGCTTAGACAGTTCTACCACATATCAAATTGTTGCTTGTCTTAAGCAGCTAGCGCATATCACAAATGCCACTATACTTGTGGCACTTCTTCAACTAGCACCAGAAACATTTGATCTCTTTGACGACATCATCTTGATGGAAGGAGGGAAGATTGTGTACCATGGACCTCGTAATTGTGTTCTGGAATTTTTTGAGAATTGTGGGTTTAGATGTCCTGAAAGGAAAGGTGTAGCTGACTTCCTCCAAGAGGTTAGTCTATCGTGGCTCATATGGAATTCTTCCTTGTTCTCTTAGTTTCTACAATTTCGTTACATCTTGACTCAATTGCAGGTTATATCTAGAAAAGATCAAGCACAGTACTGGCACCGAGCTGAACAGTCATGGAATTACATTTCTGTTGATTTGTTTTGCAAGAAGTTTAAGGAATCTAATTTTGGGAAGAAGGTAGATGAGGACCTATCAAAGCCATTTACGAAGTCACAGAGCCATAAGAATGCAATTTCATTTAGCAAGTATTCACTTCCTAAATGGGAACTTTTTAAAGCATGCATGTCAAGGGAATATCTTCTCATGAGGAGGAATTCTTTTATCTATGTATTCAAGACAGTTCAGGTTATGATTGGCGATTTCTTATTCCCTCGTCCTCACATTTTATTTTCTTCACAATACCACCTTCAACCATTCATGCATTTTTGTGCTAAATCCTTAATCCTTTTGCCTAAGGGCGTGTGTAATATCCAAAGCTTCATTTTTTCTTCTTTGCAGCTTGTTATCACAGCATTTATCGCAATGACTGTATTCTTGAGAACTCGGATGGGTGTTGATGTCATTCATGCAAATAACTATTTGGGTGCTTTGTTCTTTTCTCTCACTAGTCTTTTCTTTGATGGGATACCCGAGAGTTTCATGACTGTCGCAAGACTTGCTGTTTTCTACAAACAGAGAGACTTATACTTCTATCCAGCGTGGTCATACGCAATCCCATCCACAATTCTCAAGGTTCCTCTTTCACTGTTCGAAGCCCTAATTTGGACTTCTCTTACTTATTATGTCATAGGATACAGTCCAGAGCCTGGGAGGTTAGCCTTACTAGCCTTACTAGACATATATAACATGTATTTAACCCTTAATATATTTCCACGAAAAGTACCAAGCTTCACTAGTACATGCAAGTACATACACAGACTCTTTGTAAAAGTTAAACTTGATGGAATTCTTTGTCTTCCATTGCCTCTATATCATAGGTTCTTCCGACAGTTTATTCTACTTTTTGCTCTACACTTTGCCGCAACATCGATGTTTCGTTTGGTGGCATCTATCTTCCGCACAATGGCTGCTTCTTCTGTAGTTGGCATGTTGTTGATAGTAGTTGTCTTTTTATTCAGTGGCTTTATTATACCAGAACGTAAGTTTTCGAGATCTCTTTCAAGTTTGTGTTTGGGCAAATTATATAGGAAAACAAACTTAAGCCCTTTTGTTGCTTGCAGCCTCTATGCCAACTTGGTTGAAGTGGGGATTTTGGGTTTCCCTGTTTGGTTATGGTGAGATAGGCCTTTCTGTAAATGAATTTCTTGCTCCAAGATGGCAAAAGGTGAGTATCTAGCTAGATGTAAATTTGCTGCCTTTTTTTTGGCATCGAAGTTCAGTGAATTGCATGTTTGTACACTGGTTCACTTTTTACTCATATAGTGGTTGACTCATTCTAAAAGCATATAATTTGAGGCTTATTTAGATAGATATTTTTCAATATTCAGTTATATTACTTATCACAATTAGCAACTTCAACAACATCAGCATCAAGATGTCTCATTTTATTGGTCAGAGAAAATAGGGAAAGAACACTAGCATTTCTTTATTATATCAGCTTATTCATTCTATGCTTTTCTACATTTTTTTTTGTAGAAACTGGCAGGGAATACAACAATAGGGATAGAAACACTTGAAAATCGTGGACTTTACTTTAGGGGATACTTCTTCTGGCTGTCAGTTGGTGGCTTACTCGGGTTGGCAATACTCTTCAACATTGGGTTTACATTGGCCTTAACCTTCTTAAACCGTAAGTTCAACTTTAAAAAAATGATATCTCCTTGAGGTACAAATAACATACTGATATGTTCTCGTTCCATTTCAAAAATGAAAATCCAGCTCCTAGTTCTCATGCTATTATCTCAAGTGAGAAGCTCTCCCGAATAGAAGGAAATGAAGATTCCTCCAATGGTTCTGATAAAGAAGCAAAGTCGAAGAGCTATGAGAAAACTACGTTAAAACGTCATCAAGGTTGCCTCTCTTTTTTTTTTGCATAATTCATCTTTTTCTCCAAGTTACTTTTAGATATTGTTTCAAATGATCACTCTGCTAGGAAACAATTTATTTATTGCTAACATAATCTCACTCGCATGAAAATAAATCACTTATTTATAATATATGTCGGACCTGTTCAAGATAACTATATCTTTTAATTACATCCCTTGATTCAAATTGAACACCCTTTGATTCCAACCGTTTATTACCACTACTATCATTTCACGAGAATGTGTAGGGTAAAATTATTTTTTATTTATTTTAGGGGCTGACAGCCTACGTACCCATAGTTTGGGATCAATACAAACATAGTTCAATTTGCTATTTTTGGTTTGGATGGTGAAAATTTAAGGTTCACAAAATTTGTGATTTTACCCATTACTGGGGGTTGCCTACATATCCAATCTATGACAATCCATGCTGGCATCAAGTTAATCGTAGTTTGGAGTTGTAAATTTATTTTGGTGTACATTTGCGGCTCATTTGATAATTTGATGAACCTAAATTTAGGACTTGCGGGAACACTGAAAGAAGAGCACATCCCAACGGCGTTGGCCCACTCCTTTGCTGCTCATATGTCAATTCCAATTGTTTAACTTTGTTACTGCTCCCTTTCTAGGGAATTGTCTACGTGTTCAATTCGTTTAGTCTGACAAGAAATTGGGATAAGTTTGAATCAAGGTCAAGTTGTCTGTAGGTTTTGTCACGGCAACCATCCTTGTTAGAACAACTAAGGTAAATTTCACCAGAAAAGTATTTTTTTCTGAGCAGAGAATATAGAAAACTCATTTTAGTGAGAGAGAGAGAGAGAGAGAGAGAGAGAGAGAGAGAGAGAGAGAGAGGAGAGGAGAGGAGGGTTTGGAACCCACACGTAACGCATGTATATAAGATATCTCGTTTGTGCTTCGTTTTCTTTGGTATTGATGTCTGATTTTCTCTCTTCCTATGTTTCTCTTTTGTTTCTCTCTATTTTCTGCATGAATCATGTCTTGTCATTTTTTCTCCGCTCCTCTTTTTGAATATTCCATTTCCTTGAGAAATTGCTACTCTCTTTTTGCTTATTTGTATGGCTTCACATGTACTTCAACAACATCATCAATAATAATGGTACCCATGTAATCCCCAATAGATGGGGTTATGGATGCACATGTACTTAAAACAGGGTGTGATATTTATCTTCCTCACAAGTGGAAGCCAACTCCTCGTTTAGCAATTGGTCTGGTGTTTCAAAATGTTTTAACACCAGTTAATGTTTTTAGTGGTGGAAAATATCAAATTGAGCCACTATAAAATCATATTCCAAAAGGTAACACAGTGGACTTTTTATTTTAATGACGTACACGCATACATTTAATTTATATGAAATTCTATTGTTCAATCAATCATTTCCTTCGTTAATTGTCTTTTGTTTATTCCTACTGCAATTAACAAGGGTGATTCTTTTAATTTTACAGATCGACTGGTTTTACCTTTTAAGCCCCTAACTTTAGCGTTTCAAGATGTGCAATACTACATTGACACCCCTTTGGTATTCACATAAACAAATCTCTTAAGAACCTTTAGTTGCTATTAGATATCTAAAGTAGTTAGATGACCTTACCTCGGGTGATTTTTCATGTTGATTTATCACAGGAAATGAGAGAAAAGGGTTCCACTCAGAAACAACTTCAACTTCTTTGTGATATTACGGGTGCATTAAGGCCCGGTATTCTAACAGCGTTGATGGGTGTCAGTGGAGCTGGTAAAACAACTCTTCTGGATGTTCTTGCTGGAAGGAAAACTAGTGGCTATATTGAAGGAGATATTAGAATTGGAGGTTATCCTAAGGTTCAAGAAACTTTTGCTAGAATTTCTGGTTATTGTGAGCAAAGTGATGTTCATTCCCCACAAATTACAGTAGAAGAATCCATCGTTTATTCTGCTTGGTTGCGTCTTCATCCAGAAATTGATTCAAAAACGAAATTCGTATGACCTATCTCTCATGTATATATATGTACATAAAAGCTGAATTTTCCCTTAGATTCTCCTGAAAAATGATTAGAGCCTCACTTTTATAGCTGATGCGTATGTTCACAGGAATTTGTGAGAGAGGTCCTAGAGATCATTGAGCTAGATGAAATTAGAGATTATTTGGTTGGATTGCCTGGTGTTAGTGGTTTATCAACTGAACAAAGAAAGCGGCTTACAATAGCAGTGGAGCTTGTTGCAAACCCGTCCCTTATTTTCATGGATGAACCTACGACTGGATTGGATGCCAGAGCAGCTGCAATTGTTATGCGGGCTGTGAAGAATGTGGCTGATACGGGACGAACAATTGTTTGCACCATTCACCAACCGAGTATTGACATATTTGAAGCGTTTGATGAGGTAGGAAACCAATTACCATACCATTTTAATACTTGGGACATGAACCAACTTCGAATGTTGTACTGGAATGACGGATTTGAATCTTGAGAGCTATTTGAACTAGTACAATTTTTGCGACTAGTACAATTTTTGAACTCTTATGGGTTAAGTGTGGGTCCGAAAACTTTCCAAACAAACTGTTCTGTACTCACAAAAACACTTTCCGAAAAGAAATTTACTCAAAATAGGGAAACAAATAGACAAGCTTGAGAACCTTCTTTTCCTCTTGATTTCAAGCCTTCCAAGTTTCTGTTTTGTTTTTGGTCGTCTTGGTGGTGTTATTACTTTCATTAGCTCCGTGAGACTTGTCATACTTGTGGGCCTATACTCTAATAGCTTGAGCTCTTGTTGTAAACTTGCGATGCTTTTCCTCGCATTGTATCAACACATAATTTCTCCATTGTAATAGGTATTGGGTAACCGGACGTACAACAGTAGTTGACATGATCGACTTTGTGAGTCCATGAGTTTGTATTCCTTGTTCATACTGTTTGTCTTGTTTGTGAGTTGCTAGCTCAATATGCACTAACAGGCCCTAGCAGCTTTGACTTATGAGGAAACTGTTTGTTTGATAAGATTGGAAGAGAAAATCTTTAAATCCTAGCTTAACTGTGTTGGTGGGCACTCTGAACTAAAAAAATGTTTATCATTCAAACAAAATTGTGGAACACAGGAAAATTTATTGCACAATGATAACAGAACAAATTATAGCCCTGGCCAGATGCTAAGAGTGGTGGCCACTGGAAAAAGTCATACTTTTCCTCCGTTAATTGAATCAATGTGAAATCGGAATGGAATTTATAGCCTTGTTTTCTTGGAAGTGCATAGTTAGTTTCCTCAAAAGTGAAAGACATAGTTGTTTAGATCAATTACCTGTAGATTTGAAGTTTATTTGATTGTTGGGTTTCTTGGTTGTCTTATTGTTGTGGATGACTTCTAGTCCAATCAGACTGCCATTGAGCAAGATAATCCTTTAAGATGATCAGACGTGATAATAGATGGGCCAAAATGCCAGCTTATAAGCTAGAAGGCATATGATTATCTAGCATCATGTTGGAGCCTTATTCCTTAATACCAAATCTATTGTATTATTATACCTCCATGTGACATTTAACAGCAACAAATTCTTACTTTACCCCATCTATTGAACTACAACAATACATTGGCTCTTATGAAGTGATGAATGATCAAGATAGATTCAAAGTTTGTTCTGGGAGACCATTCAATTTCTAATTTTCGCTATTGAAATTTCATATGTGTACTCCAACTATACAATTTACGTCTAATACCCTCTTGGAATCTATTGCAGTTAGTCATATTGAAAAATGGCGGGCGTATTATCTACTCTGGACCACTTGGTCAACATTCAAGCAGTGTCGTCAAATATTTTGAGGTCAGTTTGCAACAAGTCTCTTTTGGTATGTTTTCCTTAACTATCTTACGGTCATGAGTATGATATTAAAAAGTTAATTGCGATTCTCTTAATTTCAACCATTTCTCTGTAGCAGGATATCTCTGGGATCCCAAAGATTAGAAATAATTACAATCCAGCGACATGGATTTTAGAGGTCACTTCCACAACGGCAGAAGCCAAACTTGGCATTGATTTTTCTCAAATTTATAAGAATTCTCTCTTGTATCAGTGAGTTAAATTGCCAGTCACTTCTTTAATTGTTTCGAGTAGGGATGGCCCTTATGGTCTTGCTTGGCATAATTGTAATGTAGAGTTTCCAAAATTAAGCATTTTATGAAGTTGAATAGTCATGTAGACAATTTCCCCGGAGTGTCTTTTTGTGGTCTTAAGGTAATCTTAGATTTAGGTGGTCCCATGATAATCATTCTATCTTTTATACGGATTTATACATTTCATTGGTGTTAAAGCATCCAAGTCGAAACCAATTGGCAATTGTAGAAAGGCCACCCAAGCTCATAAACTAGTTTTGAATGGTAGAGCATCTCCAACCCTAGACTTCAAATTGAGGATGCCAATTTTTTTTTGAAGGCTTTTGTGGCATTTTGGCATCTCCAATTTGACATCATAGCCTCCGCTCCAACCTTTATGTCAAATTATATTTATTTGACATCAACCTATCCCCTCCAATCCTTATGCCAACCCTTTATGTCAAATAGAACTCTAACTTTTAAAGGAAAAACAATAGAAAATTCAAACGGGAATGTTTTCAAAATTGTAACAGTCAACTTTTAAAATTTGACATGAGAGGATGTGGCTGCCAATTTTGGCAGGCTTGGCCTTGCCTTCAAAGCCACGTGGCTTTGGCATAGTAGAAGGCAGTTGGGTTGGGGTGAATGTTGAGGCCAAAATTAACCGTTTGCCCTCCACGTCAAATTTGGCCTCTCCCTTTGGAGATGCTCTTATAATGTGGGACAATTTATAACACTCTCCCGCACATGCAATCCCCAACCTACATGTGGAGAGGTAACCTGTGCAATGGTCTCTGTTCGTCAAATACCGGCATCAGTGATGCATTAATATGTTTATTGTGAGGATGGACTCATTAATATCCCGGAACACCTTCTGATGTTATGTTGTTTGCTTTGATACCAATCTTTACTTGTTCAGGACTCATTTCTGGGAATTGTGATTGTAGGAACAATAAAGCACTTGTAATTACGCTTAGTGCTCCTCTCAATTCAAAAGAGTTGCATTTTACAACCCGCTTCTCACAAAATGGTTGGGGACAGTTCAAATCTTGCCTTTGGAAACAACACTTGTCTTACTGGAGAAGTCCTTCGTACAACTTGATGCGCTCCATGTATCTGCTGATCACATCGTTGCTTTTTGGGATTCTATTTTGGGGTCAAGGGAGGAAAATGTAAGTAACCAAAAATTGAACGATGTCAATATATTAGAAGTTAAGTAGTGCATTAGGTATTTACTTGACAAAACAGCACACCCATGAGATTGGTTTCCTGATTCCCTTGACCTATAATGTCTACATTAATGCGTTCCGGGTTTGAGTTCCTATGCTAACCAGTATACTTGTGCAGTTTAACATTGACATCATTTTATTGGACAGAAATAACCAACAGAGTCTGTTCAATGTTCTTGGGGCAATATACTCTGCTACAACTTTCTTGGGCTTAAATAATTGTTCATCAGTTTTCCCATACGTCTCAATGGAAAGATCAGTTCTTTATCGGGAAAGGTTTGCAGGAATGTATGGGTCATGGGCTTATGCACTTGCTCAGGTAACCTCTTAAGTACCTAAAGCAGTAACTTGCAATGTTGCCCAGATTTTTTTGTTACAACGTGAAACCTTCCATGGAAATATATGAGTGCAATGGCTCATAGATGTCTCACTCTGTTTTCAAACATACCGGCCACTTTTCTTCTCATTTCTAATTCAGCATTTTGCTTTCATCTATTTTCTTAATCAGCGTTTTATCAGCATTTCATACTTGCTACGTATTTAAATATGTCTACTTAATTTTGTAGGTCACGATTGAGGTTCCCTATCTCTTAGCCCAAGCAATTGTCTTTTTTATCATCACATATCCGATGATAGGATATTATTGGTCAGCTTATAAGATTTTCTGGTACTTCTATGCCATGTTTTGTTCGTTGTTGTACTACACTTATGTTGGCATGCTGCTTGTTGCAATGACTCCAAGCTTTCCAATGGCGACAATTCTACAGTCAGTGGTCTACGTAATGTTCAACTTGTTCTCCGGGTTTTTTATTCCCCGACCAGTAAGCTACTAACCTTTTCTTCGTGCGGTAATCTAATCGTAGTTTGCATTCAGCTGAACATTCCTATCCTGGGAGTACATTCTGCGGTTCCTGAATTACCGGTGATAATAGAACTAGGAGAACAACCTTCATGTAGAGGCTTTATACATTTGCCTAAACTGGTACAAACTCAATGGTACGTGATTTGATATTAATGAAGTGGTGGTGAATAGCATTGACATAAGAAAAAGGGAAAATCTGGGAATTTACAAGTTTATATGAACTTCAGACTTTGTTTTTGGAATTTTCAATAGCCATTATCACTTCAGAGCTCAGAAAGTGAGCAAGATCATCATATTTGGTTAGTGAAATTCTGGAAAGGTGTGAATTCATAAGACATTTGTTGTAGGCCGTTAAAACTTTTTCCTGACATCGGTTTTGTAGTTTATCTAAGGCAGTAACACAACTAATGTTTACAATGATGTGCAAGCTGACTTCTAAATCTCGATCTCCTCAATGGTCACCTTGTAAAAAAAATTTAAAGGCAATTTGGCCATAATTGGGATTTCGAACTTCTGTTGTTTCTTCTTCTATCTTTCAATGTTACTGACCTAGTTGTCTTCATATTGCCTCTTGCAGCAAATTCCCAAGTGGTGGATCTGGATGTATTATCTTACTCCGACATCTTGGACTCTAAAGGGTATTCTTACTTCGCAGTATGGAGATATACAGAAGGAGATTACGGTGTTTGGTGAAACTAAAACTGTATCAGCCTTTTTGACAGATTACTTTGGATATCACCATGATCAGTTACCCATTGTGGGAGTTGTTCTCATTATGTACCCCATTGTTATAGCTTCTCTATTCGCATATTGCATAGAGAAATTAAACTACCAGAGGAGATGAACGTTTGAAACCATATGTTTTGTACTTAAAAATGAATAGGTGGTTCTAGTTAACAATCCATGACTTTATCTTCATATGATGTTTAATATGATCTTTCTTCCCCTTCCAAAGCATCATGGAATTGGACTACTGAAGATAGGTTTCTTCAGAGGTATGTTACCGCAATCATTCATGTATGACATATTAATACATCGACAGAGAAAAACGGAGATTGAAAATTAGAACCTTTTTTATATACGACGAGCAGCGGATTATGTCCACGTTTAACAAAAACAGGTGAATTGATGGCACCTGACAATTTTACATTTTACCTGGATGACTCTATTGATCTTATTTTGGTAGTCTACAAAATGCAACTTGGGTTTTGGTTAGGAAGACGACTTATCATCAAAGATCTTTGTACAACCGAATTGAACTTGTTTTCTATTAGATCTTTGTACAAACTAATGAAGTTGTGGACTGTATATGAAAAAGTCGTTAGAAGGAGTACTATTTTTCAGTCTTCACCTTAAATTCCTTCGGAGAAATTTTTGGTGCTGGGTGGGTATCACGTGGTGTCCGCTCGGTACATCCGGGCTGTTCATTTCAGTTTTGGATGGCTCAGATTTGGAGAGAGAAAAAGGAGAGAGAGTGGTGGGGCAAGAGGAGAGAGTGAGTTTCAATCTAGGTTGTCCAACACACTTTTGGACGGCCCAGATGGGCTACTCGGACATCACGTGGGCACGGTCACGTGCTACCCACCCGGCACCTAAAAATTTCTCATTCCTTAGGGATGAACTTGGGATCTAACTCACGTGGTACAACGCTTACGACTTGGTTCATGAATGCATGTCTCGAGTTCAACTTTTCTTAACCATTGCTAGCTTATTTCTTTCGGGGGAAAAAAATTCTCTTACGAGTAGTTTTTTTTTTGGTACACCAGAAATCAAAAAACAACAAAACTCTCTCAAAAGTCACTCCTCACATGTCTGCCCGTAGCAATGGGATTAGATCGTCAAGTGGGATGATATGAGATGTCATTTTCTCCTCTTGATTGACTACCATATTGGCAAGTCTATTCGCTACTTGGTTGCCTTCGTTGAACGTGTGCCGTGGGGTGCGTCCCGTGGTCTCCATAAGGGCTTTTTGCACTCTTTGATCAGAAATATGTGTGGAGAGAATGCTCAGGTGGATCTCATTAATCAAGTTAATTGCAATAGTTGAGTCTGACTCCACTTCCATAGCTTCCATTCCTCGTTGTTGAATCATCTCAAGACGTCTAAATAATCCCCATAGCTAGTTACAATATCACCTAAGCAACACTCAAAATCACTTTTTGAAGCGGGTGATGGTAGTTAATTAAACCACTCCAAAATTTACAATTACTTGATATTCCTACCGCTTTATACGTTCAGTCCATTACGAAATGTTGTGTGATGAAGCGGTTTTCGGCGTGCTCAACCGTCAACCTGCAAAACAGACAAGGTAAACTATGGGTACCGACATGGCTGTCGCCGACCCCCCTCCTAAATCAGTCGAGATATGGAGAGAATGGAATTGATTGTGTATGAGTTTCGTACCTCTTATGGAGGTGGTTTTGGGAGGAGCCCCATTGGGACTAGGACCCTTGGATCTCATCTGTTCACAACGGGAATGGACGGGTGTTGGAGTGTCCTCCTTACCCAAGACTCATTTGTTCCTTATTAGGTTTAAGAGTCCTCTTGGTGGATGGGTCTTCCGTAGCTATCCCTTAGGATTTGCAGTCCCTTGGGGGTTGTTCTTGAAGTCTCCTAAACTATTTGGGTTTCACTCACAGTGTATCTTATAATGTTGGTCCTTATCACTTCCTTCATACGTCTGATTCGGTTTATTGTGCGGAATGTCACGTCTGCCAAGCTCACCTCTTGAGCTAAGCTTGGTGCTCCTTTATGAGATAAGGTTACCAGCACAGCTAGTGAGTTGTCATTCCCTTTGGACCGGTTGGTTGAGTCTATCCTTTGTGGGCCGAATGTAGCTCTTTGGGCTCATCTTCTTATTCATTGGGCCTTCTAAGTTGGGCTGATTGTGCCAGTTGGGCTGTGACGGGCTCCTTGGTCTGGGCTTCCTCTGGGAGGTCTTCTTATCCTTATCATTGTGTTATATTTTCAATGATAAATATAACACGTATTTATCGTAATTCTAGTATTTTTTTTGCACCAAATTTAATAGCTAATTGACAACTTTAAAATCAGTGTAGAAAATGAACAATTAGGTGAGGTTTGGCCTAAACTATTTTTTTTTAAAAATGGTATTATTTACTTTTAGTGATCTTTTTTTTACCTGTTCGTCATTTTTATTTTTTTTTGAAAAAATCATTTCTCTTGACTTGAGGAACTGAGAAAAGTAAAGAAATATGGATTGAAATTGAAAAAGTTTCATACAACACGACACCAAAAACAGTAAAACTAGTTGTTTCAAATTAACATTTTCTGTCCTTATTGAGCTTTTTTGCTTTTGATAATACGTAATATTTTTCTTCCTAGATTTCTATTTTCCAGATTAATTAATTAATAATCTCAAATGACAATGCAAATTTGACATAAATTTAAAAAAATATTAAAATTCAGGCCAAAAGGGACTTTACGCACATAAGGGTGCTATTTTAAGTTTAAAAAATAATACGACATTTTGCAATGGATTAAATTATGGACGTAATGCCGCACGTGTGTGACCTAGAGCGCAAGTGCGAAGCTTGCGACACTTGCCACTTCTCCCTGCCACTCCTCTCACTCAGAAACCCTTGCTCCCCTAGTCATTCACTGCGATTCCCACACCCAAAACCCGTCATTATTTAGGTTGATTGCTTAAGTGTGGTTTTGACAGATTGATCGATCCTTCTAAGAAATACGATTAGATCCAACTGTATATTTTTAGCTTAGTGTGGACACATCACCAGGTGTGTTTTTGTGGTGCGTATGTTGAATTTTTTAGAAATAAATTTTCGCACTAAACACAACTTAACAAATAAATATTTTTTTTAAGTTTTAAGTTATTTTGCATAGCACGAGTTTAAATTCTAGTTCATAGCATGAGTTTTTAAAATTGAAAACATATTAGTTATAGGAATTTGAATCATTTTCACAACATATTATTTATACTGTATCTATCTAATCTATCTATCTATCTATCTATCTTCTACTATCAATATACTACTCAATCTTTAATTTCTAGATTTTTCATTTTCTTTAAAAATAAAAAACCCCCACGTCACCTGTCTCACACCCCGGAAATTATCCCCACGTCCATAGACCATACCCCATGTCAGCCAACTTCCATGCCCTCCCTCCTTTCCTGCATGCCACCTGCCCACTACAACACCACGTCCACCACGTCTAAGCTCCCCATCCCCATTCTTTTCAGGAACAAAAGCAAAAACAAAAAATAAAAACCCCACGTCCTCATTCTCCCCTATTTTCCTCTTCTTCTACTATTGATTCTTTCTCATGTATCTTTACTTCCCCCACAGTCCCTCTCCCAATTAACGGAATTGATTCTCGAGTTTTTGTTCCGCAAATTTTGAAAGCAAGAGGCTAGCTATGTTCAAAAACTACACTGCATTAGGAGAATATTGCTCAGTTCCCTACAATGTTTGGCTAGTTCTCATCAATTGCTCAAAGGTTGCTTAGCAAAAAAAAAAAACTGCTCAAAGGTTAAAAAAAATTGTATTCGTGCACTTTTCTTGCCTTTTTCTTTAATATTCCCACATTGCCCTTCCTAATGGTGTTTTCACTTTTTTGTCTCTAGATTTTGATTAACAAATTGTGATCACCAACATTTGGTTTCAGTGCTCAAAATTATTCTCTTCCTCTGTTTCTACCCATCAAATTGTGAGCGATACAAAATTTGACCCGCGTTTCACCCTTTCATTTGAAAGCATCTGGAAAGAAAAGAAAAAAAAAAGAGACTCCCCCCGCCCATATACATGGTTGTTTTAATTATTTCGTTCGCGGTGAATCTAAATAAGTCTTCTTACTTGCATAGGTCGTACATTGACACATTGTTTCTCTTGAGTTTTTTTCAGATCAAATAATTGTATACAATCAAACTAGCATTGAACTAGCGTTGTGCCCGTTCGATATACGTTAACGAGAAAAAAAAACATCATGAACTTTTTTTTTGACCTCGTGCATCAAACGGGCACAACGCTAGTTTTAACAATAAAGCAAAGGGTCATTTTGCATGAGGAGTCTTGTGAGAGTGCCATGTCATCCTCTTACAATTCTAATTTTTTGTTTTTTTATATGGCAAGTGCCTAATACATTTGGTGCGATTCTACGGAAACCGGCGTCGATTGGGAAGCTAACCCAAGATTTTGATAATGATATCAAGACCTTAGAATATCCGATAATATTCCTTTTAATCAATATGGCCAACTCCACGTTCAGATGTTTCCTAGCTAATACCGATAACCTCGGTTTCCTTTTTCCTCTAAAGCAATTTCATGCTTTATCATCAATAATGGCTTCTCTTTGAGCAATTCAATTTCAATATAACATTCATCAATATCTCAATTATCAACAATGAGAATTCCTTTTCAATTAAAAGTGACACTTACTTACAAGCCATCCAATTTTAATTAATTCATGAGAGGTTCGATGTTTTTAAACACATAATCACGTATGCGACATTTTAAAACCATAAACAGAGTATATTCATAAGGTTCCTATTCGTAATTACTCACTGAAATGTTTTGTTTTGTCTTTTTATGAAACATTTCAAGACGTACGTGGAAAAAAAAAATTGACTAGTCTCTCTAGTCTTTCCTGCTTTTGATCGATGTTATTGTTTTCAATATCTGTGTTTTAATGGATTTACAGAAGTTTGTAACATAGTTTGTATTTGGTGCGGCCTATAGTAGTGCCCACAAGTTGTAGTATTACGGGTGAGTACAAAATTGTAATGCAAGGCCTACGGGCTAATACTTATGTTTCCTACACTAGACAACTCTGTTAATATTAAAGTTGTTTTCAATCAAATAAACGCTTCCGCATTAATTTGTTTTCATAATAAGGAATCTATTGATATTTTATAAATCTCGCTCTCCTCGATGATCGCCTTGTTAGAAAAAAAAAAAATTAAGGGCATTTGGCCATAATTGAGATTTTGAACTTTTGTTGTTTCGTTTTCTTTCTTCCAATGTTACTGACCCAGTTGTTTTCATATTGCCTATTGCAGCAAATTCCCAAGTGGTGGGTCTGGATGTATTATCTTACTCCAACATCTTGGACTCTAAGGGGTATGCTACCATGCTTATTTCACAGTATGGAGATATACAGAAGAATATTATGGCGTTTGGTGAAACTAAAACCGTATCAGCCTTTTTGAGAGATTACTTCGATCGGATACCACCACAATGAGTTACCCATCGCGGGAGTTGTTCTCATTATTTACCCCATTATTTTTGCTTCTCTTTTTGCAGTTTGCATAGAGAAGTTAAACTTCCAGAGGAGATGATGGTTTTGAAACCATGTGTTTTGTATACTTAAAAAAATGAATAGGTGGTTGATGTTTAATACTCCCTCTGTCCCTTTTTAGAGTCCAGTATTTTATTTTGGGTTGTCCCTCAATAAGTATCCATTTTGTAAAGTTAGTGAGTAAAAATTTGTAAATTTTCCATTTTGCCCCTGAAAGTAGATTCCTTTTTGAAAAGTTAGTGAGTAAAAATGTAATAATGATGTCTCCATAGAGGGTAAAGAGGGAAAGTGGAGGTAAAAGTTGATATGAAAGGTTTAATGATAATGTCTTTTTAATAAGTTGGAGTTACAAAGAGGGACACTTAAAAAGGGACGGAGGGAGTATGATCTTTCTTCCCCTTGCAAAGCATCCTGGAATTGGACTACTAGGACAGGTTTCTCCTGAGGTATGTTACTGGCTGGCTTACTGCTATCATTCATGTACGAGGTATTAATGCATAGAAGGAGAAACACAGATGCCCGAGGGGCGTTTTTGCGGATCAAAAAGGAAAAAAAAAAAAGGAGAAACACAGATCAAAAAATAACACATTTTTATACCAAGAACAACGGATTATGTCCATATTTAACAGAAATAGGTGAATTTGATGGCACTTTTAAATTTTACATTTTTGCCTGCATGACTTAATTGATCTTATTGGGTAGTCTATAAAATGTAACTTGGGTTTTTTGTTAGTGTTGCTCACGAAAACGATCAGGGAACGTCAGCACTGTATAAAAACGACGTTAGAATGGAGTATTATTCGGTCTACACCTTAAATTCCTCGAAAAGTCTACCCCACGCTCTGTTTCACCGCTTTCTCCACCGCTCTTAATTTCACCCTCCAAAAGTATTTTGTACGGTCCAAATTTTAAAAAAACTCTTCTCTGGAAGAGTGTTTTTTTTAAATCCGGACCATCGATTGCTAAGATAGATGGTGAGATTGAGTGTTGCGCACAGTGGAAGGAGCGGTAAAACAGAAAAGCGGTGGTACCATCGCTCTTAGGGATGAACTTGAGATCTAACCCACGTAGTACGACGCTTATGACTTGGCTCATGCACGCATGTCAGGAGTTCAACTTTTCTTTACCATCACTAACTTATTTCTTTGGGAAAAAAAATTCTTAGTTACAATAATATCACCTAAGGAACACTCAAATCACTTTTTGAAGCGGGTGGTTGTAGTTAGTTATACCACTCCAAAATTTTCAATTACTTGATATACCTTCCGCCTTATAGTTAAAGTACGAAATGTTGTAGTTAAACCACTCCAAAATCATTTGTCTCGACAAAAGAATCGGAATTGAGAAAAGTATAGAAATATGGATCGAAATTTAAAAAGTTCATACAACATGACACCAAAGACAGTAAAAACAGTTTTTTCAAACTTTTTCTGTCCTTATTGAAGTTTTTTTTTTTTTGCTTTTGATAATAATTTTTTCTTTCTAGATTTATATTTGCCCGATTAATTAATAATGTCAAAAGATAATGCAAATTCTACATAAATTAAAAATAAAATACCTGAAAAATAAAATTTAGGCCACACTAGGCTTTACACGCAAAAGGGTGTTATTTTAAGTTCAAAAAATAATACGACATTTAGCAATGGATTAAATTATGGACCTAATGCCAAGACTAAGTCACATAATACGGATACATAATACAGATGCACGTGTGTGACCAGGAGCGCAAGTGCAAACCTTGACACCGACCACTTCTCCCTGCCACCCCTCTCTCCCCGAAACCCACGCTCTCCTTGTCATCCACCGTAATTCCCTCACCAAATGGCTTAACGGCGAGGGTGGCGTGGGGTTCCAGAGGTGATCTAGCTTTGATCTCATCCGTTTTACTCCTGGGTATCTCGGATCGGCCTAATGGCGTTGGGGTTTTAGCGGCAGATGGTGGTCGTTGATGTGTGGCTGCGTCTGGTGCTTATTTTGGGTGACTACGGCACGTCGGATTTCGTCGGAGCTTAGGCGTTCGCAAGGGATGTCGTGCCGGCACTGCTGGCTCTGAGCTAAGCCGAGTAAGGCGGCGGACTTAAGCCTCCGAAATTTGGCGAAAAATTGGGGCCCCTATACCTAGGTACGTAATATATACTTAATTAGTGGCTTTTAGTTACTAGGGGAGATAGCTAGCTAAGTGGTAAGTTTAGGTCTTGATATCCAATAGATTCAAGGTTCAATTCTCAGCCCAAGCAATTCTCAACTTTTTTTTCCCCTTCTTTGGTTTTCCTTGAGGTTAATTTAAAAAAAAAATAGGGCTCTTGTTTTACAAATTCGACTTAGGCCCCAAGAATCTCAGGGCCGGTTGGTTAATTTTCTTTTCGGCCATGATGGGTTTTTCTGGTGGAGGTTTGCTCCTGCTTGGTGGTGATCGGTGCTGGGATGGTGATGGCATATGTCGGGATGTGTTGGGGGTAGGGATTTGTTTTTGCAGGTGTTGAAGATGAAGGCTAAGGTTGCAGGAGGTTGAGGCAGTGGGGCAGCAGTGGTGTGGCGGAGACGGTGGTGGAGGAGGTGAGAGTTCGGAGACAGCTGTGTGTTTTGGGGGCGTTTGGTGGTTGCAGGTGGTGGTTTTTGCAGGTGTTTTTTATTTGGGATGCAAGGTGTTTGCAGCCGGAGACTCTCGGAACATTTTTGAGACTGGCAACATACGGCGAGTTCACAGCATTTCACGCGGCAGCAGCGGCATTTCAGATCCTGATCGGTTGAGTTTTCAGGGTGTTAAAGGCGGTAGCATGATCGTGGTTTCTTGGCGTTCTGGACAGGAGTTCAGTTTTGGAGTTGTGTAGGGTTTTGTTGGTCCTTGACGGATCTCGGATAGCTTTGAAGATTAAGGCTCCGTTTGTTTGGACGTAAAATATTTTTCGGTAAAATGTTTTACCTATTTTTCGGTGTTTGGATGTGTAAAAAATGAGAAAAATTTTTTACATGTAAAATATTTTCCATCAATTTGATGAAAATGACTTATCCTTAAATTTTCCATAAGTTATTTTCTGAAATAAACCCGCTGCATTCTACTGTAACTCACGGTTCAGTTTCCTTGATCGTCAGTTCTAACCCACATTCAATTCCAATAATCTCACATCTTTCCACCGTTTTTTTTTTTTTTTTGATCCGACATCTTTCCACCGTTTAAGCCATCATTCTCTCTCTACACTATTTTGTTGATTTCTGAAAATATTTTCAATACCAATCAAATACCGAAAAATAAAAATTTAAAGTTTGTTTTCTGGAAAAACATTTTTTATGGATTTTCCATCGAAACAAACACAAACAGAGCCTATGAGCATCTCCAATCCTTGATTTCAAATTGGAGATGTCAAATTTTTTTTTAAAGCTTATGTGGCATTTTGACATCAAAGCCTCCTTTCCAACGCTTATATATACCTAATTCTTTTTATTTGATATCAATCTATTCTTCTCCAACCCTTATGTCAAATGGCATTTTTCAAATTCAAACAACCAAAAGTTTCAAACAGTTATGTTTTTCAAAAATTGGCAGGCTAGTGCTTGATGCCAAAATTGTCATGTTTGGAGCAAGCTTCAATTACACGTGGACTTAGCCTAAGGAAAGGCAGCTTGATTGGAATGGAGGAAACTGTCAAAAGTTTACGTTGAACATCCATGCACCTCAGATTTGGCATGCTCCGGCCTGTTGGAGATGCTCAACAACACTCAGATTTGAAGCGGGTGATGGTAGTTAATTAAACCACTCCAAAATTTACAATTACTTGATATTCCTTCCGCCTTATACTTTCAGTCCCTTACGAAATGTTGTGTTATTTTTTTTCAATTATATATAAATATGGGGTAACATGAATTTATCGTAATTCTTGTTTTTTTTTTTTGCACCAAATTAAATAGCTAATTGACAACTTAAAAATCAGTGTGGAAAATGAACCATTAGGTGAGTTTGGCCTGAACTATTTTTTTAAAAAAAATTGGTATTATTTATTTAATGATCTTGTTTACCTATTTGTCAATATTTTTTGAAAAACTTAGTTGTCTCAACAAGAAGAACCAAGAAAAGTTATAAAAATATGAATCGAAATTGAAAATGTTTATACAACACGATAACAAAGACAGTAAAAACCGTTGTTTCAAACTTTTTCTGTTCTTATTGAGCTTTTACCTAAAAATAAAATTTGGGCCAAATTGGACTTTACACGCATAAGGGTGTTATTTTAAATTCAAAGAACCACTTTTCCCCACCACCCCTCTCTCTCTGAAACCCTAGATCCCCTTGTCATCCACCACAATTCCCTCACCAAAAACCGGTCATTATTTAGGTCGTTTGCTCAAGTGTGGTTTTGACAGATCGATCCTTCTACAACAAATAGGATTAGAATTTGAATCATTTTCACAACATTCTATTTATACCATATATTAAAGCAAAACAGTCATTTTGCATGAGGAGTCTTGTGAGAGCGCCATGTCATCCTCTTAAAATTCTAATTTTTTTGTATTTTTATCTGGCAAGTGATATGCCTAATACATTTGGTGCGATTCTATATATTTTGATAGTATATATTATTTACTCATGTTGTCCCTTTTTAAATGTCCATGATGTTCTGCGTGTGAGGCCCGTACATCATTTTTCTTCTGGTTAACAGTTAATTATAAATTTAATGGCAAAAAAGTAAAATGAGATAATGTTAAATTAATTGGTGGGAATGAAACTGCATGTGAGGCGTGTCACCTTGGGGTGAGGTGAGGTGGTAAAATAAGCTGCATGTGGCATGCACTAAAGGGGGTTTCTCAGAGAAGTTTTTCTTCAGGGAAATAAAAAGAAAATCGTGGGGGGAAAAAAATTGGGGTATATCCCACGTGGTACTTGTTCAGCACTTTCGGGTCGTCCAATACACTTTTGGATTACTCAGATTGAAACATTCTCTCTCCTTTCCTCTCATCACAACACTTTCGCTCTCTTTTTCCTCTCTCCGGCCAAGTCAGAACCGTCAAAAAACATAATGAACGGCTTGAAAGCACTGAGCGGGCACCACATGTCACACTAAATTTTTTTCGATAAGATGAAGGAAGAGAGAGAGGTATGTTGTAGAGACAACGGTATGTGAAAAGTGTTTATGGAAAACTCTGTAAGTGTTTTTTTTTTAAGGTCATGTTTATATATCAGCGGGATAAGGGGAGTTAGTAGTTAGTGTGTTAGCACACAAGGGATCCAGAGCCTAGTCCTTCCAGAGCCTATTCAAAGCTCTGGACACCAGTCGCGCTTCCCGTGGGACTCAAACTCACGCCTCCGCTGGAGAGACAGATGAGACAACCATCTTGACAAAGCATGATTTTCTCCTGTAAGTGTGCAAGGAAGTGAGGAATGACTTTTCAACAATTGTTTTGTTGTTTTTATCGAGCTGGTGGCGCAAAACATACGTTTTTATTATGTCTTTGATTGTGGTGTTTGAGAACGTGAGCTTTTGCATTGCGTGTCATTTTCATTTGTCTATATACTACTCCCTCCGTTCCAAATTAATAGTCAATTTCGGTCTCCAATGCATTTTTTAGATTGTTAATATCTTTTAATCTATAATGAATTTTATGTGCAATATGGATCCCATACGATATATCTCAATTAATTCTATTATACAAGATTGAAATATATTAACATTTTAAAAGTTGTCTTGAAGACCGAACCGGACTATTAATTTGGAACGGAGGGATTACTAAAAATATATATATACTCCCTCCGTCCCTTATTTAGAGTCCAATATTTTATTTTGGGTTGTCCCTTAATAAGTGTCCATTTTATAAAATTATAGGGTAAAAGTTGGTGTATTGTCTATTTTGTCCCTAAAAGTATATTCCATTTTGAAAAGTTAGAGTAAAAGTTTAATGATGATGTGTAAGTAGGAAAAGTGGAGAAAAAAGTTGATGTGAAAGGTATAATGATGATGTCTTTTTAATAAGTTAGAGTTACGAAGTAAGACACTTAAAAAGGGGCGGAGGGAGTAATAATTTCAATTATTTCTATAAGACAATAATATTAAGAATATAAAACATGATATAAGTCAAGAGATATAAGCAATTGAAAATAATACACGAAAACCATAGCGAACACTTAAAAAGTGACGAAGGGAGTATCTCAATAGTTGACGAGGAAATGACACAATAACAAGAAGAAATTGCAGCTTAACAAAGAAATCACTTATGTAATATTAGATGTGGTAATTCCAACATTTCTTATTCCCTCAAATCTGTCCACTTATAACTCAACCCAATCAGCTCATATTACAAAGGATAATGACGAAAGGGCTGGGGAAATAATCCAACAACATCAAATTTCGAAAGGAGGTCAATAAATTTTGAAACGTATTTAGTAGAAAAAACCAAAATACATGTCATCAACATCATCATGCACACGATTTTCTATAACCTGTGTGATATTTCATCCGATCGATAATGCTACGTACAAACACACCTTCAAAATATAACTCCGGAGTCCGAATACGGTTGTGTCCGAAACCGTTAGATTCGCATATGCATGAATCTACGGTTAGTATTTTAAAAGTGTGTTTCTACTTTCTAGACCTTTTGTTTTTCATTAGGATAAACACTTGCACAATTCAGTAAATTCACCAAATTAAAGTAGTAGTTCTGGAAAGATGTTTTTTTCCTTCTTTTTGCTGTAAATTAAGGAGGAGCAAATCACAGAACCCAAAATGAACATGTGAGAGGAAATTTCATCTGTGCATTTTTTTTACTAATTTTTGTCGGTGGGTTTTGTTTAATTACCCATTCTTATTTTACTGGTAATTTTGCACGGTAATGGAATGGTGACTAGAAATCAACACAAAGTTTAAAAATAATACGAAAATGTGCTGCAAGATTATTAAGACCCGAGAGAGAGAGAGAGGAAAAAGGTCGGGTCGGGTATGACTTGACCCATATTTGACCCGATTCATTTTAACCCGCCTATTATTGACCCGTATTCGATCGACTCGCCGTCTCGCCCGTATTTAACACACGATCCGTTTTAACCAGCTAGCTCAAACTCGCTCATTTGCCATCTCCATGTAATATGTTAGATTATTAATATTAATGTGCATTGCACGAGTTTCAATTATCATATTTGGCCAACTTTGGCAATAGAGAATTATGAAAGTACCATCGGCCGGTAGGCATATGGGAAGATAAAGTTTTGCCTTAAGCGTGTCACAACACAACTTAATAAAGAAATCAATTCTATAAATTTTAAATTATTGCATGTATCTCTATGTGATTTTTATATGTATTGAACCTTGATAATACAAGTCAATAGTTGACTAAGAAAATGACAATATACCAATGAGAAATCGCAGCTCCATAAATAATCAAATTTTAAATTATTGTGCATCATACGAGTTTAAATTATCTTATTTTACCAATTTTTTTATTTATTGGCAAATAAAATATTAGAATAGATACGATCAACCCAAAGATTATTATTTTATACCAATGGGCTCCTCCCACTTCGCAACTCCTGTTCTTCTCACGTAAGGCCAAGTTCGAGCCGTTTGGGATTTCAATGAACCAATGTTACGGATAGTTTTTTTTGAAACGACTAACCTATTGACACCTCGCTAGCAAACCTTTATTAAGTATACAATGTTAAGAGAAAAAAACCAATAGAATGAAGATGTTTACGTAAGTTTCGATTTTATTTGCCACAACTGAAGGGACTAATTGATGTAACTTTTTTTTTTTCAAACTTAATTTAGAGGTACTTTCATTGATATGAAAATCATACATCGGGAGTGGGTAGCCACCTCCAAGCAGGGAGAAAAGCAACCACAAATGAGGACTATACAGACAAACGAATATTCAGGACCTCAAATAGACAAGACTTGTCTCCGATCTCGAAAAGTCATCAAGATCGCGTAAAAAAACCCACCACATCACCACCCACAAGAGAGAGAAAGTTCCACGCAGGAGAAGAAAACTAACATAAAAATAGCAAACAATAACTAAAGCAAAACCTACAAGCAAATAACAGATCCACACCCCTAAGTTCAGCTGCCCAAAAATGCCGATCAAGACCCTCACTACTGCCACCACCGCTGCCACAAGGCTAGCCAAGACACAACAAATTAAAATTGTGGTACGGAACCTCAATTACCAAAGCAGCCACACCCCACCGTACAACACCATTAACTGCTACATCCGTTTTAAGAAACTATGCCCTCGTCAAGGTGTGAACCAGGGGTGAACCTGTGCGATGCGGTCGGTTTGATAAAGTCGATGAAACTGCAGGACAATCGGAAAGAAGAGCACACAGTGAGAAAGATCGGTTGAAGGAGCACACATGTGGACACATTGGATCTTGCCGAAATCAGGGGAGAGGGGAGAGAGATCTGAAGTGGAGAGAGAGAGGAGCCACCCCTCCCCAGAAAAACCTGAAGCGTCAAAACTCAGAGAAAGAGAAGAAATTGAGATCAGTTGGTGGCGTGAAAAATCAAATCCAATATGAACCAGCGTGAAAACGTTTTTAAAAAATATCCCAACTCACTGTAATTCGCAAGTGCAATGATTGAGAAAAATATCCCAACCCATTATAATTCGCGAGTGCGAGAATTGAGAGCAGATGCGAATACCATTTTGAAAGAATTATGTGAGGCGGAGTTCCACTAAGGAAAAAATACAAAATATGAATTTTGTCCTTATTTAAATTTTTTCACTTTTGTTAATTTTTCGCTAAATTTTTGTAGATTATTTATTTATCTCGACGAGAAATTAAAAAACTCATAAATTTTTATTTTTACCTAAATATTTTGAAAATATTCACGTTTAAGCTAAAAAGTTACAAAAAATTAATATTTTCAAAAATATTTAGATAAAAATAAAAAAAAATCCGATTCCTCTCAAGACAAATCAACAATCTACAAATTTTTTGCGTAAAAGACACGAACACAAATTTTTTTGAATAATGAAATGACAACTTCCAAAAAGTCCCACAAGTTAAAGCGGAAATCAACCCAAGGCTGACCAGGATCTTTGAACCGGAGAGAGCGGTTCAACTCGGGCATCTCAGTGTTCTGCCATTAATGTGGCTAGGTAAATTCCTTTCCTGTGTTAAGTTGACTTGTAAATTTCCAATCATTATCACGTCTTCCGGTTTAAAGGGTACTTTTAGTAATCGCGTTGTTCGGTTTGGATTTTGAGTGATATTTTTTAAAGTAACAAGAGAAGAGAAATATATAGAGAAATTTTATTGGAGTGCCTGCTAAAGGGTTTTTGATTGATTCTTTGACATCACATAGCTTATTATAAATTGATGGCGTGGGAATATGTTGGCAAAACGTGATTTGGAATCATTAATAGTATCCATGTTTCTTTCCATCTTCGTGAATTCTACTATTGATTTTATAGTCAGGTCCATTTGCTGTCTGTAATGAGTCATACTGTTCGGTTTGGGTTTTGATTAAGGTTTTTAAGAGTAATAAGCGGAAAAAGATAGATATAGAAAATTTATTAGGGACCGTGCGCATGGGTTTTGAGACCCCCAAACAAACGAGTACAATTTTGTTCACGTTACCCTCCTTATCTGTTGAAATTGTGTAGGTCTCATTCTTGCAATACACTTTTCGATAAGCATAATATCACTTCGTGGTAGGATTCACACCAAAAATGGGGTTTTGTGAACAAAATTAAATTCCAAACGAACAGGTTCACCTCGTCCGAAGAGTTTGCTTGCTGTCTCTCAAAGTGGGAAGATTATTCAACGCGCCTGGGGCACCGCCACGTGGTGCCCCGAAACACTTTCTCCATCATACCTTCGTGTGGTCCCTCCACAAAGTGTGTAGAGCCCACACAAATGTATGGCACAAAAGAGTTTGGTTTGGACACCGCCACATGATGCCCCAGAGGCATGGATTAATTACGTGTAGGGCTGGCCTTGATCTTGGGTTGTTCAGCTCTGGCATCATATGTATGCATATGACAAATTTTATGAGAATGAAATCAATTATTAAACTCGACTGTTGTGATCTTCGAATATATTCTTGGTGTCAGCCTCAGGGTATATTCTTCCCAACCTCCATCCAATCATGCATTCCCTATTTCCCTTTAGAGACCATACAGAATATAAAATTAGACCCCCACCAGAAATTATAACATGGCTTGACTCTTTTTATGCTAGTTTAATAGCATCTTCAACTTTCTCTGTTAAGAAAATAAGAATGATTCATGGCCTTACCCAACATAGATATCTATATTCAAGGCCTCACCCAACATAGATATCTATATATATGTATGTGTGTGCCTGCCTTCTATTCTTGTCCTACCATCCCTCTCGAGTCTCTCCCAGTTTATGCAGTATGGCTCAGTTGGTTGGTAATGATGAGATAGAATCACTGAGAATTGAGCTAGCAGAGATAGGAAAGAGCTTGAGATCATCTTTGTTCGATGAAAGTGATGGAAGCAAAGTTGACGTTCCTGGAAAAAGGGTAGTTGACGTTACTAAGCTTGGTGCTCTAGAACGGCAGATGTTTGTCGAAAAACTCATCAAATACATTGAGAATGACAACCTTCGGTTGTTGCAGAAAATGAGAAACAGAGTAGATAAGTAAGTCATCTTTTGGTAATAGGTAGATACCCCCATGTTGCATAGATAATATATTCATGCACAGACATAGGCCAACGTTTTGCATGCATAATAGACACAACTACAAGAAAAGCGAGAGTCGAAACAAATTGGCTGGATGGAGAATCTTTTATCGCACATGCATTACGTTTGATTCTCATGAATTTATACCTCCAATGGAATGGATGTTCCAAGTTCTCTTTGTCGAGCAATGTAGCACCCGTAATAGCCTTATGTTTCAACTCGTTACCGTAGCATGACGTGATGGATTTTTCATAGACGTTTATTTTCTCGTCTTTGTTGCTGTCTCTTCATTTTCAACTCTAATTGTCTCCGTAGACATACTTGTTTCATTGTTTGTGATTGCCTTTGAAGGATCTTCTAATGGGTCGTTGGGGCTTTAATTGATTCTGGTAGGGTTGGTGTAGAATTGCCGAGAGTGGAAGTGAGATATAAAAATCTGCGAGTGGAAGCAACGTGTGAGGTGGTTCACGGCAAGCCGCTCCCTACTCTATGGAACTCGCTAAAAAGCATTGTTTCTGTAAGTATCTAATTTCTTCAAGTAAAGTAAAGCTCTCTTAGTCATGTGTGAATGAATGTGGGTGGTTTTCACTATCTGCCAGTGACTTCTGTGTTTTGGTAACTAAATGTCCAAAAGCAGCACTTAATTAAGTGGTCCGCCGTCGTCCATTTACATCCGTAACTTGATTAATTTATTCATTTTTCTTAATAGGACTGCGCCAAGCTACCTGGTTTGAAGTCGCAGGAGGCCAAGATAACCATCATTGATGATATCAATGGTATCATTAAGCCCGGAAGGTATGATTAATGGATGCTGAATCTTGGTTCATTTTATTTTACTTCTCTTGCCATATAAGGAATATGATCGCTTCAAAGTGAATGGTATATGTTGATAACCCAGAACTGAAGAATCAATTTGAACTCTCTAATCCAACTTAAAAAAACTCAAACCACGTATGTTCTCAAGTGTTCTGTCGTGGTTTGACCTTTAATTCGAGGTTCCACTTACTGGTTCATCCTTCCCTTCATAGCTCAAAACTGAATACCAGTGAATTATTTCCCAATTTGATGCTTGGATTCATATGAATGTATGCATGACGTTATCAAGTTGTGAGGTTGGATAATTGATTAAAATTCAAATGAGTTTACTTCGGGTAATCGAATATATGGTGGATTCAACTTAGCGTTATCTGCTTTATAAACTGACATTGTTCGTGTATTTGAATACGCGTTCCTTTCGTATGTATTTTCATGAAAGATACTCATCAAAGGTGTTATTAAGCCTTAAGAAGAAATCATCCTCATCAATCATTTCCTTCAAAATGTTGCACTTTTATCATTCTACTCAAGTGTTCCCGTCAATACTGCAGGGTGACTTTGTTGCTTGGTCCTCCAGGATGTGGAAAGACTACTCTACTGAAAGCACTTTCTGGAAATCTAGAAAAATCTCTCAAGGTCCCTTATTTTTTATCCCTTCTAATAAACAGGCGGTTGTATAGGGATAGGAATGTGGAAGATCCTTTACAAACATTAAAATAACGATACTTAGAACTGAAAATCTGCACGGTTTACACCACAGGTGAAGCTGGCAGGGCCTTTTGCTTGACTTCAAAAACTTTAGTTTTGGGGGTTCTAATTTGTGAGGTCTTCTTTTAAAAGGTTTCATTGCGGATTCGTGCATATTGAATATACTGTAAACCTGTACAGAAGAAACACACACTGTATACCTTCATTCAAGTTTATGATACAATCATACAACTTTTAACATTCTCTTACATGAAACTTGGATTCTCCTGGGATCTTGTCTCGCATAGCTTCTAAGCACCACCGTCACCCACTACTTAAGTGATCCAGATCTCATTTCATCTCGGTTGCACCAGGAGTCTGGGGTAGCTTTTACCTTTGAGTTGATGAATAGTGGAAGAATTGCTCTCCTGAATTTCTTATTCCTAAAGTGGATCGTGAACTGTGTAAAACATGTGCTAATTTACCCATAAGAAACAAGATGCAACCATTGTTGAATTTCTTCGCTCAGTGCATTGAGGGTGTATGGCTAAACATTTGACGCTCTACTGCTTCATTGATTCAGCTGTACTTTGGTAGTTTTCAAGAGCTTCCTCCCTTCATCCTCCTTAGTTAAACATATTTTTCATCCTTTTTTTGCAACAGGTTTCAGGGGAAGTTTTCTACAATGGATACAAACTGGAAGAGTTCGTTCCACAGAAAACTTCGACTTATGTAAGTCAACATGACCTACACATGCCTGAAATGACTGTGAGGGAAACACTTGATTTTTCAGCTCGTTGTCAGGGGGTTGGAAGCCGAGCAGGTATGCACGCCTTGAGCAAAATGGATCATTGTACTTCTTTTTCTTTTTTCTCGGGTAACATTTTGTTGTTGATTCCTTGTAATTTGATGGAATTCTTTAATCTTGTATACCTACGCAGAGATTATGGTTGAGGTCAGCAGAAGGGAGAAACAGGCAGGAGTTGTTCCAGACCCAGATGTACATACTTACATGAAGGTGCTGTTACTCTATGTTTTCTTTTTCCCTTTGTTTCTGGTTTTTCCAAAATGTTTCATGAGGGTATGTCCAGTGTTTACAATGTGACCTCATGGCAAACTTCAGCCTGCTTCTATACAGGCTTTAGTTGGTTATGCAGGAACATGACATGTTATTGAGATGCTTCTTTTTATGGGGTGTGGTGATTATCAAAGTCAAAATCTCTCTCTCTCTCTCTCTCTCTCTCTCTCTCTCTCTCTCTCTCTCTCTCTCTCTCTCTCTCTCTCTCTCATATTTATTCTAGTAGTTTTTGCAAGAAGCTTGAACCAAATTGCACTCAGATTTCCTAAATACCTTCTCCAACCTCAACGATAGAGTATTAAGAAAACTGCGGGGAGAAAAAATGGAATATAGAAATTAGCGAGCTTAATCTTCTACAAAAACAAAATTTTGTTTTGGTTATATTTCTAAGTCCTATGTTACCTAGAACGCGGATCATTCCGGTACAAGGAATAGGAACGCAGTACGCCACATGCTTAAATTGTGTTACGCTAGGGGTAGGCTTCTATAGATAACAAAACTAGAACTTACTCTTCCAAGTGATAAACATCTAGTGAAACTAAATATCGTTTGTCAAATAATTCATACAAAACACATTTCTAGGAGCATAACGACTAAACTTTTTACAATATCTCCCATCGAAATTCCATTTTCTCTCTATTTTGACAAGTAGACATTTCAGGAAAAACTAAGGGGATCACTTTGGGTCGCTAAATTTACCGTTTTTCGGTAACATAGTTTCTAACATTACAAATAGGAGAACCGCATCATGTTCTGTAACAGAAATGATTGGGAGCTTGTTAAAATTGAACAGATATTAACCTTAGGAGTACTACAGTAGTTGTGTGGTTGACAATTTGATGAGATGGTAGTTGATATGAAGTACCATCGATATGAACTAGTTGATGGGCAGTTCTGTAACAGGTGCAGGTCAAGAACTTTATTACGTACATTAGAAGCATCTAAAATTGCAAGCTGATATAAACTTCATGCAAAATGTTTAGGTCATTAGTTGCGTTTTTTTATATCTTTAATGTAAATGATTTAGCTCATCTGGTATAGTGTCTATGTTTTCTTTTACCAGGCGATTTCTGCTGAAGGACAAAGGACTACTCTTCAGACCGACTACATTTTGAAAGTAATTCTTTCAGCATAGCTGGCATTGATCTTCTTGTATGTCATTGCTAGGAAAATGCCTTATCCATTGACTATTTCTCATTGTTTCCATGGTCACTCAGATTTTAGGTCTTGATATATGTGCTGACATACTGGTTGGAGATGCCATGACAAGAGGTATCTCAGGTGGTCAGAGGAAAAGATTGACTACAGGTAGTCTGCCCAATTTTCTTTTCTGGATGATGCAATTCAGACTCGCGACTACATGGCGTTTCTGTTGGTGCAAGTCTTTTGAAAAATATATTGCCACTACCTTTCAAGGACATGCATTTATTATGTAAATGAGGAAAAAAGTTTGTTGTTATATCGCAGGCGAGATGATTATAGGTCCTACAAAAACTCTTTTTATGGATGAAATATCAAATGGCTTAGACAGTTCCACCACATATCAAATTGTTGCCTGTCTTAAGCAGCTAGCACATATCGCCGATGCTACTATACTTGTGGCACTTCTTCAGCCAGCACCAGAAACATTTGATCTCTTCGACGACATCATCTTGATGGAAGGAGGGAAGATTGTGTATCATGGACCCCGTAGTTGTGTTCTAGAATTTTTTGAGGATTGTGGGTTTAGATGTCCTGAAAGGAAAGGGATAGCTGACTTCCTCCAAGAGGTCAGTCTATAGTGGCTCATATGGAATTCTTCCTTGTCCTCTTAGTTTCTTCAATTTTATTGCATCTTGACTCCATTGCAGGTCATATCTAGAAAAGATCAAGCACAGTACTGGCACCGAGCCGAACAGTCTTGGAGTTACATTTCTGTTGATTTGTTTTGCAAGAAATTTAAGGAATCTACTTTTGGGGAGAAGGTAGATGAGGACCTATCAAAGCCATTTACGAAGTCACAGAGCCATAAGAATGCAATTTCATTTAGCAAGTATTCACTTGCTAAATGGGAGCTTTTTAAAGCATGCATGTCAAGGGAATATCTTCTCATGAGGAGGAATTCTTTTATCTATGTATTCAAGACAATTCAGGTCATTGGGGATTTCTTATTCCTTCATCCTCACATTTTATTTTCTTCACAATACAACCTTCAATCATTCATGCATTTTTGTGCTAAATCCTTAATCCTTTTACCTAAGGCCGTGTGTAATATACAGAGCTTCATTTCTTCTTCTTTGCAGCTTGTTATCACAGCATTTATCACGATGACTGTATTCTTGAGAACTCGGATGGGTGTTGATGTCATTCATGCAAATACCTATCTGGGTGCTTTGTTCTTTTCTCTCACTCATATTTTCTTCGATGGGATACCAGAGATGTCCATGACTGTCTCAAGACTTGCTATTTTCTACAAACAAAGAGACTTGTACTTCTATCCAGCGTGGTCGTACACGATCCCATCCGCAATTCTCACGGTTCCTCTTTCACTGTTCGAAGCCCTAATTTGGACTTCTCTTACTTATTATGTCATAGGATACTGTCCAGAGCCTTGGAGGTTAGTTTTACGAGACATATATATTACCTTACTTCAACATGTATTTGACCCTTAATATATTTCCACAAAAACAACTACCCAGTACCAAGCTTCACTGGTACATCCAAACACATACACACAGACTCCTTGTAAAAGTTGAACTTGATGGAATTCTTTGTCTTCCATTGCCTCTATATCTTAGGTTCTTCCAACAGTTTATTTTACTTTTTGCTCTGCACTATGCCGCAACATCGATGTTTCGTTTCGTGGCATCTATCTTCCGCACCATGGCTGCTTCTTCTGTAGCTGGTGGTTTGTCAATAGTAGCTATCTGTTTATTCAGTGGCTTCATTATACCGGAACGTAAGTTTTTTAGATCTCTTTCAAGTTTGTGTATGGGGAAATTATTTAGGAAAACAAACTTAAGCCCTTTTGTTGCTTGCAGCCTCTATGCCAACTTGGTTGAAGTGGGGATTTTGGGTTTTCCCGTTGGGTTATGGTGAGATAGGCCTTTCTGTAAATGAATTTCTTGCTCCAAGATGGCAAAAGGTGAGTATCTACCTAGATGCAAATTTGCTGCATTTATTTATTTATTTATTTTTTGCGTCAAAGTTTGGTTAATTGCATGTTTGTACATTGGTTTACTTGTTACTCATATAGTTGTTGACCAATTCTAAAAGCATATAAGTTGAGGCTTATTTAGATAGATATTTGTCAGCTTATTCATTCTATGCTTTTCTACATTTTTTGGTAGACACTGGCAGGGAATACTACAATAGGGAAAGAAACACTTGAAAACCATGGACTTCACTTTCGGGGATACTTCTTCTGGCTATCAGTTGTTGGTTTACTCTGGTTGGCAACACTCTTCAACCTTGGATTTACATTGGCCTTAACCTTTTTAAACCGTAAGTTCAACTTTAAAAAAAAAATTTGATCTTTCCTTGAGTTACAAATAACATATTGATATGTTCTCGTTCCATTTCAAAAATGAAAATCCAGCTCCTAGTTCTCGTGTTATTATCTCAAATGAGAAGCTCTCCCGAATAGAAGGAAGTGAAGATTCCTCCAATGGTGCCGATAAAGAAGCAACGTCGAAGAGCTATGAGAAAACTACGTCAAAACGTCATCAAGGTTGTCTTTTTTGCATAATTCATCTTTTTCTCCAAGTTAGTTTTCGATATTGTTTCAAACGATCTTTTGTTTGTGCCTCATTTTCTTCCGTATTGGTGTCGGAATTTCTCTCTTCCAATGCGTCTATTTTGTTTCTCTCTTTTTTCTGCATGAATCATGTCTTCTCATTTTTTTCTCCACCCCTCTTTTTGAATATTCCATTTCCATGAGAAATTGCTACTCTCTCTTTGTTTATTTGTATGGCTTCATACATACTACTACAACACCACCAATAATAACGGTACCCGTGTAATCACCAATTGGTGGGGTTATGGATGCACATGTACTTAAAATAGGGTGTAATATTTATCTTCCTCACAAGTGGAAGCCATCTCCACGTTTAGCATTTGGTCTGGTGTTCCAAATTGTCTTAGCACCACTTAATGTTTTTAGTGGTGGAAAACATCAAATTGAGCCATTATAAAATCTTATTCCACAAGGTAACGTAGTGGACTTTTTATTTTAGTGGCAACCACGCATACATTCGATATATATGAAATTCTATAGTTCAATCAATCATTTCCTTCGTTAATCGTCTTTTGTCTATTCCTACTGCAAATAACAAGGGTGATTACTTTAATTTTACAGATCGGCTGGTTTTACCTTTTGAGCCCCTAACTTTAGCGTTTCAAGATGTGCAATACTCCATTGAAACCCCTTTGGTATGCACATAAATAAATCTCTTAAGAATCTTTAGTTGCTCTTAGATATCTAAACTTATGACCTTACCTCAGGTGATTTTTCATGTTGATTTATCTCAGGAAATGAGAGAAAAGGGTTCCACTCAAAAACAACTTCAACTTCTTTGTGATATTACGGGTGTATTAAGGCCCGGTATTCTAACAGCATTGATGGGTGTCAGTGGAGCTGGTAAAACAACCCTTCTAGATGTTCTTGCTGGAAGGAAAACTAGTGGCACTATCAAAGGAGATATTAGAATTGGAGGTTATCCTAAGGTTCAAGAAACTTTTGCTAGAATTTCGGGTTATTGTGAGCAAAGTGATGTTCATTCCCCACAAATTACAGTAGGAGAATCCATCGTTTATTCTGCTTGGTTGCGTCTTCATCCGGAAATTGATTCAAGAACGAAATTTGTATGACCCATCTCTCTCACATATATATGTACAAAAATGCCAAATTTACCCTTAGATTCTTCTGAAAAATGATTAAATACTCACTTTTATAGCTGATGCGTATGTTCACAGGAATTTGTGAGAGAGGTCCTAGAGATCATTGAGCTTGATGAAATTAGAGATTATTTGGTTGGACTACCTGGTGTCAGTGGCTTATCATCTGAACAAAGAAAGCGGCTTACAATAGCCGTGGAGCTTGTTGCAAACCCATCCATTATTTTCATGGATGAACCTACAACTGGATTGGACGCCAGAGCAGCTGCAATTGTTATGCGGGCTGTGAAGAATGTGGCTGATACGGGACGAACAATTGTTTGCACCATTCACCAACCGAGTTCTGACATATTTGAAGCGTTTGATGAGGTAGGAAACCAATTAACATACCATTTTAATACTTGGGACATGAATCAACTTGGAATGTTGAACTGGAATGAAGTATTTGAATCTTAATTAAGCACTGTTAGAATTAGTACAATTTTTGCGATTAGTAATTTGTAACTCTTATGCGTTAAGTGAGGGTCCATAAACTTTCCAAATTGTTCTGTACTCACAAAAACACTTTCCAAAAAAGAAATTTACTCAAAATAGGGAAACAAAGAGACAAGCTTGAGAACCTGCTTTTCCTTTTGATTTCATGCTTTTCGAGTTTTTGTTTTGTTTTTGGTAGTCTCTGTGAGATTTAGCATACTTGTGGGCCTATACTCTAATAGCTTGAGCTTTTGTTGTAAACTTGCAATGCTTTTCCTCGCATTGTATCAACACCTTAGTTCTCCATCGTAATAGGTATCAGGTAACCGTACATACAACAGTAGTTGACATGATTGATTGTGTGAGACTGTGAGTCCATGAGTTGTCTTGTTTGTGAGTTGCAAGCTCAATATGCACTAATAGGCCTATACCCTAGCAGCTTTGACTTGTGAGGAAGCTGTTTGGTTGATAAGATTGGAAGAGAAAATCTTTAAATCCTAGCTTAACTGTGTTGGTGGGCATGTTGAATTAAAAAAAAATGCTTTTCATTCAAAAAAATTTGTGGAACACAGGTAAATTTATTGCACAATGATAACAGAAGAAATGATAGCAATGGCTAGATGTTAAGAGTGGTGGCCAGTGGAAAAGTCATAGTTTTCTTCCGTTAATTGAATCAATGTGAAATCGGAATGGAATTTAGAGCCTCGTTTTCTTGGAAGTGCATAGTTAGTTTCCTCAAAACTGAAAGACATAGTTGTTTAGATCAATTACGTGTAGATTTGAAGTTTATTTGATTGTTGGGTTTCTAGCTTATAAGCTAGAAAGTAATATGATTATCTAGTATCACGTTGGAGCCTTAATACCAAAATCTATCTCTATTTGACATTTAACAGCAACAAATTCTAACTCTACCCCATCTATTGAACTAATACAATACACTGGCTCTTATGAAGTGATGAACGATTAAGATAGATTCAAAGTTTGTTCTAGGAGACAATTCAATTCCTAATTTTCACAATTGAAATTTCTCATGTGCACACCAACTAAACAATTTACGTCTAATACCCACTTGGAATCTATTGCAGTTAGTCATATTGAAAAATGGTGGGCGTATTATCTACTATGGACCACTTGGTCAACATTCAAGCAGTGTCATCAAATATTTTGAGGTCGGTTTACTACAACAATACAAGTCTCTTTTGGTATTTTTCCTTAACTATCTTACGGTCATGAGTATGATATTAAAAAGTTAACTGTGATTCTATTTCAACCTTTTCTTCATAGCAGGATATCTCTGGGGTCCCAAAGATTGGAAATAATTGCAATCCAGCGACATGGATCTTAGAGGTCACTTCCACAACGGCAGAAGCCGAACTTGGCATTGATTTTTCTCAAATTTATGAGAATTCTCTCTTGTATCAGTGAGTTCAATTGCCAATCACTTATTTAATTGTTTCGAGTAGAGATGGCCGTTATGGACTTGCTTGGCATCACTGCGACGTAGAGTTTCCCAAATTAAGCATTTAATGAAGTTGGATAGTCAATGTAGGCAATTTTCCCGGAGTGTCATTTTGTGGTCTTAAGGTAATCTTAGATTTAGGTGTGATAATCATTCTATCTTTTTTACGGGTTTACACATTTCATGGGTGTTAAAGCATCCGAGTCAAAACCAATTGGCAATGGCAGAAAGGGCACTCAAGGTCATAAACTAGTTTTGAACGTTATAATTAACCAATGTGGGACAAGTTATAACATTTTGCAATCCCTAATCTACATGTGGAGAGGTAAATAAATGATGCATAAAATTTAAATCATAATGAAACAAGGTGCACTTAAGACACTACAAAAGGGCAATCAATTTAGGAGTTTTGTCCAGAAGCCTTTCAAAGGCTAGCTATAGCATCCAATTCAGAATCATTTGGCAATGAGTGGAGAGGCTGCTCAGGCCCATGTACTAGTTTTGGAAGTGATAGTTAATCATTGTGGGACAAGCTCTAACAATGGTCATGGAACACATTGTATAGACAGCAAACTTTTGGAAAACTCATATTCCATCTGTCCCCTTTTTAGAGTCCAGTATTTTATTTTGGGTTGTCCCTTAATAAGTATCCATTTTGTAAAGTTAGTGGGGAAAAGTTAGTGCATTTTCTATTTTGCTCCTAAAAATACATTCCATTTTGAAAAGTTAGTAAGTAAAAGTATAATGATGATGTTCCATAGAGGGTAAGTAGGGAAAGTGGAGATAAAAGTTGATGTGAAAAAGTGTAATGATGATGTCTCCTTAATAAGTTGGAGTTACGAAATCAGACACTTAAAAAGGGACGGATGGAGTAATATATTCGCACACTCTGTCTGGTTACTTATGATAAGGGGGTTCTATGTTTGAAGCGGGGAAGTTCAAATTACTACCATTTCTATAGTGGAAGGTCATAGTTTCTTCTGACCAAGTTGTGGTCATAGGACATACGATCCTTTCCTTTCTCATTCTTTGCCTTTTTATTATCAGTGTCCTGTTCGTACTTTGTCTCTCCCCTTTTTTGTTCAATGGTAGTTCGACCATTATACCACTCATGCTCATTGTGGCAAAGCCCTGACTGTGGTTGATTTTCATTTAATCACTCTAATTGGGCACTAGACTATGGTAACCCATTTGAGTTACTGCTAATCGTTAAACTACCACATGTAGCTCAGTTATGGATGGGCGGTAAATGACAGGAGAGGGGAGGATAGTTAGCTTGAAGGACTTCAGTATGTTTTTGCTTCTTTATATGAGAAAATAAAAGTGTTAACGGTAGATTGAACATGATGTAAATTCATGATATTGGGCCTACTCTTTATTGCGGTGATATGGCATTCTAAAAACCATAAGATAAACAAAGTGCCACATGAATGCCAAAGAAGAGAGTGCAAATTTGGGCAATTTGGGCGCACCTTACTGCTACTGCTATATATGTGAGGTTACGACAATCTTCGTTTATGTAACCAGTGCAATGGTCTCTGCTCGTCAAATACTGGCATGGGTGATGCATTAATATGTTTATTGTGAGGATGGACTCTTCAATATCCCGGAACACCTTATCTACGATTACTTCATTATGTTATGTTGTTTGTTTTGATACCAATCTTTACTTGTTCAGGACTCATTTCTGGGAATTGTTATTGTAGGAACAATAAAGCACTTGTAATTCAGCTTATTGCTCCTCCCGATTCAAAAGAGTTGCATTTCACAACCCGCTTCTCACAAAATGGTTGGGGACAGTTCAAATCTTGCCTTTGGAAACAACACTTGTCTTACTGGAGAAGTCCTTCATACAACCTCATGCGCTTCATGTATTTGCTGATCGCATCTTTGCTTTTTGGGATTCTATTTTGTGGTCAAGGGAGGAAAATGTAAGTAACCAAAAATTGAACAACGGTGTCAATATATTACTAGAAGTTTAGTAGTGCATTAGGTATTTCCTTGACCTATTCCGGTTTTGAGGTCCTATGCTAATCAGTATACTTGTGCAGTTTAACATTGACATCATTTTATTGGACAGAAATAACCAACAGAGTCTTTTCAATGTTCTTGGGGCAATATACTCTGCTACAATTTTCTTGGGTGCGAATAATTGTATGTTAGTTTTACCATACATCTCAACGGAACGATCAGTTCTTTACAGGGAAAGGTTTGCAGGAATGTATGGGTCATGGGCTTATGCACTTGCTCAGGTAACCTCTTAAGTAACTCGCAATTTTGCCAAGCTAGGTTTTTTGGTACAACTTGAAACCTTCAATAGAAATATATATATGTGTCATGGCTCATAGATGTCTCACTCTGTTTTCAAACATGCCGGCCACTTTTCTTCTCATCTCTTATTCAGCATTTTGCTTTCATCTATTTTCTTAATCAGCATTTCATACTTGCTACGTTTTTAAATATGCCTGCTTAATTTTGTAGGTCATGATTGAGGTTCCCTATGTCTTAGCCCAAGCAATTGTTTTTTCGATCATCACGTATCCGATGATTGGGTATTATTGGTCAGCTTATAAGGTTTTCTGGTACTTCTACGCCATGTTTTGTACGTTGTTGTGCTACACTTATGTTGGAATGCTGCTTGTTGCAATGACTCCGAGCTTTCCAATGGCGGCAAGTCTACAGTCAGTGTTCTACATAATGTTTAACTTGTTCTCCGGATTTTTGATTCCCCGACCAGTAAGCTACTAATCTTTTCTCGGTGCCGTAAACTAATAGTCTTTTGCATTCAGCTGAACATTCCTATCCATTTGGAGTACATTCTGCGGTTTCTGAACCAACAGTGATGATAGAACTAGGAGAACAACCATCATATAGAGGCTTTCTACATTTGCCCAGTTTCACTAGGCGAGTCAATTGGTACAAACACAATGGTGATTTGATATTTGATGAAGTGGTGGTGAATAGCATTGAAATAAGAAAAAGGGAAAATCTGGGAAAGTACACGTTTGTAGCATCATCGAGTGGAGTTTTGGCGTTGAGTACGTGCTGGTGTTTAATTTCGTATGATGGTGGGCAGGTTCTTTGCCATTGTATGTTTAGTAGTTCAGGTATTTTGGCAGTTCCAATAACAGTTGGAAAATCTGGGAAAGTACCGCTGAGTCCTAAATTGGGTCAGACAATGTTATATGATCTCGAGTCTTAGACTCTTAGTTACTTTATTTTAGCATATCTGGAGACAACAGACACCACTTTTTAAGCCTATCTATGCATCTGATCTTTCATCTCAATACCTCGTGTGTCGATTATATGGAACTTCAGACTTTGTTTTCTGAATTTTCAATAGCCATTATCACTTCAGAGCTCAGAAAGCGAGCAAGATCGTCATATCTGGTTCGTGAAAATCTGGAAAGGTGTGAATTCACAAGGCGTTTGTTGTAGGCCGTTCAAACTTTTTTCCTGCCATGGGTTTGTAGTTTATCTAAGGCAGTAACCCAACTAATGTTTACAATGATGTGCAAGCTGACTTCTAAATCTCAATCTCCTCTATGGTTAAACTCATTTGGCTGTAATTAGGATTTTGAACTTCTTTTGTTTCTTCTTCTTTCTATGTTTCTGACCTAAGTTGTCTTCATATTGCCTCTTGCAGCAAATTCCCAAGTGGTGGATCTGGATGTATTATCTTACTCCGACATCTTGGACTCTAAAGGGTATTCTTACTTCGCAGTATGGAGATATACAAAAGGAGATTATGGTGTTTGGTGAAACTAAAACCGTATCGGCCTTTTTGACAGATTACTTCGGATATCACCATGACGAGTTACCCATTGCGGGAGTTGTTCTCATTATGTACCCCATTGTTTTTGCTTTTCTTTTTGCATGTTGCATAGAAAAGTTAAACTTCCAGAGGAGATGATCCTTTAGAAACCATGTTCAGCAATTTGATGGCACTTGACAATTTCACATTTTTACCTGGATGGATGACTCTATTGATCTTATTATGGTAGTCTATAAAATACAACTTGGACTTGGGTTAGGAAGACAACTTATCATGAAAGATCTTTGTACAACGGAATTGAACTTGTTTTCTATTAGATGAATTTGTTTTGGTTTCCAATAAAAAGTTTACTACCGCTCTCTAATTTGTTCTTAACTTTGTTAAGAACACACCGTATACATAATGGGGCGATGTACATCTATAATGCAACCATTCACTCTCCGTTCCCATTTCTTGGTCCCTCGTCATGTCTTAATCGGATAAAACTTGATTATATTTTCTAATCGATAGTAATACTTTTCCAATGTAATATGGCTTGTTTGGTAGATTTTATAAATTCTATTAAAATTTGTTTTTAAAATCACATGAAAACATTGAAATTAAAGATATAAGTAAACAACTGAAAAGTAGAACGAACTCCCAAAAGATAGTAACTAGTTGGGAAGGGGGGAGTATATTATATTGCTGCAAATTTTCACGTTAAGTCATTTTCAAACAAGACCTATGGCCCAAAAAAAAAAAAACGTATGAAGTTTTAGGGATATATAGTTTTTGCTCCCATCCTAGAAAATCCTACTATATACAATCTTAGGAGAATGGGAGTGGAGTGGAGTGGAGTGGAGTGGAGTAGGGTGGGTTTGAACCCTCGTCAAATGAAGTACAGTATCAATTACCTACTTTACTAGCTAAGTTACGAGACAACTTCGAGACTTTCTTTCCACCGGCGGTGGAAAATCCAACTTTTCCACCACCGTCTTTTTCGGTCCTACCGTGTGTTTATTATTGATCTGAACCGTTCATGTTGTATACCCCACATAACAGTGTATCCATGCAAATACTCCATACGTCCCTTTTTAAGTGTCCCGCTTCGTAACTCCAACTTATTCATAAAATATCATCATTATACTTTTCACATCAACTTTTACTACCACTTTCTCTACTTACCCTCTATGGAGACATCATCATTACACTTTTACTTACTTAACTTTTCAAAATGAAATCTACTTTTAAGGACAAAATAGAAAATGTACAAACTTTTATCCACTAACTTTACAAAATAAACACTTATTAAGGGACAGCCCAAAATGGAATACTAGACTTTAAAAAGGGGACGGAGGGAGTAATCAACTTGATCGAACATCGATATAAGTATCAAAAATTGAATTTTGCTTTGTAAAATTGACAATTTATCTTTATTATTATTGACAGAAATCAGATCGTTCATTTTATTAACCAAAATTCAAATTTTGACATCAATCGACTTTCGATGAAGCTGATTTTTTGCATGGCATGCAAGTCTTATAATTTGAAGTTATAAACGATTTAGATTACAATAATAGACGCTCGGTGAGATCCATAATAGACTGCAGTGGAAAACTGAGGTTTTACACTAACAGTGGATAAAATTTATTCTCTTATCGTTTATATTATATTGTCAACAAATCTGGTGGGACGATAAAAGGGAAAATGTTTATAGAGTCACTAAACTATGATTCAAATGTCAATTCGGCACCTTAACCTTCTCATTATCTGAGAGACATACGGACACTGGGTGCATATCGTCTAGTACAACTGTACAAGTGCTTTGTCCCAAGTACAATAATTCCTTCTAACAAAGCAAAGACCGCCAGCCTTGCATCACCAACTAACGGACCGTTGGTCTAATAACAGAACCACCCTTTGGCTTATGGAGGGCGGAGCCTCCCGGAATTTCAAAATCCTTAGAATTTTCGGCAACATAGGCGACGTAAAATGTCGGCTATGGCTATAGTGATAGTCGGTGTTTTCCGGGTCTCGGCTTTTTCCAAATGTCTTCTTTTGCGATTTTTCTTGTTAGTGTTCCATCAAAAGTAGAAGACTTGAAAATCCTTCATCTATAGAACATCGTATAAGAGCAAGGGCCTAAATAGGAGTGCACACGGTCCGGATTGATCCGGTTCTCTAGAAAATCAGTAATCAGACCATTTTAAACGGTTCTAAAAAATTGGAAACCAGAACCTAACTAATATATGCATAGAATCAAACCGCAAGACTGGTCCGGTTTTGGTTCGGTTCCGATTTTATCCAATAAGCATCCAAACACTTATTCACAAAATATGAACTCATAAAATTAAAGAAATATGAAGATAATATGTGTAATAGGAAAGGAATAAAGAAAATAAAAGATTTCCTAACAAATGAGATTTCATCTCTAAATAAATTAAGTTTAGAAAGGAAAATATTAACCTACCAAATGCAAATGCAAATACATATTTAATTACACCCACATATGTATTTCTATATTTATCTTGGTTTTAAACGGTCCGGTTCGGTTCTAACCACGGTTCATTAATTGAGAACCAGTAACCGAATCAAAATTAACGGTTCTTATTTTTTTGGAACAATAACCTGACCGTAAAATCGCAGAACTGGACCAAAGGACTGTTCGATCTAGATCGGTTCGGTTTTGCGGTTCGAGCAGTTTTCTTGAACACCCCTAGACCAAACATATGGAGCCTCATAAAATCACTAATTAAATATGAACATTATATGATCATTTGAAATAAATAGTCTAAAAATCAACAAAGTTTTGGTAATTAGCTATTTATTGACTTCTACTTGATTTGATGTCAAATAAATGCATTTCTATTTGACCTCAATAGGGCAATAAAACTTATCACTAGAGGAACCAAATTTTGGAAAGAAATAACAACGTTACCATTTGATTTTCCAAAACTCTACTAATATATAAGCACAATGAGTTTGATGAAATTTATCAATAGGAGGAGCCATAACCCTTTAGAGAGTCAAATACTAGCAAAGTAAACAATGAAGATCATGGCAAAGGCAAATGTTTCATTTGGCTTTCTTTGTTTGTTGCTCTACGTTGTTGTTTGCTCAAGCTCTAGATATACCACCACATGGGCCGAAGAGAAGAGGAATGTGGTAAGTTTTAGGCTTTCGCATGCACTTTCAGCTTTTTATTGAATCAAAAAATATTACACTCATTGTCTACCTATATATTCTCGAAAGTAGGTGAATTAGATCGGATTAAAACATGAATTATTTCCCCATTATATGTATCAAGATCGATTCGTTCAGGTCACCCGATTGATGTGTTGACTTAACTAAGTTATGTTTCAATGCAGGCTAGGACTTGGTGTGTAGCAAACCCTTTTGTAGGGGATGATAAGTTACGAAGAGCTATAGACTATTACTGCAAACAGCCAGGGGTGGACTGCAATGTGATAAGGCCTGGAGGCCCATGTTATCAGCCCAATAGTGTCCAAGAACATGCATCAGTTGTTCTTAACCTCTACTACAAGGCCCACTATGCAAGGCTCCCTTATTGCCCACTTGATGTCGGTGCAACTAGCATTTCCGATCCATGTAAGTTGCTTCAAAACAGAAATCCCCTGTCCCCCTCTCCGATGTTGGCCAATAAAGCTATGGATACATATTGGAATGTATGTCATGTACATATGAATTTTGTAAGGTCCATCTCGGGTTCCACAAAAATGATTCAAACCATATGTTATTTTCAAAATATTTTTTATGGAGTCCTGTAAAAAATTAGCTCAACCCGATATCAGTAAGGATTTTTTTTGAATTTATTGGGGCGAAACTACTTAACTGCTCAGTTTCACCCCTACAAATTTAGAAAAAATCATTATCGATATCAGGTTGAGCTGATTTTTTATAGGGTTCCATAAAAAATATTTTAAAAATAACAGGCGATTAGAATCATTTTTGTGGGACCCAAGGTGGGCCCCACAAAATCCATTTGTACATGGTATCACATTCTTGTGATTCACATTAGGTCTATCAATCGGTTAGATCCGATTCGTAAAATTCGATCATATAATCTATTTAATTTGGATCCGAAAATCTAAAAATTATTGGATCAGGTTGAAATAATCCAATCTGATCCGATAACGAAACTGATCCGATCTGAGAACGATTAAGAAACCACTCTTGGTGAATCCAGTTGGGGAGAATTTCGTCTTTCTAATTGTTTCTATTACGTATGTACTTAATTTTTTAATATGTAAAATGAGATCATATCGGATCGGATACGGTATTGGATTTTTCAAATTCCAATTATCTCAAACGAATTTGGACACAACGGATTGGATTTGACTTATTTCAGATTCGGATTCTGTCAGGTCCGGATCGCATCCTGTCCACTGGCAGCCTAATTCACATGGTTAATAAGACTTGATCTCTAATTGTGTTTTTAATTGTTGATGCAGCTAAAGGCACATGCATATACCCGTAGGTGATGGCTCATACAATGAAGCAAAGATAATTGGCTGCCTGAATAATTGCTTTGTTAATCCTATCAATGAACGATAAACGAACTTCTTCTTCTTTTCTTATTTTTAAGGAAAAGAAAGGAAATTATATGCTCGATGTATTTGTCTAGGATAGGAATTTCCAAACAAATAATATAATGTCACAATTACTAGTGGAACCGATTTTGGCTTTGTTCATATATGGATACTTGTTTCTATAGCGTATGTTAAGGTTCCTTATGTATTAGGGATGGTGTTGCACAGCACCATACTGCGCACCTTCGAGCCGTCGGATCGTGCATCCAACGGCTCGGATCTCATCTCGGCAATGAACGACTCTCGATCGTTGATTGCCGAGATGAGATCCAAGCCATCAAATGCATAATCTAACGGCTCGAAGGTGTGCAGCATGGTGCTATGCACCTCACTGCACAACACCAACCCGAAGTCTGTTTCTTATAATTAAGGAGAGGAGCCAATAAGTTAAGTCAATTCACAGTAATGCGCCAGAAACACAAGATGTGGCCTTTCTTATGAGCACATCCTTGCAAGAGTGAATTAAGTGATGGTGAACAAAATTACTCTCTTGTCATAAATTACTAAATTGATGGGATAGCAGTTTGAAGAGCCACTTCTCACTTTTCAAAGTTGAAGAGGGATATAAAGAGTGATAAACTTAAATGGTGTAGCAAGTTTTCTCCCTTGGAGAGCCTTTTGCTGATAGGAATCTCTTCAAATAAATTTCAGTTTGGATTTTGTTACCTCCCTCGTAGATATTCTAAATAGAATCACTGCCAATGTCCATCCCACAGAAGTGAATGTGATAATTGACATCCATGCTTGCTTGCCTAAAAGAGGATTGGCCTTCTTTGGGCATGTAAGCGACCACCAGTTTTCCAATTGAGCCCCCTGATTAGGGAGCCTTAATGCCAGAGGTCAGGGGCAATCTCAACTTTTTGCTGCTACAGTAGGCTACTAGCCTAATATTCATGTACTGTAGTTGTTTTTAAAATTTTACTTTAATGGATCTTGGACTTTTCACCATTTCCCTCTTGTCCTTTTTTTCCTTCTTAATTTCTTGCTTTTTTGTCCTTTAGCGTGAGGTTACTTTGGTAAAATCGTGTTGAAAAATCTTCAAAAATCATAAGCAAATCTGCCCAAGATTTTGCTAGGATTCTACTCCCTCCGTCCCAAATTGTTTGTCCGGTCCGCAAAACAATAACTTAAAAATAATGCAATTTTTTCAAGTAAAAATTCAAACTTTTTTCACAAATTAAAAATACTCATTGATATCTAGTAAGTTGTTGAAAAACTTTTGATTTTTTTCTTGCAAAAATTGTATTATTTTTAACACTCCGTTTTACGGACCGGACAAACATTTTAGAATGGAGGGAGTAATTAATGAGGAGAGAGGAAGAGAGAGAATTTTTGGAAAATCTTCAAAAATCATAAACAAAATTTTCCCAAGATTTTGCTAGGATTCTGATTCTTTCTCAGAGGATCGGAGGAGATTTTGGGAGGATGATGCCAATCATGTGGTATGAAATGAGGAGAGAGATGATAGTGTTCCATAGAATGGAGAACCTCAACTAAAGCCATTGCCATTTCAAAATGACTCAAAATTCACCCACCAGAAGCATGTTCACAAGCCTCTATATTTGGATTGTGTCTGGAGCATTTAATCTCCCCAGTATTTTGTTACTAGAAGAGCATGGGACTTATCAAACAAGAAATAAAGTGAATGCTAGAGATGAAAGCATTCTAAGAGCTTCATTTCATTTCAAGATTTACAAACTACTCCATTTCTTGACAACAAAATAAAGAGATGAATAATTGAATTCATACACAAGACTTGATTGCTTCCACCAAAAGTTTTAACTTATACTTCCAAGTTTCTCATCATTTAGAACATGTGATTTGTCATTTAAAGAATATGAAGAAAATCTTATTGCACATGACATTTGAAAGGAACAATAGGCAGAGAAACGCCTGTACGATGCTCTTTCAAAATAGAAACAGAAAATATATATGGTAAATCTAACATAGTTGCGCGATAGTCTGGATATAGTATTAAATCAAATCAAATTACATAAATGACATAAAGTAGATGGATTAGCAGTGGACCAAAAGAGAGTAGTAAGCATTAAAGAGAGAGATAGAGACAGAAAAAGTAAATCAACCAAAGATTTGATTCTAATTCTGAGAATTTGATTCTGATTCTTATTCTGCATCCAATGGTGGAGAAAGAATGTGAGAGCTTAATGAGCCAGTTGAAAATTTCTCGTACTTTTAGCAAGAAAGTGAAATATTTGTAACAATGCTTAAATGGTTTGTACAAGAAAAATTATGTTTTATAGCTCTTTCGACTATTTTCAGGTAAAGGAAGTACAGTAGTTCTTTTCTTTTCCTTGTATATATATATATTTTTTATTATTTTTACTCTAATCAAACGGACCCTTAAATTAAAATAAAATAATTTAAAAACCATCGTCGTTGCATGACAGTATCGTTGACCAAAATTTTAGTAAGGTATTATAATAAATGACTTCCACTTGATAATTACTGTCAAACAAATTGATAGTACATTCTATATTTGTGGAACCAAATTTTGGTAAGCAATAACCACGTTTCCATATCCTTTTTGAGCAAACACTATTATTTAAGCGTAATGAGTTGATAAAACCTATCAATAGGAGGAGCCATAATAATCCTTTAGAGAGTTAAATACTAGCATAGTAAACAATGAAGACCATGGCAAAGGCAAATGTTGCATTAGGGTTTCTTTGTTTCTTGCTGTCCATTGTTGTTTGCACAAGCTCTAGATACACCACCACATGGACCGGAGAGAGGAGGATGTTGGTAAGTTTTGGGCTTTTGCATGCATTTTAAGCTTATTATTTACTAATTTAACATCTGACTGTCTGATCAATTCATCGCAAGTTTAACCTTCATTTGTTTGGATGTGTTATTTGTCTCATTCGTGTGCAATAGGTCTATTTTTCTTGCTTTTCAACTAAAAAAAAAGGCTTATTATTTAATAAATAAAACAAAAACTATGCACTTATTTTTTTAAAAACAAGTAACCCAAGTTAACTCACGAGGTTTTTAAAATTCACCGATGAGAACCTTTGTCTCTTATTTTTGCCTATTTCCGAAAGTCGGAAGATTCATCAGATCATCAAACTAAAAGCACTTTCCTACATAACTGTTTTAGTCTTTTGCATCACTTTAAAATCTCAATTAGTTCTGCTTATTGTGTCAACAAATATACACATGCAAGTGGAGTTGTAGTCCAGTGATAGGGACCATGTACTCTCATACATTTGACAAAGGATTCAAATCTCACTAACTACAATTAACACTTTTGCCCTACTCTTATATATAAGAGAAAAATGGAAGGATTTTAAATTATGTATTTCAAATCACTCGATGCATTGACTTATTCACGGTCGTTAAAACACTTTTGGACGGTCGAAATTGAGCGCCGTAAACCTTATTTACGGCTCCTCCGTGAATACTGAATAAGATTTTCTCAAAAACTTTATATATCACATGGTATGTTTCAACGCAGGCCAGGACATGGTGTGTAGCAAACCCTATTGCAGGAGATGATAAGTTGAATATAGCTATAGACTATTACTGCAGACAGCCAAGGGTGGACTGCAGTCTGATAAAGCCTGGAGGCCCATGTTATCAGCCCAACTCTCTCCGAGAACATGCATCGGTTGTTCTTAACGTATACTACAAGTCCCACAATGGAATCAGCCCTTATTGCCCACCTGATGTTGGTCGCATCAGCATCGTTGATCCCTGTAAGTTACTTAAACCGATTCCGTCTCTACATATTGTAATTCCGTCCCAATTTATCTGTCCTTTTTTTTCCGTCAATTTTTGTGATGTTCCGAAGTGTATGTTCATTTTTGGTGAGATTCTTCGTCCCTATCGACCCTTGTCTCTTTCTCCGAAATCACCTTTATAATACGTGATGAGTTTTTCTCGGCAAAAAAAAAAATCTACGAGTTAGAGAGAAAGAGGGGTTGGTTCGTGGGATTTGATCTCTAAAATCTAATTATGTTTTTAACTGTTGATGCAGCTAAAGGATCATGCAAGTACCCATAGCTGCTGGCTGATGGCTTATGCAATAAAGCAAAGATACTTTGGCTGAGGAAGACAAGTACACATTTTGGTTGTTTTGTCAATCTATATCACAGAACAACTAAGGAAGATCTTTTGTTTTGTTACACATCTAGGGTATGATCAGTATCCAATATTTCACCATTTCTAGGGGAACAAACTCTTGCTTGCGAGTTAATGGACCATATTTTGGAATTTGCCTTTTCTAGCGCATTTAAAAGTTCCTTAAAAGTTTACAGAGGTGAGACAATAAGGTAAAGCCAATTTATTGGCATCGGAGATATATAACTCACTCTAGAAGCACGACAATCTACGCAACGCGATGTGTACTGTGTCGGTTCGATACTGTCTCGCTGAGAATTGAATAATATCAAATCTACCTAATTGATGGGTAGAGTCAGTAGTGGTTCAAAACAAGAACATTAAATTTGAGACAATCTGATTGCTTTGACCCAAAAAGAAAAGTTATTTCAAAGTCTGATAATCAGACAACTAGATGTTTAATGTCATTCTTGTAACGGCCCCGTAGTCGTAAATGGGAATGTGTTCTTATGTATCGTGAATGTATCTTTGTGTATCGCCCTATTTTAGGCTTAGATTTCGTATCTTTTCACTTCAGAGTGCGACACACTGTAATATCCAATCATAAACTACTACATCAAGTTATGGAAGTTGTCCTTAATTAATGTCTATTGTATAGGAGTGGATCCCGCTTCGAAACCTTAGACCAAATTGAAAGAATATTCAGGTCATATTCCGCTAAGGTTCTTATTTTTTAAATATTTATATTTTACGTTTTTCGATACAGGTCATTCTCGTACAATATATCATCTTTAATTTAAAAAATAAAAAAGTACCTAATTAAGTTAATGGAACACGCCCAAATGCAGCATCAGAAATAAGACTATTTGCTGAGTCACCCTTCAAACCTTAATACTATAATCATGAACTTATTCAAAGTATCAAAAGCCTGCAAATTTCCCGTCAAAATCAATTCCTATTCTCCTATTTAAGTTAAATAGTTAACTTTAATTAAAAGTCAAACAAAAGATAAGTATCAAGTTTAATTAAAAATGTACAGGAAAATATGATTCTATTCATACACATCAAGATGAGAAATTATTCGTTGCCCCAAAGGCAACACGTCATTTTTGTCCCCTGATGCCTCTTCCCAATCAAAATTCGTCTTGTGGGTTAATTGTCAGTCTAAAGTCTATCACCGTTTGACGCATTAAATCCACTTACCCACGTTCTTCTCTCTCCACCATACACAGCCTTCTCTTTAAAATTAAGTGTTCCAAATTTCAATCCGTTTGAATGGGTGAAAAGATTTTATTTTTTTATCATTTAATTCTGAATGGTCATAATTAAATTTTGACCTCTCATTGACCAGCCGGCAAAAATGACGTGTTACCTTTGGGGCAACGAATAATTTCTCGTGACCAAGATGTAAGGGACATCATCACATATAAACATATAAACATCACCAAAATAAGGTGTTACTTTGGATCATTTGTGGGGGCTTATTTTGATAATTTCAATCGTTGGTTTTTAGATCTCATCGGGAGCATAAGTCACGCCGAACGAAATAAGTTGACGATATGATATTATTTGAATGTTCCGTGAAACATCTATATTGAGAAGAAAATGGGACTTGATCCATTGTTGCAATATTTTTCTCCAGGATAAATGTATCTCGAAACAATATGAAAGAATAATTATAATATCGACTCAGCATAGATTTTTGACTTGTCTAAGAGCATCTCCAACAGGTTATTTACAGGACTCTACTTAAATATATCACAATGTTCAATTTGGTCAGGTTTAGGAGATATTATTCAGTGCCATTGAGGTACCACGACGTGACGGTGTCTCAAATCTGAGACTATCTCCATCTCACATTGTTGTGGGGTCTTCACACTTATTTTATTAAATGGACAATACCGATTATTGTTGTGGGTCAAGAAAGGCCCCACGAAAGTCCAAACCGAACCAAATTGAACATAAAGGAAAGAAGCTTAAGGGGTTTGGCCAAGTAATTGTAAGAAGTACTTATCCATGAGATCACATGTTACATTCCAACCTTGAGGCCACTTTAGGTTTGCCCAATCCTTAATTTAAGGTCTCGATTCTCGAATTTAATCGAGATGTGCGTAAACTAGTGGGACGTCTAGTTAAAATAATAAAATATAAAGGAAAAGAGCTCGGACCGAAGATCCATTTCAATTGATTAACACCAAATCTAAAGGGGATCTTCTTGCAGTCCTGTTTTCCCATCTCAGCAAACCCTAGTCCCATCGTACCGTTTCACGACGACAATTGCCGTTTCTCCTTGCCGTCCGTCGGTCGCCGTCTCTCCTCCCAGATCGCATTCTCTCTCCTCTCCACGGTTTGCATTCTCTATCCTCTTCTGGTGCTCGTTTCATAACGGTTTGGTCCTTCATTCGTTCCATACGCTTTGAATCATATGGAGACTTTAATTCTTTGATAATAATTAAGTTAGCTGAACTCGTGATTTGATTCAAAATCTTAAGGTGGTATGTACGGCATTATATATGCATCATTTGAAGGGGGTAGGTGAGCAGGAGAGGAAAAATGGCCACGATATAATATGACCGATGAGATTTGAGTTGACAACAAGACTATATCATCCCCACGATGCCACTAGTGGTCAAAAAACCAATTGAATGTCTCTTTTTTGCCCAGTTAGAAATGATCAGTTTTTCAGATTTGATTTGGTAATTGACTTACATGTGTTTAAGGAGACCTGTCTATTGCGGAACTGAAAACCATAGTGAACTTAAATTTGATCGTGCAATCAGTAGTATGAGTTATCCATACCGATCGATTATAAGATCAATTTGCTTTAGTGTTTTTAAGTGATCCCATCAATTGTACGAGTTATTGAGACCGATCGATTACAGTGAAGGGAAGAGAATTGTTAGTGGTTGCAAAGCAAGCCACGAGAAAACTGACATATGTCGTTGGAGCATTGCTAAGAGGCAACGGCATTTCATCCTTTAGAAAAAACCAGAGTTGAATATAAGTTCCAAAAAACTTACGATCTTAGAAATGATTATGGAAGTATATAGTTTGTTATAAAACCCTTTCCTGAGGTTTCCTTTTTCAGTTGTTCTCATTATTAGTAGCTTTATTTCAGAATTGGTAGGAAGGTGATCGGTGAAGGAAAAGTCACAACTCAAAGCGATGAGACTTGAACTCAAGCATGACTTATTTAGGAGAGTTTTTCAACCACTAGGCCAACCACTTAAGTCTTTCCTGCCTATTTGTTGAAGGGCATTATACTATGTTGCTTGTATTTCATTAGGTAAATATACATTCCTCTGATGTTGTTTCTGTCAACGAATTATCTTCGGGAGACACGGACACCTATTAAGAGTTGTAGCATTGGTTGGTACGCTGGTTTCCTCTTGTTTAAGTCTGCTCTCGAACGTAATTAAGTCCTAATTCATTGTAAACAGCATCATCTCATCCATAGTGATGATTTAGGGTGGTTGCCTATTGAAATACAATTTCCATGGTAGTTAGGGTCTTGTTCATTGTTGTTTTGACCTCTATGCTGCCCACATCATCTCTCTGAGAAATTCATTGTATATGCTTTTGCAGCCGCTGTACATTAGGTTGCTTTAAAGACAATATGTCAGGAATGGATGATGTCAAAGAGCATGAACGTGTTGGAGATGTCTCAGAGGATTCTGAAAAAGCCATGCCATCAGCTCAACAAGAGGTCTCGATCATGTCATAGCATTCTGTACATAGCGATACCATAACTCGGTAACTGCATTTGCTTTGAACTGCTGCAGCAGTTTCTCAGGACTTGAAATGTTGTTTTCCACAGGAGGCAGCTGTTAAGAGCAAGTATGGAGGAATTATGCCAAAGAAACCACCACTCATTTCTAAGGTAATGTCGGAATTCAAAATTTACTGCTAGCTCTTGTCCCAAAATTATTTGAAAAAGATGCTAGTGTGCTTCAGTGCTTGTCTCTGCTCAACAACTTTACTTTGATATCAGGACCATGAACGTGCTTACTTTGACTCTGCTGACTGGGCTCTTGGGAAGGTACCTCTTTTTTGTCACTCTGTTCCTATTACCTGAGCGCTAGAGGCTGAACTAGAAGTACCTGTATCATTTTAATTTCCTGATATTGTTGAATGGTTGTGGATGTTATCACAGCAAGGTGTAGAGAAGCCCAAAGGACCACTGGAGAAACTTCGGCCTAAATTGCAGGTACTTGCATAACACCTTCATTTTTCTTTAACTAGCCTTGCTTAAATTTTGCCAAATTGATCATTGCATACCATTTGCTATACTATGTGGCGCTGTGGCAGTTTTAGTCTTTATTTGATGAGTCTATGTTGGAGCAAAAGTTTTTCTGCAGAAACTCTTGTCAATCTAAAACTGGAAACATTATCCAAAGAACTGGTGCCGCTCAAATTGTTTTAGCATCTTAGGGCTGCAACATGGGACTTCGTTTCATGTATTGGTTGCAAAAAGATTTGATATGATAGTGTAGGAATGTGTGGAGAACATCTGGAGGGCTGGAACAGTACTAGAACTTCATATGTCATGCACAGCCAAGGCAATAGGAGAAAGGAAATCAAATGTCATGCAGACTAATATGCTTGACCTGAATGCAAGTTGATTGAAATAGGAGAAAGGATTACAAAATCTAAGTGCGAAGTAACTCTTCGAAAATTCGACCAATATATTATCAGTTTGTTACAAGCCCATCCTAATGACATATTCGTCTCTTTGTTGTTTGGTCCTCTCTATCTTCTAGCCAACACAACAGCAAACACGTTATCGGAAATCTCCTTATGCTCCATCGGATGGTGAAGGTAAGCACAGCAATAAATGTGGCTTTTTCTTGTTTTGTCCATCACATTCTTTCAAGTGAACCATTTCCAGTCTTTTGCGGAAAATGCTCACTTTTAACTCTCCTTTCAATGTAGGAGGAAACACTCCATCCGAGGATGCATCTGCAAATGAATAAGAGTTGCTGTTTTCCATTTCTTCTAGTGAGAATTGCTGATTGATATTTTAGCATCTGGATAGCTGCTGAGTGAATGTCTGTTGTTTCAATAAAGTTGGAACCATTATTCCTGTATTTGGCTATAATAGAGGAGAAACAATCATCTGTAGCTCTGCAACTATACGAGAATTAAACTTGTATCCCCTTCATTGCTGATGCCGAATGTATTTTTCTTCTGGATATTGGGTGAAGAACTTACAGCTGAGATTCATCATCTTCTATTAACGAATATTGCCTGTGCTTATGTTCCCTCCATTGATGGTCATCTTCTATATTGGGCTGTGTGACAAAATTTTGCAATGGTCTGATCAGCTTTTCTGAAATTTTCAAATAACAAACAATTTTAATGAAATCTTCCCATTTCTTAACTACTCCCTCTAAGGGCAGCTTTAGCCATGTCATAAATGGTAAATAAATAAATAAATAATAAAAAAACCCATCAAAGCAGTAGTCATTGGATACCCAAAAAAAAAGAAGGGGAAATGAATTTATCTTCAGAACTTAATTTCTGTATCATGCTCTTGGAAAGTTCAGAAGAGAACCTGGTGCATTGTGTATTGCCATTGATACTGGGGTAACCATGATTGCCATCACTTATAATTGCAGCTCAATACCTACACTGTTCTATATTAGGGGAGATGAAGGGGATGGCGGGATTCAAACCGCCCACCGCATGAGCGGGAGCATAGTACACTCTGAAAGCAAAATCTTTGAATCGTTACCTAATCTAAGCCAACGGCGACTAAATGTATGGAACAGGAGCATAAACACCAAACAGAGAGACAGTGAAAACCTGATCGAGAGAAATGCAAACAATTGCGATAAACTACCGTCTGGAACAGAACCGAAAATGAAACTCAAGGAGCAATATAAATCATGATTTCATACAATGTGGCTTTACACAGAGAGAATAGCCATCCCAGCAATTTACTACTAGTGATTAACAGTTTGCCCAATTGCAGAAAAACTTGCAAATCAGAATCTGCATCTTTTCCGCATGTATCTGTCTGTAACTTTTGTTTGCTAGTAATTTCCACTTGATTGACCACGAAATCGGCAGCAGCCATACAACCTCAAACAGCAACAAACCATGAACTAAAAAATGACCCAAATGGTTTGCCATGATGAAAAGTTCTTTCAAATTCCTCAGAAATGCTACAGGAGCAACACATGATCTACGGATCCTCTGGTTAGATATGACCGGACATGATCAAAGGTAGCAAAATGGAGGAGGATCTCCGCCATTTGAGTGGTCCCCCGGGGGCTCCAGCTTCTTGGGAGGCATTAACTCTTTCTCTGATTGAAGCTGTCCACTTCTTGCACCAATCCGTCTTCCGTACTATTACATGATATAATGATGCCACAGAATTATAATCAGCAATCAAAAATAGGGCATGGAATAGAAGCAAGGATTACTTGAGTGAACCGGGATAATCGATTTTTCAAATGTATGGTGCCGGAGGTTAGTACCTTTCATTCCAAACATAAGACGGTACCCGAATATCAAATGAGAAGTTTACAAAAAGGAGAAATTAACAGTAGCAATGCTCACCAATATTCCACCAGATGCTACCAACCTTGAGACAGAATCCCAGTATGTGATCCTGAGCAAGGAGAAAAAATCTTCAGCCAGTGCCATTGTTATCCATTACAAGGTTGAGAATACAGAGACGCCTCGGTGAAAGTTGGTGGGTAATTCAGGTTTGTGAAGAAAAATCTAAATTGTAGGACAAGGTAAATCAGGATTCAGTTGACAAAGAAACTAAATTCTACTAGCATACAAACGTCGTTATCTTTGTAGGAGGACAAAAACTCACTGAACATACTAGTGCCCGGGCTGTCGCTTTTGTCGCTGAATTACGGTACTGAATAACTTCTTGTCAACTGGTGAATCGGTACAGTTGACAAGAAGCTATTCAGATATCCTATGGAACAAGAAGTATCACTATGTTCATTACCAACATAGGGATAGCTTCCAGTTGGACCTCGGTTTACGATCCATGATGGAAGAATTACCCGGGACCTAGCAGCTCAATACCTGTTAATGCCTAACTCAATTGCGAGCCATGGATCTTGGAGGCGGCCAAGATCAAGGAATAGAGCCATTCTTCATATTGTTGATAATACCCCTGCAATTTTGCTTCCCGGAATAGATGAAGAAGGAGGATTCAGTCATTTGAACACTCAACCCCATATTATCAACGGCAGATTGAAGGAGTGGGACATGGGGGTTGCAACCTCCTTCCTTTGTTTTCCTTTTTTTGGCAAGGTGAGTCCTATATCTAGCTAACCGAGGGGGAGAGGGAAGGGGAGAGGCGGGTGGGAGTTGAACCCGCCACCCTGGTGAAGGCAGGCGCAAGCGCAACCACAACTACGGACACTAAACCTCACCTAGGGAGCTGCATCCATTTCGTACTATTCTTTTAACTTGGGAAATGAGACACATGAACATATCTTCTTTGAAAGCGCTTGTTCTATTTGGACTTGGGGGATTCTGGCTGGATTCATGTGCGTAGAAGCCCTAATCAGTGGTGGTAAACTTAAGATGTACATAATCTGAGAGGTAGTAAAAGTTTTTCTGTTGCAGTAATCAAATTAAATAGTTAGAATCCCCAAAAAGGACTAAAGAATGGGGACGGAGGAAATAGTATTTATGACATTTGGATAGGGCGGAACTCTAGAATCTTCGTTAGCAAGACCTCAGATCCCTTGAAAGTTTTCAAGCTATGAAAAAGAAGTGGGGGATAGAGCCTGTTGGCATGTATGTACACTCTCCCTGACCGCAAGATATGTCAGAGTTTTGGAATGTCCAGGTAAAGTTCAAAACTGTAATATTGACACCAATAGTAGCTCGTTTGGCGCATCTATTTGTGGGGTCTCTGGGTCTTTCCATCCAATTCATTCGACGTCTAGGGTGTTTCTTTGCCGCTATTGTTAGATCTGTGATTTGATCAAAACTTTTCAAAGGTTTCTCTTGCAAATTTTGTTGGTGCAAATTGTTGACTTTTGTGGCTCCAACCCATGCCTGCATTTGCTCAGCAGACAAGGAGCCTCCCAAATCTTTGACTGATATCCTTCAGTATCCTTCAGCCTCCTTTGTGGAAAATGAAGGGAGACTACCGTGGCAAATGAACAGGGTCTCATCTGGCTATAAATGGAGACCTTTGGTTCAGAGTGTTGTATCAGAAATCAGAGAGAAGAGAGTGATACACGAGTAGATTGTAAGGCAATACTGTGTGAGTCTGAGTGATTGTTGTAATCCTCCTCCAGTAAATATAGTGAATCCGCTGCCCCTCCGTGGATGTACCCGATTATTGGGGAACCACGTAAATCCTTGTGTTTCTCTGTGTTGTGTGTTTGTGTTTGCTTGGTTTGACTCTGGTTTGCGCACTACAATTGGTATCAGAGCACGTAGTGTAGAACCAAGAACACAAAAACCACCATAGTTTCCGACTCTGCTTCTCAGTCCGTGTTCTGTCCGAGTCACAGAGCCACGTTTTTTTTTGATCCAAGAATCCGTTTGACCACTGAGTCTTGTGCGTCCTTGCGAGACGATTCCAACGCACCAAGACCCATCGGAAACGGAGTAACAACGAGGTCACACGCTCCGTTCGACGGTTGAGCGTGAAAGAAGCTGCTGCTCGCCGGATCTGTTTTTTTTCAGAAAACAGAGTTTTTTTTTTACTTTAATATCTGTAAGGAGGAAAACCAGGTGCTGGTTTTTGACTAGTCAAAGCCAGGGGAAATTATCCAGTGCTACTGGCTCACCTAGAGACGCTGATGTCAGCTTGACATCATCGATCCAGAAGCTTCAGAAGGCCAGAAGGTTACGCCAGGCAGCACGCCACGTGTCACCCAGTCAGCAGACACGTCATCTGCCACATCATCAGAGAGGCTGAGTCATCAGCCACGTATTCAGCCACGTGTCTTTCCACGTCAGCGCCAGGTGTGCACCACATCAGCAAAAAGGCCCAGTCATTAGCGCCCAGTCAGCATTTATTGCTGAGTCAGCAGGTCCAGTCAGTCCTAACCAGAGGGAATATTCTCTGATCCAAGGAATATTCCAGAAGGTGTTATTTTGCGATTTCGGAGCCATTTCAACTCTGATTTGCGCAAGTGAGTAGTCGTTCCTGACTATTCTCGACGTTCCGGATCCAACGCCGCACTCCGTTTTCCGCAACTCAGCTCTGACATTGGTGTTTTGTCCGTTGGTTGGCTAAAAAGCGCCGTTTTTTGGTGTTTTTGTGCACCGGATATTCACGTGGGTGGAGTTTAAGGAGTTCTAATGGCAGAAGAAGAGTTTAAGGAGACCTCGGAAGTTTCTTCATCTGCAGAGAAGAATACCGAGCATCCCAAGGTCACTTCGAGCAGTTATGGGCAAAGGAATACGGTTTCCAATGCTAAGTTCGAGGTGGAGAAATTTGACGGAACAAGTAACTTCGGCATGTGGCAATGCGAAGTTTTGGATGTTCTGTATCAACAGGAGTTGGATATTACGTTAGAGGAGAGGCCGAACGACATTTCAGACAAGGATTGGATAAAGCTTAATCGCCAAGCTTGTGGCACCATCAGACTTTGTCTTACGAAGGATCAGAAATACTTCGTGATGAAGGAAACGTTAGCTAAAGAGCTATGGGAGAAATTGGAAAACAAGTACATGACGAAGAGTATTGAGAATCGGTTGTATCTAAAGAAGAAGCTCTACGGGTTCCAGTACGTGCAAGGTACGACTATGAACCAACACTTGAACAATTTCAATAAGATTTTGGCTGATTTGCAAAATCTAGACGTTTCCATAGAAGATGAGGATAAAGCTTTACTGTTGTTAAATTCATTGCCTGATACTTATGATCATTTGACTACTACTTTATTGTACGGTAAAGAAGAAATCAAGTTTAATGACGTTTCAAATGCTTTGATGAATAACGAGGTACGGAAGAGGGATCAGCAAGCTCACCGTGACCCGTCCGCATCAGCTTTGACAACAAGAGGCAGAACCGACACTAGGAGGACTGGTGGTGGAGGGCGAAGGAGGTCTCGCTCAAAATCAAGGGGGAAGTCTGTAGAGAGAAGATTGGGGAAAGACGAGTGTGCCCTTTGTCGTCAAAAGGGGCACTGGAAGAAAGATTGTCCGAACAAACAACCAGCTGCAAATGTTGCAGAGGAGACAGAGGATGATCTAGAGTCAGCACTATTAGTTTCATCATCACCTGACCATTCAGATGAGTGGATACTAGATTCGGGATGTTCCTACCACATGTGTCCCAACAGGGACTGGTTCTCGAGTTTTCAAGATCTCGATGGAGGAGTTGTTTTGCTAGGCGATAACACCGCTTGCAAAGTCCAAGGGATAGGTTCAATCCGTTTGAAGTTGCATGATGGGACGTTTAGGGTGCTAACAGACGTTCGGTATGTTCCGGACTTGAAGAAGAATCTCATTTCGCTTGGAGCCTTTGATGTGAAAGGATACAAGATTACGATGATGGGTGGAGTGCTAAAGATAGTTCGAGGGGCGCTCATTGTCTTGAAAGGTAGCCGAAAAGGAAACTTGTATTTCCTAGACGGTTGCACAGTCACAGGGAGAGTGGCCGTTACTACTAGCTCAGACGAAGACGATGCATCCAAGCTATGGCACATGCGTTTAGGGCATGCTGGCGAGAAGGCCTTACAGGGTTTAGTAAGGCAAGGCTTGTTGAAAGGGGCCAAGACAGGGAAAGTTGGCTTCTGTGAGCATTGTATATTGGGCAAACAAACTCGAGTCAAGTTTGGCACTGGAGTTCACCGCACAGAGGGGATTCTTGACTATGTTCATTCAGATGTTTGGGGGCCGACCAAAAATGTAACTTTGGGAGGCAAACGATGGTTCGTGACATTTATTGATGATTTCTCCAGACGTGTCTGGGTTTATACCATGAGGCACAAGTATGAGGTCCTTCCAATCTTCCTTCAGTGGAAGAAAATGATGGAGACGCAGACAGGAAGGAAAATCAAGAAGCTGAGGTCAGATAACGGTGGCGAGTACAAGTCAGATCCTTTTCTCCAAGTCTGTCGGGAGGAGGGGATAGTCAGACACTTCACAGTTGCGGGGACGCCGCAGCAGAATGGAGTAGCAGAGCGCATGAATCGTACTTTGGTGGAGAAAGTTCGGTGCATGTTGTCAAATGCCGGGCTTAGCAAGGCGTTCTGGGGTGAGGCTCTCAAATATGCCTCCCATCTTGTCAACCGTTTACCGTCAGCAGCAATCGGAGGGAAAACTCCGATGGAGGTATGGTTTGAGAAACCAGTTACAGATTATGATTCATTACATGTTTGGGGTTGTTCTGCTTACTATCATGTAACTGAGTCCAAGTTAGATCCACGAGCCAAGAAAGCTATTTTCTTGGGTTTCACTTCAGGTGTTAAGGGATACAGGCTCTGGTGTCCCGAGTCCAGGAAGGTGATTCTAAGTAGGGATGTTACTTTCGACGAATCTGCTATGTTACAGCAGGTTCCTTCCAAGGAGAATGTGGAGCCGAATGCCCAGCAGCAGGTGGAGCATTCAGAACAGGTGGAGGTTGAGACTCCCCTTGTTCCAGCCAAGACTGTTCAGACAGTCAGCCGTCCTGAGGATCAACCCGTTGATCAGGATGTCATTATTGAAGAGGAGGCTTCATTACAGGAAATACCACAGCAGCCAGAATCCATTGCAACCAGCAGACCGAGGCGGGAAATCCGGAAACCTGCTCGATATGCTGATACAGTAGCTTATGCACTTCCAGTGACAGACGATGATGTCCCCTCCACTTACCGGGAGGCAGTGCAGTGTACAGATAGTAACAAATGGAAAGAGGCAATGGATGAGGAGATGGGTTCACTCTCCAAGAATCAGACATGGGATTTGGTTCAACTTCCCAAGGGCAAGAAATCTATTGGCTGCAAGTGGGTTTATGCGAAGAAGGAAGGTACAGGATCTGAGAAAGTCAGGTTCAAAGCAAGATTGGTAGCCAAGGGTTACGCACAGACAGAGGGGATCGACTACAACGAGGTGTTCTCCCCTGTCGTCAAACATTCGTCGATCAGGATCTTGCTTGCATTGGTAGCACAGTTTGACCTTGAGTTAGCCCAACTCAATGTCAAGACCGCTTTTCTACACGGAGATCTGGATGAGGAGATCTATATGGCTCAACCAGATGGTTACAGAATTGCAGGAAAGGAGAATTGGGCTTGTAAACTGAAGAAGTCGCTATACGGGTTGAAACAGTCGCCGAGACAGTGGTACAAGCGCTTCGATCGGTTTATGATGGAGCAGGGGTACACAAGAAGTCACTTTGACCATTGTGTTTACTTCTGCAAACTCCCGGATGGATCATTTGTCTATTTGCTCTTATATGTAGATGACATGCTGATTGCATGTAAGAGCAAGGTGGAGATTGACAGACTGAAGGCTCAACTCAGTAAGGAGTTTGAAATGAAGGATCTCGGGGAGGCAAAGAAAATACTCGGCATGGAAATTCAGCGGGACAAGGCGAAAGGCACAGTTTGTTTGACTCAGACGCAGTATCTGAAGCGAGTGTTGCAGAGATTTGGGATTGACAGGAAAGCCAAACCTGTCAGTACACCTTTGGCCGCTCATTTTAAACTTAGTGCATCGATGTCGCCGCAGAAGGAAGACGAACGGAAGCAAATGGCTCAGGTTCCTTATGCCAATGCTGTGGGAGCTTTGATGTATGCTATGGTTTGTACGAGGCCGGACATTTCACATGCAGTTAGCATGGTCAGTCGATACATGCACAATCCAGGGAAAGAGCACTGGCAGGCTGTGAAATGGATTCTACGGTATTTTCAGGGTACTGTGGATGTTGGATTGAAGTACGAGAGAAACAGAAAACTTGGTCAGCATTTGGTTGGTTACGTGGATTCCGATTATGCTGGTGACCTAGATAAGCGACGGTCGACTACAGGGTATGTGTTTACACTTGCTGGAGGGCCAATCAGTTGGAGGTCAACGTTACAGTCAACGGTGGCTTTGTCTACTACAGAGGCAGAGTATATGGCAGTGACAGAGGCTTTCAAGGAAGCTATTTGGGTACATGGTTTGATTGAGGACTTGGGAATTGTTCAAGAAAACGTGGAGGTTTTTTGTGACAGTCAGAGTGCCATCTGTTTGGCGAAAAACCAGGTTCACCATTCCCGCACCAAGCATATCGATGTTCGGTTTCATTTCATCAGGGAGATTGTAGAGGAAGGGGATGTTCTTCTTCAGAAGATTCCGACTGCAGATAACCCTGCGGATATGCTCACCAAAGTGGTTGCAGGGATCAAGTTCCAACATTGCTTGGACTTGATCAACATCTCTCGAGCAGTGCGCGCCTAAGGGCGCAGAGGGCAGTGTTGATTCAATGATTGTCGCCAAGGTGGAGATTGTTGACTTTTGTGGCTCCAACCCATGCCTGCATTTGCTCAGCAGACAAGGAGCCTCCCAAATCTTTGACTGATATCCTTCAGTATCCTTCAGCCTCCTTTGTGGAAAATGAAGGGAGACTACCGTGGCAAATGAACAGGGTCTCATCTGGCTATAAATGGAGACCTTTGGTTCAGAGTGTTGTATCAGAAATCAGAGAGAAGAGAGTGATACACGAGTAGATTGTAAGGCAATACTGTGTGAGTCTGAGTGATTGTTGTAATCCTCCTCCAGTAAATATAGTGAATCCGCTGCCCCTCCGTGGATGTACCCGATTATTGGGGAACCACGTAAATCCTTGTGTTTCTCTGTGTTGTGTGTTTGTGTTTGCTTGGTTTGACTCTGGTTTGCGCACTACACAAATTTCATTAGATGGCACCGATTGGTGTTGGTGGGGTTGCCTGATGACCCCGTGTGCAGCAGTGGATTGGGTGGAGGTTGAAGTTGTTATTGTAGGGCATTTTTTATTGTTGTCATTTCTTAGTGTTGTTTCAGAGTGTTTTGATTTTTAGGTTGGCTCTTAGGGTAGTTAGTAGCATAGAATTAACGGACGGATTGGGTGTCGATTATGATGTATTTCGTACGTTATGATGCCTTGTTCTTTCTATCCTTTTAACCTCTGATTAATAAAATTTTCTTTGCCGTTCCAAAAAAAAAATAGTAGCTAGTTTGCTCTGTTGTTTCTCCCTGTAAAAAGTTACACTGTTTGTTCAGTTTCTTCCCTGAGAAAGGGGAGTTGAGTTTGCTGATAGGGGTTTGTCCAATGTTAGTTTCTCTGTTTTCGAAACAGAAGTTAACTTACTAGGAAAAATACTGGACCAATACCGATGACACCGACACAATTTTGGTCCAATTGAAATTGTTTGGTTCTGTGATCAATTTGGCCGGAAACCAGACCAAACCGGTTCGACTTCACCCGTAGAGATGAATATAGCTTTTCTTAAACAACTCCTCATATTCCAAACCACATATCCAATTCAAGAGAGAAATGCACATAACAGAATGAATAGAACAGTCTTAATCATTAATACCATATTGATGCTGCTCTGTAGCTGACCCCTTCTCACATATAGCTGTTTTTCTCACAAACGAAGAGGCAGCTCTTTCCTAAATGTTCTAAATCCAACCGTGACAACATCACACTTCATCTTATGTGGCGAAGACAACCGGAAGAATACAAAGAAAACAGAACAAAAACGCAGAAAAATAAGGAACACGAAATAACAAGCAAACAATAGGCAAACTCCTAGTAAGTTAGAGATCGGCAGCAGCAGCAAAGAACAGGGAGATTTGAATCCGCGAAACTTCACCCCTGGGGTTTCTCCCATTTGAGGGGCTTCACCACCTCCCATGTGAAATCAGGGTCGTCTCTTCCGAAATGCCCGTATGCAGCCGTCTTCAAAAACCTCCCATTGTTGCCCCTCTTGAGATCCAAGTTAATGGAAATCATTCCAGGCCTGAAATCAAAAGTCTCCTTCACAATCTTCAGAATCTCCTTATCAGGAATCTTTCCGGTTCCATATGTGTCCACAAACACTGACAATGGCTCAGGCACACCGATAGCATAAGAGACCTGCACAATGCACCTTCTAGCAAGGCCATTGGCAACAATGCTCTTAGCAGCCTGCCTAACAATGTAGGCCCCGCTCCTGTCCACCTTGGTAGGGTCCTTGCCAGAAAATGCACCGCCACCATGAGCTCCCCAACCACCATATGTATCAATGATGATTTTCCGACCGGTGAGACCCGCATCGCCGTGGGGTCCACCAATGACGAACCGGCCTGAAGGGTTGAGGTGGAAGATGGTCTTCTCGTCAAGGTACTTCTCTGGGATGACAGGCTTGATAACATGCTCCTTGAGGTCAGCTGCAATCTCATCGTTGGTAACAGTCTCATCGTGCTGAGTGGAGATGAGGACAGTGTGGACCCTGATTGGAACCATAGCACCGTTTTCGTTGAAGTACTCGACGGTGACTTGGGTTTTGCCATCGGGCCTCAACCATGGGCAAGTACCATCCTTGCGAACATCAGTGAGGCGGGCCCCAAGCTTAGTTGCAAGGACGTGGCTGAGAGGCATCAGCTCAGGGGTTTCATCAGTGGCATAGCCAAACATGTGACCCTGGTCACCGGCTCCAATCTCCTCAGGGCGCTTGGTGAGATGACCGTGGACACCCTGAGCGATGTCAGGGCTCTGTTGCTCAATGTTAACCAGAACCTTGCAGTGATCAGCATCAAGACCAACATCGTCGGAAACAAACCCAATGTTACGGCAGGTGTCACGCACAATCTTCTCATAGTCCACATCGGCTTTGGTTGTGATCTCACCAAAGACCATGACCATGTTGGTCTTGGTGCAAGTCTCGCAGGCGACTTTGCTGTCTGGGTCTTGTTGGAGGCAGGCGTCAAGTACTGCATCAGATATCTGATCGCAGAGCTTATCTGGGTGTCCCTCGTTCACGGATTCAGAGGTGAATAGGAAGGTTTCCATTTCCATTCTCCCAAGCTGAAAAACACAAAGCATTCAAGACAAACTAAATCAATATAGGAATGACCGCGCAAGTAGCAACATTTTTTATAAAAGAAAAAAGGAAAGTGAGAACACGTGTATCATACAAGTTCAAAAAAATCCGATAGAGAATTAGGTTCATGTAGCCATGTTAGTAACGAGAGAATAATACCCTATATAATCTACCACAGAGATACTAGGCACATAGGCAAAATAAGTGTACAAGAGTTGTATAACAAAGAAAACAGGATATAAGATACTTACCAGAAAGAAATATTCTCATACATTAAAACTATGCCACGGAAAAGGTAGTTATTCTTGTTAGGCACAGCTAAAGTCAGAGAGCTATCCGAAGTAAAGTTATTCTGCACCATCACAAAGAATCTAGAAATCTAGCATCCCTTATCTATGGGTGAATCATTGTAAGCCATTTTCCTACTTTACTGGGACAAGTGGTCCTGGGGAACTTCCTTTTTAATCTTCACAAATAGGCCTCTTGGCCCAACTATCATCTAGAAGGGAACTTGAAACCGAAGGCAACAAAGATACTCCAATATAAAATGGGTGTTTATAGCCTGGCAGAACAAAATTAGAACAGACACAAAGAATATATCCCAACACAAATCTGTACCAGGACCGTTTGATGCACATAGACCCCACACGATACATATTGGGACAGATCTGCGTCCGAATATCTATGTCAGAATCATCATAGATGAAAACCTGACTGCAAATTCACTCGCTGATTAATACACTGGGTAAAAGTCGGACGTCTATATGGAAAATCTAAATTGCTTAAGTCATTGCAAGGACAAAAAAATCTAGGAAAACAACTTCGGGACACAACTACATCCACAACTGCCCGATGCATGTGTGCCCCAATGCATCGAACGGGTCTGGGACTGTCCTATGCATGCATTGAATGGCTCTACCGCTCTGGACACAGTTGTGTCCAACACTGTGTTTTAAAGTTGTGTTCGTAGCATAGACTCAAGCTTCTAAATTGCTCCTGAACAAACAGAATACGACCGATTTTCATTTCAGTGGGGTTTTTTTCAAGAGTGAAATAAAGTCCACAGTTTTGGCTACAACCAAGCATAAGACACATTCTCATCAGTTTTAACTTTCAAGGGAAAAGATGAAATGGAGATATAACGAATGCTAATTAAAAAAAAAACCAAAGCTTTTCTAAAGGAAACGATTAGATCAAAAGCTTGTTCTTGTTTCGTAGCACGCAGATCAGATATCATTTGTTTACGAAGGTATCAGATCCAGTAACATGCGAAGTAAACCAGAGTCAGTTCAAACATAACAAAATCAAAAAAACAAACTTGTGTCCCCAAACAACGGCATGAATCGAGCCACACAGAGAGACAGAGAGAGCAGCAAAACATCAGATCGACCCATTTGAACTAGGACCAATCAGATCTAGAACCAAACATTTCTAACAGCGCAACGAAACCAACAGATCTGATCGCTAGAGCAGGAAATGCAACCAACAAAACTGGCGAAATCAGAGACCGAGGGAAACGAACCTGATAAACCCCGAGGGTAGAGAGAGAGCGAGAGAGAGAGAGAGAGAGAGAGGAGACCAGCTGGGAGACGTTGGTAGGGGGGAGTTGGCGAGTCTAACCCATGGACTTCGGGTCCTTATATATAGGCAGTGATCGATGAGAGAGGAGGAGGATTGGGAGAGAGGGGGGGTAAGATTAGGTTTGAAATCCAACGGCTGGGATTGCGTGAAGTTGGTGGGCTACAGCCTAGATCGATAGATCCCACCGAAAATTCCCGTGTTAAATAGATTGTGGTACCAAAATTGATTTGATTTGGTGTTAATTACTCTGATTTGTGGGAAGTCCGCCTTCACCAACCCCACCAACCGATGAGGGAGGATTATTACTCTATGTATGATATTTCTGTCAGTTTTCAATTACTTATATTTTTTAATATGAATTTTTAAAAATGTGTAATATAAATTTTTATTTTATAATATTCAATTAGGTCTATAATATAAAATTTTTGAAATTATAAAAATTTTTATAAATTGGAAAATATAAGCTTTTAAAAATTGGCACAAACAACTATAATGAACAGACAAAATGAGACGGATGGAGTACTACAGTATTATCTTAGAGTACCGTTACGTGATGCTCCAAGCGTCTTTACCACCGCACGTTTTCGCGGAGCATGGTATTAACTAGTGTATGAACCCATGTGAATGTGCAGTGGTAAAAGCTTGTAAAACATCACACGACGGTGCTCGTAGGCACTGAATAATTACTCCACGAGAATGGTATTTTTTTTTATACTCCATCCGTCCAAATTTAATAGACCTTTTTAAGAGTTCGTGTAATTTTTCAATCAATTATATGTTCCAATTTATAATGCTTTACGTAATTTCGAAAATATTGTATTATAGAACTAATTAAGATCCATCAAACAAGATCTATATTCGATATTAAATTCATTACAAATTCAAAGATATAATATGTTTTTTAGCCGATTAAAATAGAATAAAAACAATTAAATCCGGAAGGAATAAGGCCCCGTTCCACAAACTTTCTTAAAAAATAAGTAGTTTATTTCACATTTTCAAACTCAAAAATAATGTAAATGAAAAATAATTTTTTAATTTTTTTGGCACCGTATTAAAGATCTTGATGAGATTTATTAAATAAGATCCATATTGGTAGAAAAACTATTTTTGTAAACATATTATTTTTAAGCTTGAAATTACCTTTTTAAAAAATTAGTACTTATTTTACGTTTCAGAACATAACCTTAGTATTTTATGCAATGCAATGGGTAAGTACATAGTTGAGACAAACCAACGTGGTGGAGGGTAAACAATCCTTTCGTAGCTGTAGCACGCCGTGAAAAAATTTAAATTTGGTCTTATTGGGTGCGGAATCTCTGCAGATAGCAAGAGTCCTGCTATATGTACTGACCAACTCCCCACAAAAATCGTACCGATATATATATATATATATATATATATATATACAATATATATGTATATATACATATATACAGTCCTAGTCTTACGAGAACTACCTCATTTTAATAAAATGCAGATCTCCCTTTCTGGATAGAATTTCGATGATTCGAGCCGCTCAATGTGTTCAGAACGTGATTTTAAAAGTACCCTCGAGAAATCAGTAAAAAAAAAAATCGGGAAGGGCTTCATCCGAGCAGTTTTTGTTTGTTTTTTATCGAACGGTTCAAACAAAAACTGCTCGGATGAAGCCCTTTCCGGTCATTTTTTTGCCGATTTCTCGTGAGTACCCTTAAAATCACGTTCTGAACATATTGAGCAGCTCGGATCATCAAAATTCGATCGAAAAATGGGAGAAATGAGGAGGTCCGCATTTTAACTAAAATGCGGACTCCCTCAATTGAGACTGACTGTATGTATGTATGTATATATATATATATATATACGAAAAAAATGGTGCTTGATCTAACACCCTACACATATTGAATGATTCCCGCGTAGTCCCCCTCGTTTTTTTTTAGAATTTTTAGACGAATTGGATCGGCCGTCCGGTGGCCGGAGATGGCCCGCCGTCGGTACGATTTCTGTGGGGAGTTGGTCAGTACATATAGGTTTTCTGCAGATAGCTATGTACTGTAGTATTGAATGCAACAACTCTCTTCAAATCAAGTTTGTGAAATAGTACCAATTCAATTACTAGTAGTAATTTGTAGGGATGCACACGGCTCGGATTGGTCCAGTTCTCTAAAAAATCAGTAATCCAATCATTTCAAATGGTTTTAAAAAATTGGGAACCAGAACCTAACCAATATATGTATGGAACCTAACCAGAACCAAGCCGCAAAATCGGTCAGGTTTTGGTTCGGTTCTAGTTCTATCCAATAAACATCCAAACACTTATTCACAAAATATAAATTCATAAAATTAAAGAAATAGGAAGATAATCTGCTGGAATAGGAAATGAAGGAAGAAAAAAAAATCCTAACAAATGAGATTTCATCTTTAAATAAGTTTAGCAAGGAAAATATTAACCTACCAAATTCAAATGCATATTTAATTACACATATATGTATTTCTATTTTTATCTTAGTTTTAAACGGTCTAGTTCGGTTTTAATCACAGTTCATTAATTGAGAACCAGTAACCAAATCAAAATTAACGGTTCTTATTTTTTTGGAACAGTAACCTGACCGTAGAACCGCAGAATTGAACTAAATAGAACGGTTCGATCCGGATCGGACCGATTTTGTGGTTCAGAAGGTTTTCTTGAACACCTCTAGTAATTTGTTCAACCCAAATGTAATCCATAGTCATTCTTCAAATCAAGTTTATGAAATACCTATTCAATTAGTAGTAATTTTGTTCAACCCAAATGTAATCTTAAATCATATTATCGGTGTTGGGTAATTTGATTTTTTTTTTTTTCCAGAAACGGTCCACTCGTCAAGTTAACAAAACCAAGATTTGATACTGATACCGTTCCATTATTTTATTTTGAGATGGCTTTTAATATATGTTTCACTTTGGAAGTTCAATAAACAAGATTTGATTACCGTTCCTTTTTGTCCATTTTGTTTTAGATTGTTGCCATTGCTCCAAAGATAAACTTAGGCTCGTTCTACTAAGAAAAATAAGTACTTATTTCTTGAATTAAAGGTGATGTATTATGAGGTAATGACGTATCTCGTAAAGCAAAAAATAAGTACTTAAAAAATAATTTTACCGGAATAGGGTTAGAAATTGTGCATATATAGAGGGAGGGAAAAAGGTTCTGAGAACCCAAAACCAAAACCATATATGGAGGACAGGAACAAAAAATCAAATTTCTTAAGAAAAATTGAAAATTCAAATTTGTACGTAATTTTTTGTATTGGAATTTTTAAATCTTGGTCTACTTTTTTTTTTTTTTGAGTCAGTTTAAACAAACAAACAAATTAACCATAAAGATCACTAAACGCAAATAAAATTCCCAAACTGAACTCACTCTTGTGTAATTTTTTTAAGAAGTCCAAAACATAAGCCTTTTTAGAACGGGTAATGTAGTAATGTTAAAAAGGAACCACTATGTGGTGATTGAGCAATTTTCAGTGTTTCCGATCTATCACGTGACATTGTCTACATGGTTCCTAACCATTTACGTAGCGACAAATTAAAATGCGGGGACAATTATCATTCATTTTTGCTGGTAGTTGGAAATTAGGAATAATCCATATTATGCGGTGGCGATCTTTTATTTATGGAAAGTTACCACATGACAATATTGTCTCATACTCGTACCCAATAATTTGCCATAGTGATTAAGAAAAATTCGATACAGTATGTACTTCTGGAGCACCACCACGTGGTACCACGAGCTCCACGGCTCCACCACGACGTGTATAACTTTGGAACAAAACGTCTGTTCGAACACGTTCTTCGAGAAGCACGTGAATAATCGCTCGTGAGGACCAATGGCGAGTATAACTTTAACATACAGTCTTACAGTTTGATGACCCCCTCTTTAATAAGAAAATTAGTCATAACGACAGTAAAATAATTTTCATTACGAAAAGAACGCGAGCAAAATGGTTTTCAGAGAAGGCCTTCAATTTTTTGAGTTTTTTAGCCATAAAGCCAAAACATGTTTAGGCACTTTCAAAGGATTTTAGGATGGACTTTGGTTTTAGTGATTTAGACACTTTCGTAGGGTACCCTAAAGTTTTAAACATTTTCATATATAGGTTACCTTAGGATTTTAAGGCACTTTTATAGGGTACCCTGTGATTTTTAGCACTTTCATAAGCACATTTGTCCTTTTGTTTGATTGCAAAAAGTGTTTGTTCTTGAAGCTTAAAAATTTTAAATATGAGGGATTTTTGGCCTTTCCTTTTTAATTCATTTGTCTTCACTTTTTAATGTTTCATAAAACCTTTTTACTTTTTAATGTTTATAAAACCTTTTTGCAACTACTCCGGCATGAATTTAGAATTCTGTAGTGCAGCCCGCACCACAAAGACTGTAAAGACGATTGATCCGGCCATTCATTTTGATGCAGACGGTTCGGATTTAATTCGAACTTCTATTGATCCGAACCGTCAATCACCGAAATAGACGGTCAGATCGACCGTCCTACAGCCTTGTAGGACAGCCCGCCGTACGAGATCCCTTGTCCGCATGGGTTGGATATAGTTTATACTCCTAGTATATTTTCACCGTAACAAAATCATGTCATGTTTGGCGGATTGCGAAATCTTGTAGTGTAAGGCCCTGCAAGGCACCTTGTAGGGCACACACGGGCCATCGATCTTGACAATGAATGGTTGGATATAATCCGAGTTTCTACAAATCTTACCCGTTCATTGTTTGAATGAAAATCCAAACTGTCAATTGTCGAAATGAACGGCTGAATTAATCGCACTACATGTGTAATACGGAAGGTGCACTACAGCACCGGGTCTGTTTGGCGCTGCCGACACTCCTCTGAGAGTTCCCATGAGCTCATTTAATATGTGCGGTTAATTGATTATTCTTCAATAATTGCGAAGGAAAGGGTGTCGAACAAATCTAGATCCCCACATGGAGGTGTTACGGCATTGCCCTCTCAATGCTTGACCAATCAAGTGAGCTGTCACTAGTTAGCTAGTAGGGCCACGAACAAACTCGCAAACTTGGCTCGGTTTGAGCTCGTTCAAGCTTGACGCGTAGAATAAAACGAAACAAGTTCGAACCCTATTTCTTAGCTCATTTCGTTAACGAGCTGAGCCCCCCTCAGCCATGGCGAGCCAAGGGTCTTATAACTACGTACCGGTCCCACAAGCATTGTTACAATTGAAAATAACTGGGAAAAACTCTTGGCTTGATCTACCAGCAAATGAGCTGTAAGTCACCAATGAGTCTTTATTCTGAATGGACCGCCTCTTGAACTCTACGTACATTTCCGTTGTGGGACTTTTCCAAAATGAGAGCCAGCGACTCATGACCTGGGAGCCGAGTCCCTGCGGCGAGGGGTAGGCACTGCAAATTGCAGCCACCCAAAACCGTTGCCGTTTGCTCATCAGCCCTTACAGTTACCTCCTTGGCCCCTTGTATCTTGGATATTTTTTGTCTTAAAAAGGAAAACATGCATTAATTGGATCTGATAAAGAAAACATACGAAAGAAAAATGCTACATGCGTAGATTTTTTACACAACTTCGAACACAGCTGTATCCAAAATCCTTGAATGCACATGGGATCACATCCATTCAACAGTTTCAGATACAGTTGTGTAAAAAATTTGTGTTGCTAGACATTTTGTTCATGAAAACAAACATTAATAACCAAAAGCCTACGCCCACCGCTCAATATTCACCGCTCTCCCCACCATTACCGAGACGGACAGTGAGATGTTGAGCGGTGAATATTGAGCAGTGCATTAATAACTTCTCTCTGTGCATATATACATTTGTCCTATTTAGAGGTGTGGATCCAAAAACTTATAAAAACGGAAACACATTAATTATAATGGTAAAAAAAATACTCATAAGAAAAAATGATAATAAATTTCACTCATAATTGTCTAGTTGATAAATTAATATTTTTTCTTTTTCATGGAAACTTGCAAAATAATCATAGTGTCTCTAACTAATTATATCGTATGTAGTCAACTGCGTATAATGAGAAAAAAACCAATCGAACCGATTTCATCCCTAATAGGACATCTATGTATAAATTTTTTGGAACATCAGAATTTAGCATATATATTTGCCATTATATATTTTCAGAGGTGAACTTTTCAGAATAAAAAAAAATACTCCCTCCGTCCCTTTTTTAGAGTCCAGTATTCCATTTTAGGTTATCCCTTAATAAGTGCCCATCTTGTAAAGTTAGTGGATCAAAGTTTGTGCATTTTCTATTTTGCCCCTAAAAGTATATTCCATTTTGAAAAGTTAGTGAGTAAAAGTATAATGATAATTGATAAGCACCCAATAATGCATATTCTTGGTGCTTAAGTTCTCTAGTATGTTGTGTTTATACATATATGTTGTCGTTTTTATGCAATATTGCACGTAAGGTAGATTTTTATGTATTTCAGATAATTCATATAAATAAGGCGCATTTGAACGCCAAGGAATGCTCCGGGTGCAACCAAGTACGTAAGGCCACGTGCCACCCCGTTGTGGTGCTTGAAAAGTCATGAAGAGATGGTTTGGAGGTTGCTCGGGTTGCCCAAGGGTCAAGTGAATTGAAGGACATATGAGGATTTTACTAAAGCAATTCATCTTCCGACCAGCTGAGGATAGAATCATCATAACTTTTGATGTACAAACTACTTTTGATCCAAACCACTTGGGTTAGAAAGTAGATTTGACAAGTTTTTCAATGGTCCAAAAAACACCCAAATTCAAGTTTGAGAGTGTCCGGAGCGAGCCTGTTAAGTTTGCCCAAAAATCTGTCAAGCGGGTATCGGTACTGGCCAACTCCCAGTACCAATACTGGGTGTCCAAAGATCAATTTTTCCAACCCGTTGAAGCTTGGTACCGGTACTGAGGGATTTCCAGTACCTGTACTGCATGGAAAACTATGCAGATTTTTGTTATCTTTTTCAACCTTCCATTTATGAAAAGTTTCCACTTTTGAAATATTTTTAGGATATTTTGGAGACTTTTTGGTCATTCGTAACTTAACTTTAGAACTCTATAAATAGGCTTGCATGTCTTTTATAGAAAGAATGGTCATTTCTAGTCTTTTTTAAGCCTAAGTCTTTTCTTTTCCTAGGACTCCATTGTTAGTCTTTCAAGCTTTTGATTGTATTTCCTTCAAGAACTCCTTAAGATAATTGTCTTATGTTAATTTCTCGTTTATTAATATTGTAACTATGCTTTGGATCTTCATATAAATCAAATTTATTTTCGTTTTTTTCGGTTAAATCTTTTGCTCCATTTTCTTACCATGTCTAGTTTTTTAATTATGTGTGAGTAGTCTATAAGGCTTGGCCATGGGGGAATAACACCTTGTGATTTAGGTTAATTTTGCTCTTCTCAACTTAAGACTTGAGGTTTGGTTTGTAAATGTGTGTAATTCGCCCTTTTATGTAACAAAACTTACCGATGTTAATCTCTGGGGATCATGTGCTTGCTCACACAGTTTTGAGAGCTATGTCTCGGTTCGTGTTTGCCAAAAGAACCAAAGAACTTACTCGCTTTCCAAACTATGCTTCTAGTTCATGATCTTGACATTTAGTTTCAATTCAAGTCTTGGCGTTGTTAATCTCCGGTAATCATGTGCTTGCACACATGATTCTGAGAGCGATGTCATGCCTTGTGTTTAGCTTGTTATTCAAACTCTATATCAAGTCTAACCATTTTCATAGCTAAATCTTCCGGTTGATAACCTATGCCGTGCGATTCAACCGTGTTTTCGTTGAGAATTGTTAAATGGCTTAAGTTATGGGTTTTAATAACTCCATTGGCTTGCCGCTTTTAATTCTTAGTCCAAACTCATTTTCTATTCTTTTTCATAAAGGTATCTCTCACCTTTCAAAAGAAAACTAAAAGTTAGCCGCCTAAACGCCACAAACCCTTACATCTACAATCTGAACAAGTTATATTCGAGCTCCCTGTGGATCGACTCGGACTTCCTCGCTATACTATGCAAATCTTTAGTTGTAGTCTGGTTAATAAATAATTAAATTTGACGATTGTTTGATAAATTTCAACGACTACCGAATGGGATCATCAATAATGTCTCCATAGAACCATCAATCATGTGCTTGCTCACACAGTTTCGAGAGCTATGTCTCGGTTCGTGTTTGCCAAAAGAACCAAAGAACTTACTCGCTTTCCAAATTATGCTTCTAGTTCATGACCTTGATATTTAGTTTGAATTCAAATCTTGGCGTTGTTAATCTCCGGTAATCATGTGCTTGCACACATGATTCCGAGAGCGATGTCATGTCTTGTATTTAGCTTGTTATTCAAACTCTATATCAAGTCTAACTATTTTCATAGCTAAATCTTTCGGTTGATAGCCTATGCCGTGCGATTCAACCGTGTTTTCGTTAAGAATTGTTAGATGGCTTAAGTTATGGGCTTTAGTAACTCCATTGGCTTGCCGCTTTTAATTCTTAGTCCAAACTCATTTTCTAGTCTTTTTCATAAAGGTATCACTCACCTTTCAAAGGAAAACTAAAAGTTAGCCGCCTAAACGCCACAAACCCTTACATCTACAATCCGAACAAGTTATATTCGAGCTCCCTGTGGATCGACTCGGACTTCCTCGCTATACTATGCAAATCTTTAGTTGTAGTCTGGTTAACAAATAATTAAATTTGACGGCCGTTTGGTAAATTTCAACGACTACCGAATGGGATCATCAATAATGTCTCCATAGAGGGTAAGTAAAGAAAATGGAGCTAAAAATTGATGTAAAATGTATAATGATGATATCTCTTTAATATGTTAGAGAACAAAACATTTCAAAAGGAATGGAATGAATGATGAATAAAGAGGTCAACACATGAGTCACCAGGTTAAATAAATAGGATGAGTTTAAAAGCATTGGAATTCAAAAAACCACCTCCTTTTGCATTGCAAGTTGACAAGGGTGTAACCGTATAAGGGCTGATGAGCAAACGGCAACGTTTTTGGGTGGCTGCAATTTGCAGTGCCCACCCCTCGCTGCAGAGACTCGGCTCCCCTCATGACCCCCGTTCATTTTGGAATTTTGAATTTGAGATTCTAATTATTATCTTATTTCTTCCAATCATTACTCTCATTTTTTTCTCTATCTTTCTCCAATCATTACTCATACTTCCAATTATTACTCTATTTCTTTCTACATTTATTACCTATAAATCCAAATCCAAAACCCCAAAACAAACGGGGCGTGATGATCGTTCAAGTATATCGAGCTGGTGCAAGCCGAGCTTAATTGAGCCGATCATCAGTTTACCGAGCCGAGCTATACTTTTCTAGTTTGTTTCGATTTCGAGCCGACCTTAATATTCGCAAGCCAAGCGAAAACATTGCAAAGCTCAACTCGGCTTTGGCCCGTTTGTAGCCTTACTAGGCTAGCTAGCTAGCTTGCCACTTTTGCCTTCCAATTCCAATGTTTGACAAAGAATCTCAAGTCACAAGCTCGGCTCGGCTTATTTGCAACCTTAGTAGGCCTAAGTAGCTAGCTTGCCACTTTTGCCTTCCAATTCCGATCGACATGGAAAAAAGTCAAATGATGAATCTTCGATATTAGTTCACTGAGTCGAATTTCTAGCATGAATAGTGGCCAATTGAGTCAATATAGGGGGGCCTCCTCATTGGGAGTGAGTGGTGGCTTAGCACTGTAAAACGCAGTGAGACATTACTCTCTCTCTCTCTAGTAACTAGCCATTCACGATGGGATTTTGGATTTAAATTTGTAGATAATGAGTGTATAGAGAAATAAAATAATGATTAGAGAAAGACAGAGAGAAAAATGAGAGTAATAATTGGAAGAAAATAATATATTGATTAGAATTCAAAATTCAAAACCCTTAAACGAACAGGATCCTAATGATTCATTTCAAAATTTTGGTAGGGATGGGTAAGAAATATTTGTAAATTTTTTTTCCCGCATCTCGGTCCCTTGCTCTATTTTAAACTCAAAACCAAAATCTAAGCAAAATTTCCTAAATCCAACTCAAATCCATATCAAATTGAGTTCTCATTTTTAACCAAATCAAAGGAGACTCAAATTTGAAGAACATTTTCTACCTCTTAATGAGCCATAAATGAGCCTCTTTTTTCTTTTTTTGTCACTCGATAGATGTCTAGCCTACTCCTAAGGAAATGAAAAGTGTATCGCTAAGCGGCATACAAGTAGAGGCTCCAGGACCGGCCCAAGAAATTTAGATGCTCAAGACTAAATTGTGGAATGGTACCCTACGTATTTTTAAAATTAAAATAACAATGATAGAAATGTTTCTCTATACACCTCAGATGGTGGTCTTCATAAAATTGACATATTTCCAAAGACGAGACAACTCGGTAGGTGAACTAAAAGGACAGAATTATAGTAAAGAAAAAAGGGTTTGGAAACAAGCCCAATCATTTGTTGCCACCTTTTTCAGTGGAAATAATAATATTGGATCCATTCCGTAATTCCAGAAAGAAAATTCTAAAATCAGCCTAATGGGCTGACAATAGTAAGTGTGTGAATGTATATTAAAAATTTAAAAGGTGTAAAAAAATGCACAGAAATACGTGTTTTCCTTGTCTTCTAGCGTGTTTATCGTTAACTCACTAGCAAGACCGCCAGAAACGAAATAAACTGACGCAACTGGCTAATCTACTCCTACTTTTACACTAAAACAATTGCAACACAGTTTGATCCAGTCAGCCTCACCAACCAAAGTTTGGTAGAACGTCTCTCAACAATATACAGAGAAATTAGCGGCAGTGGGGTGCTTGAGGTTGAAAGCTTGCTTTGGCATACCTTACAAGCTTTACCTACCTACACTCGACAGGTCAAATCCAGGGACCCTGTAGTGCAAGGCCGCATTACATGGGTGCAGTGCAACAATTCAACCGTCCAAAAGTGTTTTCTAGAACAATGTTTTTTTTTTTTAATTGTTCGCAGAATTTTGTGATATTCTAATTAGCGGAACCAGTAGTGTTCTTGACATACTATAGTTCTTTTCGTAGTCTTCTTAATATTGCAAACTTTTATTTTACCCAAAACTAGCAAAAACTTAGAAGAAAAGAAAATAGGACAAAATAATAATTTATGCCAAATTCCACTAAAGTCATATGCTTAAATCGGCTTACGTGGTGTTTCACTTGGGATTTCAACCTTTTGCAATGATGCCGATAGGCTAGAAGGACAGGGTTTTCAATTCTATTATGGTGTGAAAACCAATTAAGCCAATTAATTAAAACTGATTAGGGGTTCAACCACAAGGACCAAATCACCAATGACAGTTGCTGTTATGTTGGAGTCCACGTTGCTAAGCATCATGGAAAGCATTCACAAATAGGATAAACTAAAAAAAGAGGAGTCCTAGCATGATGTCATGGGGAGTTGGTGGCCTAATTTAAGTGTCTTGTGTGAACAACCAAGGACTCTAAGGCACTTCTTGGACTCACTTCGACGGTCGAAAACGTTCATTTGGTATAGCTTATTATCAAGAACATCAGGGGTTGATTGATACCCAGCGATATTTGGCATGCTTCATATTCTCGACGAGTTCTACAAAATGAATATTTCCAATGATTAAAGTGCCCGCAAAAAATCCACAAATGGCCATAACTAGACGGTCCCCTGGGAGAGGATCAGAATCCTATTTTTAACCTTGAAAGGTTTAGTGGATTGGAATATCTACCAACCAACCAGCTAAGCTGATGGCTTGTTAGCTTACCTAGTCAACAAAAAGAAAAGAAGAACAGCTCAAAATAGTTTAGCTGAGAAAAGGGGAAAACAAAAGCCCATTTCTATTCCACATTGTACCCAAAAGAAACATTTCTATTAACTTCCCATTCCTCCCAGTAAGTAAACCGTATTATCCAGCAAGCAACAAAAAGAGTAAACAAAGATGGCCAATCCCCTATATAAACCGAAAGGGTTTTTGAGTTCTGAGGGAAGAGGGGAGAAACACTTCTAAACACATATTTTGCTACAACCGTAAGAAAGAGCACTACTCGTCCTAAAACTAGCTTCTTTTTTCCATTCTATTCACAAACTAGCAGTTGTCAAAGCTAAACTCGTAAAAAGTTCTGGGTACTCACCTGGTCATCCCCAATTTGCCAACTAGTCTCTTGCCTCCCCCATTCTTCCAAGCTCCTCGAACTGGCAAAGCCTCCAAACCACCACGAGTATTGTCATCTGATTGTCCTTTATCTGTCGGATCAGGACGACCATCAGAATTTGTAAGATCCAGAACTGCTGCAGATGAACTCTCACCCACCCGAACCCTATGGAATTTTGAAGTTTTCTTGCGCGGCTTATTCCCTCCTGCCTTCGTCCCTAGAGTGTTCTTAGAGCCATCAACAGTTGACTGAGAGTGTGTTTGGACCGTCATTCCGAATAAGGTCTGATTGCCAGAAACTAAATTGGTTGGTTCATCATTTTTGGAAGGCTTGTGATTGAACTGCAATTCCCTCGCACTGTTTACAATGCTATCCACCAAAGTACCATTTGAACCACCGATCCCAACATCTTTGCACTTCTCTTTCCCTTTTTTTGAACTCTTTTTGTGTCTCACTTGGCTGCTGCTATTTAAGGGGTTGTTTTCCAGAGGACCATTGCTTCTCGAACTGCCACTGCAAGCTTCAAGAAGCTCTTTTTGCTTCTGAGCGTCAGGACATAGTCTAGCCAGCTCAAGGACATGATGCGATAGCCCAAATTGATGCACATATGCAAGATATTCCCCAGTGTCAACTATACCCTGGCGGTATTCTGAAGATATCAGTTTGAAAGCGGCGTATCTGTCTTTGTCGCATTCTAAATCGGCACGGATTCTCTCCACCAGAGATTTGTTAGCATTCTTAATGTCTTCGACCTTAGCTAAATTCTTATTGTTTCCTGTCAATATGTTAGAATCTGTTATGGAAACAGGAGGACTGGTAGATATAGCACGGTCTAGGGAACCTCCATCCACAAGTATTGAAGTAGAAGCAGAATGAGTGTCCTTACTGGTACTTTTCGTCATTGTCGATGAACTGGATGACCCAGATGATGAAACATGTCCAGAGTTTGACATAGGTCTTAGCTGGGAAGAGCTTCCTATGTGTGAGGACAGGTGGCGAGTAGCTGTTGGCCGAACCTGAGATGTATTAAGGACAGTTACATTGTTCTGGCGACGAAGGTGACTAGCCATTGAAGTGCGGCCCATCCCTTTTGAGTCCTTCTTGGTTTTCTGGAGACTGCTTCTTGCAGCCACAGGGAGCGGAGGAAATGAGGATTCTTCCAATGGTGCATTGCTTGAAGAGGAACCAGAATCTACACTAGCTATACCAAATGACCCACCAATTGGATCGATTTCACTGGTTTCTCTGTGGTCGGAATCCCTGGATGAAGTAGCACGAGGTACATAGGCATTGGTGGTCTCAAGACTGGCTTGAATGGCCAAAGAAAGTTCACTTTCAGAATAGTCGGGATGAAGGCCATGTCTTCTTCTGGTTTGATCCTGCTCCCTGCTTCTCCGGTACTGAAAGCTTATTGGTATCTTGTATGCAAATGAAAATGACAAATTATAGTTACAGTTCAAGGACAAAAAGCGGATAATGCAGCAGAGGGGGAGGGAATTGGATCCCAGAAGTCTACATGCAAGGCTTGCTTACAAATATTTGAGTTTGAGTGTCTTCATTATTTATACACAACTGGCTTATTTTCATCTTCTTCACACTTTATTCAAAATTTGGTACAAGTATAAAAATAAAAATAAAAACTTTTGGCTCAGCTCGAGGAGCTAACCAAAAAAGTGGACAATTTTGACTAAAAACAGAAACAAGTCAAAAAATAGGATCCTTTCCCAGTTTCACTTATTTTTGTCTGTTCTGAACTATATTTGTAACACCCCGTCCCACATCGGAAATCTACATGGATGATCTTGGGCATATAACAAACCTTGTGGGCTACTACTAGTACCTTGGGCTTAAGCTTTTCGGCCATGTGGTGTGGCTTGTGGATCAAAATCAAGGTATCGGGCCAGTGGTCTACTTGAGGCGTTACAGGTAGTATCAAAGCCATCCATGTACACGACCATGCGGGCCTTTGGAGTTTGGTTGAATTTGGTTATTGGTTTGATTAGTATCGGTGATTATAGTGCTCAACCCCTCGTGAGGGTATAAAGTTGGGGAGATTGTAACACCCCGTCCCACATCGGAAATCTACATGAATGATTTTGGGCATATAACAAACCTTGTGGGTTACTACTAGTACCTTGGACTTAAGCTTTTCGGCCATGTGGTGTGTGCTTCTGGATCAAAATCAAGGTATTGGGCCAGTGGTCTACTTGGGGCATTACAATATTCAAATTTAGCCCACAATTTTTTAATCTTCCTATTCTCTCATCAAGAGAAATTAGAAAAGTAAAATATTTTTAGACAACAAAAATTGACTCTTTAGACATCCCAAATACATGCAGAGATAAAGAATAATCAGTACGTACCTGAAGAGCAGCATTACGCTTAGACCGAGACATGTGCCCTCCGTGTTCCATCGCATTATGCCTCTATAGACAATCCAAATAATAACTTAATAACTCAGGAGATAGAAAGAAAAAAGGCAGAGGGTGCGGGAAAGTACAATCATTCCTCAAATTCAAGCAGAGAGCACAATCAGGGATAATCATTCCTCAAATTCAAGCAGAAGGCAGATACCATATTCTCAAGTTCACTCGCACTACCTTCATCTCAGGTTCATTTGGAAATACAATGAACTTTTTAGCAAGGCAGGCCTCATCCTCACATAAGAAGTGTTCTCGACGAAAATGTATCTGTAACAAGGATATATAATTTAAATCTCAAAAACAATTGAAACCCAAGCAAGTACCATTCCACCACTTCCCCAAAAAAAAAAAAGTACCATTCCACCAGAATATCAATGAATGTAGGCGGTTAATATGGAAAAACATGACGAACCTCCAAATCATCATAGTTTCTGTAGTAATCATATTGTTCCGGCCGCTGCCTGCATTGAGTGTCAACAAAAAAGAAGTGTAAGAGCTTGAACTGAAAGCAACAAATAAAAAAGAAACTGAAACCTTTCAACCAGAAGCATGGTCTACCTTTGGCATATGTGACAAGTATAATGCTCGGTAGACATATGAGTATACAGCTCATTATCCCCATAAAAGGGATTTTGGCAAAACTCACACGTAGGATGTCCCTTAAAACCACCTCTTTCACTTTCACTACCATCAACCTCAGAGTCACCAATGCTTATATGCCGTTTCAGTTGTGTTCTACTATACAACTTCTGTTCACATATAAACATCTGGTCCACAAAAAATAATGTGCAGTCAGCGTCACCACCACCATGCATGTAATGACACACCAATTCAGTAGATCCAGAATCAAATCAGTAGCATATAAACTGGTAGTACTGAGTCCAATCACTACAGCTTTGATGTATGTTACACAGAAAGGGAAAATCTAATCACTCGTCTTGACAACAGGGTCTGATTCCGTCCGAACAAACCAATTTGCAAGGAAGCAAAAGGTATGTTTTCTGAGGCCGTATTTGGATCAAGGATTTTAGTTCAGAAAGAAAAAGGCAATAGAAAAGTTAAAGGACCCAACGGCGCAAAACAGTTAGATCCTTCACCTTTTTCCTTCAGAAATGCTACACACACATACAATCTGTGCACAGATTGTGCACAGATTTTGTTGTGGGGCCCACCACGGGTCCCACACAAATCATCCGAGCCGTTCATTAAATGTAAAATATTTTTTCAAGGGTCCCCGTAAAAAATAATCTCAATCCGATACCTATAGATGCTCGATCCAATCGTATAACTTTTCATTATCCGAAAATCTGAATGAAAAGTTAGATGGTTGGATGAAGCACCTATAGGTATTGGATTGAGCTTATTTTTTACGGAGACCCTTGAAAAAATGTTTTACATTTAATGAACGGCTCGGATGATTTGTGTGGGACCCGTGGTGGGCCCCACAACCAAATCTGTGCACAATCTGTGCACAAAAATCTGTACCGGTAGCAGGACTCTTTTTCCTTTTGTTCCCATTTTCCTTATCAAAACCCTTGATCCAAATGCAGCCAAAGAGTGATCTTACGGAATGCTCCCAAATAAGTTGAGCACAGTATTTTTCACAACCCAAATGACTATAAACAAGTTCCTTCTTGTTATAATGAGAGTGCCCCAAAACAAGATCTTTGAGAATGCAAGACAAACAATCCATTGCAAGAAAAATGTCAAAGGATATTTTAGAACAAATATGAACCTTATCTTAAGGTCAAATATTGACAACAGAAGCGAATTTTGGTAGCTCTCACACAAATGGACCTCACCTTCCTGCCTTCCAAGCAAAGAATGCACGTGAACAGCCTATGATGGTGGAACAAGTGGCTCTTCAGCTGCTCAATGTTCCTAAATTTCATCCTCCTTACTGAGCCTTCACTGCCTTGCTCGTCTTTCTTGTCGCAAACAACGCATGAAAGCTTGCACGTTGCAGCGATCATCTTATAGTGATCAAAATCCTCAAAGAAAGCTTGTGTGCCTTCATGATACCAAAAGGGCCCAACTTGACCCTCCATTGGATCAACTGGAAGAATGGAGAAGTCATTTATCATTCTCGTATAATCTCCTAAAGCCTGTACAAAAAAGTGGAGGAAGAAATCCCAATGGCATAATGATTAACAAAGGATAAGATCGGCAGTAAATACTTATTAAGCTCACCAAATACACATCATAAAACAAAAAGAAAACTGAACAAATGCAGATGCCATAGCTTTTGTCAAATTTTGTCAGAAAATTGCATTTTAAGATCACCATAAGATGCCAGACCTCTTCTTCTTTTAATGGTAAGTAAAGAGAAAAGTCCAAGGAACGGAACTAATCGAAAATGACAATCATCACAGTGAAACAATACCCATGGCATCAAACAATATTGAAATCACTAGCAACTAAAATCACGACTTTTTCCATGCCCACAAAATAATTTGGACGGAAACTACCCTGACAAATAGTTTTGTAGCAAGCAAAATAGGATTGAAATCAAAGTTCTAACCTTGGTGACAAAAACAATACTGGACTCAGACTTGCAAATGCAACAGCGGCGATCATCACAAATGAACCGGAGACGAGCAATGCAGGTGGAGCAGACTTCACGATGTCCACATTGCCCATATGCGGCCCACTCGAGCGTCTCAGCACAGACAGCACAAGTATCATCCATTTCTTTTCTGTCAGTTGAAAGAAAAAAAAAAGAGAGAGATAAATCCGAAATTTACAATTGGAATTACATAGAAGTCCCAATAATGCTTTGCTTGTCAAGGACGCATCAATGACAAAACTAAATTGAAGAAAAACGGAAGTGAAAAAAAAAATGATATAGAACCCCTCAAAATATCTATTGTATATGAAAGTATCAAATTCCACCTAAAAAAAGACGAGTTGTCTCTCTTTACAATTCACCGAAGAAAAAGAATGGTACAGCAAAGAAAGGCATTCTTCTGACAAGATCACTCTACCAAAATAAATGAGCAAAATAATGAAAATATTGCAATCTGTAGAGCTGTAAACATGCCCACAAGGTACTTTATATTGAACTATTACACATCAAAAATATAAAGTCTCAAGAAACCATAAAGATCCATCACAGAGAGAGTGAGGAAAAATGCGAAATCTCTCTCTAAACTAAAGCACAAAAATCAATTTCAAATTACTTTCTTTATGTTCATGCACCCTTTCTTTAAGAGCATTTTTTGTTCACCACTCGCCTTGTGTGAGGGAAACTTTACCAGAGTCCGAGAGATATGTTGCAGGTTTCACGGCGATAATCAGAACTACTTATTTTGCATGCATTAATTTGTGAGGAGACCGGGCTAAAATTCAGCTCAATCCGATATTGGTAAGTACTCAATCAAAAATCCCCTTTGTGCTCTATCTAGTCCTAAACCCAACAATTAGACTATGCTCTCCCCTTTGGGCGATGTTACCCTCACCCAAGGCGAGGGTGAACAAAATTACTCTCCCCTTTCTTCTCTATAGAACTCTATTCCTAGCCTTCAGTTTCAACCCTTTTGTTCCGAGTCGAACAACACAACCACTGGTTTCCTTTAAAACCCAACATTTCTATAACACTAACAAATGCATTAGCCATGATTTAGCTGGGAAAAAAAAATTCAAGGAAACTAAACGATTCATTGGACCTGCTTTTAAGCAATAAACAGGAAAATTCTGCAATATCAATGCTCCATAGGTATATAATACCTGGAGTTAGGGTTTGTTTGAGATCGGAGAAATGGGTCGAGTTGGCGACCCGATTTCGGAAGAAAGAGCACAGGGATGAGGGGTATGAGATGGACCTGTGATCAGTGCGGAGACAATAGGTCGGAGAGAGAGAGAGAGAGAGAGAGCGCTCTGCTTGATCAATATTCCATGTTGCAGAATTCGAGGTAAACAATTTTCCTCTCTTTTTCAAACTCAACGCCGGGAAAGAAATTTTTCGCTGGAAAATACAATTTTTAGAGGCCCAAAGCAAATTGGAATTGGGTAGGCCCAACGCCGTGAACTAGTGATGCTCCGGACTACTCCACAATCATATATTCTCGTGGAGTCTCTTGACTAATTGTATAAACCGCATATAAATGTATAGTTATGGAGTGGTCTGGAACATCACGTGGCGCGGCAGCCAGACTATTGAACGTAATTAGGTTTGTAACACCAAGTTTATCCATAATCCGTTGAAAAATTATTTTCCCACTCTACTTCTCCTTGTGTGCGCTCTAATCTTTATCTAAATTGATATGAAATTATAATTATCAAATTGACCTTCACATGTAAAAAAGTGAATGTAGAAGTAAGGCTAGTTTATGAATTTTATTTGAATAATAATCAATACACTTGTAATAAAAGAAGAAAGGATGGTAAGCCAAGGTAGGCCGTGAAAATATTAAATTACCCCTCATAGGATTACCCTTGTAGTTTGAGTTGAAGGACATGGTTGTCATTTCGCCTTATTTAGAAGATCTAAAAGACCGTAGGATGGCAAGTCAAGCCACACCGTAAAATTACCGATTTGTCCTCGTAGTTTGTCAATGGTGGAGTTAAGATATGGGGGTATTTTAGGCATTTCAGTGTTAGGTCTTTTGCTTAGTCAAGAACAAAAAGAAGTAAAAAAAATCTTTCTTTTCTCTAATTTAAGAGATATTATTTTTTATAGGTACAAAAAAACAACTTTCTTTTCCCTAATTTAAGGCAAGCCAAGCTACCATGTTAAAAGACAAAACTACCCTTGTAGATTTCGTCGTTCAAATTTCTTTTGGATGTCTTGAGTTGAGGTTATTTTAGGTCATACTTTGCTTAGTCAAGAATAAAAGACTTTTCGAGGGTATTTTTGATATTTTGGGTCTTCCTTTACTTAGTTAAGAAGAAAATGTTTTTTGGGATATTTTAGGTTCTATTTTGCTTAGTCAATAAGAAAATGTTTTTTCGAGGGTATTTCAGGTATTTAAGGTCCTCTTTTGCTTAGTAAGGAAGAACAGGTTTTTTGGGGATATTTTAGGGTCCTACTTTGCTTAGTCAAGAAGAAAAGGTTTTTTATGGGTATTTTAGGTCCCTCTTTGCTTTGTTAAGAAGAAAATGATTTATACATCTTCTCAATCTAACCATTAGAAAGGAAGAAATCCTTTTGTCTCTCTCTCTCTCTCTCTCTCTCTCTCTCTCTCTCTCGTTCCTCCTAGATCTCCCCCGATCTCTCTCTCATTGATCCCTCTATATTCAGACAAAGATAGGCACATCAATTTCTCAATCGTAGATTCTTACACACGAAGAAATACGCACGTGGTCAGATTCTCTTAGATTTCATAATCCTAGACTGTGATTTCGTTAGAACTTCTTCAAATCGTAAGTATTTTGAGTGATCTCTTCTTTCTAGAGTTTTCTAATTGTTTTACTTTTATGGTTTTATCTTTTTCAACATCAATGCTTGATAGTTTGCTGTGTGCTTTCAACAAACTGAGCCCTAATTTTGTACGATATTTGGAGAAAAGCTCTCTTGCGGCAAAGTTTTACAGTTGTTTTCCAAAACACAAGGACGAAAAAGCCTCATTATTCACCCAATTTTAGAATCTAATCCATGACATTATCTTGATTATTGTTGCTATTGTTTGAGAAGGAATTTATATTTTAATCCAAATACATATTTCTTTGATCTATGTTTATGCAATGTTTAATTTGTCTGATGGAATCAGAAATACCGTTCCTCATATTTCTTTTTTTTTTTTTAACAAGGTTAAGCTATTTGTGATTCTCTTTAGTTTTAGTGCATATGTTGGATTAAATTACTTGCATTGTGTATGAAATTACAATAGACTTAATTAATTATTTGGGTCTACAAAATTAAAAATATTTTGGTACTCCAAAATAGTGTTCTTTATGTTATTTTTTCCATACAAGAACTCATTTTGCATTGCTTATAAAATAACTATCTTCTTCTTCTTCTTCTTCTTTTTTATAGTAAATATGACCTTTCATTCAATTACTTACTCTTACAACTTCTTTATTTCCATAACTAAATTTTAATTTGAACTATCTTACATACATGAACAATTACACCAATGAATACACAACACCGTGCAATGCACGCGAAATTACACCAGTGACAATAAAAGAGTACATGAGCATAAAATGGGAGCTTAAAAATTGTTTTCCTAATCCGTTTAGGTTGTTACTATTTGTCGCGGATAAAATAGTAATCTTGGAGGCTGGAGACATATCTCCTTTTTTTTTTCTCTGAAGTGGTAAAGTGATACAAGAAAGAGAACTTAGATGACAAACCTCTGCCAATGAGAGTATCTAATCCAAACGGAATACAACCTGGGTGACAAAGAAAACTCTTTCACTAAAGAGAGCTTTGCTATTTTTTGATAAAGCTTTTTTGATAAAGCAATAAAGATAACTTTTTCATATATCCCACATCATCTATTAATGGTGCCAACTTGGTGCAATAAAGTAAAATGATTTGCATAAACGGATTTGGAACTGCGCCATAATATTAATGGTGCCAACTTGGTGCAATAACATACATTATTCTTTTCTAATTAAACTTCTTTTTCATGGCTCAGTGAGTCCCAAGTACTAGTTTATATATGCAGCTTAATTAATCTCGTCCAATCTCACCATTTGTTTTTTACTCTTGACATAATACCAAGTGAGGAAATGACTACGGTAATTATTTTGACACCAACGAGTGTACTTGCTCTAGGTTGATAGTTGTGAACCTCTAGGACTTCGTCAACAACCAAGCGTGCATGAAAATGAGTACAGTTGAGCTCGACTAACATGATATGTATGCTCAATTTAAAAAAAAAAAATTGTATATAAAAATTTGATCTAATGTTATTTGTGCTCACTCTATATATACATTGTCTTTTATGTAGCGAGAATTACTCGCTACACGGACCCGAAATCAAGTCGTTTCAGTTTGCCTTTCTTTCTTTTTTTTCCCCTTCTCCAAAACCAATTGTATTCCAATATCCAATGACCAACATTTGAAAAACCAAACAAATTCATTTTTCCTTAGACCAGCTGCCTGAAAGGATTTTCAATTTATGGTACCGTTCACCACCCTTCCTGTTGAAAGTGTGCATATCAGCCAAGAAGCCACTGGTTGTATGTGCACAAGAGCATTTATAAACTAGCTAGCTAACCTTCAATTAATGCATTACTTAAAAAGTTAGTAAAACTAACCAATAGTAGCAGGAGTCAAGAAAGCTTTAAAGTGTTCCTGCTCGGCACGTTCAAAACTAGTCTGTAGTTCAACTCATCTTGTTTACTAAAAAAGCTGGAAACTCGAGTTTGATCCTCGAATTGTTTATTAACTAGTTGAGTCCATAACGAGTTGAGAATCGAGCTTTTCGAGAACTAGCCGATTCCATAATGAGTCGAGCATATAGCTTCTTGCGAACTGCTCGGAATTCGTTTGCAGCCCAAGAATGTATAACCATTTATTATACAGAACTTAATTTACAATTCGATGCGTTCGTTGGGCTATAAACAAGCTAAATGAGCTAAGTTATGAATTGTTCAAGCTTAGAGTTGAAAAATATATGTATGTTCAAGCTTTACTTAAGGGACTCGATCCACAAGCTTTAATTGAGCCGATCGAGTAGCTTGAATTCTTTAGGTGCTATAAGCTAAAGAAGCCGAGTAACAACTTATTCAAGTTCAGTTTAGTTTGAAAGCTTAACGAGCTCCAGAATATGTTTAAGATTGTTTTGTTTCTTTGAGAACCCAACAGGCCAAATACAGAAATGTATCATTTCAAGGAATGTTAGGGGAATGCATGCTTCTTTTACTTCTAAGTTCTCTAACAAGGGAGGGAGAGAGAGAGAGAGAGAGAGAGAGAGAGAGAGAGAGAGAGAGAGAGAGAGAGAGAGAGAGCTAACAGAATGATTCATCATTCATGAAACCTACCAAACCAAGCAAACCACATATACGTTTAATTTCTTAAGACCATATGATAGCTAGCCCAGCCCAACCAAATTAACCAAACCAAAGGGCCCTGCCCAAATAAAATGAACCACCTATTACATCCAACTAAGGTATAATAGGACCCTGATCCATTAAATTAGGCTGCCTAAACCAAAGGAAACTACTTCATGCAAACACAAAACATGATCAAAAGCTAAAACAACATGCAAATTAATTAACTCTAAAACCCTAGCTAGACCATGCAAACTCAAATTAACCCAAGACCCAAACCACATTGCTGATCAATCTCAGTCACGGGGAACCACCGCCGGCGGATCCTCCGTTGCTGCCAACGGCTCCTCCGGCACATCCAGTGCCGCCCGGGAAGAACGTGCAGAAGGTTCCCGGGCTGGGAGACCCAAATCTGAAGCCCGGGCTTGGGAATGACCCACTGAAGCCCGGGCTTGGGAATGAACCACTGAACCCCGGGCTGGGAAGTGTCCCACTGAAGCCAGGAGTACCAAAGAAGGTCTGAGGCTCATCAACGCCCTTGTCGTTGCTCTTGAGGGTCCTTGCTCCTTCACCACTGGATGCAAAGACCATGAGAGCAACAGTGAGGATCAGCACCACCTTAGTAACTCTCTCCATCTTTAAGACCTCTCTCTCTATCTCTCTCTCTCTCTCTCTCTCTTGTGTTACGAAGGCTTTGCAATACCAATTTATAGGACAGAATGACTAGTATGTTTCCAAAGGGAACCGGTGGTAGTAGTAAATGCTTCTGAATTTGATTCCTCTATTGAGAGCATCCGCAATGGGTTTGTTAACTAGTATATATGTTAATTGTGTGTGTTAAGATTTAACAAATAAAATTGTATTTTTTGTGCCACAATGCTTGTGTGTTAGAGTGTGCTAAATGTAGTAGTGTGTTTGTATGGTTATCAAGTTTAGCAAAGAAGTTAACAAACAATAAGTGGGTCCTATCCCTATAAATTCAAATTTCAACCATAAAACATAAATGCCCACACTACTTTCTTTTTTGAAAACTTACCGTTAACTTGATTTACCGTTGCATTTTTCATTATTTTTCTATATATGTGTTGAACACCAAAGGTCAGAATAAAGGCAAAATAGGCAATGGAATTTCATGCTCTGAACATAATTCTTTTAAATGGGAAGTGGAGTGGTAGGAACATGGCCGTTGGCCTTTTCTTCATTACAGAAAAATGACGTTGGTGACATATAGTCATTGTAAAAGTTTTTATTATAGCCATTGTTTTGATACATTATTTTAAAGAGTTAACACACTCCTAACTAACCCATTGAGGTACTCATATATATACTAACACACTTTTAAGTTAACACACACTTGTAGGACTCATTTTTTATTCTAACACATACTTTAACAAACATTTTGATACACAAATATAACACACCCATTGCGGATGCTCTGAGTGCAGTTAAACTCATCAAACAAAACTCACAAAGGGTAATTATTCAGTGCTCATACAGAAGAACCCTTTCAAATTACTTGTACGTCCCAGGTGTATATTGGTTGGAATGTTGGTGAAACTTCATGAGGGGTTTATTTACTTTTTCATTTTTCTTTTCCCGACGGTCAAGGATGTCTGAGCCAACTTACGCGCATCTCAACTATTCCTCTCCCAGGTCCAGTCAAAGACAAGCCATTTACACCAGGACTAAGGAATTCACAAAAGATTTTTCGCTTGCAACCTGACCCCAAGAGATTGTCAAGTTTCGAACTCATAAAGTCTTGTTTTACAGCTCATCCCCGTTGCCACCCGACCTACCCCTCATACTTTTGTCATTTTTTTTTTCTTGATTTGTAGTGCCATACTTCACGAAATATGTGCTGTTATCATGAAGAATTCAAGGAGGGTTGAGTCTGGAGTAATCGGTTATGAATTTACTGATGCCCAACTAACCAGAACTAAATGTAATTTACAACAAGTTCTCCAAAAGGCCTAGCTGGACAGACAGAGTGATGCGTAAATGCCTTTAAAACATTTCCCATTACCTTTGTGTTGGTTCTGGACAACTACAGCTACCCTCTGCCATTTTCCACAAAAGGGTTTGACCAAAATTAAGGTTGTTGGGTATGGTTATTGCAAGGATTAAATCCATATCCATCACTTCAAGTTTTTTTCTTTGTATGGTGGTTTTTTTTTTTTTCTTTGTGTGTGTTTCTAGACTTCTGGGCAAGGGCAGAGAGACTCAGGCCCGTTCTTCTAAAGAAAATAAGTGTACTTATTTTTTGAACGGGCAGAAAGACTCAGGCCCTAACCCCACTTTGAATTTTTAATTTGCACCAACCCATTTTAGTAAACTAATGGTGGCAAATGGGCTTTCTCCTACATTCAAAATCCAGAAATCCCCGAACTCATTCTGTCATCCAGCATGATTATGGTGCCTAAGGGTGGTGATCCGTTATGAGCTTACTTTCACAAAGTTTACTACTCCCTCTGTCCCAAATTGCTTGATCTTTTCGGTTAAGATGCATGCAAAACTAATGTCTTAATGCGAATTTTCACACCATTTAAATATCTCATTAAGATGAAAAATTTGGTGTCATTTATTTTTAAAAATAAATCTCATAAGTACATTATTTATTTTGCATGCAAAATGCACAATTATCCAAAAAAATTGAGCAATTTGGGACGAAAGGAGTAACCATAAGACAACAAAAATGAGATTCAAGGTCAATCTTTGATTTAACAGCATTTTGGCAAACATCTGCAAATCCTACTTTTTTCTTTTGATAATGTCTGGGCCAACTTAATTCGCACAACTCGACTAATCTTGGGGCCCTAAAGTTACCGACGGAGCAAAGTCTCAAACTTTGACCACCAGGAGTTCGCTTGGGGTTGCCTGTGGATCCTACTTGTGTGGTACCGGCATTCTTGTCAGTCTAGGCCTCCCTTGTCGGATAATTAGAAGTAGATGCTAATAAAAACCTCAACCAATGCCCACACTTGGCATGTAAATTTGGTTACGCGCCAATGAATTGATTGGGCCAAATTTCAGGACAATTGGATTGGATCAAAATCGGGCTAGCCACAAAACCTAATGGAAGCGATGCAAGCTAAGTCAAAGCCCAACCCGGCCCAGTAGGAACCTGATGTAGACCAGTAAAGTCTGGCCCGTTTTACATACCGCATACGTAAGCACGCTCCATGAAGTTATTTCTGTTCTTGTTTCAGTCTTTTAATGTCCAAGATGTGAGAATTTACAATGATTGGGGAATTCTGGAAACAGTAGCAATATGCAAGAGAGAGAGAGAGAGAGAGAGAGAGAGAGAGAAGAGGAAACAAGTATAAAATGATCAAATGATGAATTGGAACGATTGAATAAACTCGAAAAACAGTTCCAAGGTAACACTTCCACAAATCACACTTTCCGGATAATTTTTTTATTTATTTTGGAATTCAAAATGGTTTTGGAAAACTATGCCAGATGTTTTTGAGCAACTCGGTTACAAAACAATTTTACCCGTGGGGTATCGATGCATATGAGTTTTCTACATAGCTGTGTGTGTACACCAAACCACAAAGGTCTGCCATCAAGAAAGTACTTCCGATGAGAAAAGGATCACACTGAATTAGTTTCTTAGCATTTTCAAAAAAAAAAATTAGTTTCTTAGCTGGTTGAAGGAGGCAAGAAAAATGACAAAGGCTACGCTGCAGACATTATGCAATCAATTGCTTGCTTGCAAATGCCAGTCATTGTAGCCTCAGGCCCATAAACCTGCAAAAAAAATTGAAATTGAGAGGTTTAACTTGCGGGTATGAAAGACATTAATAATACTAATTAGTAAAGATGATGATAAAAGAAAGGAGGGGGGGGGGGGGGGGGGGGGGGGGGGGGGAAATCTTCAGAAATGTCATTCTGAAGTGTGGAGTTCCAAACTCAAAACATACGTAGAAAGCAGAACAGAACTAAGGTTATCGAGAGTATTCGTCAACGATAAACTAAAATACTCAATTTGGAGTACCATCAACAATGCAAGTAACACAGAGATTACGTACCCCAATAATTCGTAGGCTAACTAGAGTCTGAGCCACAAGCAAGCACCTTTTACTTTCGGGAATGCTTTAATCAATAATTAAAGCAAAAGGCCAATCGGCATTTGCTATGGGCTTTCGGTTATGCACAAACTTAATCCCACGGAATCCGAGTAATTAATTTTGTCAATCAAAATTGTGAATGAATATAACCTACAGCAATTTGCAAATGGACTGATGGACATAAAGTTCCAAATTTTTGAAGAACTGAATTTGTAGATTTGTATGCCATTAGCTGCATTCACAAATGCAAATGCGAGCATGAGAATCTTGATACCTATGTATCCAAACTTATCTTCTTCTCCTCTTTATCTTATTACTCCGAATATTACTATTTGCTAGAAAAAATACCTCCAGGGGAACCCCCAGTTCCTCTCCCAAGGCACGCATCTTTGCCAACCCAGTCTGATAGTTGGGACCACCTCTTCGAACATAGATGTGCATTCTTGATGCTTTTAACTTGGATTCCTGTATGACATATATTGATATCAGTTTAGCATAGACTATTTACCAGAAGTAGGAAACTTCAAATAATTCAACTCAACACGACCTTCTCTCTGAGGGCCCGAATAATCCCATTGAAAGTTGCAGCAACGTCGGTGAAATTGGCAATACCTCCTCCAATTAGAAGGGCTCTCTTACGACCATCAGGGTCTGCCGTGGCACACTATGATTGATAACAAAGGGATGCTTATTTATTTTAAACATGCACTATCAGAATTTCTGTTTGAAACTTCGATACAAGGAAGAAGACTGATATCTTACATCAATAACAACTCTGGCATATTGCAGAACCTCCTCCTCATTTGGAGCTCCACTATACTCTGCATAATTACCAAGTTCTGAAGCATAACCCAAATCTCCAACCTGGTTAATTAGCATCATTAGTAAATAATAGCAAACCATTTAAAGGGCCTCACTTTGCATCTATGCAAGAAGAAATGGCAGATAGAAGGTGTATAAAAAGCACTTACTGTATCGGCATATATTACACTAGCACCACCTCCAGCTACCATTGTCCAAATGCGTCCTTTCGGGTTCAGCACGGTAAATTTCAGAGAGGCACTAGTCTGAAACATAAACATGATGAACCCAAATTCATGATTTCTGATACTGATAGTGCGAAGCAAACTCCATTTCCATAACTAAACTCTTCCATAGAATTGGAATAAACTAGGGCATAACATTAGCTCAGAAAATGATGGAGCTAACATGCTTATTTTCCCAACACACTTCATGCACTCAAGTAACATTCTTAAAATAACGCACGTGTTTATTGGAAAGATGTCTAGCCCCTGCAGACTGGGGCTTTACATGCGAAAGCCATATCAACAAGCCAATTTATGTATCAACTTTTTTTGGGTTTTAAACTTTTAACATAAAGGGCTTTATAAGCCGTTAGTTACTTTGTCCCTAGGTCAGGAGCCTCAGACTTACTACCTATATCCAAAAGCAAAACAACAGTCCATTTTCACACTTTGCTATAAAAATTAAAATCACCCAAGCTTACTGGAAGAATTATCAATACCAGCTTTTTCTGTTGCCCAGCAAATCATATATGTCAACTCATCATAGGAACTCTCTCATAAACATGAATGAATACGCACTTACCTTTTCGTCCAATGAGTTAATGAAGCTTTCTGTAGGACTCAGAACTCTTCCGAAGGGGAGAGGAAATTTTATGTTACCCCACCTGGGTGCATAAACATATCGATAGCATCACAACAGGGTGGTTTTAAAAGGAATATTTCACCAGTCAATATTTCTGATTAAACAGAGAAAGCATAATTCCCATCAAATGAAGAAGTTCACTTTTTGAAGTTCTTAAAGGCAGCAGTGTCATCCAACTCTCCCCTCATATCCAATGGGCATGGCTCCCCATTCACCAGGGTAAAGGGATTCATCTCAACGAAACTGAAATCCAGATCTACAGACAGAACAGACCAAATATCAGAACAAATATCATGTGGGCAATGTCAATGTTCTAAGAGAATGCTTTTTTTAAACAGAGCATTAACAGAAATGGAAATAATTCTAAATCCCTATCTTTGGTGACAAGGACCAATGAACACAATTATATCCCATTGCAAGTCAAATTAAATCTTAGACTGTAAACATCCCTCATGTTTTTGTATGCACTAAGTACTTCAATGTAGGGAGTTCTAAATTACATGAGCATGATTTCTTATATACTACAAGTCTTGGTGCGAGCAAAGATCATTTGATCTCCGAGTAGCACATACCTTTGAAAATACCAAATACAACGACACACTTTACTTAGTTGTGGGACAAGCTAGAACCTTTAGAGCATAGTTTATCATATTTAGGATAAAAAGCAAATAATAACTTCATCCCCAAATAATACGTACCTTGGAAAACAGCAAATACGCCAATTATGAAATCACCAATTTTACCTCGAACCTGAGTAAAAAAAAATGTATGATTATCATCCGGATATGAACTGAAAAAGAAATTAGATTTGCAAAAAATTGAAGCCTGAAAGTAGAAATGCAGAAACAAAGGACTTATTGGAAGACTGGAGCATTCAAAAGTCAACTAAAGACGGCAAACAAGAAACAGATAAAGAAATATGCTGCCTCTATTTACTTTTACGTTTTCAGCGAACATGGAAAACCTTGAAAAGATAATAACTTAAACCTGAAAAGCAAACCAACTTCAAGATTACTATTCCAAATATTTCAATCATGCCAGACTGTGTAAAGAATTGTAAGTAGTTCACAGTGCGATGTACACAATAAAAAAGTGGGGGTGTGGAAGAAGTTTCTATTTGAAAACCAATTCAAGTGCCGTAAAGTAAGAATATGTAAGAACTCACCTCCAGTGGAAGTGTCGCAATCAGAGGAGCACATGCCTCCAGCGTCATAGGTTTCTCAGTTGGAAGGAAGATAGTTTTTACCTGCAAGAATCACAAATTTGAATAAACGACATGTTTTCACTCTCAAAGCCAATTTATATGCAATCATTGATGAACTAGGAAACATAGACATGAACTTGAGAAGGTGAGACAGGCAGACAGCATGAAAGGATACAGAGGCTGTAACAATCCTAAAATCTTCAGGGGATGGCCATTAGTGACAAAGAAAATGTCTTAGCCAAACCGGGAATAGATTACATGCATGAATTATTAGTCCGACATTGGTGTGTCTTACTGTGTGCCAAAACAGCTGAAACGATTTAAGATAGAATGCCTTGAAGAGAACCCGTGCTAGCTATTTGATGACAGAAAGTCAGCCAAATAAAAAGTAGAATCCTACTAAACAACAAGAAGATATTCTATCAACTTACCTTATCCCAATTCTCTTCAATTTCAATACCTCCACATTCTGAAAAGCTAATGGTACAGCCGAGCCTGTCAGATACAATCGAAAGGTAGTATTCTTGGTCGTGGGGAACAAATGGTTCGACAATGAATGTGGTAATTGGTGCCTTGCAGCCACCCATCTCAACCTAGAGGATTTAGTTCACATGTAAGTAGAAAGGAATCACACGACTAAAAGTAACAGTTTGCAGTAGTCTTATTTTGCTGATCACCTCCACACCAAGGCGCGTTTTCACAAACTCAGCAACTTGAGCTAGATCTAAATTCAACGCCACCAACCCACTCTTCCCCCGCTTCCCAAACAACATATCAGGCTTGACAACCAATTTTGTTGATGAAAGCCATGGTTCTTTGTTTGTCAACTCTGTGAATTCTGTGGACTCATTCACCTGGGAAAAAAAGTAGTTTGAATGACAGCTTTATTGACACAGATAAAGAAACCACACAAAAATTCTTATCATAGGACAGTCTAACTAACATTTTACCAGCAAACTCAACATGATCCATTGATCTAAGACATAACTGGCAACAAAACTGCAACCGGTACCATAAAATAACTTAACAAGTATTTAACACCTCACTACGAAGAGTTGAATATTGTGAAAGTAACAGAAACGAAAGAACAAAAGAAAAAATTAGGAGCCATGTAGTTTGTTTACGCAAAGAGTTAAGTGGAAAATTGTGCTCTTCAAATATTCCAAAGTCTAATATTGTACTTTTCAGTAGAGTGACAAGTTCTATTTTCAACATTTCTATGTGTCTGTGAGTCCCAGATAATAAAAGTTACCCTTCCATTTTACTTCAATTCTCTAATTCAACCTCTATCAGCAACTGACTGATAGCTGAAGAAAATAAAATCAGATTCAATAATTCTATAATGCATGTGTACTCATGAATTATTGCATTTCCCAGAGTCCACACTAATACTTGAAAAATCTTATTCCTAAAATGATCTTGTTGACCTTGAGTCTCCCCATTATGCTAAATCATTTTCACTTGTCAATCCCATCTTATCTGTTTACCTATCTTAGACTTGCAATCTTATTACCTTTTCTAGCGGACCATGCAACTATGAGTAGGAAGCATCAATCTCAAATTCGAGCTAAATATTTTTTGGTAACTACTTTTAAAATTGCTATGTCAAAAAGCTTAAAAGCGGAGTCCAGACACGGGAGCAAACTGACTGAAGGAGAAGGAATGACCTACAAATGCATCAAAATTTCTTGAAAAATAGCTCCCCCCCTCCCATCCTTGGAACCCAGGACACAACCAAAAGGGCTGCCTCTCAGCTCTGCTTCACCTCTGGGCTTTCATATGGGGGCTCAACTTCCTAACTCAAGTTTTTTAAGTTGATGTGGTCTGTAAACCCTGAATTAGGAGAGCAAGCCTCGCCTCTGGACCTTTTCCCCGCATGGAGACAGCGTCGCAGGTTTTGTATGGCATGCGGAATGGTTACCGCAGAGGCCCTGAACTTGCTAGCTATTTAGTTCCAGACTAGCAAAACATCCAACACCCATCAACTTTCACCGAATGTGTTTAAGTGACTAAAACTAGTGCGTAGATTCCGGGGTTTGCCTCTGGTTGTTATGGTAATGCATCGGTGATGGTGTTGGTTTTAAATTTTTAGTACACAGATGATAGATAAAGTTACGATTTGGATACATCATACAAGAACAAAGGTCAACTTAAAGCGAAATTGCTTGTACTTCCTAAAGCAAAGACAAAATAAAAAGTACTACGAAAATTGCCATCTCAAAAAGCCTCAAAAGCAGAGTTCACACAAGGGAGCTAATTCACTGAAGCCTGAAGGAATGATGAAAATCAACAGCAATGCGACAAAAAATTAAAAACATAAAAATGCATAAAGAAATCACAACAGTTCGAAGTATACGAGCTGACAAAAACATTCGTAGAGAGTAGTAGTGATTAGGTATACCTGAGCAGAGCAGATCTGGAGATCAATCCCTGCGATCCTCTTCAAGTGCTCCTTGAGAATCCTTTTGGAATCGTACTCTCTTATCTTCTTCCGCGCCATTTCACCTCGATAGACTATTGCTCTTCAAGAATTCTCCGAGGGAAAATACTCCACCTGGATTGAACGATCTTTACGGCGGTATAAACCAGTTTTATAAAGAGGGAAAGAAATTGAGATCTGATTCCGACGGAGGATTGCTTTGAAGGAAGAAAATGGACTTACCGAACTCAACAGCAGGCGACAGAGAGAGAGAGAGAGATGATGTGAGGTGTTGATGTGGTTGGTGGGCTACTTAAATCCAACGTGGATGGCACCTCAACAATGCTAGTCCACTGCACATCACGTGGGCCTATCTAGGCTCCATATAAAATTTGGAACTTTTTTTTTTTTTTTTTTGACAAGTCGAAAAAATTTTTGGAACTTAAAAAAAGAAAAGGAAAAAAAAAATCTTTGTATTGTTTGGTTGGAAGAGAAAAAGAGAAGAAAATAACAATTTTAAATTTTGAGAATAATAAATTTTTCCACTCGTTTTATTTTATTTTCCTTTCTTTTCTTTTTCACATATTCCAAACAGAGCCAGTTTCGCTCCTATAAAGTAACGAAGGTCTCATAAAAAAATATTTTAAAATTCATAAATATTTTTTAATATTTTTGTGAAATTTGAAATAGGTCTCACGTAGCATGCAGTGAATCTGTGCGATGAACATGTGCGGTGGGCCTCAACTCAGTGCACCCAAATCTCAAAAAAGAAAGAGAGTGGTAGAAGGATCATGGCTTGTGCTATCCTACTTCTCTAGTGGTTAGATGGCGTTGGCCGGCAATCCGGTCAGACAAGAAATTATTCAATGTCTCTGGGCAAAGTTGAGAACGAATTTAAATTACACATTATTATTGTAGAGTCAACACAGTTGAGGGTGAAGTCTACACATTTAGGGGTGGACTCCACACAGACAAGTGGTCTAGATTTATGCTCAACTTTGCCCGAGGAGAATTGGATACGGAGTATCTTCTTATTGTCCGACTGGGAATCATCTTTTATTTTATCTACTTTTTTATTATTATCAACAATCAGCTTTTATCTATTTTATCTGTTTAGGAGTATTTTAAATAAAAAGTCTTCACTCCGGGAAATTATTAGGTGCTCCTGGCGGTGCCTCGGTATCTTTCTCCACCACACATCAATGTGAAGTCCAAGATTAAGTGTATGAATTTCACGAAAATGTGTGTTGAAACCGGGTGTTAAGGCATCACGTGGCGGTGTCCCAGGACCATTGAATGTGTGTTTTAAGGATGTGTTCTTAGCATTGCTATATTCAACAAAACTCACTTGGCATTGTGAAAAAAACAACTAAAAACTATATTTTTTAAGAACAAAGTAAATCATAAATCCATGTTATTACTTAAGCAATCTTAATTCCATTGGTCCAAAATACCATGACAATGCCATAGCTGACCGAAATCCTTTTAGTATGAGTAACAACTGTGTGTGTGTCATTGGCTTGTGAAAACAAAACCGTGGACTCCCATTAAAACATCCAGAAGGGGACCTTCCCTGTCCTCACCTTTTCTTCGCGGATGAGCTAGTGCTTAATTTTTGCTAAAGCCACTAATGAAAACTGTGTGACCATTTCTTCTATCCTGGACAAGTTTTGTGCCCTCTTTGGCCAAAAAGTTAGCCTTTATAAGGTTCTGGTCTCCAAGAACAACCACGGAAGAAGATAGACTTGATCTATCCTCTATTCTCGGTATCCCCGGCCCATACCAATCATTTTGCTAACTACCTTGGTTGTCCTATCCACGTCTCTGAACGAAATATGCATTTGTTTCAACTTATCGTTGACAAAATTGGAAAGAAGCTTTATGGGAAGTAAGAGAAATGTGCATGTTATGAAGTCTATGATTGTTTCGCACTGCGGATAGTACATATGGCGCTCAGATTATGTCAGGAATGAAGTACGCGCATAGTTAGCAATTGTGTCCGGCCAAAGTTGCTTGAGCCGAATTAAATTTGCTCAGTATACCAGTTATTTGCAGGGAGTTCTTGCCAAGGACGACACAGATATTAGAGCTTGCTGAAGCTCATGGAGAAATGTGAAAATTTCTGATGCTAACAGGCTGCTTGGCTTGGAATGGAAGGTTACCCCTCGAATTTTTACCTCTGCTGGATCTTTGAATTATTATTATTTTTTAATCTGGTCTTTGGTTTTGTTGTCTCTGGTTGTTTTGGCAGCCAATTGTTTTTCTTCATGAAGCTTTCTTTGTTTCGTTTTTTTAATGCATCTTTGTGCTGGGATATGCCCTTTTGAACCTGTAATCTGTTTCGGTTTCAACAAATTAAACTTACCGGGGGGAATTTTTTTTTACTCAAGTAGCCTTCGCCTTACCGTTTGATTGATCGAATAAAGTGACGAAATGACAAAAATTGCAGCTGGCGCTTGAAAATAACAATTGAGAACTATTAGAGATCCTTTGCGGTTGTAATTAGGGTGATACAGCCACAAAGTTGGACCAGATGTAAAGGCTCAGAAACTCGTTGAGACAAGAAATTCCAAAGTTTCATGCTTTAAGTGCTGATGGGAAAGACACTGTTCTAAAATATGTGTTCTGTCTTAGAGCTTATGAGTGTTGCTGAAAAGGCTTAAGGCTAAACGAGAATAAACGTCTCAGTGGTAACATCAGAAACCCTAAGAGGTTATGGTAAGAATGAATTACGGTGAGTTGTCGAGAATAGGTATAATTGTTGCTGTGAGCTGAAAGAACGAAAAGCTGATTTGACTTTGCTGTTGCAATTTGCAACATTTGGACATTTTCAATGCTAGATGGTAATTTTTCTGTCTTTGCGGTTGTGGCGGCGCCTGCAAAAGGCTAAAAGATGCGGGATTATGACTAGAGACTTTTAGAGTCACTATATAATCCTTAATACTGAATAGAACTTGTTGGTGAAGATGAACAGCGTTATTTTGCGTTATTAATAAAGTTGGCTACTTTATTTTCTCATTGAACAGAGCTTCAACGATGATGTGCGGTGTGATGATTTCCCAACAGTCATACGTTGTTCGTCGCCTGCACAAGTCATGATAAAGACATAACTTAAGAAGACTGGACAACATGTTTTGGTTTACAACCTAATAGCCTAACATGGCTTAGAAAGTTTGAAAGTACAAATTCTTACCAACGTTTCTGCTGTAGGAGTTGCTTGAGGGACAGTGTGTACGGTTGGACAGCGTTTGAAGTTCACGAAGGAAGCTGATGGGTTAATCTTTTCATGTATGAGGTCAAGGAGTTCTTGGTTATGGGTGGTCTGTGGACTGTGGTGATTGCTTCATCATCTACTTATGGCAAAGGACTAGGTTCGTCGGGCATCCCCACATGGTAGGCATCCTCATAGAATCGTTGGGCCACACTGGTAAGACCACTCATATTAGATAGGCATCAACGAACAGATCATAGTCACCAAAAATATCGTGCTTTTGAAATTCGACTAAACTCGGCTCAATAAGCTCCCAGTTAGTTGGATGCTATTGGAAAGAGAGTACAAACATTAGACCATGGAATCCTATTCTGAGGATGGCAACCGAGGCTTCATGTTTGAACTGGATTGTATGCGCGCGTTAGACAAACCACATGTTATATGAAACCTTCGACTCATTACCCTTGGAGAGTTGGAAGAATGACGAGGCTGTGGTTTGGTTCGCTACAGCCTACAGAATTGATGAAGTCCTAGGCTGTGGTATACTGGTATTCATTCTTCGCACTTCGTAGAATATCGAGTTTCGTACTCATTTCATTACCTTCCCGTTATCTCTTCTAAAGCTTGTATGTTGCTTAAACCGAAACGCCTCTCTGCCTGTCTCTCTGAGTTTCTACTACTAAGTAGCACCTCTGCTGTTCAATCATAGAATCGATTCTGAAAAATCTGACAAACCAAGCAAAACATAGCCTTAAGTCTGAACCAATTGGGGTTGGATACATTAGAGCTGTGCTACGTGCACAGCAAGCTGTGCACGAATCATTTCTGGATACATTAATCAATTAATTTTTTCCATTGAGCTCGGTCGAGGGCCTTGGATGTTACTTCACATGAACATTGATGTCAAGGGCTTTAGTGCTGTCTTCAGTGTAGCATGTTGCCTTCAATGTGCCACACATGTTCGACAAGAGAATGAATAAAACACTGTTAAAGCCACAACTCCTCACAACATACATATTCCACCAAATTCTAATATGCTGCTTCTTATTATTCCGCTCCAACAACTGGAACACTTGAGTTCTCGTATCAATCCATGTAGTTTAGAACTTAACTTCTTTCTTTTTTCCGTACGTCTTTGAAGAAGTTGGTTTTTTTGGTGGAATTCTTTAAATTTTTTCCAGAAGTTTTGTACTTCCAGATTATTTGTCTCTTGTTGCATGGAGAAGTTGGCTTGAAAATAGAACATAGCATAATGGATTTGTTGGCCTATCTTAGTCCAGGTTTGCTTGAATACTCAACCATAAGTCGACGAGGATGGCATTTTTTAGGTAAGTGAAAAGACCAGAAAAACAACTGTGAAGCTTATAAGAATGAAAGGTACTGTGGCGTACCACTGCTGTGCTTATCGTCTGTGGTGGAACATATGATGCTGATTTTAGGATAGCAGTGATTTTCCTTCAAAACTACGTTGGCTTCTCTCAATCGAATTTTATGTTGTTTTGCTGATCCACCTTATTTGAACTGTATCTCAATCCACAAAGGATGGGAGCTTTCAAAAGAAATGGAAAAAACGCAACGGAATGTCTACTTTTGTCCCCCCGATACAAATCAAGAACCATGATCTTTTCATTGTATCGCCATAACTCTTTTTAAGATGTAGTAAGATGTTTTCAGTGCAATGCTTGTATTGTTGTAAATCTGATTACGCAGACATTCATTCATTCGGTGCTCTACCCAATCATGTACCCTTCGCGCCTAAGTTTTCATTCAAACTTCCAGGAATCTAGAGTCTCATCCTAGAAAGGCCGAACGGGGGTGGAATCTTGAGCTCTTAAAGATCGTCGCATGCGGTGCTTGTAGCAGAAAGTCCCTCAACACAAATTTTCAATTCTGATTTCCAGTATCCTTTTCAGGATTTTCAATTAGACAACCGTATGGTTTTGTTCTCACTTAGAGACTATGGCCGTGGGTGGAGGAAAGGGGAGGGACACATGGTCAAATGTCACCTGCTATGCCATTTCATTGAGCAAGAAACTGATGAAGTGGTATGCTAGCTCCATGTAGAACAAGGAGGAAATTCTTATCGGCTATCGAAACTATGCCATCGAGAAAATCATGTTGCTTTCCGCGGGGCACGAAAATAGAACTGCTGCCATGATTTGGATTTCTTCCCTTGAACTGTATTTGAGCTTTCTGTTTACCTCTGAAATGATTTTGTTTGACATTTCTGGCTCGCTTTCGTTGGATTATTTCTTGACCCATTGCCTTCTTTTCGGTTTCTTACCCTCTTTTTTCTTCGTCCTAACACACAAACGTGCAATTCGCAGTGATAAGACTAGAACCCAAACATTTTAACCGATAAGGGAGTGTCACGACTGCTAGGCAACCCCATGGTTTTGTATTGTAATGGGAATTTTTTTTTTTTTTTTTTGTCATACTGCAATAGTTTTCCTACTGGTAAATAACAAACTACATGATCTAGCCTCTAAACGTTTAATTGAATCTATTATATTCCTAGAAAGTAATTTTTATGAAATTGAAAAATTCATATTGTTATACTTTGTCTCACATCGTTCATTTAAATCACCCAAGTTTGATTAATATATTCTAGAGGCTTCTCCAACTATAGCTAATTAGTTTTAGATTGAAACCCTCCAAAAAAAAAATGTAACACATATTAATGTAATTTTCAAGCAATTGTCTTTTTTCTCTCTCTCCAATTTCATTCTAATACGCTATGTATATATTGTATAACAATGGATTATTAACCTTCTTTCTTGTAATTAAAATTGAAGTCATTTTTAATTTTAAATGAGCTCAAAACTCGAATAACCAAGTTTTGTTATGTTCGAGCTCGGTTCGTTTACTAAACGGGTCAAAAATTGGAACTTGAGCTTAGCTTGGCTATAAATGAGCCAAACCGATTTATTTTGCAAAATGAGCCTAAATTTGGAGTGTCAAGCTCGGTTTGTTTACCAAACGAGGTAAAAAAAATTCGACCTCGAATATTAAACGAGTCAAGCTCAGCAAAGCCCTAACAAACTGAGCCTGTTAGCAAGGAGCTTGATTCTTTTACCGCCCCAAGAGTGTTTATATGTCTTCCCGCCACACTTATCCACCTAAAAGCTTTCTTTCCCGCCTACCCCAAGGGCGTTCCCGTCAATATAAACGTCGGTTTCGATATCCAACGAGGACAAAAAGGTAACTTCGCCTCACAAAAAGCGGTGGCATCCCGAGTAATTTCTCGTACTATCTTGCCTTGTTACAGAACGGCTTTCGCTATAAAACCCCGGGTTCCAGAAAATCGAAATCCATATTTCCTCATTCTCTCCCTCCCTCCCCCCCCCCCCCCCTCTCTCTCTCTCTTCGACGCCTCTTCTCCCTCTCTCGCTACCCTTCCTCTCTCGCGTTCTACCACTCTCCTCCGCATTGCCTTCTCTCTCTCGCTCTTCGAGAGTTTCTTCTCGTTCTTCGAAGTTCATCTCAACTCCGCACCAATCTCCAAAATGCTCTTCCGGCTATGATTCCTCCATTTTCCGCCGTGCGATCACTTCAATCTTCGTTTGAAAGCCTTCCAAGCCCTAACCCTAGTTTTCTCCTCTCCAGCGGCGCCTCACCGACCCCTATTTAGAAACCGAACTTCAGAAATTCACGCTCTGAGATCTGAACACCACTCGCCGCTCGAGGAGGAAATGTAAGTTTTTTCCTCGCGTTTTGCTTTGATTTTGGCCGTCCTTTCTGTTTCCCCAACTTCGAGAAACCCTTATTTTGCTTGATATCTGGAATTTGCATGAATTTATCGAAACTTTTTTAAGGGGTCTATTTTGAGCCTAAGTGTTTTCCTCGTGTTTTACTTCGATTTAGGCTGTCCTTGTTGTTACCCCAACTTCGAGAAACCCTAAATTTGCTTAATACCTGGAATTTGCATTAATTTATCGAGATTTTTATTTTCGTCTATTTCGAGCGCAAGTTTTTTCCTTGTAATCTCTCTTTGATTTAGGTAGTTCTTGTTGTTTCCTCAACTCCGAGAAACCCTAATATCACATGATATCTTGGATTTGCATGAATTTATCGTGATTTTCATTTTTGTCTATTTTGAGCATAAGTTGTTTCTCCTCGTGTTTTGCTCTGATTTAGGCAGTTCTTGTTGTTTCCCCAACTTCGAGAAACCCTAATTTTGCTTAATATCTGGAATTCACGTGGATGTGTCAAAATTTTGTTGTTGTCGATGTTGAGCATTTTAGGTTTTGTTTATGGTTGTTTGTGTTTGTTTGATTTTGAAGTTGCAGAGACTCGAAGTTGAACCCTAGTTTCTGAAATTTGTGGCGGTGATTATTGGTTTGAGGATTCCTTATGTAACACCTTAAAAAAGTGAGTGCAATTGCTGTTTCTCTGTGTGGTTTCATGAACTGTTTTCACGTTTCTTGCTCATGCAATTGAATCGTTAACAGTATGGATAAACTATAGAAACTTAAATAATTTAAAATTTCATCGACTGGAAAAAAAAATTAAATTGATAGTAGATGTAAAATTGAAATATAAATTTAGGAGCAAGACGAGAACAAACTTGGACCTGAACCCAAGATGATATACGCTCGTTTTTTCTTGTTTTGATAGCATTCACCGTGTCTGTGTATGAAAGGAGTTATCTCATAGTTCTTATCTTTCAGATTAAACCAGCTCAGTTTATACTGAAAAGGTATGTCATGGAAGTTGTTATTATCTCATATTTCCTTATTTTGTGACATTGTTTCTTCTTTTCCTCCTCTCATGATTCTAAGTACATTCAAAGAAGGAAGTGTTTAATCAGAACTTCATAACACAGATTTCCATAATGTTCCAACTGTTGTGCTGTGAATAAATTTTTTGAACAAAACATGAATATAATTGAACCTGATTCCATTTGATTCTGGTTTTGATAACAAATGATATTATTGCTTCAGTTTATACGACATTTTGCGTTCGTTAGTTTTTGTTTGGGTGATATATGACATTGCCTCTTCTTTCCCTTTCATGATATAGAAGTACATTTGAGAAAAATGTTAAATCAGCACTGAATCACCGAATCAGATTGGTTTATAAAGAGAACAGAAAGAAAGTTGGAAGTGAACCCCCAATGATTCAACTCTAATTGTGTTTCTGTTTGGATAATTAAGGGGTAGTACAGTTCTGGGTTCTACTCCCAATTTTCATCTGCGTATCAGTGTAGGGAAGGATTTTGACGTTGCTTCTTCATTTCCTTTCGTGGTTCCATGTACACCCAATGAGGAAAAAGTTAAATCAGAACTAAACCACCACTCCAGGACCACAAGAAGTAGATTGATGAATCCATGCTAGTGCTCCCTTGTTGTAAGTTGACCCCCCTTTTTTTGTGCAGACCAGATCTAGGCTCATTAAACAGGAGATGACAGAGAACAGAAATGGGAATGCCCTGCCTGCAAATGGGAAGGCTCATGGGGCGGGGAGTGTTTACACTATTAATTTGGTGGGCTTTAGTACACGGTTGAAGGCCCTTTACTCGAACTGGCGCGAACACAACGCTGAGTTCTGGGGATCTTCTGATGTCCTTGCAGTTGCTACGCCTCCTGCTTCTGAAGATCTGCGTTACCTTAAATCGTCTGCTCTTAATATTTGGTTGCTTGGTTATGAGTTCCCGGAGACAATAATGATATTCATGAACAAGCAGATCCATTTCTTGTGTAGCCCGAAGAAGGCTTCTTTGCTTGAAGCTGTGAAGAAGGCTGCAGTGGAGGCTGTGGGTGTGGAAGTTGTCATGCATGTGAAGGCAAGGAATGATGATGGGACTGCACAGATGGACGCCATACTCCTTGCCATCCGTGCTCAGTCAAAATCGGATCCTATTGTTGGGTATATAGCAAGAGAGGCCCCTGAGGGTATTCTTCTGGAGACCTGGGCTGAGAAGCTGAAGAACTCAAATCTTCGGCTTGCTGATATTACCAATGGGTTTTCTGACCTGTTTGCTGTAAAGGACCATGATGAGGTCACTAATGTGAAAAAGGCTGCATTTTTGACTGCCAGTGTGATGAAGAATTTTGTGGTTCCAAAACTAGAAAAGTTCATTGATGAGGAGAAAAAAGTTGCACATTCTGCATTGATGGATGAAACTGAGAAGGCCATACTAGATCCTACTAAAATTAAGGTGAAATTGAAGGCTGACAATGTGGATATCTGCTACCCTCCAATCTTTCAGAGTGGTGGGAACTTTGATCTCCGGCCGAGTGCTTCAAGTGATGATGAGTTTCTGTACTACGATTCTGCCAGTGTGATCATTTGTGCTGTTGGATCTCGATATAGCAGCTACTGTTCTAATGTTGCCAGGACTTATCTTATTGATTCCACTGAGACACAGAGCAAGGCGTACGACGTTCTACTCAGGGCTCATGAAGCAGCAATTGGTGCTTTGAATCCTGGGAACAAAGTTAGTGCTGTGTATCAAGCTGCCCTCTCTGTGGTCGAGAGGGACACTCCTGATTTAGTTGCAAACTTGACAAAATCTGCTGGGACAGGAATTGGGTTGGAGTTCCGCGAGTCGGGATTTAGTCTTAATGCCAAGAATGACCGTGTGTTGAAACCGGGCATGGTTTTTAATGTGACACTAGGTTTCCAGAACCTGCAAGCACAGACCAAGAACCCAAAGAGCCAGAATTTTTCTTTGTTGCTTGCGGATACTGTGATTGTTACGGAGAAGGGCCATGAAGTGGCAACTGTGTTGAGCTCTAAGTCTACTAAGGATGTGGCTTATTCCTTTAATGAGGATGAGGAAGAGGAGGAACTGCCAAAGGTGAAATCCAAGGCTGGCACAGAAAACTTGTATTCCAAGGCAACACTCAGGTCAGACAACAATGAGATATCAAAGGAAGAGCTCCGAAGGCAGCACCAGGCGGAACTTGCTCGCCAGAAGAATGAAGAAACCGCCAGACGTCTCGCCGGTGGGGGGTCAGTAAATGGAGATAAGCGTGGTGCTTCCAAGAATTCGAGCGATTTAATTGCTTATAAGAGTGTCAATGACCTCCCCCCTCCTAGAGATTTGATGATTCAGATTGACCAGAAAAATGAGGCCATCCTCTTACCTGTATATGGCAGCATGGTGCCTTTTCATGTTGCTACAGTGAAGACCGTGTCCAGCCAGCAGGACACCAATCGAAGTTGCTATATCCGAATAATATTTAATGTTCCTGGCACCCCATTTAATCCTCATGATGCACACTCTTTGAAGCATCAGGGGGCAATATTTCTGAAAGAGGTTTCATTTCGGTCCAAGGACCCAAGGCACATAAGCGAAGTGGTGCAGCAGATTAAAACACTTAGGCGGAATGTTTTGGCTAGGGAGTCTGAGAGAGCAGAGCGGGCTACTTTGGTTTCTCAGGAGAAGCTTGTAATTGGAGGGAACAAGTTTAAGCCTATAAGGTTGATTGACCTTTGGATCCGTCCCACTTTCGGCGGTCGTGCAAGAAAGCTGAGTGGTACTTTAGAAGCACACTCGAATGGGTTTCGGTATTCAACCTCAAGGCCGGACGAGCGTGTTGACATCGTGTTTGGAAACATTAAGCATGCATTCTTCCAGCCAGCAGAGAAGGAAATGATCACCCTCCTTCACTTCCATTTGCACAACCACATAATGGTTGGAAACAAGAAAACTAAGGATGTGCAGTTCTATGTTGAGGTGATGGATGTGGTTCAGACCCTTGGGGGTGGAAAGAGATCTGCCTACGACCCTGATGAGATTGAGGAAGAACAACGGGAAAGGGACCGGAAAAATAAAATCAACTTGGATTTCCAGAATTTTGTCAACAGGGTGAATGATCTCTGGGGACAAAGCCAATTCAAAGGGCTTGACCTTGAGTTCGATCAACCTTTAAGGGAACTTGGTTTTTATGGAGTTCCATATAAGGCCTCGGCTTTCATTGTCCCAACTTCAAGTTGTTTGGTTGAGCTGATAGAAAATCCTTTCCTTGTGGTCACTCTGAGTGAGATCGAAATTGTGAATTTAGAAAGAGTGGGTCTTGGACAGAAAAACTTCGACATGGCTATTGTGTTTAAGGACTTTAAGCGTGATGTGCTTCGGATTGATTCTATTCCTTCGACTTCACTCGATGGGATCAAGGAATGGCTTGATACAACAGACCTCAAGTACTATGAAAGCAGGCTGAACCTGAACTGGCGTCCGATATTGAAGACTATCACTGATGACCCCGAGAGATTTTTGGAAGATGGGGGATGGGAGTTTTTGAATTTGGAGGCTAGCGACTCGGATTCTGATAACTCGGAGGAGTCAGACCAGGGTTATGAACCGTCAGATGCTGAGCCTGATTCGGTGTCTGAGGATGAGGAATCCGACAGTGCGTCATTGGTGGAGTCTGAAGATGATGATGAGGAAGAGGACTCGGAGGAAGCATCAGAGGAAGAGAAGGGGAAGACGTGGGAAGAGCTGGAGAGGGAAGCGAGTAATGCAGACAGGGAGAAAGGGGATGAATCAGACAGTGAGGAGGAGAGGAAGCGAAGGAAGATGAAGGCTTTTGGCAAGTCAAGGGCCGGTCCAAGTAGCGCTGCTCCCAAACGGGCAAAGATGCGGAGGTAGATTCTAGGGGAGATCTCTTGTTTTCAAGTAAGGTTTTCTAGTTTATGCAGCAGTAGTTATCTATGTTATCAATATTCAGCTCTTACAAGTTATTTTAAGGGTTACTTTCCCTTTTTTTGGTCCTTTTCTCGTGTTTTAGGTGATCTACTGGATGTTAACATGACAGATTGCGCTTGTAAATTTGGTAGCATTTGTTTTTGCCTAAAAGGGTTTCGCTTTACTCTTGTGAGTTCTTATTGGGTTCTTGAGCTTTGCCTTCTTTAGTTGGTAGTTCATTTAGTTGGTGGTTCATTTACAAGTGGTAATGTTGATTCTCTCTCTCTCTCTCTCTCTCTCTCTCTCTCTCTCTTTCTCTCTGATACTGCGTCGTGTTACTCGATGGCGATAGACAAATCTAAAATCTTTTTCCATCGTTGGTCTTGAAGATTGGAAGCAGATTTTCAGTTAACGAGCAAAATGGCTGTATATTTACAACTAAGTACCCCCTTTCCATTTCTTTTTCTGTTTACTGGTCTGTTTCTTTTCCAAGTTCCACTGTCTTCTGATCTCTCCCAGAAACAATGCGGCGGAGGGAAAGTTCTGCTGCTTTCTTACATCAGATAAAAGCGTTGATACAGATTGACGGAGGGAGAAACATCCCTGTCGTTTCGAGCATTGTATCTGCATGTCATGCATAGGTTATGAATGGCTCTTGTGTTTTTTCCCCCCCCCCAATATATTGGGAAATAAAGATGAGTTCATGCTGCATTGCATAGATGTGTTGAATTTGATTTTATGAAAGCATTGTTGACTTGGATACAATTCATTATGAGTTGGTTGGGCATTACAAGATTCTTTCAGCTTGCGGTTCGACTTTCATTCACGTGCTATCAATCCCGATGTTGGTTCAACCTATATGGGATTTTGTCGGCGGGACTTGGCTCCCGCTTAACGACCGTGGAATTAATTCTCTGGATTAATTGTTCCATTCCGTTGGATACACACTTACAAAAGAACGACTAGCCATCGTGAATTTGTAAGATTGTTTTTGGGTGTACGATTTCTCGAATTCGATCGTAAAATGCATGCCTTGGTGTAGGTTAGTCATTTAAACAACTGGGGTTGCTTTACCAGCGATCTGCACCATAGTACCATGTTTAGGGCAAGGATAATATCCCAAATTTTTTTCCCACATTATCCTTAAACTATAGTACCATCCCAAAATATGTTGCCCTGATTCAGCAGTAATGTTCGTGTCATTGTTAATGTTCCGTTTTGCTAAGTACTTATTTTTTGAATCAAATGTGATGTATTGTGAGAGGATGACCTATCTCGTAAAGGAAAAAATAAGAACTTTAACGGAACGGAAGGCCCAGTGTATCCGTAGCTTACAAAGATGTAAGATGAAAAATGGAAACTGAACTTGTATTTTCCTATTTGAAGGAAATCTGATGAACATACTTCATAAACTTCTAGATACTTTCTTCCTGCAATCATTTGTTTGGGGCAAATCCAAAATTATGAACTAAAACGGTTTCAAAATTTTAGCAAGAGTTGTAAACTACACATTTTTTGTATGAAAATAATTGGGAGACTTATTGTTTTTTGAAGATGATAAACTTGAGATTTTATACATTCATAAGTAAGCTGCGATCGATTTAATCTCGTGTAAAATACGACCAAACGTTTTTTTTTTATTTTATTGCGGAGTATATGATTGATTTATTTTTCATTTAGTTACAAGATGGAACGAAATATTGTACTCATGAGCATTAGAAGATAAAAATATCATATTCCGAGTGTATTCTTGGGCGATAGTACAAACTTTATGAGATCAAATTTGTTAACCCTACTTGACTACACACGGCTCTACGCTTGCATTTTTGTTTGTATATCATATCGTGTTACGGGCGCATCGTGGGAAGATGCATCCGTAGAATACGCATTGGACAAGGAGAAACTCATAATCTTTGCAACTAAAGGAGGTACACAAATGAATGGAGTATGGTTAATAGGTGATCCATTGATTTTTTTTTCCCATTAGGTTTTGTAGGATAGAACGAAATGTTGTAGTCATGAACATTAGAAGATAAGAATTTATATTCTGATTGTGATTTCGGGGCAATTTTATAACCTTTTGTCAAATGAATGGGGCTGGCTGTAGCACAAATTTGTTAAAAAGATTGAATCATATTATCTCTATCGACTAGTAATTGCCCATTGCTTTCTAAATATAGTCTAAATGAAGTATCAAACCCCATTTTTATGAAGTTTTGTGTGTGTGGATACAACGGTTCTTTTTAGCGCCATATGAGATGAGTCTCGGATATGCGTATGGTCCCACCTCATGCGAGAGGAGCATAACAAATAATCGTGAATTAGAAAAAATTTCCTTCTCCCAACAAAATCAACTTCTCAAAAAATTTCATTTTAAGAATAAGCTTCAAACATAGTTCATCTAACCAAGTTCATAAAATAGCCTAACACAACAAAGATAACCAAATCTATTTAATTCCATTAATTGCATTCAGGGACCTAGAAAAATAGAAAAGCAAAATAGTTCTAAGATTACATATTACCAAGTAAGGAGTAGAGTTTGAAGCTCTCTCTGCCCAAAAGGCTCCAACAAAAAAACCTACAATCTGATAGATCATGAAACTTCAAATCATCTAAACCAACAGCTCAAGTTGTATTGAACAATAATTTTGTTCTCTTACCTATTAGTTAAAAAGAAAAAGAATCCGACGCGAAGAATTACTATTGGCCACAAAGAATTACTCGTGGCCACAAAGAATTACTTTGGCCGTGAAGCATTACTCCTGGCCGTGAAGAATTACTTTTGGCAGCACAAAATTACTCTTGGCAGCACAGAATTGCGAGACCATAAAGTAATTCGATGTGGCAACGTGCAATTCGATACGGCCAAAAGCAATTCGATGCGGCCAAGAGTAGTTTGTAGCAGCTATGTGCAATTCGATGCGGCCAAGTACAATTCGACGCAGCCAAGAGTAATTTGTAGCGGTCAAGTGAAATTCAATGCGGCCAAGTACAATTCGAAAGGGCCAAGAGTAATTCGATGCCGAAAATCCTATACGTACCGACCAAAAATATAGGGAAATCGTACCGACGGCCGCGCGCGGCCATTTCCGGCCACCGGACGGCCGATCCGAGCTGTCCAATTTTTTTTTTTAAAAAAACCGAGGGGCCCCGCGCGGGAATCAACGGGATCTGATGTGTGTAGGGTGCTTGATCTAAACACCCTATTTTTCGTGTATATATGTAAATGCTCGGATCGAACGGCCGGAGACGGCCGCACGCGGCCGTCGGTAGGAAACGGTCGGTGCAAATAGCACCACTCAATTCGATGCAACCAAGTGCAATTCGATGTGGCCAAAAGTAATTCTTAGCCAAGAGCAATTCATTGTGGCCAAGAGTAATTCTTCGTGGCCAGGAGTATTGCAGCCAAATGTAATATTTTGCGGGCAAGAGTAATTCATCGCGGTCAGGAGTAATTCTTTGCGGTTAGGAGTAATTTTTTGTGAACTTCTAATCTCAGTCATTGGATTCAATGGTTGAGATGGAGAGTCTTTTTTGTGTTCCCGAAATGCTCTCTTATATATTCTTCAAATTAGCACAGAATCTGAAAAAATTTGGTATTTTTCTCTTCTTTTTTTGAAAAATCACAGAAACATTAATGTGTAATTGTTTGGAGTAAATAAACCCACACGGCAATTGTGTAATAAACCCAAACAGCTTCCTCCGTGTGGTTAGGAGAAGAAGGTCTTGGTTGGTCAGGCTGGTGTACCCAAACCCCTATTATCTCTGTACTTTGTGTTATGAGTTAATGAAATTTTTTTGCTGATAAAAAAGAAAAAAAGAAAAAAAAGCCAAATTTTCTCAAAGAATATGCTTTATCAATTCTGTGCAAATAAAAAACACAGAAATTAAAACTTTCTAGACCTCCAACTATGCACCTGAAATCATGGAATCTGGTTCCCAAAAGAAGAAACCTGATGTGCATCGACAACGGATGCAATTCTGTATAATTCGATTAGACCGAAAGACTGAAATCTAGCAAGAAAGATCTGGTTGTACAAACAAAATCTGCATTTATACAAGGTAAAACTTCACTCGTTTCATCTGCAGACAAAGGTTAATGTGGAATTCAGTCAGCTGTTTAATACAAGAAGCTCTAGCATCATATACTCTGACATTTAGATCATGAGACAATTCAGGCACTGTACGCATAGGTTTCCTGCTGCTGAGATTATCTTCAACAAACCATAGGTTTCCTTGCGGCGGAGATCATTTTCAACCTCAACGGAATGTAGACATGTACATTTATTGTGTATGGAGTCACCACCCAACGACTTACTGGCACTGTATGGATCATATGTTCAACCAAACCAGACGTTTCCTGCTGCGGAGATCATCTTCACCCTCTACGGAGCGTAGACATGTGGTGATTGTGTATGGAGTCACCACGACTTACAGGCACTGTATGCATCATCGCCTCCTGACATATGCATTCCACTGTACTGTATCCAAGGATAGAATGACCCACAAGCAAGTGTAGCCCCGACTTTTGACACTGCAGTTCATAATATCTACCTTTTGTTCTACATGCTGCAAACCCCGATGCTGTAAAGATGCCAGTTAAATCGTCAAAGTACTATAACCATCCCAGAACAATGAAGATGCTAATGAAGCCATTCCATGCGTCAATCACAGGAGCAAAAAGACAGCTGACACATTAAAATTAAAAAAAAACGGCCAAAGAAATAACCAGAAACACACAAAGTTCTTCTTCCCTATAGCTTAGCACTCACCATGTTACAAGTACAAGACTTGACTTATCTTACAAGACTGAAAGAGGCTGCAATACATGAGAATAATGAAAGAACCATGTACTTTTCATATATCGTTGTGACTTGGGATCAAAGACCTGTTCCACATTCGGTCACACAAGTATCTTCCACAGCTACTGGTGCCACTCCATAACTTATGAAAAAAGGCAAGAGCCTGGTGGCAGGTCCCAGTTCCTATCTTTTTTTATCATCGGTCCCAGTTCCAGTTCCTATCTGTTCACCTGAATTTGGGCCTCTTAGGAAGGCTACCACTGGGAATTCTTTTATCGGGCACCCTAGCCTTTCCAAAAGTCTTAATCTGCCTTCGCTTTCTCTCATTCTCGCTGTCTGATTCATCCCCTTTCTCTCTGTCTGCCCTACTCGCTTCCCTTTCCAACTCTTCCCATGTTTTCCCTTCATCCTCCTCTGAACCTTCTTCGGACTCCTCTTCATCGTCATCCTCAGACTCCACCAATGACGCGCTGTCGTCGTCCTCTTCCTCTGAACCTGAGTCAGACTGCGCATCAGAAGGCTCATATCCATGGTCTGACTCTTGCGAGTTGTCAGAATCTGAATCACTAGCCTCCATGTTCAAGAATTCCCACCCACCATCCTCAATGAACTTTTCTGGGTCGTCAGTGATAGTTCTCAATATGGGTCGCCAGTTTAGATTTAGCCTGCCTTCATAATACTTGAGGTCTGTTGTGTCAAGCCACTCCTTGATGCCATCTAAAGAGGTTGAAGGGATAGAGTCAATCCGAAAAACATCTCGCTTGAAGTCCTTGAAAACAATGGTCATGTCAAAATTCTTCTGCCCCAGACCTACTCTCTCCAGATTAACTATCTCAATCTCATTCAGGGTGATTACCACAAACGGTGTCTCTATCAGCTCAACTAGACAGCTTGAAGTTGGGACAATAAAAGCCGAAGCTTTGTGGGGCACACCATGGAATCCAAGGTCTCTAAAGGGCTGGTCAAACTCCAAGTCAAGTGATTTGAATTGGGTTTGGCCCCACAGGTCGTTCACTCGATTCACAAAGTTTTGGAAGTCCATGTTGATTTTGTTCTTCCTGTCCCTCTCTCTCTGTTCTTCCTCGACCTCATCAGGGTCATAGGCGGATCTTTTTCCACCCCCAAGTGTTTGAACCACATCCATCACCTCAACATAGAATTGCACATCCTTTGTTTTCTTGTTTCCCACCATTATGTGGTTATGGAGATGAAAGTGAAGCAGAGTAATCATCTCCCTCTCTGCCGGTTGGAAAAATGCATGTTTGATGTTGGCAAACATGACATCGACACGTTCATCAGGCCTAGAAGTTGAATACCTAAAACCATTAGTGTGGGCTTCCAGTGTACCAGAGAGCTTCCTTCCGCGACCACCAAACACAGGACGGATCCATAGATCAGATAACCGTATTGGCTTAAATTTGGCCCCAGCAACTTGAAGCTTCTCCTGACTAACTAATGTTGCTCTCTCAGCTTTCTCAGACTCCCTTGAAGTAACCTGCCTGCGAAGGGTTTTAATCAGCTGTACCACTTCACTAATGTGCCTTGGGTCCTTGGATCGGAACGACACTTCCTTAATGTAAATGGAACTTTGGAATTTCAAGGAGTTTGTGTCATGTGGATTGAAAGCAGTCCCCGGTACATTAAAAATAATTCGAATGTAGCAACTTCTATGCGTATCCTGCTGACTAGACACACTTTTTATCATCGCAACATGGAAAGGGACCATGCTTCCATAAATTGGTAACAATATGGCTTCCCTTTTCTGATCAATTTGTATTGCCAAATCTCTAGGAGGGGGTAAATCATTAACGCTCTTGTACGCAATCAACTCCCCGGATGTTCTCACACCACCACGATTATCCATTGAGCCAGAACCCCCGCCAGCAAGCCTCCTAGCAGTTTCTTCATTCTTCTGACGTGCAAGTTCAGCCTGATGTTGCCTCCGCTGCTCCTCCTTTGATATCTCGTGGTTGACTGACCTTAAGGTTGCCTTTGATGGCAATGATGCCTTGGAACCATTAGCTGCAGATCTCACTTTTGGCTTTTCTTCTTCTTCTTCTTCGTCATCCTCATTAAATGAGTATGCCACATCCTTGACGGCTTTAGAACTTATAGAAGTCACCACTTCTGGACTAATGCCAGAAACAATAACCGTGTCAGAGAGCAGAACAGAGAAATTTTGGGTCTTTGGGTTCTTGGTTTCAGCCTGCAAATTCTGAAAACCAAGGGATACATTAAAAATCATGCCTGGTTTAAGTACCCTATCATTCTTTGCATTCAGACTAAGCCCTGACTCGCGAAACTCAAGGCCAATCCCAGTCCCAGCAGATTTCGTCAAGTTTGTTACAAATTCAGGAGCATCCTTCTCAACTACTGATACGGCGGCTTGGTATGCAGCGCCAGCTTTATTCCCTGGTTTCAATGCACCAATAGCTGCGTCATGAGCCTTAAGGAGAACCTCATACGCCTTGCTTTGGACAACATTGGCATCAATTAAGAATGTTCGCGCAACATTGGAGCAGTAGCTGTTGTAACGGGACCCAATAGCACATATGATCACGCTAGTAGAATCATAGTAAAGGTTCTCATCGTTGCTAGAAGCACTTGGTTTGAGGTCAAACCCTCCTCCGCTTTGAAAAATTGGAGGGTAACAGATATCGATATTGTCCGCCTTGAGCTTCACTTTAACCTTTGCAGGTTCAAGTATGACCTTTTCTGTGTCATCCATAAGGGAAGAATGGGAGATCTTCTTCTCCTCGTCAATGACTTTTTCAAGCTTCGGGACCACAAAGTGCTTCATCACTGACGAAGTTAAGTACGCAGCTTTCTTCACGTTAGTAATCTCATCACTGTCCTTCACTGCAAATAGGTCCGCAAACCCATTGGTAATGTCACTGAGTTGAAAATCTGAATTCTTTAGTTTTTCAGCCCATGACTCCAAAAGGTTCCCTTCGGGGACCTCTCTTGCAATATACCCAACCACAGGAGTATCATGACCATCCGACTTTGACTGAGCACGCACGGCTTTGAATATGGTTTCCATTAATGCAGTTCCATCGTCGCTTTTGGTCTTCACATGCACCACAACTTCTGCACCCATAACCTCCTTAGCAGACTTCTTCACAACTTCAAGTAAAGAGGCCTTCTTCTGACTACACAAGAAATGGATCTGCTTCTTCATGAAAACCATAATTGTATCAGGGAACTCGTAACCAACCAACCATACATTCAGAGCTGATGATTTCAAATAACGCAAGTCTTCGGATGGTGGAGGCGTTGCAATTGCAAGAACTTCAGAAGCACCCCAAAGATCATCATTGTGTTCCTTCCAGTGGGAATAAAGCATTTTTAACCGCTTCCCAAAGGTACTCAGATTGATACTGTAGGCACTGGCTCCTCCCGAGGCCTTGCCATTGGGACCATTTCGGTTTTCAGACATTGTAGATGAAGCAAGGATAGTTTTTGAATCCTGGATAATTTTCCGGTGAGCATAAACTGTGAGACATAACAAGTAACTATCAGTTCCCTTCACTCTTTCCCTATGGTATAAGCTTGACCTGAATTAAATTTCTGATGGGTTGCAAGTAGAAATCATGTTTCAAATTCAAATCTATAAATAAAAGTTACTACAATAGTAAGCCAAAAACAAATCTTAGCACAGAATCTAATGCCAAGCTAGTGGAAAAGTTCACATCTGCAGTCTCAGGATACAACTAACAGCATCAGAATAGTAAAACTCCATCAATGGAAACCAACGGGAAAATTTGTAGGAATGGAGAAACAGACAAGAATATAGATACAAACATGACCATACATGCATGTATTTCATAAATGGATCAAAAATCAATTGGACTCCCTCATTTCTGCATATCGAAAGATCAGACTAAGTAGAACCCATACCAATTAGCTTACAAGGTCAAAGAAACAACATGTTTTATTGATAGAGATAGTCCACATCTGACTTAACATCTCTTACAAATAAAAGTCGGTTTCACTCGTAATCTCTGAAAACCTCCAATATAGTCTTCAAACATCCATAAGAACGAGTACATGAATAAATCTTTCAGACTCTGAATCAACGACCACTTCCTGCACTTCCGGAAACCCAATAAAGACACATTCTAAAGTGAGATATCGATAAAATGGAGAAGGAACTCCAAATAGATAGTTGTACTTTCACTAAGGAACTCCACACAGTGATGGACCCAAGGGGTGGCTGGTGGGGCGACTGCGACCCCAAAGTTTTGATAAAAGCTTCTTACTATGGTAGAGTAAGTCTGAATATTCTCAAACTGTATAAATTTTGCCACCCCAAGGCTTTCTGTGAAACAAATAAACACCCGCCCCCCTAGGGTATTTAACAAAGAAAGACTTAACCAACATTTTGGAGAGACAGAGACTTTGATTTAGCCATGTGCAGAAAGGAAAAACAGGTGATACAATACAATCCAGATAATAGAAAATATTCTCTCTCTTTTTTTTACTAAAGTGGTGGAATAACAAACCTCTTGTTTATCATTGATTGATACAAAAGGTAACAACATATAAAGCGGAAAGTTAAGGAAACCTTCAAATCTTAACTAAGTTAGATCACTTGAATGTTGTCTTTGTAAGGTAATTTTTTTACTTTTTTTTAGTGAGACATTTTCTATTGGTAAATGAAATTGCCAAGGAATCATTCCCCAACCTTAAAATCCAACAAAAAGTTCCATGAAGCCACATATACATGTACATATGTGTACATATAAACATGGATGAGCATACACACACAAACACCTTTCTGAATCTGGAATCCAAGATCAATTCCTCCACTTTCTGAAACCCAATAAGCTAAAACCTTGAGATGAATAAATGGATAAGCAAATGACAATAAAATTTTCAACTTTCCCATATGAAACTCCAAATTCCTCAAAGCAAATGCTCAAATTCAAAAGCTAATCATTTAACAAGAATAAAGTACACAAAACATAAAGCAAGAGGATTCAAAGCTTACAGTTTCTGTGCTTCCTTGAGGATCGATACGCTATGATCCGATTACTATGCCAAAGTGTTGGGATTTTTTAGTTAAGCAGATTTCAATACTTCGGAAATTTTGAAACTTGGGATTGAGGCTTTCAAAAGCTTGCGAAAACAGATAACTGCATAATCCCACCCGATGCAACAAGCCGTTCAAAACCCGCGAATGAAATTGATTGAATTGATGATAAAATAGAGAGAGGGGGAGAGAGTGTGAGAGGAAGGATCAATGAATAAATTCGATGAGAGAGAGATTTTCACTGGTGGAGAGCGAAGAGACGAACGGGGAAGTCGTCTGCAGGTAAACTACGTTTAGGCCCCAGCAGCGGAGCCATGATTTTTGGGACCGACATCCCCTGTCCGACCCAATCCGGACAGGGCCTGTTCCCCCATCTCGGCCATTGATCTCATAAATCAACGTTTGAGATGTGCCAAACATTTTTTGTTTCAAAATGACGTCGTTTTTGCTCAGCACATCTCAACAGTTGATTTGCGAGATTAACGATCGAGACGAGTGGGACAGGCCCCTGTCCGGATTAGAGTCGAACAGGAGATCCGGATCCCGATTTTTGATAAGTCGGGTCGAAAATTTGGGGTAAGGGTCCAATCCAGTCTAGTTGAGATTCCATCCAGTTTGGTTCACTTTTGGACCAATAGTGAGCCCTTCTTAGGCCCACAGCAACAATTGAGACTGTTTATCTTTTAGACGTCGTCGAAAAAATTACCCACGCCAAAATTCAGTTTTATCGGATATGGTTTGATATCTCTTTCTCTTTGGTTATCTAGATATTCCAAAATAATAAGATTTGGCTCCCGTTTGTGCTATGACAGAGAAATCAAAGAGGGAGAGAGAGACGATTGAGAAGAGAAAGAGGTTCTACCTTCTATGGAGATTTTGTCTCATTTTTTTTACCGAGTACAAAATTCTTACATGGACTATGACAAAAATGAATTTTGAAATTTTTTTGGAGGGGTTAAATAAATGGGATGAAAATTGTACATATCTCTGTGAAAATTTGGCAGCCAGTGAAATCGGCTGTCCACCCTTGATCCTATGTCCCTCCGCTAATTTCACCCTAATGTTGATCCTGTTTCAACAAAGTCGATTTTCTAGATTAGGAAATAGCGTAAAAGTGCCATGCGGTGCTTACCAAGAACGGGGAACCCATAATGGCAAATTGGCAATCCGCTCCCCATGTAATGCAACACCCACAATGGTGGTCCGGTGGGGAGGATTTCAATACGGTGGTGAAGTAGTGATGGTCTAGCAGAGATGACGCAAGGGGGATAGAGATGACCAAGGGGGATATTATGAAAAGGATTATATATAAGAATAAAGGACCAGTTATTTAGCTCCTGATCACATAGCTCACAGGCATTTAAAAAAACTTCGCATGTCACCAAGTGACAATTTTTTTGGTCCCGTCTCGTTAAAATTCTTATTTTTGAAGTATTTATTTTTTATTTTATGAGACAAACCATTCTTTTATAATGCATTACCTTTAAATTCAAATAAGTATTCTCTTCGTCCTAAATTGGATGTCAATTTTTGATTTTAGTTTCAATTTCAATTCCTTATATCTTTCAATATGGATCTCAAAAAATATATAATATGAATCTTGTTTGATAGTTCTCGATTAGTTCTATTATACAAAGTTTTCAAACTCACGAAAAATATTATAGATTAAAAGGCAAATTTCGTAATCGTCCCTCTAGTTTTACGATTGTCTCAATTTCGTTCATCTAGTTTCAATTGCTACCAAATAAACCATGTAGTTTGTTTTTTGTTCCAAATTGGTAAAATCGTTAACACCGTTAATGAAACGAACGGAAAAATATGATTAAAAAATTAAGTACTCCAATTTTCAATTCGGTTGAGTTGGTGTGAAAATCTTTTTTTTTTTTATCATTTTATCTTAGGTGGCAGTAATGAATTTTTTGCCCTAACCCCTTTCAACGAGCACCCGAAAACTCCTTATTTAGTTCCAAGGCTCTCTTACGGTGTTCATTGGAAGACCTTAGAGTCAAAAATCCATTATGACCATTTAAGATAAATGATCAAAAAAAATAAGATCTTCGCACTGATTCAAACGGATTTAAAACTGGAACACTTATTTTTTTTACACCGTTTATATATTAAAAAATATAATTAAAAAATTAAGTGTTCCAATTTTTAATATGTTTGAATCGGTGCGAAGATCTTTTTTTTGATCATTTTATCTTAAATGGTCATAAGGAATTTTTTCCTCTAAGGCCTTTCAATGAGCACCCTAAGAAAGCCCTGAAACTAAATAAAGAGTCTTCGGATGCTCATTGAAAGAGTTTAGAGCCAAAAATTTATTACAACCATCTAGGATTAAATGATAAAAAAAAAAATCACACCGGTTTCAAATGGATTGAAAATCGGAACTTATTTTTTTACACCGTTTATATATTAAAAATATAGTTAAAAAATTAGGTGTTCAGATTTTTCTGTTTGAATCGGTGTGAACATCTTATTTTTTTAATCAATTTATCTTAAACAGTCATAATGAATTTTTGGATCTAAGGTATTTCAATGAGCACCCTAAGACATCTAGGATAAAATGATAAAAAAAAAAAAAGATTTTCGCACCAGTTCAACTGAATTGAAAATTAGAGCACTTAATTTTTTAATTATATTTTTCCGTTACTTTCATTAATGGTGTTAACGATTTTACCAATTTAGAACATAAAACAAACTACAGGGTTTATTTGGTAGCAATTGAAACTAAAGGGACGAAATTGAGACAACCGTAAAACTAGAGGGACAACTACAAAAATTTGCCCTACATTAAAAGATATAAGCAATAAAAAATGACACGAATTTAAAAAATTATCATCATTTTTGAGACGGATGAAGTACTTATTATAGTTAATGAAACACACCCTAAACGGACGAAAGATAATAAGGTGGGGGCATGTATAATAGTAACAATTAATGTCTTGTTTACTTCACTATTCTACTCAAAAAATATTTCTCAACTCAATTATTACTCTCATTTCTTTCTCTAATTTTTCAAACATTACTCTCATTTGTCACTCTATCTCTCTTCACTAATTATTCAAAAACGCTACTTAAATCACAAACCAAACAATGCATATAAATTTGTCAATGGTCAAAAGTTCAAAACTTTAAAATTTGTACGTAGCATTCTTTTTCAAGAATGCTACAAACACAACAATTCGCTGACGTCATCACAAAACGACGTCGGTTTGCTATAAAAAAAAAAAAAAAACACGAAATCTCAAAGTCAGAACACGCGTTCCCCGTTTCCCTTCCCCTCCCCTTCACCGCTTCGGTGTTGCAGAGGAACAGAGAGAGCGAAGAGGGGGACACCACCCCATACTTAACCCACCACCACTGCCGACGACACCAAGAAGACGCCTTCACGATCGCCGACCACCACCACCGCTGTACGCCGACGAGCTTCGAACCACAATCCTGGTATCGATTTCAAACGCTCGCGAAGGTCTCGACCACCACCGCCGTACGCCGACGAAGGTCTCTCTCCTTTGTTTCAATTAGTACCCTTAAATCTTAATTGATTGCTGAGTTGCTGGAAAAAAAAAACCCCTGATTTAAGTTTCTTGAAAAAAAAAAAACCCTATTTCGTTTTGAACTTAGAGTCAAATTGGCTTAAAGGGATGGAACTTAACTGATGCACAAAAAATCTCAAGCTTAAACAAAACCACCCTAGCAATTATAGTAATCTCATACGCAGCTGGATCAGTTTGGAAATTCATCTTCTTGTCACCTTCAAGATTGAACATTCAGTATTCGATCCAGAAAGTTGAAAGATAGAAACTATAGATAGATACTGCAAAGGAATGAAGCAATATTAAACTGTTTACGGTGCATGACCCATAAGATAGAAGGTGAAGGTGAAGGTGAAGGTGGAGGTGAAGGTGACATTGAGCCAAGCACAATTAGATCCAAAGTGCAAAAACCGACTCCAAAGTGGAAAAACCGACAATCTGATTAGCGTATTGCTATTTATCGAACATTCGGCGAATAAACAAGAACATAGTACTACAGAGATCGCACAAAGAAACGCAACGGATGAAAATAGCAGAAGATATACATACGTTTACATGTACAAGCACAAGGAGAGAGAGGGAAAAGGAGATACCTGACGTTGATTCTTGCTTCTCAGTTGGGAGATTTTGATTCTAGTACCCGATTTTAGGTAAAAGATTTTGAAATTTTTTAGCTCTCCTGTCTCCTAGCCGCAATTGTTCAAGAAAACCCTAACCCTAGTTCTGCTTTGCTCGTCTGGGATTGGAACTGAATCAATATTTTGAGTTTTTTTTGGTTCATTGTTTAACTAAAGAGAAGATTTTTAATGTCAGCGGTTCTTGATATACACGCGTATGGTGTTGTGTATTACAAAAAAGAAATCCACGAAACTTTGCGTGCTTCAGTTAACCAGATACACCTCGTATAACAGTGCTGGATTGTTTTTTTTTTGTGATTCCGTTGATATAAGTGGTAATGAGTTAACCCCAAGGTGGTTGTTGCAAGGATTAATCGACTTGCCTTGGCGTGGCTTAACAACCCAAGGTCGTTCTGTTGATTCCCCTCGACAATGATTTGTCTTTTTTGGATAACTCAGTGTTTGGGCCAGCTTACATGCACCTTGACTAAACCTGAGACCCATCCCACCGCCCAATTAAGGCCGGAGCAAAACTCCGTGTGGACTGGCCTCAAAGGAGTTAATAGCACTAGGTTTCGAACTTAAGACCTTAGGAGGACAACGATTTGTCCTTGGGGCCGCTTCACCTCACTCAAACGCGTGGAAAGGGCTGTGGGAGGGGCCGGAGAGATTAGTCCGGTTAATTGGGACACTCTTCATTACTGAAAAAAGAAGTGGTAATGGGTTCAGTTTTAGTTTAATTGCTTGAGAACCAAATTAGTGCACATGTAAAGAGGTGTAAATGATACCTTAATGTGGGATAAAATAATAAAGTCATGTGAGTCTGTACATATCACCAAGTCCACAAAGTTCTGTAATTTTATTGACCAATTGATAGGTTTTTAAGTAGTATTTATTGAGTTGCAAGTTTTGATTATCTTTGCTTCAGAAGATCTTCTGAGATGGCAAAGAACGAATCAACCACTGTGAAGGATGCTGTTCACAAGCTGCAACTCTCTCTCCTCCAAGGCATTAAAACTGAAACCCAGCTATTTGCTGCTGGTTCATTGATATCGCGGAGTGACTACCAAGATGTTGTCACCGAGCGGTCAATCGCCAACAGTTGCGGTTACCCTCTTTGCAACAACCCTTTACCCTCAGACCAACCCCGGAAGGGCCGGTACCGCATTGCGCTAAAGGAGCATAAAGTTTATGATCTCCATGAGACTTACATGTACTGTTCGACGAGCTGTGTTGTAAATAGCGGAACGTTTGCGGGGAGTTTACAGGAAGAGAGATGTTCAGTTTTGGATTCGGCAAAACTAAATCAGATTATGCGGTTGTTTGAGGGATTGAGTTTGGACCCAAAAGAGAATTTGGGGAAGAATGGGGATTTAGGATTATCCGAGTTGAAGATTCAGGATAGAACAGATATTAAGGCGGGGGAAGTTTCTATGGAAGATTGGATTGGCCCATCAAATGCAGTTGAAGGCTATATCCCGCAGAGAAATATCAGTTCGAAGCCTTTGCATGCCAAGAATCGCAAAGAAGGTATAATGTACAATAACTTTGTTCATAGGTGTGAGTGTCTTAAGCTGTGCCTTTTTGGTGTATTACATTGATTTTGTATTTTATTGCTTGCAACTACATCTGTATGGGACAGGCTTGTTTTCATTCCTTTAAATGTGGAGTCAGCATATCAGCTTCTATGTATTTTTTCCTACTGAAATGTGCCAAAAAATGTACAATGCAGGATCCAAACCTAATGATGCCAAGCCAAATAAGGGTAATAGCATGATTTTTGATGAGATGGACTTCAAGAGTACTACAATCACCCAGGATGAGTACACTATTTCAAAGTTGCCAACAGGTCCACAGACCACTACCGCCAATGCTAAATCCAAACAATCGAAGGGAAAGGGTAGTCGTAAAAAAATGGAGAATAGTTTTACAATAATGGAAATGCCACCTTCTCCAATGCAAACTGATTATGATAGGAAGTTAAAAGAACCAAAGGAAGAGAAAAGTAGCATCGTCAATAATGCTGCTGAAGCGCAAGAGGAATTCCGTGCTGTTAAAGGAGACCATTCTTGTGCAATCATGCCCAAACCTTCCCTTAAATCTGGAGGTGCAAAGAAACAGATTCGCTCTGTGACTTGGGCTGATGAGAGAGCTGATGCTGCAGAAGTTGGAAATCTCTGTGAAGTTAGAGAAATGGAAAATACAAAAGATCATGCTAATAAATCCAGCTTTCCGGGCAGGGGAGATGATGATTATTCAGTCCTATTTGGATCAGCAGAAGCCTGTGCTATTGCACTGAGCCAGGCAGCGGAAGCTGTTGCTCATGGAGAATCTGACGTTCCTGATGCAGGTCTGTCATTATACTCTTTAAGTGTTTTTAGTCAATTTCAGTTGTCCAAATATGTCATTTAGTTCAGTTTTTTTTTTCCAAAGCAATTTTTTGAGGAAGTTTATTGGAAAATTTTGGGGGCTTTATATCACTGGATACACCATTTCGGAGCGTAGGTGTGCCATATGTCGGAAGTTTGTTCCGAACCCAGTTCGCTAGGGTGTTAGTGTTTTCTGGAAACAAAGATTCCAAGCACCCCTTAAAGTTCTCATTTCTTGGTTCTTGTGGCATTTCTTATGCAGTATCTGAAGCTGGAATCATTATACTGCCCCCTCCCCATGATGTGGATGAAGATGAATCTCAAGGGGATGTTGTTATGCTTGAACCAGAAACAACTCGATCAAAGTGGCCCGGAAAACCTGGGGTACCAAATTACAATTTGTTCGAATCTGAGGATTCTTGGTATGATAGTGCACCAGAGGGGTTTAGCCTGGTTGTAAGTCCATTTTGCATGCACTTGAACAAAATAAACGAGATCTTCAGCTTCCAATTCTTCTTTCACCATTCTAGATGCACGCTTTTCATTTCACGTTTCATGTCTTCCAGCTATCACCATTTGCAACAATGTGGATGGCACTCTTTGCTTGGATATCGGCTTCTTCATTGGCTTATATATATGGTCAGGATGATAGCTTTCATGAAGAGTATCTGTGCGTTAATGGAAGAGAATACCCGCGGAAAATTGTGTTGACCGATGGCCGTTCTTCTGAAATTAAGCAAACTCTTGCTGACTGTCTTTCTCGGGCTTTACCAGGACTTGTTGCAGATCTCAGGTTGCCAACACCATTATCTACGCTTGAGCATCGAATGGTACTATTCTGAACTTGTCGAATTTGTTGATTACTGATGCGTAGGATAATGACACTTTTCTTTCTTATTCCTTTAAGGATTGAATCCGGATCTGATTGCTACTCTGGATATCGGGACACCCCTTCTTTAGTGACAATCTTACCCATCTAGTTAAGCTGGAAATTTCTTGTGCTTTATACCATTGCCACCAAAATGTGTTTTATTGTTTTAGGCATAAGACCAGGTCATAAAGTTACTACAAATTCGTTTTCCCAGATTGCAGAGTTTTTTTTCTAAACTGGTGGGAATTCTTTCTATTGTATTTAAGAGGGTTCCTTGGTTGGGGAAAATAAGAGAGTTAGAAAAAAGTATGTCAGTGCTTATCTCCTTTTCATGGAAGAGTTTAAGAGGCATTTCAAAGAAGAACATCTGGACATCTTAATGGCATCTATACCTCAATTGCATGTTCAAAAAATGCTGCTGTTATGACCAGTCTTTGTAATCCTATTTTATCAAGGTCAATGCCCTCTATTAGTAACTGCATGAAATATATTCCTTAACGATATATTTTGGAGAAAAGCATTGGCTATGATTTGAATATTGATAGACTTGCACTAAGGAGTTCTATTGACAGGGATGCTTACTGGATACTATGTCTTTCGTTGATCCACTTCCCTCATTCAGAATGAAGCAGTGGCAAGTGATTGTTCTTTTGTTTATTGATGCTCTCTCTGTTTCAAGAATTCCAGCACTTATTCCATACATGACCAGTCGAAGGACATTGCTTAATAAGGTGAGATTGCTATCTTGGAAATCTTATTAGTTTGATTGCTTTGATAATGTAGGATAGATGTGTTAGAACATAGACTTCTGCGCATTTCTATGGATCTTGGAATTTCATTTGGAAACCTTATGTGGAGCAAGCCCAGTTCTTTACGGGGTTATAGCTTAATTCTGGGATTGCTAGGTTTTACCGACTCCCTGTGTCCTATTTTTTCAAAGGGTCTATACTTGAACTGAATTTTAAAGTGATCTTCTTAATGACCAATGCTTGTTTATTCATTGTGTACAAGTTGTTTCAGGGCTTTTAATTTTGGTCCTTGGGGTTGTTAGACTTGTCCCACATCGCTCATCTAAGCCACCCAAGCTTGGTTAATAAATTCTAAAGGCTACTCCACCTATTGCCAATTGGTTTTAGGTTGGAACCCTCCAAGAAATCTAACATGGTATCAAGGTCTTGGGTGGCCTCACCTCTCGTGGGAAAGTCTCTGTCATCTCTGTCGCCCGAGTCAGTCAGTTAGCTCCTGGTCTGTCACCTCCACATGCATCCGGGCTGCACGTGAGGGGGAGTGTTAGACTTGTCCCACATCGCTCATCTAAGCCACCCAAGCTTGGTTAATAAATTCTAGAGGCTACTCCACCTATTGCCAATTGGTTTTATGTTGGAACCCTCCAAGAAATCTAACAGGGGTAATTAAAATAGTTGTGCTTTGGAATCATTTATTTCCTTCCAAATTCTGATAGTTCTGTTGGTGCATAACGTGTTGTTATCATCAGTCTGTTTCTGAATTGGACCTCGAGTATTGAGTATAATAATCATCCTCAAGGAGTGAAGGTTGCATCTGGTTGCCTTGTTATGTTGGTGGCTTGACAAAAGACTCAAAAGATTGGAGAATTTGACATATTTTGCCATGCAACTGTTGTTGCCTCCCACTTCCATTTGTCCATACTGAACAAAAGAAAGTTTGTCCCCTGCTGTTTTAGTGACTCTATATTTTACATCTAGGTGTTGTGAGAATACACACTTAGTGCTGGTCTTGAAGACGGATGTTGAATGCTGGAAACATTCATAACCGTCACTGTTTCAATTCATTCATAAATAAATTGCAGTGCTACTAGTCTACTACAATAATTTGAACCCCAGTTATCATCAATATTTTGTTCAAAACTTAGGCGAATTTTATTTTACAGCATACTCTGGGATTGTTTTGTACACTGGGGTTAGTGAATTGACTGGTCCCAAAATCTTAGTTCAGTTGTAGGGATTGTGTTTACATCGTCGTAACCTTATTTATGCATCTTTATAGCATATCTCAGATTGGTGAATCCCGCTTGGCCCACTGGCATGCTTATTAAGCATTGGATTAATCTAATCCTGGTCTGAGGACACAAGGCCACTGCTTGATTTTATGTTTTTCCCCTAGGGAAAATGGGGTTGTCAAGTAAAGTAGCGCATAATGCATGGGCACTTCATCCATTCTAAAACTTTTGTCTCGGAAAGTAACTTTATGAGGGGTCCTTAGGTAAACCTGCATTGTAAACTTTAATTAGTGGACGTGCTTGCTGCATTTTGGATGTTATTGTCCTAGTTTGATGTGGGACGCATAATCTCATATCGATGTCATGTGACCATCACTACCTCACTGGTTTATATACTGAGTCCATGTAAAATGTGCTTGTTTAATCATGCCCTTTGGTTTCTGGCTGTGTGCTCTGTAAGATAACAATGTCAGATGTCATATATCGATGCATTGCTCTTGTGGCTTATGCTTTTCCGAAGCACTACATGGACATGCTTTGGCAAATTTCAATGGGAAGGAAAAGCTATTGAGAAGTGAAAATCTGACAAATGGGGATTGTTTGGTGACAAATGACAACCGAAGTGGTTTTGAGACGCCCCAAAATGACTTCAATTTTTAATCAAAGTAGATACACGGAGTGGGACCCAACTGTTGGCTTTTAGTTTCCCAAGACCCATTGGGCATCAAAAAGTTGCTAAGGGAAGAAATAAACCCAAGTCACAACCCTTGTGATGATGTTATCCGAAGATGACCCGACAATATAAAATTTTGCTCCTATGTTGTATTCGTTCTTTTGTTTTGTTCCTGTCACTGTAATATTCCAGTAACGGCACATATTGATTTCGTTACGGCTACATAGGTCTTGGAGGGTGCACATATAAGTGCAGAAGAGTACGAGACGATGAAGGATCTCATAATACCACTCGGCCGAGTGCCCCAATTCTCCACACAGAGTGGTGGTTGATGAAATTCACAAGCATATATGTGATGAGACCAATGAACTAGCCGAAATGCCGATCATGATTCAAATCGACGTGGAAGCTGGACATCGTCATTGATCGACAGGTGTTGTTCGATCTTCCTCTAGTACTAAATCTTGTACAACTTCTGATGACTTCTGGATGTTGCAAGTAGTATATAGTGATTAGGGATGATTTCCAATTTTGTGATTTTCTCTTCTGGGTTGTTTTTTTCCCTGTAGTTGGGGCAGTTGGAAATAGAAACAGTACAAGGGATGCTGGGGCAATTGAACCAAAATCCCACCTTTTCACTTGTGCGTGAATCCCTTTTAACTTCTTGTAGGATTTGTTACTTGTGTATTGTGAGATGTCTAGGAGTGAGTACCCACCTAGGATAAGGCTGAAGAGCCGAAGAAAGGCAGGAAGTGGACCTACAATGTATGCTTATCTTGTTCTGGATACATATTGTTTGACTATGAAATCATTTTGGTTCTCTGTCCCTTATAATAGAGGAGAAGCGACAAAGGAGCTGTGTCCGGGCTGGTTCCACATGCCGGTTGTGGAAACCAACAAGCACCCGCCATGTCCAATGGAATAGCTCGAGCACGGGATTCTCTGTTTTCGATATTCTTGTATCGTTTTCATGTACTCTCCGTACAGTGTTACGTGACCGTGTTCCGATATAGCATATTGAAACCTTGAAATATAATCCTTGTAAATCTATGATATCTATGTACTTAGAGATAGGGCCTTAGGCTGCAGACAACTATGAGGGGTTAGTCATGCCTTAGGAAAGTTGAATAATTGTCTCCATTTATATGGTAAGTAGTTTTAAAACCAAACTCATGGCCCATGGGACATTAAAAGATGGCCCATGCTTTTTGATTCCTTGCAATTGCTCATCAAACCTAAATCTTTTTGTCCCACCTGAAGTGGAGATCGACACATCATGATTCATGAGTTTGAGATGCCGTGCAAATTGCACTTTGTAGGTTTTAAAGCTATCATACGCAAATTGATTTTCACGCTCCTCTTTTTACCACTCTTTTTTCTTATTTTATATATGTGAAATTACTAGGCTATTCCTCGGTTTGTGAAAATTTGAACTAATGAAAAGGTAAAATGGTAATTTTACGTGAATAGAAATAAGAAAACGAGTGTAGATTAAAAAAAGGGTAGTGCAAAAATCACTACCCCATTACATATTATACTGAACTATTTTGTATGGGTTTTGTGTGTTGTGTCGTAATCCATCTTAATTTTTTAAAAACATTTGATGGATTCTACCTGTACGAATGATCGGTTGATTGCAAAAATAAAGAGTTTTTGGTAAAGGGTGGAATTTATCTTTGTGCCAAATGTTTATTTTTCCTTTCTTGATGATTGGTGAGGATTTGTTGTGGACCTTTGTCACTTTATAGTAATTGAAAGGGACTTGCACAATTATCCTACTATTTTTTCATCTGTTTGACTGTGCATATATACTATACTACTATTGATTTCAGTAGGCCAATATGAGAAACGAATTCTATCCACCAATTATTTTTTAGAGGAGTGACGTCTGGGACAACTCATACACACCTCAATGAATTTACGATCATAAAGTTAACGATCAAGCAAATCTCCGACGACTTGGCTCCGATAGTGTGTCGCTGTGGTGGAAGTAGAATTTGCGAACGAACTTATTGCCATGCTCTCATTCGACGAACCCATATTGTTAAAGTGATATATCTCAGCTGCATTATTATGATAATGATGTTATAAGAGCCAGTTATGATGATGGTGGGGTGGGGCTTTATAGTCATTGAGCTGCAAAAGTCAGTTTGTGGTTGTGGAATATTTGCAGGTTGCCAATTGAACATGAAAAAAAGGATATGGACGCTCCTATCCTCATTCTCAGAGCCTATTTTTTCAAAACACAAAAAGTGTTTTTATGGATGATTATTGACTACTCTTTTTACCTCAATATTTAGAGGACATTTAATTCTGAATTTCCGTTTGATTGAAAAAATAAGAAGAAATTTAATTCTGCAAATCAATTTGGCTACACTCGGTTCATACTAATATTTTAGTTTCATTCATATTTAGAATGAATTTATAGTTGTTTTCTTTGTTTTCGTGTTAATTGGCAATGTTAGTAAAAACGACAGGCTCGACAACGATGATATAGCTAATCTAACTACTTAAATTTTTCGAGCAAATAAATATTTAAGTTACGGAGTATGTTTCTACAATTTTTTGGTAATTTAATAAATAAACAATGAGCTCTCTTTCAATTATTTCAGATTGATCGAAACAAATAGATGTAGAAAAGAAATCGAATTGGGTGCTATGTACATGCATCGATGAAGAATGTAGCGAAATACTATACTCGTTATGAATTGCAGAATTCTGTTAACCATCGAGTCTTTTGAACTATTAGCAAGTTATCTCCGCATCTAAAAAATTTAAACTTCTTTTTCCCTTCAAATTACTAAAATATCAATGAGTTTCTTTTATGAGCAAGAGTTTGAATTTTTGGACAAAATTGTATATTTTTTAGCGAACAATCTTTTTGGACGGAGGGGGTATTAAAGTAGGTTAGAGGTTAGACTAGTCCAAATTCTTTTGTTGGTTTAAGCATTTTAAGAGTTAGGTGCGGTAAGATTTCCAAAATCACCTAACCACTAAATATTACAGGGTAGGTTTCACACTTGTTTTTTTATATTGTAATTTGTCGGGCCAGCTTGTCAGCAACTTGATTAGTTTGGAAACCCTGAAGTTAACAACCGACAAATCCTTCAGTGACCTCGATGTTTGAAATATTTGTGCCTTGTTCTCTTTACTTTTCAAAAAGCATTTTTCAAAAAATACTCCCTAGATTCTCTATACTTTCAACATTTCTCTCTATTTCTCTCATTTATTATCCCTACTATTTTTCTAAAAAATTTTCAAATCCAAACACAACATTGGCCTCCGTAAATTCGAACATGCAAACAAACATTTATTTGCTTTGGCCAAATCCTTTGGGATTGGTTTTTACATATACTTGCACTTTTTAATGGTAGGCATTATTATGAAGTTACACATCGCTTTCAACTTCAATTCTGACTAAGACCTTTAATTATAATGGTAAAGAAAAGGTGAGCATTCATGAAAAATGAGAGTCTGAAAATCACTTACATTAAAATGTAGAAATCCAAGAGTGAAAAAATACCTTTGAAAATCACTCATTTATTAGAGACGCACTCCAAGAAAAATCGAGTGAAAAATCATTTCTCAAAAGAAATTTACATGGTGTACACCTTTCTCTGCCTTTGACACCACAATGCATGCATTTGTAACACAGATTCATTAGGGAAAGTAAATTAAAGTTATTTGTAGGAAGAGACTTTCAATACATATAATAATCTAGATTTGATTTGGAAAAAAATAAACACAACCAAAAGCAAATTTGTAGTCAAGTGCTCTTTATGGGGAGAAGAGAGCAGTGCACATTGATGAAAAATTTCAAAAAAGTTGGCGAGTAATGGGGTGTGTCTACTTTGAATGGTCAAATAAAGATAAAGAACTTCTTACAGCTTACGAGACCGTTTCTTTACTTTCTTTAATCAAGAAAACACCAAGAAAACAAAGAAATAGAAAAACCCATCTCTCTCTCTCTCTTATTAGGTTCTCTTTTTTCTCTCTCTACGGCCATGGTCTCCTCTCCGCCGCTGATTCTCCCCGCGCGAGATCGGTGAGGGCTTTTTTTCGCGAACTGGGTGGTGGGTTTTTCTTCGATCGGTGCGTTTTCTCTTCCTCTTGTTCTGTTTCTTGATGGTTTGGCTATGTTGGTTGGAAATGTTAATTTTTTTGTATTTCATATTTCTTTCTAATTTGGGGGTGTGGTGGGTTTTGGTGATCTGGGTGTGTAGATCGTTGTCTGGGTTGTTTCCTGATCATCTTTTGGTGTATTGATTTCGTTTCCTTTTTGGGTCTTGTAAGGTACAAGATCTTCTTGTGTTCATCTGTTATTGTTATCTCTATTTATATCTTTCCTTTGTTTTTTTAATCAAGAAGTTGTGTGTAGTCATTCACATGCCATTTGTCTTTGTTGTTTCCTTTTTGTTAAGTTGTTTATGTTCTTTCTTTCCATTTTGATGCTAGAAAAATCATTCCTTTATCTCTCTCTCTCTCAAACATCAGATACAAACAGATCCTTGGTTAAATTTCAGTTAGTACTTTTTTCTTTGTCCTTCTATGGTTGTTTCCCTTTTTACTTGTTAAGATCGGCTGGTATGGTTGTTTCCCTTTTTACTTGTTAAGATCGGCTGGAATTGTTAGAAAGTGCTTTTAGGTCCACTGTCAAGAGTACCGAAGGCTACCTCTGTGATGGACCCTTTGGATTGGGGATGGATCTAAAATTGTGGGTACACACTTTTAGTTAATTGCACAGAATATATAGAAGGAGAAGTGAAAGAGTATTGGACGCTCGCTCGAAGAAATCAAACTTTTGTTCAGTCCAACTCGATTACAAGACTAGGAACTCCTAATGTTCTTACCTTCTTGCCCTTTTAGATTCATACATTTTCTTGTCAATACTATTTAGTTCCAACCTTGTGGCCAGGTTCGGAAAGAACTGTCAGTGTAATACAGCTATGATTGCCTTATGTTATAACTCTAAATGTCGTCTATTGTTTGTTCAGTTAAGTTTCGATGACGTGTCCATAGCATTCATTGGGAGTGAAAAAATGGCCTTACAATCGTAATTAATGTGACCTCATGGGTTTAGATGTGGTTTGTTTCCCATTGGAACTGTATGTAGCCTGGATTTACTGATATTGGTGTGAATTCAGCAGGTTTATGATTGGTTTACAGAGGTAAAACATTGAGCGGACATTCATCTTAGACTCTTAGCTAATGGCTTCAGTGGGTGTAGCACCTGCTTCTGGATTGAGAGAATCCCAAATGGTTGGTGTTGATAGGTTGCCTGAAGAGATGAATGACATGAAAATTAGAGATGATAAGGTACAGAGTTTCTGTTCTGTACTATTTTTCTTCTCTCTCCCTCTCCCTCTCTCTCTCTTGTCCACGAGTCTGTTTTATTTGTTGTTTGATCATTCTGCACCATTTAACATAAGCTGTTTTGATTTATAGGAAATGGAGGCCACAGTGGTTGATGGAAATGGAACAGAGACAGGACATATAATAGTGACCACTATTGGTGGTCGGAATGGCCAGCCGAAGCAGGTATTGTGCAGTAGCATACTACACTCTGATGGCAAATGCATAGTGTTGCTATTAAGTGACATAGCAGTTGTGGCACTACTCTCACTTATTTCCATTCAGTCCTCCGGTACTTCTTAGTGTCTTTTCAGACACTAAGGTGAGAAACCATCAGTGGAACTTGAAATTATGTATTCATTTGTCAAGTAATCTGACTTTAGATTTTCCTATATCCCTAGGACAGAAGAAAAATTATGTTACTAAGCTTCCGTTTATATACTTATTACTTAGACAAATTCTCCTACTTTCACATGCATCAAATGTATTTGTTCTACTATGACGGAATAGGTTGAATTAGATGTAACATACGTTTTAGACCGGATTATATTCTTTGGGTTAAGGTACAGATGTGGCCCAACAACTGTGCTACATGATTGTGTAATATCTCCACATTATTCTTTAATATCTTGAACATCGGGTTTGGATCTGATCTTCCCCTCCTCAGACCCTGTTATATGGGGTCTAAACTGGGTGTATTTCTATGCTCTTAATTGTTTTGTAACTTTCGGCCCTATCCTCTTCGGTTTCATTGGTTCATTTTGTTTTGCCTGCACTGAGTTTCATCTGTTAATTATTTCCAGACAATTAGCTATATGGCTGAGCGCATAGTTGGACAGGGATCATTCGGAGTGGTGTTCCAAGTAAGATTGCATTCTGTTAAACTTTGAAAGTTGCAGTATATGTTTTCTAAACAACAATAAGTTGCTCTGGTTTTATGCTGATAATCTTTGTTTATTCAGGCAAAGTGCTTAGAGACAGGCGAAAGTGTAGCTATAAAGAAGGTTCTTCAAGACAAAAGATACAAGAACAGAGAGTTGCAAACCATGCGTCTTCTCGACCATCCCAATGTTGTGTCTTTGAAGCATTGTTTCTTTTCTACCACGGAGAAGGACGAACTTTATCTGAATTTGGTACTTGAGTATGTTCCTGAGACTGTTCATCGTGTAATCAAGCACTACAATAAGTTGACCCAAAGGATGCCGCTGATATACGTAAAGCTGTACACATATCAGGTATGGTGTCACCCCAGTTTTTGTTTAATGAAGTGGCTCTGCAGTGTTTCTTTGTATTTGGACTTTGATTCGTCTGTTTTTTTTTTCCATTTGTATACATAGTCCCTGCAAGCTCGGTCACGCAAATACCGAGGAATATACTACACTCCCATCCCTCACCTCACATTTTGACACTAGCCTGGCGTCTCTCTGATGATTTTGTGTTTATGCTTGTATCTATTGACATTTCAAGTGAGGCAAACGTGTTTTAGAATCTCGTGTACTGTGAACACATTTTCTAGACAACTCAATGCTACTTGCCAAGAAGAAACTGACTTGAATGTTGGGATAGATCCTATTATTATTTTTGAGGTTTGTCTTGGTAAATTCTTCTTTTCTTTAGCTATTGAAGAGTTATTAGTACTTTTGGCAGCATTTGTTTACTTTTCTCCTCTTCACTTGTACTCCAACACCACCCACCGCCCTCTCCCCCCTCTTTGTCTGGTTGATTTGTTTGTTGATTGCTTGTATGTCACCATATTTTTGTCCTGGGTGGTCCTTGCGTTTTTCTTTTATTGAAAGATGGAAGAGGTCTGCTCAATTTTGTACTTGTAATGAGCTTAATCTATGGCTGATATTTGGCAGATCTTCAGGGCTTTGTCTTACATTCATCGCAGCATTGGAGTTTGTCACCGTGACATCAAGCCTCAAAACCTTTTGGTAAGCATGTGTGTTTTTTAGTTGCTGTTTTCTGTACGTACTGAAAGTAGTGTAATTCAGGGTTGAACTCTCCCAACTCGAGAATTAGTTGGGCTTGAAATATTGTCTGAGTCTCTGAATCTATTTAAGTGAACTCCCAAGTGAACATGTTACATGTGTGTTTATGCTGTTTTCTAAATTGATTACTTCAGTGTAATTCTGGGATTGAAGTTGCCCAATTCTTAATTTTGGCTTGGAATTGTGCCTAAATCTATTTAAGCGAGCTCCTGATTCTGCTGGAGTTCTTTGGACTTTAATTGAAGCCATGCCTTGCGTGTCTTGCTACTATCTCAGTCTTCTTTCCTCTAGGTTGTTGAGTTATCAGTAATCCTTAAAGCTTAACTTGTAAAACATGTTAGTGAGCTTGGAAAAAAGGCAGTTCTACTTTCGTGTGGAAGGCATGTCTGTTCCCCCTATTCTTCTCAAGTGAATACTCACTCAGGAATGGTTATGTATGCATTTTTGCTCTCACTGGTCTTCTAAATAGGCATGCTTAGTCTTCTGTCAAATTTCAATGCCTTCTAACACGCTATTTCTTTCACCTACTCGTGGACGCTTTGCAAGTGGTAACCTGATTTTGTGTGCAGGTGAATCCTCATACCCACCAACTTAAACTATGTGATTTTGGAAGTGCCAAAGTTTTGGTATGTTTTTGTTTATTGTGGTATTTTTTCTTGCCCTCTTGCTGGTATTGGTCTATGTTATTGTTTGGAATGCTTGAATCCTGGTGTTTGGCAGGTGAAAGGGGAGCCCAATATCTCTTACATCTGCTCTAGGTATTATAGAGCGCCTGAGCTTATATTTGGAGCAACAGAGTACACTACAGCTATTGATATCTGGTCCGCTGGTTGTGTTCTTGCGGAGCTTCTTCTTGGACAGGTACATAATTTGTTCGTACGAGTCTTTTGAACTTGACTATTTTTATTATATAAGGCATGCATTGATGACTAAAAGGGAAAACAAAATTCTCTGTGATGTCTTGTTAAATTTTTGTTGTTTTCTTGATTTGTTGGTTTCAGCCTTTGTTTCCTGGTGAGAGTGGGGTTGACCAGCTTGTTGAAATTATCAAGGTAATCTCTCTTAGTGTGAATTTTTATTTGCCTAAATTAACTTTCAAGTCAGAATGTTTTTTGTGGGTGGAAGTGTCTATTATAAATTGACATGCATGTTGCCATCTGTTAAAATATAAGACGTGGGATCGGAATGCAGAGATGAATGCAATTTCTGCCTGTGTCATCTCTTAGAAGTTAGAACTACAAAAAACTTCTTGTCACTGAAAAAGAGAAGCTCATCGCTCAATGGTATTGTGTAACTAACCTGTAACAAGTTTGTGTATTCTGTGATTTGCCTCATAAGATATTTTTCCCTTTTCTCGTGGTGGGTTAAGTAGTTATGGGTTTTTCCATGATCTTATAAATCTTGGCGTCAATGTGGCTTGTTTTTTTGGTCATGTTCTGTGGTATTCAGTTACTTCTCCATTTTTGCTTTTAGCTGTAAATTTCACATACTTAATGCAATTGTTTTCAGGTTTTGGGCACTCCAACTAGGGAGGAAATTAAATGCATGAATCCTAACTACACAGAGTTCAAATTCCCACAAATCAAAGCTCATCCATGGCATAAGGTACAAGGAGCTCAAAACGTTAGATTGTCTACCATTGCCACCTTACCATAATGCTTATGTACCTTTCTTTCCGTTCGTTATCAGATATTCCATAAGCGCATGCCTCCAGAAGCGGTAGATCTCGTTTCGAGACTGTTGCAATACTCTCCTAACCTGCGCTGCACAGCTGTGAGTACTAGATTGTCCTTTCCCTTATTCTGCCTTTCTTTCTTCTTCCCACCTAAAGATCTTCCTACCCTAATTCTATGGGGAGTGGCCACAAACTAAGTTAGGCGAGCCATTGATCATTGCCAATGCATTTGGATTATGAACATGAAACTCAGCGGACCATCCTCAAGAAGTGAATGCAGTGGCTGAGGTATCCCTTTTGGGGCCTCCCCCAGGATTTGTCTTCATACATGTACAAAGGGGGACTGACACATTTGCACAAAAAGGAAGGACAGATTGGAAGTCTTCGCAGCAAAAAGCTGTTGCCTTTCCTGAAACTCAGTAATTAGTAATGGCATATACTTTCAGATTATAATGATAATTCTACTAAATTTACCTTCTGATTTTTGTTGTCATTTATTTTGCATTTTGGTAACTTAATATTTGCGAAAACGTATTGAATACAAACTGGGCTTTCCCTGTTGATAAATAAACAACAAAGCTAACAGGCACATTTCTTCATTTTCTTTGTTCTAGTTGGCGGTTAGGATGAAACGTGACAAAACTAGACAGAATTACTTTGTTGTTTCAGTTACGTAATGTAATGGGAAGTGGGTTGGTCTTGTAACTTAATGTACTTCCTTCCATTGCAGCTGGATGCCTTGACACACTCTTTCTTTGACGAGCTACGTGATCCTAACACTCGCCTTCCAAATGGGCGTTTTCTGCCCCCACTCTTCAACTTTAAGCCTCATGGTATGAGCATCACTTAAAAGCAATATTCCTAGTTTAGCATTTGTGTTCTCTGTCTAACTTATTTGTTCTGCTGCGTGCCATTGCTGATCCAGAGTTAAAGGGGGTCCCAGTGGAGGTTCTAGTGAAATTGATTCCTGAGCATGCTCGGAAGCAGTGCCCTTTCCTCGGGTTGTGAGTTGAAGAATATGAAAAACATGCTTGTGTTTCATAAGGAAGCTATGAAGAATTTGAAAAACATGCTTGTATTCCCGTAAGGAAGCTTATGTTTCTATGTTCATTGTTCCTGTTTCATGTTTCTATCTGTGTATCACCTTGCTTGTAAAAACAGATGTCGAAAATGCTACTAAACTACTACCATCTCTAACTGGTTTCTTGATTGCCTTGTTTCCATTTCATCGAAGGATTGTGAGTCTGACATTTCAAGGATTACTATGAACAACTATTGTAATGATCTATTTGATATTTGGAGTTCAGTGTACTTTTAAGAGAGTTTGACAAAGCATGACTGAATATGTTCCTAGTGCTAATTCGGCATTCGTTAGCTTTTGGCGATCAATGTTGGAGATCGCTTCTCTTGTAAGTTTGTCTTCTGCATTCTCCAATCTTGTCCTTCAACCCGATGCAGGGGCAAAGAATTGTCTCATGTGAGGAGTGAAGTTTTCTGGCCGAAGTCCTTCGGTGCAGTCTCTCTTGCAAACTCGAGCGTTTCTTGTAGTGATAGAAATGGAATGTGTCTGGTAGTATAGAGGATGTGTAAACTTTAGTAGACGACATTTTAAGGCAGCGTTTGGTTCATTGGGACGAAGAGGGAATGAAATTGTCATGGCCACCTTACACTCATTCTGATTCTGATGTTAAGAGCATGTACACCAATGATAGGAAAAATAACTAGTGAAAAATGTACAATTTCCATTCTACCTATCCACTTTTTACTCTCATTCTACACCAATCTCTCTATCATTTTCTCTCTATCCATCAAATATCTGTATAATATGGAGCAACGGCTTTTGAATTCTTTATATTTTGGACCATCGGATATGTACATTTTTTCCCCTATAGCTAAGATTTACGGGTAGTAAGACTAGAAATATATTTGGAAGAAGGATAAAAGAAAAACTAAAATTAATGTTTCCTAATCTTATTCTGATTCGTTATTTTTGAATTTTCCTTACGTTCCTAGTAGTTATCAGTCAAAAACAATTACTATGATCTACGGCTCTCTCTCTCTCTCTCTCTCTCTCTCTCTCTCTCTCATTAATTCCAAAATGGATTCCAATTTTAAATCCAAAATTACTTTCTCTCACACACACAAGTTTAGCGCTCTCTCTCTCTCTCTCTCTCTCTCTCTCTCTCTCTCTCTCTCTCTCTCTCTCTCTCTCTCTCTCTATCTATCTATCTATCTATCTATATATATATATATATATATATATATATGTGTGTGTGTGTGTGTGTGTGTGTGTGTGTGTGTGTGGGCCTTGTTATTTTTTTTGAAATGTATTCAAATTGCTAAATGTTTAATTGGTTAAGTGATTGGGGGAAAAAACTGATTAATTATAAATTTATTTATTTGATTCATTACAATATATTGGTGGGAACAACTGTATTGATTTTGTTGCATCTTGATTCTAAGGCTCCGTTCCAGAACACCTTCTTAAAAAATAAATACTTATTTCACATTTTCAAACTCAAAAATAATGTAACTAAAAAATAATTTTTTAATTTTTTTGCACCGTATTAAAGATCTCAATGAGATCTATCAAACAAGATCCATATTGATAGGAAAATAATTTGCGTAAGCACATGATTTTTGAGCTTGAAATTGCTTTCTTAAAAAATAAGGACTTATTTTCCTTTCCAGAACGGGGCCTAAGTCATAGTTTCATCTTCGCCCTCATCGAGTTGAAAGTTGAAAGCCAACCAAAATATACATGTATATGTGTTTTCGCATTAGAATTAATTTTTTTATTTAACTTAATTTTCTACAGTATATAACATAAGGGTGTAGGGCTCATCCATACTTAACAAAAAACAAATTGTTGCAATGAATGATTACTTTGATCCAATAGTTTAGGCTCATTCTCCTCCTTTTAGTAAAATGCTCACACTTTTTGCACATATTACACAATTATTGTGTGAGTTTATTTACTTCTAACAACTGTACATTAATGTCTGTGATTTTTCAAAAAAGAAGAAGAGAATAATACCAAAACTTTCCAAATTTTGTGCTAATTTAAAGAATATATATATATATATATATATATAGGGGAGCGTTCCGGGGATAAAAAAAGACACTTCATCTAAACCATTGAAGCCAATGATTGAGATTAGAAGTTCACAAAGAATTACTCCCGGCAACGATCAATTACTCTGGGCTGCAAAAAATTACATTTGACCTCAAAGAATTACTCATGGTCGCAAAGAATTACTCCTGGTCGCACAAAGAATTACTATTGGCCACAAAAAATTACTCTTGGCCGAGAATTACTTTTGGCAGCATCAAATTGCAGTTGGCCACATCTAATTGTACTTGACCGCATTGAATTACTTTTGGCCAAATCGAATTGCACTTGGCCGCACTGCATCGAATTGCACTTGGCCGCATCGAATTACTCTTGGCCGCATCGAATTGCACTTGGCAGCTATGAATTACTCTTGGCCGCATTGAATTGCACTTGATCGCATCGAATTACTCTTGGCCGCATTGAATTGCACTTAGCCGTATTGAATTGCACTTTGCCGCATCAAATTGCGAGACCATAAAGTAACTCGATGTAGTCAAGTGCAATTCGATGAGGCCAAGAGTAATTTTTAGCGACCAAGTGCAATTAAAAGCAGCCAAGTGAAATTCGATGCAGCTAAAAGCAATTCGATGCGAGACCATAAAATAATTCGATGAGGCCAAGTGCAATTCGATGCGACTAAAAGCAATTCAATGCGGCCAAAAGTAATTTTGTGCGGCCATTGGCCAAGAATAATTCTTCTCGGGTAGGAATAATTTTTTGCGGCCAAGAGTAATTCTTTCTGGCAAAGAATAATTCTTCGCGGTCATGAGTAATATTTTACAGCCATGAGTAATTCTTCGCGGCCATGCGTAATTTTTTGCGGCCAATAGTAATTCTGCACGTCGAATTCTTTTTCTTTTTAACTAATAGGTAAGAGAACAAAATTGTTGTTCAATACAACCTGAACTGTTTGTATAGATGATTTGGAGTTCATGATCTGTCTGGAATTAAAGATTGTAGGTTTTTTGTTGGACCCTTTTAGGTAGATAGAGTTTTAAACTGTACTCATTACTTAGTTATATGTAATCTTGGAACTATTTTGCTTTCTATTTTTTTAAATCAGTTAAAAAAACAAGTGCAATAGAGGTGTCACTTTTGAGTGAGTGGACGTTCAAAAAATTGAATTTGAGTTGGAATCCCGTATAATTATACATTCTTAACATCTCTGATGCTATCCCTAAATGCAACTAACGGAATTAAACAGATTTGATAAACATTTGTTGTGTTGGACTATTTTATGAAATTGGTTAGATGCACCATGTTTGAAGCTTATTCTTAAAATAAAAATTTATAATGTTCCTCTCGCATGAGGTGGAACCATCTACATATCCGGGAGTCACCTCATATGAGATGACATTAAAAAGAATCGTTGTATCCACACACAAAAATTTCAAAAAAGTGAGATTTAATACTTCATTTAAACTATGTTTCGAAAGGCGCCGCACAGGCAATTACTAGTGATAAAATATTACACATGAGAGAGAGAGAGATGGTTTCTCCCCACTATGTCTGTAATTGACATGTATTTTTGTTATTTTGGAGATTTTATTTTTGGTTGACTTGAGATTTGACTGATAAATAGATTTCCTCTCCTTTTCTGTTTTTTTTTTGAACAACCTCTCTTTTTCTGTTAGTGTTGCCTGAATTGTTTCCTTGGTATTTAACTAAAATGTATCATGAATGACTTAGGTGAGGTGACAGAAAGGTGATGGTAATTGAAAAACAACTGGGTGCTAATTAATTAATTTTTATTTATTTTTGGTTAGTAGAAAGGATGGGTTAGGCGTGGTCGTGACGAACGGAGTTCTTACCCAGTATGGAATGTTACTTACTCTTTAGGGACCAAGGGCCATTCACACAACATCTAGTTCAAGAGCCCTACTATTTGCACGCAGGGTTCGAACCAAGACTTGTGGGAGGGAGGGAATTTCATCCCAGCTCTTTGGCCATCTCATTTTCGGCCACCACCTCATTGCTAATTTTACTTCTCATGGTTCTCCTCCTCTTGGTGAAGAATTATGAATTGACCTGGACACCTTAAGTTATGGAAAAAGAATTACAATCGGCCTACCCGTTGAATGAGCTATTGAACGTTATGAAATAGTTAAAAACTAAATTCCATATATTACTAAACTTCTCTTAACACACGTTTAGTTAAAACTAAGCCCGAGCTGTGTGCAGATAACTTTTGTGTTAGTGTTGTTCATGTTCTTCTGTCTGCAGCATAATCTGTTCACGTTAATGATTAATTTATGCATCATAATTTTTTGGTTTTGTCTTTATTCAATTTTTTTTTTTTGTGTTTGTTAGTTTTATGCCAAACTTTTATGTGATATGAGTGAGTAAGGATGAGAGGAACTGGAAAAGTAAAAAATTATGACTTTTACACAAGTATTTTGGGAAATATCCAAGAAAAGGTCCAAAAACTGACTTTTCGAGCTTTTATTTGGATATTTCCCAAAATACTTGCGTAAAAGTTATAGTTTTTTACTTTTCCGGTTCTTCTCATCCTTACTCACTCATATCACATAAAAGTTTGCTGTAAAACTAACAAATGCAAAAAAAATTGAATAAAAACAAAACCAAAAAATTATTCTGTATAAGTTAATCACTAGCGTAAACACCGACTTTCCTTAACTCCATTTCCACCACCGAAGGTCTAATGACCTTGGGGTTTCGCCCCATGGTCGTGTAGCGCTCTTTTGGAGCGTGACGTCTAGAGTTCGACTCGTAAGTATAGGAGGTTAGGTTAGCCTCGTAGTAATCTAACAAATACTAACATCCTATCGTCTGAAAAAGAAAAGAAAAGAAAGAAAGTATAACCTATAGTACTCCATAATGGTTAGAATGTTTATAGCTAGCTGCTCAAATGATGTGCCCTCTGAGCTGATCGATATAGGTTTCACACTGTTAGTTTTCTTTGATATAACTAATCTCTTGTAATAGAATGCTGAAGCACATAAGAGAAGTTTGAAACCTAAGACCCTAAGCCAAACTTTGGGGAGTTTGACGTTGTGCATATTCAGACCGTCCGTCTCGGTAATTAATGGTCAGGATTGTTAAGACGGTTGGATGGTTGAGATTAGTCAGATTACACACAACACGAGCAATTCGGACCATTAATTGCCGAGACGAATGGTCTGAATGTGCACAGCACCATTCCCAATCCATTACGATCAGGCCAACACAATCTGGGAGAGCCTAGATCATTAATTCAATACCATGCACTTTATCTGGGACCAAGATCCTCTCCCTCATGTGATTCCTAACATGACTTCAAAAGGAACCCATGACAACCTCATTTAACAATTCGAGCCGCTAATTTTGTAAATCTCAATGTGTATCATTCATGCAAAAAATCAAATTGATCAAAACTCAATTGAATCATTATTGTCTGAAGAGGAAAGTCCTATAGTATTATGCATGCTATTTCACATCTGTTAAAATAAAAAAAAAAGTACGCTATTTCAGAAAAAAATTGGATTGAAGAATACTACTCTTAAGAAGAATCGTAGTTCTTGCTGTCACAGTTTGACCCTTCATTTCTTTTGTGGCCGGCTATTTCTCTTGTGGCAAATATGCTTCATTCATATACATATCGATGTTCGATCAACTTAACACTTTTTTTTGGATGGTCCACTCCATGGTGGGTCTCATATCCCAGGAGACATGACATGAGAGATTGAGGAGATCCTTTCTCCTTTATCCCATAAACCAACACATCTCCAACTAGGGGAAGGCTCTAGACTTGATTGAGTGCCCTCTTTCATTGACTCAGTATATTCTGTCTATATTTCTTTGCCAGCCCCACTTTCTCTACACCTCTTTTTTTTTTTTCTTTTTTTCTTGTGATAGATAATGTATCAATTCATCATCCCAAGTGCAATGAAATCATCCATTTTAATTCAAGGCATATTCCCTCATTTACCTTTAAAAATGGCATTGACAAACAGTTATGGAGGGCAGAAAGTGAACCCGAGTGGAATCAACAGGTGTCATCAAAAGAAGCGAGAGAAAGATTTGAAGACAAGGCTAGCTTGCGTGTATCTCGACTAATTCCGGGACCTTGAAGTTAATGACTGGACAAACCTCCAGCGGCCTCAGGGTTTGGAATCTTTAAATTTCGTGAGATTCGAACTTGCGACCTCTTCGGAGGTAAGACTCTTCAATTGCTTTTTCATGCCCGTTTGGCCAAATCTTTTCGGATTTGTAAATTTTTTCATGTTGACCTCCCAAAGCAGTTTCCATAAGCTTTTAAGAAGTAAAAATCCAAAAAGAATATTTTCAAAAATATCCAAAGTGGGTTGGTTCTCCATGGACCATTACAAAGTGCAAATTAAAACCATTGAAAAGGTAAAAGCATTTTAAGCATGCCAAGAGCTTTATGTGAGCCTAAGTGTTGAAACTTGAGGACACACATGCCAAAAATCAAACCATGAGAATACAGACTAGTTTGAGTAAAGCTCGAAAAAGTCTTCTCTGCAGAAAAAAAAAAAAAGAACATAAAATTATTATTTGAGATGTCACTAGACAATTTTACTTACAGAATTTTTGAATAAAGTTCCCGTTACGGTGTCACGCGAACTCCTTGCTCTTTCATTTGGAAGTAAAACCCTAAAAGCGTGGCAGGAAATTACAAAAATAATGGCACGAACGCGCCATTTTAGATTGAGTTTTCCATAAAAGTAGTGTTTAAACTAGTTTCAAATTTTGTAATTCATGTTATTCAATCTGAAAACTAGCCAGGCCCCTTTACTCACCATGAGATATTTTGGATGTGCAACTAAAGTTGAATCGTAAACCCTAACTAGCAACCTCCTTGCTCTAACAACTCAACTCGTGACCAAATGGAAAGCCATCAAATGGGCTATTCATAAGCAAAAAGAAAATGACAAAAACAACTCACTGGACTGTCGGTAAGATTGAAAAAGTACGCAATTTCCTAAAAAAACCCTATAAAAATACATAAAATTGCATCGAAACGAGCGTCGGGAAGCCCAAAATACGTCGTTTTCTTTACCTCGTCGACATCCCGGCATAGTTCTATTTTTCACTTCTCTCATACATCTTCCTACTCCACACACCTCCTCCTCCTCCTCCTTTTTTCCCCTTTCTCTTGAATGCTCAAATGCCGACACCACATTCTCACCTAAAAAAAAGGCATCCAAATGGAACAGGTCGGTTTCTGGCATGATTAGAATAGTAGTATATGGTGCACCACTCAGGGCCTCAAAATGGGCCTTCCAACTATAAAAACTGACTTCAACTCCTCTGCACTCTCACTTGTGGAAGTCTTCTTCAGTGGTCACAAAAACAACTTGTTACCCTCTCCTTACTCTACACCTCTACTTGATTCCTAGCCAACAAAAGTGATTAAAAAAAAAAAATCCCATGTAAAGAGCACATTAAGTGGCCAAGTTTCCTTTCCCTTCATTCTGTTGCTACAAAATCTCTCAATCTTGCCCATAACCAAACACTAGTTTTCCCATGGAATTCCCTTCTTGGGTTTTCACTTTGTTTTCCTCCATTTCACTGTGCTTTCTCTTGCTTCCAATACAGGGTGGGCTCCAAACCCACAAGGGAAACTCACATTTCCTGCCATTATCTCAGATTTCACTCCCTCCATCTCCTTCACCTGAGGCTTCTGCCCCAAGTCATGATCCCACCCCAGTTTTCAGTGTGCTTTCTTTTGGTGCTGTGGGGGATGGAGTCACCGATGACACTCGAGCGTTCAAATCGGCTTGGGACACTGCTTGTCAATCCGAATCAGCGACTCTACTCGTTCCTGATAGTTACTCTTTCATGGTGCAATCCACTATATTCACGGGGCCTTGTAAAAGTAGCCTCATATTCCAGGTATTGATGCGATTTTTTGTGATACTTGGACTAACACTTGCAAATGAAAAATTAATAACGATTGTCTGGTTTCTTTTCTTTGTTATGGGATAGATCGAGGGAATTCTGATGCCACCGGATGGACCTAAGTCATGGCCTAAGAGCAACAGCAAGCGACAATGGCTAGTGTTTTACAGGGTCAATGGAATGGCGATGCAAGGGGGTGGTTTAATAGATGGGAGAGGAGAGAAATGGTGGAATCTTCCTTGCAAACCTCACAAAGTAAGCAAATCTGCACTCCTCCCAGCGGCACCTTTACCGGCTTCACAAAAAATACAACCCTAAAAAGATTAACACAGATTATTCTACCATAATGATGTTGCGATGGTAGTTTTATAATTGAAAACATCAAAAATTTTCAAGCGATAAGAGGTTCACAACTCAACCACCTCATTTGGAGCACAAAATTTCTATACATTTTTTGCAGTCTGTACAGTATTTCACATTTCCAACTGACTGAATAAGCCTTTGACACAGGGACCTAATGGAACTACCTTGCCTGGCCCGTGTGATAGCCCAGTGGTAAGTGCAAGCACTCGTGCAAACAGAAGCTTTATGCAGAAAATTCATACAGAATGATGTGACAGTAACGTTTTGAAAAAAAAGAGCCCTAATGGCATAGGTTTAGTTTGAAATAGAAGGATAACAAAACGCATGTCAGTATGCATGAAAGTTCGGTTTTTGACATTATGTTCCAGAATTCAAATTCCATTACAGAAAGGTTCATTAAAATTTCCATATGTTAATGTGCTAAAATACAGGCAATAAGGTTCTTCATGAGCTCCAATTTGACAGTACAAGGGCTCAAGATCAAGAACAGTCCACAGTTCCATTTCAGGTTTGATGGTTGCAGGGATGTCCTTGTAGACTCTCTCTACATAAAAGCCCCTTCTCAAAGTCCCAACACAGATGGAATCCACATAGAAAATACAAACAACGTGAAAATATACAACACAATTATCTCCAATGGTAAAATTTCCACTAGCCCTTAAAATTTCCTCTTTTGCCCATGAAGTACTCCCAAGCTCATTATACTCTTTTCATTTTTCATACAGGTGATGATTGTGTGTCTATTGGAGCTGGTTGTTTCAATGTAGATATAAGGAACATATCTTGTGCACCCAGCCATGGGATAAGGTACAACAATTCCCCCCTTCTTTTATAGTAAGTTTAAATGAAGCAAGGGGTAGGGACTTATAGTCACATAATCGTTTAAAGGAAGCGCTTCCGCTCTCAATCCTCGCATTGCGCTCGCGCTCTCAATCCTTGCTCTGGCGAATTGCAGTAGGTTAGGATGTGTTTTCAAAAGACGCTTTTACGCTCGCGCTCCCTCTACCGCTCAGGCAAGCGAATTATGTGACTTATTAGGGTAGGAATATTCAGGTCTTGCATAAATTTCCTTCGGAGTTTAGTTCTATGTTACACCTTTTTGCTAGTAATTTCAATATAGGACTGCTCATAATTCAGCTCAGCCACATTATTCTATATGAAATCATAATTGCTCTCTTCGTATATCATTACTCATCTTAGTTTTCATGAACTAGCAGTATCGGCAGCCTCGGCATCCGCAACTCCCGAGCCTGCGTTTCGAACATCACTGTGACCAACTCAGTGATCAGGCAATCCGACAACGGCATTCGGATCAAAACATACCAAGGTGGGTCAGGATCAGTATCCATGGTGACCTTCAACAATATTCACATGGACAATGTCAGGAACCCTATCATCATAGACCAGTACTACTGTCTCACCAAGAGCTGCACCAACCAAACCTCAGCAGTCCACATCTCCGACATCACGTACGCAAACGTCAAGGGCACCTACAGCATCAAGAGCCCACCGCTGCACCTGGCGTGCAGCGACGCGGTCCCCTGCACTAACCTCACTTTTTCCGACATAGAATTGCTTCCGGCTCAGGGACGGATCATGTCGGATCCGTTCTGCTGGAATGCCTACGGGAAGATAAGTATGCTGACGATCCCACCGGTTTATTGCTTGTCGGAGGGAATTCCGGACACAATACCGCCAATCGACGGCGATCAGTGCTGATGAATCTAGAGCAATTAGCAAGTGTACAATAGGTCTAGAGGTGAGAAAATTTAGTTCCAATGACGATTTTAGGAAATTATGGAGGTGAACAAGGATAGAAACTTGTTCTATACAGTAAGTTATAGAGATAGAACTCTTGATGATTTTCTCTTTCCTGAAGCTATGTAATGTTATTTCCAACGCTGAAAAATTGTCCCAAAAACCTCCTTCGGTTGCAAATGGCTTGTGATTCCAACTATGCTGACTAAAAGTTTGTCTGAGACCTCCGTGTATTGGACAATTTGGGAAAAAAATTATTGGATATTCCAGGAATACCATGTGGTATCGTTGCATGGTGCTCCGGACCTCTTTGGCAAATCAGAAATGTGCAATGCACATGATGTGCATGATGTGCGTCACCCTGGTTTTTACTCACCTTACAAAAAGTATGTCATCAGGCCCTTCCTGCTAAACACGCAGCTATGTGATTTGTTGAGAACACCACGCGAACGCTGCTACATGGTAGCACGCCAAGGAATATCGAATTAATAAATCCAGCTGAAACTTGATTGGACTGAATGGGTAACTGGATAAATAGATGGACCATCCACAAGTTGTATGAGATGGGATGGGAATGACTATTGAGCAAGAGAATGCGGAGAAAAGTGAAGTTGAAAGTGAGAGGAAGGCTGGGGGTCTCTCTCTCTCTCTCCACAAGGCCTTTGTAAATTGGATAATAGTTGATCAACTGGGTAGGCTAGGGATTTACAAAAGTTAAAGGGCCGGTGCACGGGTGTTTTTATCTCCACAGTCACCATCCACCACATTACTCTCTCTCTCTCTCTCTCTCTCTCTCTCTCTCTCTCTCTCTCTCTCTCTCATATTCTTAGAGCAAACACTTGGATAAGTAATTAAGAATGACAACACATCAACAAGCAGTAAATTGGAGATTAAAACGAGCCGAGTCGAGCCAAGTAGTAACTCGACCAAGCTTTAACTTATGGGAGCATATCTGTAATCGAGCTTCAATGGATTAGAAGGTAGACAGGGTTCTAGAGTTATTCGAGCATTGATGAGCTTCGAAATGCACTCATTTTAAATGACGTGATGATCATGCTTGGCTTTTAGGGAAGTCATACATTGAGAGTAGCTAAAAGTATAATTATGCTGCAAACGAGCTGGGTCGAGTTAAGAAATAACTTGTCCAAACTCGACTTATTTATTGGCATACATTAAAAAAGAGCTGTAGTAGACGAGACTAGAATATAGACAAGGTTACGGAGTCGTTCGATCATTAACAAGCTTCAAATGAAGTCAACGAGTTTAAACGATGAGAAGGACACCATTGTCACTACATCTGTGCTGCAAACCTTGCGACATTAACCATAAGGAGGACATAATAGCCAAGATCCCAAAACAAAAATGTTTCAACAATGGCCAAATAGACTCTCTCTTGCATAAGTAACGCTGTTTGCAGTCCAGAGGGAAAAGGCTCGGAAAACCAGCTTTTAAATAGTTAAGAACAAGGCAACCTCTCTGATTTTTGTGTTTAGCGACGAGATATACTAAGCCATCATCCAGACCGGATAAGTTCCCGACAGTACCATATATCCTGCAAACCTCAGCAGTTCTGTTACGGACGTGCGTTATTTAGAGTACATACCCGCATGCTCCATGAGGAGAGTAATGGCCGGATAAGTTCGTTTAACTCTGACAGAAAACCTTATATGAAGTGAAGCCGCCATCAAGTGCAGTAAACAGCAAGAGTTGATGGAAGCAGGACGAAGTGAGAAACAGGACTGATATTGTCAACAAAGAAGAAGACTTGGTAATGGAGGTAGCTACGGGGGCAGCAGTTTTTGTTCAATTATTCTCCCGCCTACAAAACGGTGCTTCAAACCTCCTAGAGCTTGTCCCACATTGATTAGTTATTACCTATTTACCTCCCAAACTAGTATACAAGCTTCGGTAGCCTTTCCACGCATTGCAAATTAGTTATGAGTTAGATGCTTTAACACGTTATCAGAGCTAGACTTTGGATAAGATTCTCTGTTGCTCCGTTGTTTGTACCTTACGCCCTTGTTTTTGTGTGATCCTTATATTACTAATCAATCGTTCACCGCTCCACATGCGAGCCGCGGATGAACGCGCGGAGGTGTATTACTGTCTTAGAGATTGCCCCACATGGATGAAATATTAGTACATCCCAAATTTGTTCCAAAAAAAAGAATTATTACCTCCCAAACTAGGATATGAGCGTGGGTGGCTTCTCCGATCATTGCCAATTAGTTTTGAGTTGGATGCTTCAACAATACCCTTGTCTTTTGTGAGCACATAGCAAATCCTACAGGCTACACTAACCTAGCCGTATGGGGTGGGGATAGTGGGAGTCGAACCCACCACGTGATAGATGGTTGAGTTCCAAGGGGAGCAAGCTCAACCACTGAGCTATTCCTCAACATCTTTAACAAAACCTTTAGAAAATACGAGAGATGCATGCGCCGCGACAAATGCATTTCCCCTTCACTGCTTCACATAATTTTAATTGAGTATATAAAATGAGAGATGCATGTGCCACAACAAATGCAGGCCCCCTCAACATATTATTAGCTGTTTATTACCAAAACCACTCCACAAACACACAAATGACCACATGCACAATCCCCCTAACATGGCTGATATTGATACAGGTAGATACAATTCCAGACATTATAGTGCAGAAGCCGATAGTAGAATACTAGTTGACAGACGCAAGTACCTCCAACAACGAAGCGGCAAATTGCATTTGGGTCTCCTCATTTATTGCTAAGAAGAGGGGAACATGTACAAAGAGTGATGCGATTCCATTTTGCTCTGCAAATCGGAGCGAATGGTAATACACATAGTTGCAAACAAAACGGCCAGCATCGTCAGAGGCCATCACATCATAACCCATCTTTGCTAAGGTCTTTGTAATTTCCTGAACAGGAAGACTAGTCTGCATACAGCATAAACAAGAACATAAAGAATCAATGAATTGGACGAAACGGAAAAATTTGAATAGGTTGAACCAAGAGAACTTTGTGCTCAAATATTATGGCTGTTCCTTTGATTTATGGAAATACCTATTGCTAATTTGCTATGTGTTATCTGGGAAACACAGATAATGTAACAGTATCAAGCTTAACTGGAAAAAGAAATTTTGTATGTTGAAGGCATTTTAGATTTTCATGTTGCAAATACTCGAAGGATAGCCAGTAATTTTACAATGCATGAATAAAATTCCAAGTGTGCAGTCTGGGCAACGACTTACACGTTAAAGCATCCCCCTTAGAGTGAAAAAAGGTATTTCCCTGGTATATTACCATAAGTAAATTGAAATTTCACAGAAGCAGCATGATTCCCATGTAGATGAATAGATAGAAGAACAAAAAACAAATTTACAGAACAATCCACTTCAGTTCATATGGCGCCTGAAGTTGACAGGGCTCAAATCCAATCACCACTCTCTCTCTCTCTCTCTCTCTCTCTCTCTCTCTCTCTCTCATGCATTACAGAGTCACCAAAGCTAAAAGTAAGGGTTTTTAATAAGAAAATGGTAGACTGGGGCTTTACAACAAATGCCTGATATTTGTGGTTGTTTTGGGTCTAAAATTTAAGAGTTATAACTTGGATGACTCATTATGCCAAAGGAAAATCTGAGAGTTCTGGACAGGAGAGACACTAGATTCCATATTCAATGCTATATCTAAGGTCCACAAGAAATCAATGGAAAATGTGGAACAGTTACGAATGAAAACAGTTCATGAACTCCATTTACCTCTCTTTTTCGGGAGATTCCACCATCTGCGGGGACAATAGCGACTTTCTGCAATAATAAAGTGAAGGTAGTCAAGTAAATCACGAAACCATAAATCTAAAGGGAGAATAGAGAATATCTTATCGAGTTATGTCAGACTCTGACCTGAGGTTTCCATCCCATCTCATCTGGACAACGAAAAGTAGCCTCGTTGACTGCTTGAGTCTCAATAGCAAACCTTGTTGCTCCGCTGTTAACTCCAAAGTGTACCTGAACAAGATGGATGATGCAACATAGAGATCAGGTTTCTAATAGCACCCCAAGATCGATCACTTGTTAAACTTGACGACATAAAATTTCTGAACAAAATGATCTAATCAAGCAAGATGGCTGGACTCTGCGGGAAGTTAAGAAGGTTAGTGCCAATGGTACCAAAAAATACAGTGTTTGTTTCTTTCCTAATGAAAAAAAAAAAATAGAGATCAAAAGGAGTTACAAATGACTCGCTCATCTAAGAAGCACACTAGTCCTCGGTTTAGAATCTTTAGATCCTCAAATATACTCATGCATTCCCATAAGACAGTTTGCGATTGATAGTCTAATGTTTCTAGTGCAAAATACACAAAATTCAATCATCTTCATGCAGACAAGAAGAATAAGATCAACTATGATTTCTAAGCAGTCATTCAGAAAAATATGAAAATGATCATCATAGGTTCAAAGAGTGGCTAGTCATGGGCTTCCTTCACGTGGGGGAGCCAGTCATGCATCATTTCCAACTTCCCGCAAGATATGTAACCAATTGAGCCTAGATCAACTGAGGATAGCTCAATTGGGTGGAATCCTTGTACTTCACTAGGAGGTCAAGAGTTCGAGTCTTGCCATAGGCAAATACCCCTCCCCAGGCTACGACCTCCAATGTGCCAAAGAAAACAAGAAGCCTTTTCAGTTCAACAGTCATGGGGATTTACCAACACTCTTTCGGGATATAGTCCCCACTCACTGCACAACAGTTTGTCGTAGTACATGCCCTAACAGAGTAACATGTCATTTCGACATTTTGTAAGGAGAGAACCTGGAAATTGCAATCATACAATCCGCCAAAGGAACCTAATAGATTTACACAATTGATAACTGAGCAAAATTTACCCAAATAACTCTTCCCGAATTTGATGATTCCAAATCATTCTTGCCCAAAGAAGACTGCAACATCTGATACAATGGGCCGACTGCTCCTTGTCCTGCAGTATCAAGAATGTTGCAACTTCCGATTATCATCCCTTTGGGAATACCCTTTTTCTTCATATACTCTTTTAGATTAGTAACAGTCGTCTCAGTTGGATTTTCTGAAACTCCATGGAACTTCTTAAAACCAGTCACATGGACTGTAACCGTGGGAGGCCCTTCAGATCCCATTTACCAACAAATTGGATGATCTTATCGGGTTAAATCTTTGAAAGTGAAAATTAATATCTGAATGCCTGCATCAAACAACAAGCAATAAGCTAACCCACCGAAAAACTCAATCACTAGGATGACAGGCATTACATCTTCTCCAACAAACTCTCATTTGAAATTAACAAAACATAAGACTACTACAGATCGTTTCTATTCCTTCATAGCGTACTTTAACTACTACAGTTTATTCCAAGAAGATCACAGCCAATAAGTTGGCAATCAGCCAATCATTACACGTTGAACTACTACAACATGGTATACATCTACTTTCCTATACTTCTGATTTTTATGATGACAGCACATGAGAAAGTTCTTGTAAACTGGCACCATATAATTTGGAGTTTCTAGAATGAGTTTCTGCAGAACACTTTTCAAAAAGTAACAATTTTTAACAGAAATACTCATCTCTTCCAAAAACAGTTTCTTTCAGTCCTATCAACTCCATAAGTGGGCGAAGGAATTAAGCCCCAGGATTAGTCGAGGTGCACCTAACTCGGCCAGACACCTGAGTTATAAAAAAAGGTTTCTTTCACAGAAAAAATCCAGCAAACAAGTTTCGAAAGCTTGTTTCGGAACTGCAACCAAACAACTAACAAGGTGAAGAGTTGAGCATACGAAAGAACCCAATTTACAACATGTTCAGATTAATTTGAGCATGAATATATTGTCAGAAATCAACCACAAAACGTGTCATAACAGATTAAATCCCATTACACAATTGCCGATTACAAGAGGCAAGAAGAACGAAAACCCATCATCTGGATTAAGACTATAACCACAACCCAATTGAAATTGAACGCAGATAAACACTACCAAGAGAGACCCAACTGGAAATTTTGATTAAAAAAACCCAGAAATTTACCCAAAAAAAGACTGGTAAATTCAGAAGCAAATGGTGCAGCCAAAAGAATTGCGAGAAGGGAAGAAAAAAATGGGTTTGCTCACCTGGAAATATGCAAACAAAGCCAAAAGAGAGGAGGAGAAGTGGCTCAACCACCAGTCCTACCTTTATAAAGCCACTTTAAAACTCATAATTGAGGTAAATAAAACAAAGGAAAACAAAGGGAACTTGGATAGGAGAAGGGTCTCTTTCTCACGAATGGAATACCGGGTGCGGTGCCGTGGACGGTGTACATAAATGATGAGGAAAAAAATTATCTCATGGTTATCTCATGGTTTTGGGGTATGCTCCAGTATATTATCCCAGCCCACCTAGGCACCTACATGTGGAATTCGGTACTAACTAGTAGTAAATGTACGGGCGGCTTTATTGGTTCTTGACGGGTTCTGCGTTCACAATGCATAAATTTTTTGAAAATTTTTCAATACATACAATTTGATTTTTCTTTATTATTGTCTGCACTGTGTCATTCATGCATAGCAAATAAATTACTATATTTAAGATAGAGTTTTGCATCGAAAAAAATTTCCTTTACGAATTTGTAATCAGTGAATCAAAATTCTGGAGCCAGCCCTGACTAAATGTATGGATCTGAGAGGATTATGTGGCGGAGGAGGATGTTGGAGCACCATTTGGCCGTGCTTCAAGAACATTGAATAATACTCACTGGTGGATTGCATGGAATCTTGGAACAGTGAAAAACTACTCTTTTCTGTTTTTTTTCAAATCTAACAATGATACAGCCACCACAGCATAACATGTGGAGCCCATTCCGAGCCCCATAAGGATGATTCGAACTTTTCAATAATTTCAAAAAGAATTTGAGTGGGACTGTGAAAAATCAGCTCAATCTAATATGTGTAGATACTAGATCCAATCTTTCCATTTTTTAATAGGAAAAAATGAAAAGATTTGTGTTTGGTTGAGAGTTTAGTTTAGTTTAGTTTTGGTAGTGGGTGGAGAGAAAAATAGAGTAATGATTGAAGATAGAGGTAATAATTGGAGAGAGATAGAGAGAGATGTGAAAGTAATAATTGAAAAATAGGATAATGATTGGAGAAAGAAGTAGGGTAATAATTGGAAAACAAAACTAATGGCAAACGAACAAAGACCCAGATTTTCAATTTTTAAAAAATGAGAAGAGTGGATTGAGCACTTACATATATCAAATTGAGCTGATTTTTTATAAATTCGATCAATTTTTTTAAAAATTATTGAACAGCTCAAATCATTTATGCGAAATCTCAAGTGGGCTCTACACGACGTGCAGTGGCCTTTGTTGCGGTGACTCTAGACTTACAGGTATCCAATGGTGTATGTCTCTTTTCCTTTTGTTTTTTTTTTTTTTTAAATCTTACAGCAATTAATTTCTCCTGAGAGGAAAGTTTATTCGTTGCTGTCATTTTAATTTTGTTCAAATCACTTTTTGATTTCAATCCCTCAAAAAAGGCTTTTCAATGGTTGAGATTCTTTTTAAATCTAGTTCAACTATTATTGAGATGGATAATTGAGATTTAACTGAGACTTCTTTGTAATCTAATTATAGAGCTGCAAATGAATCACAAGCGATCTACTCGTGGCTCGTATATAGTCTCGATTCATTTGAAGATGCTCGTTAAAAAAATTAATTGGGCTCAACTTGTTTACAACCAAACTAAGCTCGAATTCGATGTTTAGACTCATTTTGTAAACGAACCGATCTCAAACGCTACAAGAATCGGCTCGGCTCAGCTTGACTGGTTTGCACATCTGAAATCTAACTGCTGAGAAACCGGGAAAAAAATACTACTACTCCATTAATACGACAATTTATCCGACAGGGGGTGGGGGTGAGTCGGGTGACCTAGCTAGTCGAAATGATGATGATCAACTACCCTCATCCTTTCCTATGGGCTCTGGACCCATACAGACCCGCCCCTGTATTGTCAGAAAAACCCACAACCTTTCGAACCAATTCCATCGGATACGGTGCCGGCTTGACAATCCCTTGCTTAACGGGTTGAACATCAAAACCCCGAAAAACAACTCACTTCCAAGAACGTTTTAATAGTCACATCGAATACAAATGTCATTGATTTCAGTTTCTTCTCCGTTGATACTCTCTCCACCCACATGGGTTTGTCGCCGGATCGATTCAAGGGTTTCTCTCTCTGCCACCCCAGTCCGTAGCTTCACGGTATTTGGTAGCCTTGGTTTATACTCCTATTCTTTTAACTTTTCTGTTTGGTTGATTAGGAAACTGCAATTGAAAGGAAATAAATTTGGAACGGAAAATGGATCAAAAAATCCTTGCTTTGATTTTTCTGCGGTTAAATTACGTGTCTTTCAGGTTGATTTATTGCCTCTCTTTTTTTTTGGATTGTTTTCGGGTTGCATTTCCGTTAAAAAGTTTGTCTATAACTTAAGGTCTTTAGACAAATTGTTTTTGCGAAATGAGCTTTTAGTTGATGTATGTGGCTCGAAATCTGTGTTTTTTTGGACTTTAGCCCGTTTGAATAATAGGGGAAACCAGCCCAATTACCTAGTTAGTGGTCTGGTAAATATTTGAACTTGGCATTTCAATTTCAGGTTTAAGGATAAAAATGGAGACTTGATGTGATCGTGTAACTTGGCTGTGTTGGCACTTAATTTGCTTACTGATTCACCTCTGTATACTTCCTTTGCAATTTTTTGTTCTTCCTAATTAGTTCTTGTTGGAGTTGGACAGTGTTTTTGCTTTCTTACTAATTTCTGTTATTGGTATTATTGTCCCACAGTTTGATTTGAGAAATGCATGATTATTAAGGTAATGTAGGGTTGGACAATTGCAGTTTGTTTTTGTTTCTATTAAACTGGTGGCCCCTGGACAATAAGAAATAGTATGCTCTGAATTGGCTTTATCTTGTAAGTTGGAAGGATTTGTTTGATGAAAATCGAAAACACCTACTGCAGCTGTTTTCATGTTATGTTTTAAGCTTAAGTTATGTCTATAAACTCTTTAGCATTCATCCTTCAAACAACCTGGTGTCCGCAGATGTATTGAGTTTCTTCTAGTCTTACTTGTTCGTTACTGTTTTCAAGTCAGAAATGATTATGTTGATTACAGCTGGAAAGTGTTCTTAGTTAATACTATGGGTAGTTTGAACTAACTGCAGTTATTACCGGACAATTGAAGAGTGTTACGTTTGCTCTCTATAGGTAGCAGCAAAGAACTTGCCTTCAGCAATAGATGGCTGCAGTGTGTTGTATGGGGGTGCCTGCAAGTTTTCTAGCTGGTTTTGTGGGTTAAAATTTTGGATACCTCAAAATCTAGACCTTGGGCGGGTCAGTAGAAAACGTGAACAGGGTAATGATTTTAGGAATGCACAAATTCAAGATGACGATCACTCTGAGTGTGCGAAGTCAAATCTATCACACGAACAACGTGTTTCTGAAGGAGCATCAGCAATCAGCTTGCCTAACGGTTAGTAATGATCTTATTTTGATGTCGTTCACTAGTATAGTCCATTTTACCAACATATTTCGGACGAGGAAGATAAAGTTGGACTTAGGTAGATATGGTTTCCATACTCAACTCAAAAAGAAAATCATCAGAATCTTGCTACAAAATTTTATTGGTCTGTGCTTTTCATTTTATTTAGAACCTGAAACAACTTCGGGAAACGGCAATGAAAGCCATAAAGTTCTCAGCAACCATATGGTGCTTGAGTGTTTTCTTTTTCCTATAAAAGTATTCTTTTTAATTGTTTCTTCATTATAGTTTCTCATTCAAATACACTGATTTGCCATATATCGTGATTGGTTGAACTGCAAACTCAGCAGAGGGACTGAAAGACACAAGTTCGCAGCATGGGGAAACTTCTTTACCAAATGTTCAACCGTCAATTTCTACTGGAATAGCAACTGCCATGGAGTCACCTTCATCTTTTTCTGCTGAAGGGGCACCAAAGACAACTCCGCTACATGGAGGAAGTTCTGACCCTAATGGTGAACTTAATATTTCCACAAGAACGGTTGCTTCCCTGGAATCTCCTTCATCTTTGCCAAAAATCCGGTCTTCCACTGTTGCTGCTTGGAAAGGTGGAGCACCCTCTCTTGGCATTGCTGTGATTGGCGCTACTGGTGAACTAGCACGGAATAAGATTTTCCCTGCACTCTTTGCTCTGTACTACAGTGGCTTTCTTCCCGAGGTAGACTTCATAGACAAGTTTGTAGGTATTACAATGTTCAATCAATTAATCTGCAGTCACTTTTTTAACTTGTATGAAGGAAGAGTGTTTCACTTTCTATCTCCTGTTGGACTTTTATAAAGTTTACTTATTGGAGACATTAAATGTCTTGTGTGTCTCCCCAACTAAAAGGGAAAATGGTTCTTGGATTTTTCTGCACAATATTGAGGCTGGCCAAGTGGTCAAGGCATGAGATTTAGGAATTTGCTCTCTCCTGAGTCTCAGGTTCGAAACCTCCTAGGTGCTATCAACTTTCAGTCCATATGGGGCAAAGCCTCGGCTTTAATTGGGCCCCCTCTCATTTGGAGTGGTAGCCCAATAGTAGGTACCATATACTCCATGCATTTGATTGGGGTTCAAACCTCACTAACTACAACTAACAATATTGACATTTGCTGAGGGAAAAAAAATGGGCCCCCTTCAGTGGACATGGAAGTAAATTTTGAATGTTGGATGTTAGGTGTAGAGCAGAACCCCTAATGGCTAATGAAGCGATAAATGTTTTCTCTCGGCATTTGGCAAGTCGTTGCGACATTGTTCATAATGAATCTAATGAACATTTTGCTTTTTCAAGTATCAGAGGGCTAGACATTTTGGATTACAAGTTATCCATCCCAAGCCTTACTTTTGCTTTTCCATGGCTGCAGAATGTATCTTTTTTTGGATATTCGAGGAAGACTTTGACAGATGAAGATCTCAGATCCATGATAGCATCAACTCTTACTTGCCGCATTGATCATCAGTAGGTCTTTCTACCAAATACTACTTAGTTTCATGCTTGGCTACTGAGCCTAATTAGCAATTGAAGATGTAATTTTATTGGAAAAGTGTATAGAGTGGCATACTTTGTGCTTCTCAACAAAGTCTAATACCCAAGAATGGAAAGCACTATGCAGGCAAAATTGTGGGGATAAAATGGATGCTTTTCTCAGTCGAACATACTACCTTAATGGAGGGTATGACAATAAAGAAGGGATGTCAAAACTCCATGCTCGAATGGAACTGATTGAGGTAAGCTGATATTCAGCCTATCATTGCTCCGTAAGTGTCCAAGTTGGATGCTTTTTGTAGTTGATTTTTTAACAGCTTGCCTGCCTCAGGATGAGTTTAAAGCAAACAGAATATTTTACCTTTCTGTGCCACAAGAAGCACTTCGAGACGTTGCAACCTCTCTTGCTGTGAATGCCCAGACAAAGAAGGGCTGGAATCGTGTAATAATTGAGAAACCATTTGGTTTTAATCCAGTGTCTTCTCATCAGTTGACCCAATCTCTTCTTTCTACATTCCAGGAGGACCAACTATATAGGTGGGATGACACATTATTTGTATGGTATCCATGCACACAAAGAAGATTGCTTTTTTTTATTCTTGAAATTTGTTTCAGGATAGATCATCTTCTGGGAAGGAACATCATTGAAAACCTTACCGTTCTCAGATTCTCTAATCTTGTTTTTCAGCCACTGTGGAACCGAACATACGTACGCAATATACAGGTAACAATCATTTTGATAAATGAGCTTTCCCCTGTTGTTTTGAGGAATACATGTAGCCATGAAGGCATTTTTACGGTTCGCTGGACTTGCTCGCAGATCATTTTGTCCGAAGACTTGGCTGTGCAGATGCAAGGAAGGTAATCATAATAGTAATTCTTGTGTTATATACTTATCATAAAAAAAAAAATCTTGTGTTCTATATATCAATGATATTTATTGGTTAAATAACACTCTCATAATTTCAAATATATTTGGGAAGGTATTCTGCTGAATATGGAATTATTGGGGATATCATACAGAGTCATATACTCCAGACAATTGCATTGCTTGCTATGGAGCCACCAATAAGTCTTGATGGTGAAGATATACGAAATGAGAAGGTACACTTCGCTTTCTTCAAACACTATCACAAAGGACCACAATGTCACTTTGGTCTTGACAAGAAGCTTCTGTTCAGGCCAAGGTTTTGAGATCGATCCGTAAACTGGAACCTAGTGACGTCATTCTTGGTCAGTATAAAGCTAGCTCAGAGGACAAGGTTCATATTTATTCGGATACTCTGACACCCACGTTCTTTGCTGCGGCTTTGTTTATTGACAATGCACGGTGGGATGGCGTGCCTTTTCTAATCAAAGCTGGAATGGGACTGATCAAACATAGGTGGGACTGGGATCTGTACTGGTCCTGTCATTGTATTACTTGTGGTATACTTGGGTGATTCAACTGCATGACTGCTCGTTTATCAGTTTCTAGTGCATGACTTAAAGTTCTGGTAATGTCTTGTCATCAATCCCATTTACCAGTGAAAGTAGGTTTGCTAGTAATTTTTTCTCAAAATCTGGACTTCACCCGCAAAGAATGTTACATCTTGGCTCTGCCAGTGATTTGGACTGTTGGTAATGCGATACCCACCTATACACCTTATCATGGCTTAAGAAATTGGATAATCAAATACCCATGTTGATTTTTGTTTTTGCTTCCCCCTCCCTTCTTATTTTCCTACTAAATGTTTAAACTTCTTATCCACTCCTATGTTTACGAGGTTGTGCAGGCACCAATGTTTTTTTTTCTGATCGGCTGGAGGCACCAATGTTATAGTGCTATAATGCACTTGACAACTTCATTGTGTTTGACAGTTGAGTTCTTTAGGATGGGATAGTTCCTTTATTGAGAAATTACAATTTGGCATTGTATTTTCCTTCCAGGAAATGATTTTCATGCCCCCTTTTTCGATAGATGCACTCCAATTTTTTTGTCTTTTAGTGAAATTTTATGTGTAATTTTTTCACAAGACAAGAAAAGGAGTGCATTTATCAAAAAAGAGAGTGCGAAAATCATTACCCTTTCCTTAATGCTATAATAAAGTTCAAGTCAATGACAACAATAGCTACTCGTTGTAGCTTTGAAGATGATGTTGTATGTGATTAAATGAGTTAACCAATAAATGAACTGCAAGCTGGTTATTTAGCATCTGCCACTGCTTTATTCCCATTTTTGATATCTTAATAGTTTAGTTTAAGCTTGTACTTTTTCCACTATACTGAGTTCTCATTAGCTTCATTATGCAGAGTGGAGATACGCATACAGTTCCGTCATGTTCCTGGCAACCTTTATCGTGACCGAATCGGCCATAACAGTGATCTTGCAACTAATGAACTGATTTTATGCGATGTGCCTGATGAAGCCATCCTAGTAAGAGTTAACAATAAGATTCCAGGACTAAGTTTGCAGTTGGATGCTTCTCAACTGAATTTGCTGTATAAGGATAAGTAAGATTCTACTCTAACAAAATCTTTTGATGTTGAACTTTTCAAAGACACCAGGAGGGTTAACTGTTGGAGAATAAATATAGATAGCAACTCCATTTTATTGGAAAAATAAGTGCACAAGTAGGATCATTTACGAGGAGTTTCAACTACCTTCAAATTACGATGTCATATCTATCGATCTAAAGCTCCCAAATCCATAGTTGAAATTTTGGCCTACAAAAGAAAAAATAATGGAAGGTTAAACTTCTCAAAGGACTCATGCCAAATAAATTAATTTCAAATTCATAACTGTAAATACATACTTTTTACATGCCTTGTCATTATGTTTATCGTATATAGGTACACTGCAGAGATACCTGATTCATATGAGCATCTTCTTCTTGATGTCATTGATGGAGACAACCATCTGTTCATGAGAAGTGATGAGCTTGCTGCTGCCTGGAACATTCTGTCTCCGGTTTTGCAAGAGATAGACAAGAAAAATATAGCGCCAGAGCTGTATGAGTTGGGTGGTAGGGGTCCCGTTGGAGCCTTCTATCTCTGGGCGAAACATGGTGTTCGCTGGGTTGAGGACTAGTGAGCCTCTCTCTCTCTCTCTCTCTCTCTCTCTCTCTCTCTCTCTCTCTCATGCGTGCGTATGTTAGCTTCCTGATTGTGATTTGGATACAAGTTATCAGTGAGTAATTAGCGTTCCAATAACCATTTAAACATAAATGGATGTACCGTGGAGTTGCTATCTATATTTATTCTCCAACAGTTGCTATCTCTTTCATTTGAAGACTCGCATTTTTGCTCTCTGCCAGGATGTTTTTGTACTCAATATGTTACTAGAGAATGTTTTCAAAACCAACCTTGGATTTGCCTTTCACCGCATACCCATTTGCAGGAAATGTACGTTATCTTCAGATTGTAAGCAATTTTCTCATCTAACCTCTTTAATGGTTGCTTGTCTATGGTGAAAAAGGATGTTGTTTTGTTGTGGTGGTATCTGTATGCTTTAGGTCACCCAGCTTTCACATGCTTGGCTACTTGGCTACTTAGCCAGATTTTGCTTCAATATTGTTTTCTTTGTTTTGTCTTGTGGCCTTCATTTGTATATGGGCGGCATTCCCTTCATGCCTTTTTGGTAATATAATCTTTTACTTATAAAAATAAAATAAAAAATTTGTTTTCTTTGTTTTGCTGCTTTCTTCATTTTCTGAGGACATTGAAAACTAGTTTACCTAACTATTGAGAATCAATACCTACCCAATACAAGGGAGGAAAAACAAACTGTTTCCTAAATTTATTTTCCTGGACTTTTTTCTTTCAAAAATACCCACTTTGGGATACCCCTAAACTAATAAACTACGAAAATGATGAGCTTTAAACTTTTTCGTTGGTTTTTCTCCAGAAACACAAAAATGGAAACGAAAAAAGGAAAGCAAGAACAACATAAAACACGAAGTTTGGAACCGGACTCATAGGACCCATCCGAAGATATTTCAGTTTACTCAACGATGACTCAGAGTATTTCAATTTACGCAACAATCACTGAGAGGAGGGTTTCTGGTGCCAAATTAGTTTCATGTTGATTCAGACCCTGGACGATCCAATTTAGTACTCTTGTTTTGGCTCTAAAATCACATCATCACATTTGTTTCCATGAATAAATCCAAGCTTTGTTGGCCGTTTCTTCAAGCCACGAGTATCCTTATTCTTGCCAACACACCAAGTCAGGAGCCTGTTTACTCCAAGTCGCAGAGCCGGTTTCTGCACCGGAATTTGGATGTATTATTCTTGTATCAGTACAAGTTCAATCGCCTGCACCGGAATTTGGATGTATTATTCTTGTTCGCGTGAGAATCTTTAAACGCAATAATTTGGAAACATGATCAAGTAGCTGAAAATGCACACCCAACTCTAGTACAGAGGACATGCACCCCAAGTCACCCAACCTAACAGTCACACCAGCCAAGCCATTCAAAGGCATGGTTACAAGGTAAAAATCTAAAAGCAAAAATAACTAAGCTTGATCTTCATACGAACCATCACACAAAGGGTAAATACTGATGTTTTTTTTTCTCTTGGTAATCAATTATAGTTGAGTTCATCTTTTACTACATCCCTTCGCAGTCATTCAGAACAAAGTGAGATTAAAAAAAAAAACCAGACTTTTATCCGTCCAAGGAGGCTTTTCGATCGCCAAAAAGCTAGATTACGCAAAAACGCGTCGAGATAGTTAACAAGAGCCTTATCGCTTACGTTGCGGGGGTTGCTTAAATTAGAAGAGTAATGGCGTCACAATGTTAGGTGACTGATGACATGACCTCATACCTCATGAGACTCGCGAGGCAGAAAATTGTAGAAAAAGTTTGATTCTTTTCTCACACTGCCCCTGCCTGCTACTTCTGTTCTTGTACCCAAAATAGGGAGAAGTGCTAGCCGTACCGACCCATTCCATACCGAAACCGTACCGACGGCCACTCCGGGCCGTCTCCGGCCACTGGACGGCCGATCCGAGCTGTCCAAAAATTCTAAAAAAAAAAACCGAGGGGCCTATGCAGGAATAAAGGGCATCCGATCTGTGTAGGGTGGTTAGATCGAGTACCCTATTTTTCGCGTATACATATATACACGAGTATACACGAAAAATAGGGTACTCAATCTAACCACCCTACACACATCGGATGCCGTTTATTCTCGCTAAGGGCCCCTCGGTTTTTTTTTTAGAATTTTTGAACGGCTCGGATCGGCCGTCCGGTGGCCGGAGACAGCCCGGAGCGGCCGTCGGTACGGTTTCGGTATGAAATGGGTCGGTACGGCTAGGATTTCTGCAAAATAGGCCCCTCTTTGTTGGTGGTTCCGCCAAATAAATAAATCAGGCTTTTTTTTTATCCTTAATAAAAAAAATCACATTAATTAGTTTTTCGTCAATTTTTTTTGTGGATTATTGATTCGTCATGATGAGAGTAATCTAAAAAGTAAAAAATTACGATCGAAATTCAATTTTTTTAATAAAGACAAAAATGAACTTATAAGCTTTTTTTTTTTTTTGTCTTTATTCAAAAAAAAGTTGTGTTTCGGTCGTAATTTTTTACTTTTTAAATTCCTCTCGTCATGACGAAACAATAATCCACAAAAAATCGATACAAAAAACTAACAAATGCGAAAAAAAATTGAATAAAAACAAAATTAAGCCATTTAGCTTATTCAGCCAAAATAGGCAAGTCTCAGTCGTCCACCTTCTCACCTCACATGGCCCATTCCATTATTGTTTTCCAATCCCATGACTAGTCATACATACATTCCCTATATCAGTATATCACCTACTTGATAGTACTACTTTTAATTCTTTCACGTGGTCATCACTCTCCCCATCTCTATATAGAGTCGCATAATTCACCAATCACATTACACTCATATTTATACTATACAAATAAATATAATGGATGGAAAAAGTAAGAAGAGGAAAATGGAGAAAGAGGAAGAAGATGAGGAAGAGAAGATGGAGAAGTTCTTTGCTTTGTTAAGAGATACGCGAGAAATGCGCGAACAGATGATGGGAGGGGTGAACAAATCGCACGAGGAAAAAGGGAAGAGAGGTGAGGGAGAGAAGCCGTCGTTCCAACCGGAGGATTTCATGGAGGGTGCTAATCATGATCGCCAGTCTAAAGGTACTACTACTCAGCCAAACTTATTACCTGGTTCTTCCAAGAGAGAAGATGAAGCTAAACAAGAAGATAAACGGGAAGGAAGTGGCAGTGATGGCTTAAATCTCAAACTTTCTTTGTAATGAGAGAGAGAGAGAGAAAGAGAGAGAGAGATAGTATGTGTGTGTGTGTGTGTGAGTTCTTATGTTGCCATATCTGGTTTAGTAACAGGATTACAATGACAAATGAGGAAATAGAAAAATGGGAAGAGAGAAAGTTGAGAGTTACTGAGAGGTTCACACTGCATCACAAAATAAGTGCACTCTCTTAATTGCAAGCAAATATAACAAATTACTTCTAATATCCTAGTAAAAGTTAGGCACAGGCTTGCAGCTATATACAAAGAGAAAAGAATCACCAGAAATTCAATTGCAAGAAAATGAAAATAAACTGGTCACAAAGCTCAGCCCTAAGTCGCTAACAACGACAATTTATATCCAAAGAGCATGCATCTAGTTGATTATTGATATTGGAGAAAATGATCACTTGGTTAGAGAACTACAAAGAAAATATTCATGCCAAAGCAAAACCTCTGACAATTTTCCGAGTGCTATCGTAGTGCGCTGCAGATAAATGGTTTTCATGGGCTGTGCATTCGTCCTGCAATCATACATGAGTTACAAGGTCTCCAACTTTATGTTACTCATCGATCGTACAGGGTTCAAGTCTGTCACACGTACAATATATGCAAGTCTGAAACCAAATGTAGAGTGGGTTCTTAACTTATTTCTAAAAAGGAAAGATATGAACTAAGAATCATAATCTCAACTCAGGCATTGAAAGTATGGCTTCATTACGGAAATGTAGGTACATGTCTACTAGGGAGAAGTACGTCTGCTTGTTACCATAAGTTCAGATGACTTGATAGGTTAACCTCAAGTAATACTCATTTTCTTAACCAAAGACAGGACCAGAGTTTCATATCCAACTATGGTTTTAACTACTAGGTGTTAGGGTTAGAAAGGTAGTTGCATCTTTAGTTCAGGTTCTTATTCAGCAGGTGATGTAATCTATGAACCCAATCCGAAACTGCTGAACGCTTCATCGGTGAATCAGTGCCTCCTGTGAGTCCAAAACCGATCACTTCATGTACTAGGTTTCTATCAGTCTTTTATCGGTCTTTTAAGTCTTTAACTCATGTCTGAAGTGGTTATGACCTGAGATGCTACTAAACATCACCAAGAAGTTCAATTGGATGACAAACTATATGGACATTTGTTAGGTTATCATATTTTCTCCTACAACATATAGTAGAAGCTCTTATATGTAATTCAGATTCATACCCAATCCAATCTCAGCCAAATCTTTTTGATTGTTGAGAAAATTAAAACGAACTTGGAGCAATTTTCTTATAGTATTTATGTTTTGATCCAGTTTAATGTAGTACACAAGTAGTGTTATCCAATACATTTACATAGAAGGGAAAGTTGTACCATGACATGTATATCCAGAAAAGTTCGATATGATCTTAAGAATTTAAGCTCATTCAATTATTAACAAATGATAAATACAAAATTTTGCCTCTTTGTCAATCTTTAAAAAAAAAAAAAAAAAAAAAAAAAAGAAGTAATATATTTTCATTTGAACAAATTATCTTTTGGTCTCACCTCAATGATTCCATAGCTTTCCTTCCCAAAATATTTTCACAGTAGAGAGTGCGATTATCTGTCCATATCCCACCCCCATTTCACTGCAGATCTTGTTCAACAGAAGATACGTTCAGAACAGATGATGATAATAATCATCTGATCATGTCAACTTAAGAGCAACAACAATTACCCGTTTAAGGCTGGAGAGCATGATTGTTAGCCCTACGCATCAATGTCCTTGTATCAAAGATCCATGCTATCATCAATACCGGCCACACCCATCCTTAATATCATTTTGAGGAAGGTGGAGAGTTTTTTCACCATGCTATCATCAATACTGGCCACACCCATCCTTAATGGTGAAAAAACTCTCCACCTACCTCAAAATGATCTGCCTCCCTTAGACTTTCGCATTGTTCCGTAGCAGCAGCAACTGCAATCTGGAGAATGCGAAAGTTTCTCGCTCCAAGTAAGCACCCACGGCCCACAGGTTTTCAATTACCTGAAAATTTTTGCTCTTGTGAGGACGTGAAACTTTGTACCATACCACATACACCATTGACTGAATGGCAGTAACATAATCAACTTGCTGTCTAAACTATATCCATCCAACATCTTTGTTTTCAATTTGCAAGGGCAACCCATCCTTTTAAACATCAAAAAACCATGGTTGCAAATGCAAAAGAAGAGTTCAAACTCAATTTGCCACACTATCCTCGTAGGTAAAGAACAGTTTGGAGCAGATAAATGATCATTAGCCTCTTGGAAAGAAAAAAGATTCACCATGCGTCAAATCTGGTGTCACTACTACGCCGCCAACAAACTGACATTAGAGTCAACACCAGCTTCAGTGGAATCACGTCACCAGTAATCTTTGCAAGAACACACTCCATCCTTAAAATGGTGGAATCTATTGGCATCCCTCAATATGATCTCTCGCCCTGTTATCTTTGCTATCAATTTGATTGCAGAATGACAATCCCCACAGACTCGGAGGTTCTTCATTACACGAATAGGCATTGGTGCAGGAACCTTCAAAAGTCCATATGCGACAGCGAGTTTCTCACTATGATGTCCCAAGCTTCGCACCTTCTCTTCTTCGTCTACGTCATGAAACACAAAGCTACCATCAGGAGAATACCCAGCTTCTCTTAACAACCCACCTAGTTTTTCCAACATCCTCAAGATCATTGGATTCTCAGGGTGAGGCATGATTTCTCCTCCAGTAAACATATGGACTTTCTTCTCCACCTCAATCCAGCTACAACCAGGTGACTTGCTCACCTTCCTTGATCTCATGTCTTTCCTCAGCTCTGCAACATCAGCCCATCTACCTCTTGACGCATATATGTTTGAAAGCAAGATATATGGCCCGGCATTTCTGGGCTCAAGTTGTAAAAGTTTCTTTGCTGCAACTTCAGCTAAATCCAAGTTCATGTGCATCTTACATGCACCCATTACGGAACCCCAAATAATAGCATCTGGTTCAACTGGCATTTTTTCAATTAAATCCATTGCCTCTTTTAAACGACCAGCTCGACCTAGCAGATCAACCATACAAGCATAATGTTCCATACTTGAGTCCACTAAATACTTGGTTTTCATGGACTCAAAAATTTCAAGCCCTTCTTTAACCTTTCCTGTGTAGCTACAAGCTGAGAGAACTCCAACGAAAGTTATATCATCAGTTGCAATGCCTAAGGAGCACATTTCATAGAATACTTGTAAAGCTTCCTCTCCTAGTCCATGTTGTGCATAACCTGTAATAATAGAATTCCACATTACAATATCCTTGGGAGAAAACCTATCAAACACCCATTTTGCCTTGACAAGATCACCACATTTGATATACATGGTGATCAAAGCTGAGGAAACATATACATCAGAATCAAACTGAGATCTCAACATCTGGGCATGCACCTGTCTACCATGATCAAGACTTGCCAGGCTAGCACAAACAGAGAGAATACTTATCAGAGAAGGGAAATTAGCTCGAATTCCTTGTCTCTGCATCAAAGTAAACAAATCAAGTGCCTCCAATTCACACCCTTTACGTTCATAGACCTTTATCATAGCACTCCATGTGCCATCGTCCTTCTCCCTCATTTGCTCAAATACTTTCCTTGCATTAAAAACCTCCCCATTCTGGCCAAATCCTAGAATCATTGCATTGCAAGCAATGACTGACTTAATGGGCATAGCATCAAAAAGCTCTGCGGCCTCTACAATCCGTCCACATTGAGTGTAACCCATAAGCATTGCTGTCCATGTCACCTCATTCTTCTCTGGCATCACCTCAAAAAGCTTCCTAGCAATGTCTACCCGTTGGTTCTGCACATAACCAGAAACCATAGTAGTCCAAGAAACCACATTGCGGCTTGGCATCTCATCAAAAAGCTCGCGGGCCTCATCCATACGACCTTCCTGGCAATACCCAGCCATCAGATTCGTCCTCGCAACTACATCCTTCACCGGCATCATATCAAAAAGGCGGCGAGCCTCATCAATCCTACGGTCACGAATCAGCCCACCCAACATCACCGTCCACGACACGACATTCCTCTGCGGCATCTGCCAAAAAAGAGATTCCGCCACCGAGATACACCCCTCCTCCACATACCCTCTCACCATGGCAGTCCAAGAAACAACATTCCTCTCCGGCATCGTGTCAAACACTTTTCGAGCTTCCTTTACCATCCTATTCTTCACGTACCCAGAAATCAACCCGTTCCAAGAAACAGTGTTCCGCTCGGGCATTCGATCAAACAGGCACCGGGCTTCAGCGGGTTGGTTGTTTTGGAAGTACCCAGCAATTATAGAGTTCCAGGAAACAATATTCTTTTGGGGCATTTGGTCGAACACCTTTCGGGCGTTCTCGATTTGGCCAAGGCGGGAGAACCAAGCAATCTGGGAATTGGCGGAAGTGGGTACACTTGAACTGTACGTTCGGCATCGGATTAATGGGAACTGCATTGATTGACAAGAAAGTAAACTACCCAGATGGAAAAAAGTGAGAATTTTTTAGATTTTGAAGGATAATTTGATGGTTTCTGAGCGACCAGTCGATCAGATTCAGTGGGAAAAGAGTATGATTAAGAAATGGCAAGGCTTTCTCAGAGTATGAGAGATGGAGGGTAACTTTTTTAGAGGCATCCTGCGAACCGGGAAGAGATATGAAACGGTATCTTTAAAAGTGAAAAGCGCGCGCTCTCCCTATTTGAGGAAGAATTATTATATAACCACAAACACTTTACTGTCTTTACACATACACTCAGATTCAAATTTTTTGGTGGATTCCATAAACACTGTAGGTGTAATGTGTGTGGGTCTCAATGTAAATATGAGTAAGTTTATGTAAATGTTTGTAATCGTAAATTAATTATTCGAGGAAACGAACTACTACTCCCTCCGTATCATGAATTTTGTCCGTCCGTGGACTAAAAAATACTAATAATGCATTCTTTTAAAGAAAAAATTTAAACTTTTTTTCATAAACTAAAAGAACTTATTGCTATCTAGTAATTTGTTGAATTTTTTTTATTTTTTTTTGCAAAAATTATTTTATTTTTAAGTACTCATTTTGCAGACGGAACAAATTGTGATTTGATTGATTTCAACTTCTATTTTTACCAGGAGAGGAGGGGTGGTGTAGCATAGTAGCTCATGGTGCTCTCACAAGATTTGGGAGGTCAGAAAATCACGGGTTCGAGTCGTGCTAATGACGCTCTGTCAAATTTGGTTCTTATGCGAAATCCAGCTGTGGTTCACTAGTCGCTGATGGGGCGGCGGTTCCTATAGGTCTTTAGTCCCTTCCGGAGTCCATTGCGTATCTAAAGTCCCTGTGATCATGCTCACGGAATGGATACTATGCTCAGACGCCTCCTCCTCCACCCTTTTATAACTTAGAAAAAAGAAACTTCTTAAATTTTTAGGCAAAAGAAACAAATGCAAATAAGCTACCCCGGGTACCCGTTGTATTACTATCTGTCAAGAAGACATGGAGTATTGTTCTATCTGTCAAGAAGACATGGAGTATTGTTCCTAGAATCACACGGTTCGTTTTGGGGTTTTAAGGGAGGTTTTTGAAAATAATGAGGAGAGAGTGATATATAGAGAAAATTTATTGGAGACCGTGTCCAAAAATTTTGAAACTCCCAAACGAACAAAGCTGATCCAACTAGATCACACCGCACCTATGCGGAACTGAAGTATCTCACGGCATATTGCGGGCAATTATGGAACTTTCAACTTCTTAGGGAATCTCGAGGCTTTGCTCTTTTCATGTTTTTTTAACAGAACTCAGAATTTGAGTGAAACCACCTCAAATCTGTCAAGTCCTCCACTCCTAACCTCAAACTTAGTTTCATGTTTTTAAGTAAAAGAAGACAAGAAATGCAAACCAAACCAGGAAACCAAAAGAAAAAAAGAAACAAATTTCGAACAACTTACCAAAAAATTATGAATAGATAGGAAACTCAATAAGCCACATTTTCCAATGATGCTTTGTCATCAACTACACAGAGGAAACTCTCCAAAGAGTAGAAACAAAACTAAAAAATCAGAGACTCCTGCCTTCTTCAACTAGCCTCTAAAACCAAGTAGTTTTTTCTTAGAGATCTCCCCGTGCTTTCCACAACAAGTATAGAAGTTCAAATGCACATTTCCTCACGGAAGATCAACCGCGACAAAAGAAATCAAAGGGAGTATGTGGAGTAGAATAGGCCATGGAACGTATTTTTGAGGCTATAATGGCGTTTGCTGCTTCAGTGAAATGGATTCCATCCCAACTGATGTATTTAGCTCCTTCGCTGCAGGCCTGAGCGCCGGTCTGGCCACATGGCACCTTAATGTTGTAATTGTATGGAGGTCCGCCATAGCCACAACAGGCCATCAATGGACTTTCGAAACCTGCAAAGCGCAGATAGATCAAGATCTGCATGTGAAGATGGACCACAGCTACCATCCTCTCAATGATGTTGATCTATTTTCTGTGTCAGTCTTGGAAAATAATTCTGTTAATGAATTAGCATTTCAATCTCGATGGAGTTCTATGAACTTCCATTGGAGATGAGATGTTTCAAACAATGACAGGGAAAGTAATGAGTGAACATACTTAACAAATTAATTTGCAGATTATAACAGAAAAAGTAAGAGATTCTGAGTTAACATAGAAAACAAATGAAGAAGAATGTCTTTTAGTTTTCCTTCTCTGCACAATTCCCTCTACATATCCAAGATCCCATACATCTTGAAGGTAGATATTGTGGATTTTCAATCCAACATAAAGATTCACTAAAACTTTTCTTTTTTTTTAAAACAGCAAGATTCACTAAAACTAAAACAGTTTTACATAGAAGGATTTCATTTCTTCGTTTATAATAATTCAAATCTGGATTTTTGGTTAAGAACTCGGACGCACGATATTCAAGTGTAGTTAGCTATCCTTGGCATTTCATCAAACATGGATACTGTTAGTCCATCTTATTATGGTAACAGCAAAAGAAAAGGCAAGAAAGAAATTGCTCATTGGAAAGAAGGAAGAAGGCAGCATATTGATGAGCTTACCATATTTGGTAGAGTTGGCAATGAGATCATACTTGATCGAATATATGTCCACATACACGATAGTAGCATCTGTCAGTTCAGAACTCATTTCCGTGCACAAATGGCGCAATGCTTCGTTGAATACTCCTGCAGCAGCATTGTAGCTCGAAAGACATCCGTGGGGATCAAGATCATTGGGACTTCTTTGAACCATCGAGAGCTTTTGGGGAAGACAACCCAAGGGTCCAGTGTTGTGTATCCAAAATTTCTTCCCACCTTGACCATATATAGCCTGGTTTTGATATTGCCAAATATTGAAAATTAGCCAACAATTATTAGCAGCTTTTCTAACTTTAAAAAATAGTCATCGTCAGTCACGGAGCAAACAACCAGAATTATGGTGTATAACACAATTGCCTATTTTAAACAAATCCACACAGAAAGCTGGACCCTTTATTTATCAAACTTGACATAAAGATTATCTTTTATTTTGAAAACATCTCTCAATGAGTTTATCCCAAATTTTATACTTTTTTAAGAAGATAACTTGGGCCCTCAATACATTTATCCATTGGCCCTTTTATCCTGAATAATCGACATAGATATCTTTCAATGCTTCCAAATAAACATGTGAATATAGCTAATGGTGGTAGAAGTTAACAAGCATGAACAAATTCTTGCTAGTTGCCACTAATGTTTCGAAAATGGGGAAGAAATATATCTTTGCTCAACAGAAAAGAGAATGGCCATTCATATGATCTTGGTCCTTATATCTTCACTTGACAGAAAAGAGAATGGCCATTCATCTGATATTGGTCCTTATGGAGCAAAAAGGAGGCTACAATAATGTTAGGTATTGCTTGGTTTGCTCGAATGACTTAAGGAACAGAACGGAATCATCATTCCTTGGCCGCCAATAGAATGGCTAATCACCTAAAAAGGCAAATGATAATTCCGTGACTAATGTGCAATATGTCAACAAATTTTAACGAATATATATAAGGCCGGAATGAGCATTCCAACAGAATGAAACCATTCCAGCGAACCAAACACAAGTGCACAACCTCGAAGGTAATTTCTAATGGAGCCAAGGCAGCAAGCGTAGGTGCTTTGGTTTCCCAAGAAATGGGGAATAAGCAAAGTTTGTGAGTAGCTGAAAATGATTTGGAGACTCACCTTGATAGCATTCTTGATCTCTATAGTTACGGATGGGATCCTTTTGATAACTTGCACGTACGAGAGGTTCTTAGAGAACGTACCGGCCAGGTCATTCTGTCCAATATCAATCATATAAAGTGCGTTGCGGAACGCTTCATCACTGATCATATTTCCAACGCCTAAAACAAGTTTTATATTCCGATCAATTCTACAAGAACTCAGCATAAGTCGTACCACAAGACAACGAATACATTTTTCATGAATCACAATAATAAACATGACAACAATCAGGGTTCAAAATTCAGAGCATTCAAAATTCGGTGATTTTTATCGACTGTGGATTGGATTTTCTAAGCGCAATCATTTAACTCATTTGAAACCAGGGGAATGGGAAGGCTCCAGCAAGAAGTCTACCCTTTTTCGCAGATTATGCCATTGTTTGCTGTCTGATATATCTAAACTTTCTACATTCAAAAACTACGTACAAAATTTAAAAAAAAAAAAAAATAGAGCAAGATTTCATTAAAAAGGAAGAAGAAACGCTCCACAGGCCACAGCAATTGAGGAGCTCATCGTCTGAGCCTTAATTTGGTGTGCTGCCAGCTTCATGAATGTGGTAGATAATACCTTCTTCTTTTTGTTAAACGGAAATTCAATTTTTTTTATTTATCGGAATTCAAGTAAATAATACTATTGCCTCGTCTTAGTTTCCCTTGTTTTCACTTTGCCCCGTACAATTTTTTTCAGGTTACCGATATCCAATCAACGTAATTTCTATAGGTTTGTTCTAAGGCCTTACATAATGAATGGTTCATATCACATTTTTGTGCTTGGAACAATGCCCATTTTATTGGAACAGCCATCCTGTTGTCTTAACGGGCTAAATGGACTAAACAGTCTAAAGCCAACAAAAACACTAAATTTTTCAGGACATGTCCTTCTCTTCACATATATAAACCAAAAATTTAACTAGCGAAAATGACTTGTCTAAAGACCATAAGCTATAGACCGGTTTTTTGGAAACTTACCCTTATTTATATAATGAGGTCTAGAGGTCCTTTTTGCATTTTTGAGTTTTACCATTTTATGTTCAATTACTAAAATACCCTTACTCTTTTTAGGTATTTACCAGTTTTATGTATTCTCTGTGTTTGTTTTTTATGCTTCAGTTGGTACTTGTCGTTTTTGTTATGAGCTTAGTGAATTGTTTAATTAACTTAATGATTTTTTTATTTCAAACTTTACTTACATGGTAATATTTATTTATTCTAAACTACCAAATAAAAAAATCAAGACTCGAAGTTACGGGATATTTCTTAAGTGCAATACCCAAAAAAATTATTCCCCTACAGATGCATCAACATAAATTTAATCAAATGAAAAAATATTATTCATACATCTTTTAACACAATAATAAAGAACCAAGGGCAACATGGTAAAAAATCAATTCATAATTCATTTTCATCATTTATTTACCAAACACTATTCCTGTTACAAAATATATTCTGCACATATCATCCAAACACTCCTACTAGATTCAAAACACATTCTGACCGTAGTCCAAAAAGTCAAAAAGCTGAAAATGAAAAACCAAAAAGTAGGCTCCCAAACACCCCATAGTAGTAGGTGAAAAAAATTCGAGCCCGCTCGTTTTGAGATTTTGAATTTGAATTTATGAGCAATGAATATTGAACAGAAATAGGATAACGATTAAAATTTAAAATCCAAAACCCTTAAACGAACGGAGTCGAAAATCGAAATAATTGAAGGTTTTATGGTTTACTTTTACCTGCAGCAGCAAGTTGAAGTGAGCGAGCTTTGAAACGGAGGAACTGCATGACCTGAACGTTCAATGCAAATGGTAAGAATTTCGGGAGGGTGGAGGACCCTACCACTGCAAAATTCGCCCCATTTCGGAACGTGGACCCCAGCGACTCCATGTATGGGCTCAGAAAGCTCGCCTTCACGCTTTGGCCTGCGGGTGCACAATAGTGGAGTAGTCAAGATAGTACTCAAGCAGGATCCTGCGTGAGTGGTCATGTCTGTCTCCACCGTACACGTGGAAACGAAAGAACACGGTGTGGGCAACAAGGCTCACCGACGGTTTCAAATTGTGGACCCAATAAAAAAATGGGAAATGGGGACCATGTTATCCAAACATGGGTGTAGGCCTCCTCTCCTCTGGGCCGTCCATCGTCAGGCATGACCTAACAATGGACGTCCCAGTTTTAGGAATTTTTTTTCTGAAAAATGCTACAAGAACAAAGTCACGCTCTTGTTAAGGTTGGAAAAATGTGTGAAATGTATGTAAAAGTGCATAGAAGAGTGTTTAAAATGTATTGGAATTCGTGTTTTTTTGAATTTTGTTTAGCTTAATGAAAGCCCAGTAAACGTTCGACGGCAGACCCTTTTCTTTCTTTTTCTCTCTATTCTCATTCCGTGTTCTCACAATATCACTTTCAATCTATGCGTTGGCGAATTTCAATTTTAGTAATTTGACATGTTATTTAAAAGACACCGGATCAAATAACCCTTCGGGCAACCAATCAAACCCAGCACATCAAATTCTAGTCTGATCAACAACTTGGAGTTGGAGGTATGGCTGCGAGGCTTAAGCCATTGGTTTGCTAAATCGACATACAAGGAGATTGTATCATGGGTCCGAATCCCATTTCCTCCGGCAAGGAAGTGGAACGAGTGGGCAAAATTACGAGAAAGAAAGAACCTCATGGAAAAAAAAAAGTTTTTGTATAAGAACCAAAAAATAAAAGAAAAAGGAAAAAATAATACAGCACCACCGGAGATAAGTGGCTAGTAGCTTTCTAGTTAAAATAGAGAGAATAGAATTTGGCTTGTCTTGGACTACAGAGATGCGGTTCAAGTGATTACAACCGTCAGATAGAGTTTTTAACAATAGAGATTTTAAAATAAAAATAAAACTTTTCCGGAGAAACTTTTTTCCGAAAAAGTTTTTTAAAATCTAAACTGTTGAATGTAAAGATGAAAGGCTGCGATGCAACTGTAGGGACTCTAAGTGCAGTTGGAACTGCAAAGAAGCCACGTCCGAGAGAATATACATGCACTAGTGAGTGGTGGCCTTTTGGTACTGCTTTAGCACAAGAAAAAAAGACAGCTAATTTGACACGTGTCCTTAGCATTAGCTGTTTGATATATCCATGTTCGGTTTGAATTTTGACGGGAGTTTTTGATGAGCATTTGATGAACAGAGAAAAATAGATAGAGAAAATTTATTATAAACCGTGTCATGGAATTTTGGAACCCCAAAACCAACAACGCCGCATAAGCAGAACTTTAGAAATACACAGAGGATAGAGTGGGTGGGTTATGAAGTACGGATTTGAGTTTAGCAATGAGAATACAGGAAATTTTTGTGATACAAAAAACTCTACATAAACTTAAGTTTTCTATTTTAATTAGTATAAATTTAATAAGCATGGTTTGTTTAATTTATGAAGTACGGATTTGAGTTTAGCAAGATGAGAATATTAGCTGATTATTATAAATTTAAGTGAATTCTATTCATTTTGCCTTCATGTTATTAATCCAGTACAGACAATACCAAAGACAAATCAAATGATTCATCGATAATTCTCCACAAGTGGTGGCATGGGATCGGGTTCGGGACTAATCGAGATATGCATAAACTGATCAGAACAGCTAAAGTTATCGAAAAAATGATTCATAGATAAATATAAAAGAAATTTCGCACATTTCTTGAACTTACCAAGCGAACCCCCTCAATTAATGATGGAGCGGTCATTTCACTCTGCTCTCGTTTTCAATCTTTGTTTCTTCTACGCTTTCGTTCTCAATTTTTCACTCTCACAAATTTCCGTAATTTGGAAGTATTATACTACTAGCGAGCTTTCACGATACAGCTCCCATATATGCGCATTGTGGGACTTAGGATCATTCGAGCATTTTGAGGGACTGGAAGTTACTTACAGAGGAAATCGATGACCAGGCGTCCATCGGAGAGCCGACCGGCTGAGTTGCCAAAAAAAGCACGACCATTGGGCGGATTCACAGGGAACCCGAGCCCGGCGACGAGGCCGCCGGTGTCGGAATTGGAATCGCCGAAGTTGAAGATGACCGGGACGTTGCTGCACTGAGAGAGAACTGGGCGTGGGAGTATTTGTAGAGAGAAAAAGATGCAGAAGAAAGCAGCGAGTGGCAAGGCGAAGGGGGAAGAAGAGCGAAGAAGATGAGTGGAGAGTGAGGCCATATCTGTCCGGTGGTAGCTTTTGCTTGCTGTTCGAAAAGAAAAGCTTTTTGCTTCTTCTGTTTTTTTTTGCTTTGGGAAGGACAGGACAGGCTTTTACGCACTAGGTGGGATCCACATCAACGAGAATGGTATTTTAATAATTTATGACTGCTATATCATGTCATGCTAATTAAAGTTATCAATCTCGTACCGACAAGCGTATACTTCATTCGTTTCAAATTTTTTGTCCGGTCTATAAAATAGAGTGTTAAAAATAATACAATTTAAAAAAAAATCAAAAAAAATTTAACAACTTACTAAATATCAATGAGTATTTTTAATTTGTGAAAAAAGTTTGGATTTTATCTTGAAAATTTTGTATTATTTTTAATACTCCGTTTTACGGACTGGACAAAGAATTTGGAACGGAGGGAGTAGTTTTTTACAAAAGCGGGAGTCCTGTAATGAATTCTGTAGTGTATCATTCGAGTCGTTCATTTTGAAAATTAATGATTCGGTATGTTTGTTAATTTTTACCGATAAGAATAAATTTTGACCAATAAGAGTGTTTCAGCAAAACGAATCTAAACTATTGATGGTAGGAACAGACGATTTGGATAGTCACCATACCCCTATAGTGACTTTGCCACTTTGCTTTGATACCACTTGTGATGCCCCAAGCAAACCACTGGCTTAAAACATCCACAATGTAATAATTAAAATCAAAAGGTTGCTAAAGTTAGCAGTGTTTGTTTAAAAAAGTACTCACATTGTAATAACAAAACTTAACAACCTCTTAGCAACTCATCAAATATTGGCCTTCGAATAATCAAAACTAGCAACCTTTTGCTAATAATCAAATCTAATGGCCCCCATATTTTCTCAATCAAATACACCCATCATTACATAAAAACCTTCTCTCACGCCCCCCCGGTTCTCTTTCTCTCAACAACGTTTCCAGAAAATAATTTTCAAAAATAATTTTTGTTTAGAAACTTTAAAAAAACAAACAGTATTTACAAAAAAAAAAAAACTCTTTTATTTTTACACAAAAACTGTTTTTTTTATTTAAAAAAGACAGTTTCTAACAGTATTTCAAAAAAACTATTTAAAAAAAATTCATTAAACTATTTTCTTTATAAAAACTGTCTTCTTCTTTTTTTCATAAAGAGTATTCAAATTATTGTAAAATATTATAGTTTTTAGACTTTTGTAGTTTAAAAAGGTGATGTGACAAGTTTTGGTTATCCAATTTTAATTAGTATTACATTATGGACCTTTATATTGCTAACCGTAACAATGTCTTAAATAGATAATGAAAATATGATATGACAACTTTTGGTTATTCAATTTTGATTATTACATTGCGGATGCTCTTAATACCTTGATTTTGATTCACTAGCCACACCACATGGCCCAAAAACTTAAGCCCAAGTACTAGTAACAGCTCACAAAGTTTGTTATAGATCATTGACGTAGACTTCCGATATGACACGATGTGTTACAATAGGAGCTCCAAGATCCGATTTTTAGGGGAACTGTAAGTACTACTACCGGCATGTATCTTGATAATATTTTGTATTTACTGCAATATGTATTTTACGTGAAATTGCAAAACTTAAAGTAGATATAAATAAAATATGTTCTAATGCTTTGATATACTTTAACGGTAGGTATAATAATAAAGTAAAATGATTAACATATTATGAACTCTATATTTTGTTAAATTATCCGACAATTATTCAAGCTCTTTTTATCGAGAGGAAAAGATTGTAATAGTCGAGCAGAATTTTACTTGAAACAAATTGTTGATCCTTTGCTGATTTCTTACTTCAGGATAAATGTGTTTCGCAATCATGTAGATTGAAAATTCAATATTTGATACTAGTGATGTTCTTGTTAAGTAGTACTACTATATACTGTAGTATAAAATAACCATTCCAAACAGCTAGAGATGCAAACGAGTCGAGTTTTGTAGTGTTCGAGCTCGGCTCGTAATTCGAGTTCAAACTCGATTCATTTGTAAAAGAACCAAACCTAGTTTATTTATTGAACAAACTTCTATATACGAGCCGAATATTTATACAGGTCGATCTGGGCTTTAGAGTATTGAGCTCAAGTCATTTCCTAAAATTTGAGTTCGAAACTCGACTCGATTTCCAGACGAGCCGAATATTTTGCTCGCGAGCTTCTTGGTTCCTTTGCAGCATACAATCACCTCCTCCCCCTTTTCCTTATTTTTCCGAGAAGGAAAAAACACTTTTTTTATTTCTTTCTTGCCAAACAAAGCCTTTAGACTAAAATGGGTATTGCCTTCCCTTCGTCTCCCTATTCAACTCTGCTACTGCATCTCAAATCCACAACAGCATCAGATCAGTAAACCAGTGCAAAAATCCCAGTCCCTTCGACTCCTCCAAAAGAATGGCAGCTATTTACAGCCTCTACATCATCAACAAATCCGGAGGCCTCATCTTCTACAAGGTACTAATTTCTCACCCTTTCTCATGGATTTGTTTCCGAAATTCATCCCAATTTTAACTCTTTAGTTTCTAAAATTCTCATGGACGTGAATTGGGGTGAATGTTAGGATTACGGATCCGCGGGACGGATGGACACCAACGATAGCTTGAGATTGGCCAGTTTATGGCACTCGATGCACGCTATCTCTCAGCAGCTATCCCCGGTCCATGGATGCTCGGGAATCGAACTGCTCGAAGCCGATACTTTCGATCTTCATTGCTTCCAATCTCTTACTGGTATAAAAATCCGGTTCCAATTTGGTTGATATTTCGTGTTGTTAACGAATTTTTTACTATTTGGTTAATTGGGCTTGTATGGTTTTTCTATTTTGGCTTAGTATTGTGTTTGTTTGACGGAGAAGTATTGTCTAATGTTACATCATTTCATATCAAATGATTTTTTTGAAATAAGTTTAAGCTGTGGAAGTCAATTCTGGTCCCACAAAACTCAAATAAACCCATCTTCAGCCCCCCAAAATATACCCCTGCTGTGTGCCTGATCTTCATTACCATAAAAAATAAAAAATAAATAAAAAAGAGCTTGCATGGCTCCCTCTCTTCCAAACCCTAGCTAGCTCAACAAGCTTTGTGACCTTTTGCTTCAAATTCTAGTCCTTGCGATTGAACAGCCTGTCAGTGCTCCAAAATCGTAATCCCAATCAAACACAGTAAGGTTACTGCATATTGGTATGTATAATTAAGGTCACTTGTGGAAGTTAAATAAGAAAACGAAGAGAAGCGGAAGAAGGAAAAGATCCAACTCTGACTATTAAGGAAAAGATCCAACTCTGACTATTAGGAGAGGTGAGGAGATAAAGAAGGGATTGGTGAATCTTGGTTTTAGGTGTTTGGCAGAGTTTAGTGGAGCTCCAAATAATTCTACTAATTATACTAGTTTTTGAGGTTAGGTTGGAAAAGTTCGACGAATTGGCCCCTGCAAGCCCCTAACGCGAAAAAAAACCCTAAAACTTCTATACATGTGTCAAAACAACTCTTAAAATTTCATGATGTCGAACATATTTTGGTCGCGTGAAAAAATTAATCCTAGTGGTCTAGGTTAACAGTAAGAAGTCTTCAAGGTGGTAAACTATTATTGTATACATTTATGGAAAGGCTGGTAGGGTCTAATTCCAGAATTGTATTAGCTGCTTAGCCTGAACAACTAGTAATAGTGGTCGCATGAAAAAAGTTAAGCTTGTTTTGGTCGCATGAAAAAAGTTAAGCAACGGCTATATACGTAACAAAAAAAAGTTACAAGGAGTAGTGAAATATATACTTATGGAATCGAAATATATACTTATGGAATCGAAATATATACTTATGGAATCGAAATATATACTTTTTTCACTTTATATACGTATGGATGACTCACCAAGTTAAGATATCAAGTTCCCTCTTAAACCTAGCACGTAGCAATATATACTTATGGAATCGACTTTTGATATCACTTATCAACATGAAAATACATGTGGTTCTGGCCCTACTACGTGAAAATCCTATGTCCACCAATGTTTTAAAAACCGCCCCGGACCGGCCGGTCCAACCGGTTGGACCGTCAACCAGACCATACTCCGGTCCGGACATTGACAAAAACCGTTCTAGATTGTAAACCAGTCTCCTTAATGAAATTGGTTGAAATAGACGGTCGAACTGTTGAACCGGTCAACCCAATGACGGATCAATTGAACTGGACCTGTGAAAATTTGAACTCGCCTTTGGAAAAAGTAACTTTTAAACACCGATAAAGTGGAAAACGTGGGGTCTAGAGTACTTGCCTTGGGCAGTACACACAGGAACTCCACCCACCTTTGCTTTCTGACGCGTTGTTATGGTTTTATAGTTGAAAGTGTTGCTCCCAAAGGATTCTAACCGATGTGGGACGGAGGAAAAACGTGAAAACTGCACCTCTTTACTGATTCATTGTTCTTTTTACACTATTAATATATTTTTAACATAATTATGACATAACGGTTCAACTCCAGTTCGACCGTGGTTGAACCGGTGACCCGTCCACCCGGTCCCTTTTCCGGTTCGCTCACCCGTCCGGTTTTTAAAACATTGATGTCCGCCACTATGGCACAGCCTACATTGTGATTTGTTTGTGCGGTTTAAAGCTTATTGAAGCTGCGTGTGTATGGACTTGTGTCGGGATTTAGAGCATTTGCAACCCAAATTCCATCTCCAACCCACAATCTTGTAATTTGGCGCAGTGTCACAAATTCCATGTCCAACGCACAATCTCATAATTTGGCTAGTATGGCTTTGCCAATATGGGTTGTGCCAATTTTTTTGTGTCCATCTCTCAAAGTGCCCCATAAACATGGCTCTAGCAAAATTTTGGAGCAGCATTGTGAAGTAATTGCCTACATTGCAGCAATCCGAAAAAAAAAGGTCTCTGGCTTTGAGAAACCATAGGATATGAGTCTTGCAAAACTTTATTTGTAAATTCAGACCAATTTAGAAATCTCTATGTTTGGAACGGTAATGTTTGTGGATGTATGTTCTTCCGATTAATAACATGCTGCTGCTGAAACATGAGATTGTTGTGACTTATTTCATGGTTAAAACAGGGTCTTAACGAAGGCACAGAACATAGATCTTTCACAAGAGTAGGGAAAAGCAACAGAGTTACACAGGATGCCAATGTGGCATTATCGTTTTGTCTTGACTAACCCCAAATTAGTTGTTAATTGTTATAAAAGTATGGGAAGACTGGAAGGGTTGTCTTTACTACATTGAATTTGATGTCACTGTGCCAGCATGAGTTAATGTAACATAGCCACTATCCCTTCCACGTCGGTCCTCGTGTGCAACTACCACTGTTTATTATAGTAATGTGGGTGTTGTGAATTGTGATAATCCTTTACATTAGAATCATTGCTATTATGTGTATCACCAAATTGTTTAAGTTGTTTAACTCATCAAAAAACTGAATTTGGAAAATGAAGGTTCTTATTCCTTTGGAAGTCCTAAGTTATAAGTTCATCCATATCTAAACTTTGGTTGATTTCTTGCAGGGACTAAATTTTTTGTAGTCTCTGAGCCGGGAACGCAGCATATGGATGGCCTCTTGAAACAAATCTATGAACTGTACACAGACTATGTTTTAAAGAACCCCTTCTATGAAATGGAGATGCCAATCCGATGTGAGCTCTTTGATATAAATCTAGCACAGGCAGTTTTAAAGGATCGTGTGGCCTTGTTGGGGCGATAAAGTTTCCCTTGAAATCGGTATAGTGGCATTGATTGAAGTTTTGCATGATCTATTTTTCTACATCATATTTTAGAGGGATGCTCATAATCTAGTTTGTTTTAATGAGCTCAGGTTGATAGGTGTGACTTTGTTGGCATTGAGTTCATGTGTTTTATCTATAGCTGAAGCATGTTGCCAGATTTTGTGAAATTTGGTGTAGAAGTGGAAAACTTCTGTTACTTTTATTGACTCTTAAGTCTGTAAGCATGGGTAAATCTTCCGAACCACCACCCTTATATTTCAACACACTGCTCCTCATCGCATGGACTGTTCTACATGTCTAAAGTGTCCATGTGGGAAGGTATGGGAGTTGCGTCTGACATAGTTAGCTGACATCACCTAGCAAGCATTTTTTGTACTTCGTACTTACCATGAACTGTGCGCATAAATCTTATGCTCTTATATCATCTATGTAATGCCCCAAGGCATCTTGTAAACTCCATTTTATCTCAGAAAATGAAAGAAGTATATTGACTCTTAAACACGTACAACACCTGTACTTGAGTCCACGTAACATAGCATTGGTCAGGATGAGGGGATGATCTTTTCGCTAGGAATATAATGTAGGAAAAATGTGCTGGCGGCTGTGTCATAGCTTGGGAAAGTTGGTGCTTTTGATAAATGGTACCAGGTGGCATTAAACTATTGCCATGCCATCATAGTAGACACTAAAAATACACTGATCCAGAAGAATTGAAGAAATACTTGGCAAAAGAAAAAGAAAGAATTGAAGAAATAGTACTTCCTTTCCTTTGGAGAATCACTAAAATGGAAAGAACAAAAAAAATGTATCATTTTAGTGTTAGTAGTGTTCTAAAAGTAGGCCGCCTAGCCCAGCTAGTCCCGCCCTAGGCGCTTAGCGGTGGTCCAACGCCTAGATTAGGCAACCAACTAGTCGGTGCTTACTCCTCGCCTAGGCGCAACGAGGTTGACTAGTCGGCGCTTGGGCTCTATGCGGCCCTTTTCCGCCTGACTAGCGCCTGGCGATTTTTAGAACATTGAGTGTTGGTATACGAGGACAACACCAAAGATGTTAATTTATGCATCGACGACGATAATAGAATCCTTGAAATGATATAAAACTGCCAAAAAAAAAGAAGAAGAAAAGAAACTCTTTCCCCGATGAGTCTACCAGCATTTCAATTTGCAGTTGATGTGACAGCTCTCTCTTCATTTTTTGCTTCTCTAGCATCCGAAGCTTAGTCACATAATCCTTCAAAATGCTCTGCGCTCGCACTTTCAATCCTCGCACTATGCTCATGCTTTCAATCATCACTCCCGCAGATTTTAGTAGTTTGGGATGTCTTTCGAAAACGCTTTCACGCTCACGCTCCTACACCTGCACGCGGATCATGTGACTTGAATCCGAAGAGCCATTAAATATGGTATCTTCAACAACAAACACTTCATGGTTAACCAGCTCATTCTATAATTTGGAGTGTCACCAAAAACTGATGCCCCATATGTACACTATCCATTTTGTAATTAAAATGCTCTAAATATGAATATCTGAGAGAGAGGGAGAGAGAAATGCTTACAATATCATTCTAATATCACCTTCATCAGCTTGAGAATGGACTGTAACAAAGAAACAATGACAACTGAATGCCCATCAAGCAATAAGAATAGAACTAGTTCGAAGAGCCATTGCAATCAGTATCCTCATTTCCTTGTTCCTGCGGATTAACAGGTCTATGGGCAAAGAATCCGCAGAAAAAATTGCATCACATGTTGCTGCTGCTCTCTGTGTATCCCATTCATAAGCCATCATGCTTCTGTAATCTTTTAAAACAAACGACCTGAATGCCTCCTGGAACAAATTCAGGACTGCATTGTAACTGTTGTCACAAACTTTGAGATGGTCCCTCACTGCTGCATCACTTGTGTTTGCAATGAGTTTCTTCACGAAGATATATGTGTTGGTTGCACAATAAAGTGATTGCTCTACTGTTATCTGGGCTAGACCTTCAACGTCTGTTGTTGGGGTCTTTAGGTTCTCATTGAAAATTCTTTTGCAAAATTCATAGTCCTCACATTGTCGACAAATCTTCTCTATTAGCTCTTGGGTTTCAAGGTCACTGAAGGCAGGCTGAATAAAGGGAGTGATGATCAGTAATGGAAAAAGTAGAAACATACAAGGGAAAGAAGCCATTCTTGCCTCTCTTTTTTTCCTGGAGGATTAGAAATCAAGAAAGAGAGTGAACATAAATGGGGCTAAATTGTTGTTATTGAGTTGTAGAAATTTAGTTTTTTACCTAAAATGTCAACTAGCTCCCAGTTGAGTATGTAATCATATACAGCACATAAATGATGATTCATATTGGCATATTAATTGACTCAATTAACACATGTGGGCTCATCGTACGAGTATATTGGCATATTAGTGATAGTACACATTGGCGAATTGGCACATCGGTGACTTTACAATCTGCTTATTAATCTCTTTTCTTCACTGCACTTTTTTCTTTCTTGAGAATGTTGAACTATTAATTGGAAATAAATGATGGGTTTTGCGAGTAATTGCATGATTTACATTGATGAACTAAGTACGTGAAAAACATTTCATTAGATTGCATGAAAAAATGTATTATAATAAGAGAACATATGTAAGTGAAGTATCCTCTCTGGTTTGATAATAGCCCATATTCCAGCAAAACGAGAAAACACATTAAAAAAAGGGGGTTTGGCATTTCTAGGTAACTACAACAATTGCTAGCTCAAGAAGAAGAAAGCAAATTAGAAAGAAAAAACCATGCTTTGATGTTTAGGCTATCTACTACTGATAATTTGTAGCTTCAGCTAAGGAACTCAATGTATCCTCATTATTAGCATTAGCTTTGGATAGTAAACCTGGTTACTCACCATAGGTATTATGCTAAAATAAGAATGTCTGCCTGGGTCAGCCATTATTTACATGATCTGTTCATGTCAAACATGGAGACGAGCACTAATTAGGCGACAAAACTTTTTTTTTGAAAGTGAATATGGTTTTTTTTTTTTTGGAGTTCATTGGTTAGGCTGATTATGATATATATTGCGCTGCCTATAGCTTGTTTGATGGTGTGATGTGAGTCTGACCTTTGATTCCGGGTTCTTTTGGATTTCCACCAAAAACAGATCGTGCAAAATCTGTGTGTCTACAATTGATGACAGATCTTATCAATCTGTGTGTTAGGTTCCCCGTTCTGGATTAACTTGAGGTGGCCCCAGATGAAGAGGCAATGATCAGTAAAGGAAGCAATAGTAGATGGCACGGAAGATTTATTTAAGTCCTAGCAATTTGGAAATGAATAGACCATGGAGGAATTACAGAAACTGGACTGACAGGATCTGCAGCCCAATTGTGGAAGTTGTATCACCTTTCTGAATCTTATTTTAACTCGTGTTTTTGGTAAATTCTTTCACTTTCCCTTTTAGCGCTGAGACGATTGTTCCAGTTTTCTGTGTTTCACTATCCATGTGATGCTAGAAATTATAAATTTGAGCATATTGTTTTTTGCTGTTTCCGTAGTCTAAATACAAGAGGGATGTCAGTACAACCCTTTATAGGCTATTTGGGTGAGTTTTAGTTATTGTTACTCATGGTATTATCAGGATATCAAGCATGCCACAACACATGATTCGAGAACCACAGATTTGCCTTTTCTGCCTGTTCCCCTTGCCTCATAAACGTCTCCTTTTTTTTGAAATTTGTGCTGCCTCGCCGTCACAAAGAGAGAAATACCTTATCGGTATCGTATTGATTACATATTGTAAGTATTTGTATTGTCTTTCAGTATTCACGGATCCGTTGGACCAAAAAATTCAAGAATCCCTGTTGAAATGTTTAAGGGGTTTCAGTATTCACTATTAGTCCCGCCATAAAATGGGCTCTTGAGGGTTTGTTGTATTATTGTTGTTTTTTTACTTGCTCTGCGAATAAGGTAGGAGTGGTTTCTCTGGGTGTGTTCAAAAGAATGTCACAAGTTGAGAGGCTAGGTTCAAACACATGCATGCTGGCCGGCATTGAAGTAGGGAGACAGCCGGGGGCTTATCTCCAACTCTGGCCACTCGAACTTTTCCGGGCAGTGCTTGCAGTACCTGACTTTGTACTGCGGCGACTAGCTCCCCGTTTTCTCCCAGAAAGAATCCATTATGGTGGAGAAATAACCGTCGGGCAAGTCAAGGTGGTTGATGTTGTATACTTAATGTCTCCATACAAGTACACCGATATATTTCTTCTTTCGCTACTAGTCTCGTCAAACAAACGGACCTGAAGAATTGAGTTTGAATATGAAAGAATCCATTATGGTGTAGAAATAGCCGTCCGGCAAGTCGAGGTGGTTGATGTTTTTGTATACTTGAATGTCTCCATTCAATTACACCGATATTATTTCTTCTTTCACTTTAGTCTCGTCAAACAGGCGGACTATTAGTCTTGTCAAACAAATGGACATGAAGAATTGAGTTTGAATAAGGTTTAAATGTCAGAGTGTGCCAATGTGCCTTGGGCCTAGCGGCACAGAGGGGAGGTCTAAGTGTCCAGGGGAGAGGTCTTAAGTTCAAAGAGATGGAGCTACGTTTGGCCCACTAACGCTAGTTATGGCCCCCATCAAAGTATACTTAAGGGTGCAGCGTGGGTAAATTGGGTTGGGCTAAGGGTTTTTTTGGCTCGGCAAAAAATTACTTTGCCATAAGGGCCCTCCTGGGATTTGAACTAGGCACCTCTTGGTTTAATGACATCGCACAGCCCACTGATGCCATTAAAGCCCAGTCCATGTTGTTTGGAGAAGTGCATACCTGCCCGAGCCCCGACTTACTTAGCCCAAGGTCCTCCAACGAGTCAGACCAAGTCGAGCTAATTTTTTTTTGATTTCACTCGGGTTAGGCCCAGATCAATCCATGTTGCTATTTTTTTTTTTTTTTTGTTTTCCCAGAATGAAAGAGCAATTGGGTCGGAAAAATAAAGGACTTCAAACCATATTTTTATGCTATAAGAAACATAATGCAATTTAAAATTACATAGAAACTCTGCCCTCAGACTTCACTTGGACTGCAAATTTCTAAATTGGTTCGATTGGTTGAGTTAGCTCAATCAAGTTGCACCACTAGTCTAGATAGGTAGCAATAAGAATGAGCTGGCCTTTTGGGCATAGTATTGCCGGCTCGCAAAGTCTCAGTGTATAAGGTAATAATAGATTTCGGCCATGAAGTTGATTGTCTCAACTTATGGATCGGGTTATCCGCGACAAGGGAAGAGAAGGAGAAGATGGAAGAAATGCGTCAAAAGAGAGAGGTTAGCTAAATTAGAAAGAAGGGAGCGTAGGCTCGGCTTGAACTTTAGTCTAAGTTGGGGAAGCAGGAGTGAAAAGGCTGATTACCGTGAGGCGAGTTCATCACTTGATAGAAGAACGAATCGATGACTCTTAGGGTGTTAACGACCTTGCTTAGCAGCTTAGCGCGGTAAGAGAAGGGGGCGGAGACAACAACATTCAGCAGCGCTCAATCTCACCGTTCAAAATTGTTTTGAACAGTTGATTACCGAGATAGGCGTGAATGTTGTTGTCCCCCCAAGTCGCACAGGCATGTGAATGTCGTTTTAATCTCCCTAGCTAGTACTATGGTCTCTTGCAGAATAGACAGGAGGGTCTCATGTTTGTGGATAAGGGCAAATGTCAGAAGAAAATAATGGAGTGGGAAAAGGCACACGTTTATTTCCTTTGTTATTCATTTTGATTTTCCGACATATGTTGTTTGCCTGATTGGGAACAAGCCTGTCAGAAAGAAATGAGTGATTGATTTTATTGTGTTGATTTTGTTTGAAGTACTGTTTGGTGAGGGAAAAAGTAGTGGAGGAGAGCAAAACAAAAGGTATTGGAGGATCTTTTTCCAATTGAGATGCCTTATTTGAGCAAAACAACAATGTAGTACTAGTTCAAATGACATGGGAAGGAATTTGTGGAGAAAGGCACGTGTCAAGAAGTAAGAAAATAATGGAGTGAAAAAGGCACACGTTTATTTTTTCTTCTTCTTCTTCTTCTTCTTTTTTTTTTGTGTGTGGTGGGGGTAGATTTTCACCTTAGAAAAGATAATGCTGGATTTGGATGAGTTTTTGAGAAAAAATTTAGAAATTTTTTGGAATTATGAGTGGAGGAAAAATTAGAGTAATAATTGGAAGTAAGGATAATGAGTGGAGAGAGATAGAGAGAGAAATAAGAATAATAATTGGAGATATGGATAATCAGTGAAGAGTAATGATTAAAAGTATGGGTAATAATTACTTTTTGAGTTGAAATTTTTTTATCAAAAAGCCAACCGAGCAAAGCATTAGCCTCTGAGGTTGGACAAGAATACCTGCAAGACTCAAAGAACATAAAGCTTCTTGGTTGGGGTTTGGCAGGAATACCCATCCGATGCTTAAGTCAGAGACGAAATGAAGGAGAAGAGAAGAAAAACTAGGGGTTTGGGGGAGTGAGATTGTGTTTACATTTAGCCGGTGGTGAAACCCCTTTTCTACAGATTCCCCTTGCTTGGCGTCCAAGGTATCTAGCCCGTCCGAACTTTGGAGTCCCGTCCTTATTAGGATACTTGATAAAGCTTATCAAGATAGTTTTTCCGATCAGGAATATCTCCCTTTTCAGCTACAACTCTTCTACCACCCTTAAGCACCTTCTAGAATATTCTACAATAGTCGCTTCCACTCCAACACCGCTTAGGCGGTCTTCCATATCGGGGCCCATCCAACGAGACAATCAAATAAAGATTTGATTATGATTCTAGTTCTCCACCCCACAAGCACAATCCAAAGCAAGAGAGAGAGAGGGATAGAGAGGGGGGAAAGGGAGGCATAGAAGGAGGACTTGGCATTAAAGAGAGAGATAAAGGCAGAGAGAGAATCAAATAAAGATTTGATTTTGATTTTGGTTCTCCACCCCACAACCGTAATCCAAAGCGAGAGAGGGAGAGGGAGAGAGAGAGAGAGGGGGGGGGGAAGAATGGAGGGAGGATTTAGCATTAAAAAGAGAGATAGAGGCAAAGAGAAACAATCAAATAAAGATTTGATTCTGATTCTAGTACTCCACCCCACAATCGTAATCCAAAGCGAGAGAGAGAAAGAGAGAGAGGATTCGGCATTAAAGAGAGAGATAGCAACAAATTAAAGCCAGAGGGAGAGGATTCAGCATTAAAGAGAGAGATAGAGGGGGAGAGAGAGACAATCAACTAAACATTTGATTTTGGTTTTGGTTCTCCACCTCACAAGCGTAATCCAAAGTGTGAGAGAGAGAGAGAGGTAGAGAGGATTCAGCATTAAAGAGAGAGATATAGAATCAATTGAAGATATGCTTGGTTCTCTACCTCACAAGCGTAATCCAAAACGAGAGAGAGAGAGAGAGAGAGAGAGAGAGAGAGAGAGTGTGTGTGAAACAGAGGCAGAGAGAGGATTCAACATTAAGAGAGAGATAAAGAATCAATTGAAGATTTGATTATGATTTTGGAGGTAAATAATGAATCCACATGTTGGCCGATTGACAAGATGTTTCTTCAAACACCTTGCACTTCTAGACAAACAACACTCACATACAAAAGACGCAAGAGGAAAAAATGAAAAGTCTGATAAGGTCAAAATGGTAATCTAGTAAAAACGGCATAATTACTCAACCAAGTACGGACAAAACATGTTGGCCAATAAAGAAGGGCAAAATCGTCTTGGCAAACCAAAATATGGACGATGGCTTACCCACCCAAAGAAGGCCAACACTCCTTTAATACAAGGTGAAAGGATAAGCATCGCACATAGTATGAGTTTTTGATTGATTGTGTGAAAATTTTGAGTTATTTTTAAGGACACCTCTTCAACTATCACGTTCTGTCAACATGACCCCCTCACATGTAAAACTCATCAACCTCACCCCCTCATCTATCAAAATCAACTACACCTTTTTCATCCAATTCTGTTAAAAAATGTTAACTTTTTAGCCTAAGTTCGATGGAAAAACAAATTTTGAGCCTAAAATGCTCTCACTCAAACCTATATTGCGCTCTCTCTCTCTCTCTCTCTCTCTCTCTCTCATCCATCTCTATTGCCCTCTCCCTCTCTCTACTGTTCTCTCTCATCTCCATTTCTCAAATCCATCTCCCAACTCCATCTCCATCTCCCCATTTCCCCAGCCAGAAAAATGAAAACCCAACAAACCCCTCCAAACCAGCCATTCCCTAATTCTATCTCCCAACCCCATCCTATTCTTCTTTCCAACACAACCCAAACCCTGAATTTGAATTTCAAAAACCCATATTTTCAAATGAGTTCAAGTTGTACGGGTTGGAGCGATTGATTTAGGATTTAGAATAGGATGGGTTTGACATCCTCAGTCATGGGTTGTAGGGTTTCAATTTTTTGGGTTTCATCCATGTCGGGTGAAGAAAGAGACAAAGGAGAGAGAGTGGGAAGAGGGAAGAGGAAAGGTGACAAAGGCATCTATTTTTTTCGAAGTCCCAAACCCTATTTCTTTCACAGACCAAATAAAAGAGTAACTTAGTCTTTTCGTCTAAATTTTTAACCGAAATAAGGAGAGGGAGTGTAGTTGATGAGTTTTGATAGATGAGGGGGTGAGACTAATGAGTTTTAATCGTGAGGTGGTCATGTTGACAAAATATGATAGTTGAAGGAGTATCCTTGGAAATAACCCGAATTTTTTTTTGGGATTGTTTTGTGAAGGGGAAAAAAAAAAAGTGGAGGAGAGGCAACGCAAAAGGCATTGGAGGAATTTTTTTTTCAATTGAGATGCTATCTTTGAGCAAAATAACAAAGTAGTTCGAATGAGATGACAAGGAATTTGTGGAGAAATGTGAATTTGTTTGGATTGTTTTGTGAAGGGAAAAAAATGGGTGGAGGAGAGGCAACACCAATGGCATTGGAGGATGTTTCCCAATTGAGATGCATTTTTTTTTTTTTTTTAAGCAAGCCAATTGATTGAGATGCTATCATTAGCAAAGCAACAAATTTGTAGTAGTTCACATGAGGGGGGAAGGAATTTGTGGATAAAGGCGAATGTCAAAAGTAAGAAAGGAATGGAGTGCAAAAAAGGTAAAACGTTTTATTTCCTTCGATTTGATTCCACCATTTGTTGTTTTCTTGATTTTGGAAAATAAGCCATTACACATAGCCATGAGTGGTGGTTTGATTGTGAGAAATTTGTTTGGAACATATGGTAAGACTTCCTTATTTATGCAAAGTGTTGCACAAAATCCAAATAGATCACAAATTTTATGATAAGATAAGATAAGCATCCGACAGATAAACTTGATTCAATGAACATAAACAGTGGTCAAACGAGGATACGACATTAGTAAACTTTTACTACAAATATGCAAGTATTTTACCATTCTCCAATTTCCACACCCAACAAAATACAAATCAAACAAACCCCAGAAGCAATCTATGATCTCTCCAATTGAACTGGGCAGAGTCTATGGCCAACTTCAAAATCAAAGGCCCACCAGTTTTTAGCTACAGAAGAAAAGCAGCCTATCGACAACCAAACTTAGGTTTAATAAAAACTTTCTAAATGACTAGAAAACCCAACTTCATGTCAACTTAGGCAGCGGACGGGGCGGAAAAGAAATGATTAATGCCAGCCGCCGTGAATTTGCCAGTTTCTTCGATAGGTGGTAGCGGCAAGCTACCGGTCCTCTTGAAATCCAACGACTCGTCGTCGTATATGTCCCGCCACTTCTTCACCAGCACCTTGATGTCTTCCCTATCCATGTTCTCTTCCTTTCCGGTGTACCTCCAAGGTTTTGATCCCTGAAAAAAAACCCAAATGACCGAATCACCCCTACAGAATCTCGGATAGCAAACATTCAGGTAAACTTTGATGGGAAACAGGATGCGTTGCTATTAGTGTTCAACTCACCGCAGCGCAGTAGTGAACGACTTTCAATTTTTCAAGCTCGACGTTCTCCGGGTGACGCCAGAGCATGGCCAAGACGAGGTTGTAAATTGGAGGGATGGGCTTGTAGACATCCCTAAAGAACATGTTCAAAAAATCCTGCAAACGTAACTACTGATTAAGCCCAGAAGAAAAGTGTGCTAAAACAAATATATGGACATGTTAGCAGCCTAGCGGGGACAATTACAGTTCCCCCATAAACTGTTAAAATTGAGAGAAAGCCCTTAAAAGTTGAGGACAAAACTGGAAAGTTCACATCTAACTTGGAGTATTTCCAGCCCATACCTATAGGTTTATTTAAGTAAAAAAAATTTAAGTGTTAAAAGCTTCATTTGATATGAAGCACTTCAATGAGCAAACTCGAATGTATGCAAGAAATGACCAAAAACTCAATAAATTGCCTGGCAAAGTTTGGAAAGGGGAAACAACTTTACGAGATTCGAGTCAAAATCCGAGTCTTTCTTGATTTGAATAAACCGTTGAGCAAAATCCAAATGGAAGCAGTACTCCTACACTATAGGGTCCCCGAGTTTGCACACACAATATACGTACGTAGCAAATGACGAGAATAGGCTTTGATACCTGCTCAGCAAAAGGGGTAGGAGGGGTAATCTTGAGGGTCCTCAAGAGGTCGTCATAGATGGAGAGGCTGGGCTCGTACACGAACATGCCGGCGTTGAAGTACAGCGGGGGCTTGGGTCCCATCTCCGAAGGCCACTGGACCCTGCCGGGGCACTGCTGGCAGTAGCCGATCTTGTACTGAGGGGTGTGGGACCAGGTCTTCTCGCAGAAGCAGTCCTTCACGGCGTAGAAGTAGCCGTCCGGCATGTCGAAGAGGTGGTCGATGTTCTCGAACACCTGGATGTCTCCGTCCAAGTAGATCATCTTGTGGTACTCCACGAACTGCAATTGATTAACCACAGCCAAACACGGTCTTATTAACATCTTTAAACACATGCTGAAATCTTCATGGAATTAGAAATCTTTTTTTTTTTGGCTGAGGTCATGGAAATCCATTCAAGGGAAGGAACACAGGCCCTGTAATTTTCACTTTCTTGCTTCCAAAAAGAAATATCTGGAGAATATATACTTTTGTGTTTCGTACTTACAGCATCATTTTTGTTTGTATATTCCAAATCCTGGGTCCCACAAGCTATGAAGTAGTACCGGTATTTATTACTCAACTTTCCATCGTTTCATGATTTTAAATCAAGAAAATCAAGAAACAAATTAAGCTCCCCCACCCTCTAATTACTCAACTTTCCATCGTTTCAACTTCTCCCCTCCACAAATTCATAATTCAAACACAATTTGCAAGTACGCAAAAATAAAATAAAAAAATTCACACAAGAAAGGGTTAATTAAAATTACCTCCCAGATCCTGAGCTTGGAGTAATTGATCACATAGTACGCCATGGCGAACTGGGTCTGGTTCTCGGGCGGATACACGGGCTCTATCTCCCGGACCACGCACCCCTGCGCCACCAGCATGCGGCGGTGCTCCTCCGGCACATCGGGCAGGACGGCCACGACGAGCGGATAGGCCGTCCCGACCTTCCTGAGGCCCTTGGCCAGCCCCACCACGCCCTTCACGTAGTCCCCGTTCCCCGCCAGGAAAGTCACGTAGGCCCGGCTTGTCAGGCTAGCCGCCTTGGCCAGCTCGGTGCCCCCGTTCATCATCAGGTTAAGCGCCATTCTTCTTGTTCCGAAAAAAGAGTGATTTGAGAGAGCGAGAGAGAGAGAGAGAGAGAGAGAGGGTTTGAGAGTGGTTTGGAATGAAAGGGAGGAGAATTCAGAGAGTGAGTTGATTTTGGTGGGTTTTGAAGATGAGGGGTGGGGGTGGTTATATAGGCGCTGGCGGGGGATTAAACGACGTCGTCGGGTGGATGAATCTAGGAGGTGTGTGCTGTGTCTTGAGATTTATGTGGGTTTTTTTTTTTTTGCCACATTTTATAGTTAGCGGAAGTTAGTGAAAAGTTAGTTAACGAGAAGGTTATTCATAAGAGTAAGTCTACAGTTACCGATCGGGAAATCCTGATCGAAATCCCGATGCCCTGTCGGGCACGCTCCGGCCACCGGACGGCCAATCCGATCTATCCAATAATTCTATAAAAAAAAACCGAGTGGGTCTACGCGAAAATAAACGGCATCCAACGTGTGTAAGTGACGGATCCAAGCACTCCATTTTTGTGTTTGGATCGGCCAAAAACCGAGTGTTTGGATCGGCCGAAAAAGGAGTGCTTGGATCGGCCACTTACACACATTGGATGCCATTTATTCCCGCTAAGGGCCCACTCGGTTTTTTTTTTTTAGAATTATTGGACGGATCGGATCGGCCATCCGGTGGTCGGAGAGATCGGGATTCCGATCGGGAACTGTAGACTTTCTGTATTCATAAACTTGAAAATCCTAAATCTCGCTCCTCGTGGGACTTGAATCTTGGTCTCGATAAAGGGGAACATAAGCAAACCATCTCACCGAGCATGATTTCTCGGCAAGGATGGTTAATCGACGTGGTTTAGGAGGAGCCTTTGTTTTTTCCTTTGTTTTTTTTTAGGATTGGTGAGAAGCGACGGCGTCGTTTTCAGGGGGTTTTGTGGTCCCGTATAAATTGGGAGTTTACGTGTGTCAGTGTGTAGAGGGGGTGTGGCGTTTCCCTCCGAATAGAAAACTCTCAAAAAATGGGGAATGGGTCGGTGCATGAAAATGGTGGAGTAAAGATCTTTATCTATTTATTTTAAAAATATTTTAAAGATATTTGGAATCAATTTTTGGGGACCCTCGATTAATTTTTAGAGAACTAATTTCACCATTGTAGTGGCGTATCTAAAGTCAAAGCAAAGCAAAACGTCCGTCAATACTTTCATCTCATACTTATTCTTTTTTATAGATTACCCTTAAAGTGGATTTTGTATTTTTAATTGAAAATGATGATTCAAATCAAGTCGTAGACACCATGAAGAAATTGACACAGATAATTTTGATTGGACGGTAATAACTGCACAAACAAATTGAAATCTGGTTATTAAAGTAGATGATAAATAAAACGCTATGAACATAAATTGTTCATTCTATAAAACACAGTGTACAATTTTGTTCAGGTTTTGAGTTATATTCGACTGAATTGAATTTCGTAAATATGTGTAGTAAGTAAGACTTCAAATTGAACGACTTCGGATGAATATGGAAAAAGATACACACAAATACCGAGCTCAATAGCGTGGACTCATAACCAAACGAGAAAATAAAGTGGTTGACTCGTTATCCCAATGTATTTGGGTTTCTAATGAGGCGGATACAACATTCCCTCTGCCCCACAAATAAATTTAAGATCCGTTCTGTTAAGATTCTTATTTTTTAAGTACATATTCTTTATTTTACGAGACAGATCATTCTCTTACAATATATCAATTTTAGTTCACAAAATAAATATTTTATTTTTATTTATTTTAATTAGTAAAACACACAGAAAAAGGAGGTCGTTGTTAACACGTTGCTAGGACTGTAAGAGGGTACTATTGACTTTTGAATCATAATTTGAGGTAATTTTTTACCACTCCAAAGTAACGAAGAAAATTGAGTGGCTATATACGTCACAGGGTCCACGCATAGGTGATACGACTATTTTACTAGTAGTACTACTTTTGAATTTGTTACGCAACTATAGTATAGTATTCTTAGGAGTTTCATTTTTGCGCTTTATTTATTACCGATGACGCTTCATTTTGTTCATGACATGTTAAAAGTGGAGCGAAAAAATTAATTTTTTATGAAAACATTTTTGGATGCCGAGTTGATACCACGTGGCGGTACTTATCTGGAATTTGAACCTTTCAAATGTATTTTAGACTGCTCAAATTTATTTCTTTTTTCGCCCCCTCCCCCCCCCCCCTCTCTCCTCTCTTTTTCTTTCTAAAATTCGGAGTACGCATGTGTGGTAACTGGTACCCTACCGACGCTGCAAAATTTCTCATGCATTCTTGTGACTTTGCATGGGGCCAACTTGTCATACACATGTGAGTATATGTTAGAATATCTACAACGGTTAGAATTAATTATTTTTTAATCGGTTAATTTTGTAGCTTCCTCTTGACTAAAAGTACCGTATTATCTTGCTCTTTTCTTAAAACTGGTCCAATAATTTATAATATATTGTCGGCAAGAGAGAGTGTTTGGGTACAATCTATCTCTATATTTCTATATTGTATTTGTTACTATTAAAACATCCACAGTGGAATAACAAAAATCAAAAAACTGTTAAGATTAACGATATTTGCTCAAAAAAGAATTACATGGGAATAACCAAACTTAACAACTCATCAAATTTTGGTCATGGATAATTAAAACTAGTAACTTTTTGTCAATAACTAAATTTATTGGACCCCAACATCTTCTCAATCACGTACAACCATCATGAAAAAGTGAAACTCACTTTTTATATAGCAAATGCTCTATGGGTTCACCTCCAGACCAGTAACCTTCCTCTAATGTACTGTCCAGTTCGCATTTAGTGGGCCCATTTTTCATTTCGGGCCCACGTCGATAATCAGTATCAATACACATCTGATGGACTTGATTTGTGGTGTGGTGGCTTGTCTCGATGAGATCTACATGATGAACGGTTCCGATTATCGACGTGGGCCCGAAATGGGCTCACAAAACGTGAACTGGACAGTACATGGAGGGAGGCTACTGGACTGGAGGTGAACCCATGCTTATTGGTAGGTGAAACTCACTTTTTACTTTGATAAGTAATTGTGCATTTAACAATATTGATCACTTTATGAATTTTAACAAATGCTCTCTACTTTCACTTATTTTACTTGAATGTCATTCAATGTAGACCATTAGATTGAAAAAAAAAATCCTTAGATTTGAATTTTCGCCAACTCATTTTGATTATGGGCAAAAAATAACCAACGTGAAACTTGACATTACTAACTTTAACAATCTCTAAATGGATAATAAAAATCTAATGTGGCAAGTTTTGACACTGCTAACTTTTTGATTTTGATTATTACATTGTGAATGCTCTTAGCCATAGGTCTATATTATATATTATCTTTCCTTAACTCTCTCTCTTACATGAATTTTTTTTAATTTTTTCATCTTTTTAATCAGGGTCTCGTTCCACTGAGAAAAATAAGTATTTATTTTTTAAATTAAATATGATATATTATGAGAGGATGAACTGTCTCATAAAGTGGAAATAAGTACTTAAAAAATAAGAAATTTAGCCGAACCTTATTCTACACTTTTTACAAAATATAAAATATATACTATATTTTGCTTGAAAAGAAAACTAAGTTCAATAAATAACATAACAAACACTCCATGAAATCTATTTCTTTTCTTCATTTTTTTGTTTTTTTTTATTGTTGTGAAATTTCTTACTTATTTTGCTAGAAAAGCAAATAAATTTCAAAAGCTATAATCATCGATCCACTTATGTACATGACAACAGCAAAAAAAAGTTCTCACTAATGTTTTTTTCATCCCCATGCATCAAATGAGCAAGACGCTATACACGAATATATGGGATGTGTGTAGGCAAAATCTATACACATGTATACATAAATTCTAAATCATATTCTACAACATAGTGTACAGTTGTGTAATGGAATTTCTTGCTCGTTCCAAAAAAAAAAAAAAAAAACAAAGGAAAATGTTATTTTTGGGTTTTGAATCAAAGGGAAAAAACTTTTGATGAAGGAGTCAGCTTCTGTGGGACTCTTTGAAATAGGATGTCCAGGTTATATTTCTATCGAACATCAGAAATCAGTTGATTATACACTTTTATTTTGCAGAAAGTCTACGCCCATTGCTCTATATTTGCCGCTTCCCTTACCGCTCTCAATTTCACTATCCAAAAAGCGTCCGGATTTTAAAAAACTTAACTCTTTACCGAAAAAGCTTTTTAAAATCCGGATAATTGATTGCCGAGACTGACTGTGAAACATTGAGCGGCTGTTTATTTTACTAAAATTGGTTTAATTTTCTTCTTCTTCTTCTTTTTCCCTAAGCCTTTATGATCAGAAGATTAAAGTTGTTAGATCAACTTCAATTTTTTCATGATCCTCATATCCTCAAGATTCTATTTAGGGGGTGTTTTCGGTAGTTAGACTTTACTAGTGCTTTTGATCCAAAAAAAGGAGAGAGAGAAGCAAACGGTTTCTCTGCATCCGGGAGAGAAAACTGCACCCTGAGCAACCCGGCTAGTGCCGCCTCATTTTTGCGTTCATTTCAACGATCGAATTTGTTCACATTGTAAAGCTGATTGAGTAAGATAGTCCTCGTCAAAATTAAGGACCCAATGATGTTTTATCGGAGCACAATTATATAGAAACGAAATAAATTGGGCGCACTAGATTACGAGCCTATTTTTTTTTAAATACGAGTTTGGTCCGATCGGCTATCATTTGGTTTTCGATGCGTTGGATTTTAACGTGACTGGTTGCACTCAACGAGCTCTACCGGATGAACGACTTGGAGACAGGAAATGAGCTCCGAACTAGCCGGACTGCATGGGTGCATCCGTGCATCCAGTTCTCCAACAAACGGTACAGAAGCCATTTCCAACAGGAAGAGAAGAGACTTTTAGTACTAGTGCTTGACTGGTTAACTGTGCATGGGCCATGGAGGGTTGTAAATAAGTCCAGCAGAGCTTTGTCGAGTTCGAACTCGGCTCGTTTACTAAACAAATAAAAAATTTGAGTTTGAACTCGAGCCTTAATGAGTCAAGCTTAGTAATTTACTGAGTATTAAATAAGTCTCTTTAATCCAGCCGAACCAGGCCTCTAATAACAAACCAAGATTTTGTCGAACTCCACTCAGCTGATTTACTAAACTAGCCAAAGCTCGAGTTCAAACTTGACTTGTCTACTAAAAGAGCCTAACCGAGATGAGTTGGCGAACTGCTGGGTTTATTAACAGTTGTATGCAGATAAGGGTGAGTGAGCAGGTTCCCGCCCCTAACCGTCACCGACCAAGACCCCCATTCCCCCAACCAATTCCCATAACGTGTGGTTAGTACCTTACTTCACACGAAAGTTCTCGTCGTTCAAACCACGTGGACCATCTCACTATCCACGTGGCGTTTCTACAGGCGCCAGTTCCTTTTACAGTAGTACAATGCTGTAGTAAATACATCGCTATCTCAGGGGTTAGCAAAAAGAATCGCAAAGCGGGGTCCACAAAAAATACCACAAACCGACAAACAAAAAACGTAAAGCCGTGGGACCCACGTGCCCCTGGATTAACGCGTCAATGGCCGCAGGAAGGCCACTTGTCGGCCTGTGGTTCAGGGGACGGTGATCCGCCAGGTGGCGAACCTTGTGGCTTCTCCGAACCAACGGGTTCTTGACTTTTTGAGCCCTTTGGTTGGTTTTTCTAATCAGATTTTGTGCACTTTGTTTGTTGACCGGTTTATTCAGTTGGGGTCGGTAATTGAGTCATTACGGGCACTAATTTGGGATCAGAATCCAGATATCGTTGGATAAGGTGGGGGGAATTAAAGGATAATGTTGTGCTTTTTTGACTAATGAAGATCATATGACTTTTCCTTTGCACTCCGGGAATATTCCACAATATCCTCTCAACTTCTCTTTCTTCGTTGTTCTTCGTTTTTAAATTAAGGAAAAGTAGCAAAAGTCCCCCAGTTAGAGACAGACGATATTTGTGTTTGAATTTGTCTTCACAGAGCTCTTAGTCGGACGGGTGTGTAGAGCAGTCGAGGCCTAATTAAGTTGTGAAAGGAACATGCAAACGGAGACAGAACGGAGCTTCAGAGTCCGTTTCAAAAACCTTCTTATTTTATAAGTACTTATTTTTACATTTTCAAACTCAAAAATAATATAAATGAAAAATAATTTTTCAATTATTTTTACACCGTATTAAAAATCTCAATGAGATCTATCAAACAAGATCCATAGTGATAGAAAAATTATTTGCGTAAGCACATAATTTTTGAGCTTGAAATTACATTTTTAAAAAATAAGTATTTATTTACCCTTTTGTGGAACACACCTTATTATTAGACAAAAAATAAGTTCTTATTCCGGTTCTGGAACGGGCCCTCAGCTTCATTTAAGAAGCAAAGCCTTTGTCTCATCTGGGGAGGCCGTTTTCGCTTTGCATATTAGAAAAAGAAAAAAAAAATTCGATTTCGATTCTCCTGGTTTCGTAATGTCATTCACATTAGCTTTTTGATCTGCAACAAACCCTAGAGGATAGTAGTTTCCCTGATAAAAACCAGATTTTACCAATAAACTAGGGGTGACAAATTGAATTCAGATCCATTAACAAATTCATATCCATCAACTAAAAAATAGACCAAATCCAACCCATTTATTAATTGGGTAAGAATGGGTCCAAATCCAGCTAACCCATTATTAGTTGGGTCTTAATTGGGTATCAATTGGGCCAACTTAAATGACCCAATAGGTAATGTAAGTAACCCTCCAAATTCCTGCCTCTTTACCAATCACACTAGGTTCCCGTCTCTTTTGCAATTGGGACGCTGAGGAGTATGGCCTTCTCTCTCTCTCTCTCTCTCTCTCTCTCTCTCTCTCTCTCTCTCTCTCGTTTATTCAATTGTTCTGTGCTAAATCACACACGTCCAAAATTATTTTGAACGGTTCGGATTAAAAACCAATTGTGACCGGTAACAATTATTATTTTGACCAGTCAAAATTGAAAACACATTTCATCCATTGATTGAGCAAATGGACCGGTGAAATTGCACTCCGCCGTGAATAAATTTCTCTCATGACAGTCCCGCATAGGGTTTGGATTAAAAAATTAAGTGACTTATTTTTTTGTCCGTATTCAATTTTTTTTTGCATTTTTTTTGTTTTGTGTCAAACTTTTGTGACTTATTGATTTGTTTCGACGAGAGGAATTGGAAAAGTAAAAAAATTCGATTGAAACTTATAATTTTTTGAATAAAGACAAAAATAAATCAATAAGACAAAAAGTACTTATTCTCGTTTTTTTGAAAATTTTTATGAGTTTCGATCATTTTTTTTTTTACTTTTCCAATTTTTCGATCATAAATTTTAGTATATATGTAATTGGATTAATGGGCGGGTTGGGTTTGCTTTTAAATAAATGGGTCGGGTTGGGTATGGGTAATTAAACTCATAGTTAATGGGTCTAAATGGGTCAATGACCCATTAAAGACCTAACCCACTAACAACTTACCCAATTTGGCCCAAACCCGCCCGTTTGCCACCCCTACAATAAACCAATGAAAGAAAGCAAAAGCTTGGCCCATGAGTTCTCTGCTAAACCAGATGGGAAATTCTATGAAGCATAGTTGTGTTCTTTTGTCCACCAGAAAAATTCCCATTCCAGAATGAAGCTTGAAGGAAAAGAGAGGAAAAATTCGGAGAAATAAATAAACTAGGTGAGAACAAGGCTCTTTCCAAGAATCATGTCGTCCGTGAAGAAATCAGCCTCTTTCCTGAATGTTCCCCTGCCAAAGTCGAGGTTGTAGGAGTCCGCGAGACCTCCCACCAGGTCGAACTCTGGTTTCCACCCAAGCACGCTCTTCGCCTTGTCAACCGACGCGAAGAAATGCTGCATATTTGAAAAGGACGAATAGTGTTAGATATAAACACATTCTAATACATGGCAAACCAACTCCTGTCCACATCCATGCACGTTACTCATCAATATTATTGAACAACGTATATCGAAGAGTCAAGCATTTTCAATGAAACTAACAAGAAGATGAAAGTCATCTCGAAACAATATTACCGTGTACTAGATTTGTTCCTATTGTGTCGCTATGAAGTAACATGATCGATTTAGCTCTGCTGTGATACAGTGAAATGTTTTTTCAATGTTTTCTGCAGATCATTTTATCAATGGTAGAGTACTGATGAGTTGTTTCTATGGATGCTTGTATGCACTAAATGAATTTTCTAACGAAGAGAACTGAAGGAAGCCTGCCAAATTCCTAGTTGCCTTTTATCGAGAGAAAAGTATCTTGTAAATGAAATTTCTCAATGATTCATGAAGTTAAAAATGGAATTGTGAGCTACGCAATTGATCTACCTGGTCTCGGAAGGGAAATGCCTTCTTTTTGCCAAAATCAAACTCCTTTGGGTTATAGTGAATGATCTCCGGTTCAGGGAATCCAGCAGCCTGTGGGGAAAATATTGACGATGGCTTTATCTACAAGTAGCTTCAGTGACAACTACTGCAAAAGAGATATTGACAAAGTTACCTTCGCGCACGCCTTTGCTAATCCATCAAACGTCACGTATTTGTCTCCAGAGATGTTGAATACTTGCTTGCTGGCCTTTTCATTACCAAGAACTTTGATAAAAGCCGTCGCTAAATCCTGGAATTTTTCAACTTGATTAAGTCAGAATTATGTTTCGCCTGTAATAAACGTTTGGACCACCAATTGTCTTAAAAGCTTGTGCTTATAGAAAATGAGCACATAAATTGATTTGGACTATCAATAAAGGAAGCATGGTAATGTGCACATAAATTGATTTGGACTATCAATGAAAGAAGCATGGTAATGTGCACATAAATTGATTTGGGTCTCTAGGCCTGTCCTCTCTGATGCCATTTGGCTTTGATTTAAGGGCATGGTTTTTCAACAAAACATCCTTGTAGCTCCTAGGTTCTTGGAGGTTTAGGGGGGCCACTGTTTTAGTGGTATTCTGAGAACAACCACTTTGTGCATATATTGCCAAATGTTAGGTCTGTCTCCAATCATCCCCCGCCTATACCCCCAATGTTATGTTGTTGTTGTTGTTGCTTATAGAAAATGAGCCCAACCGTCAATTTATACTATGCTATCCAACAACTGCAAAATTTTCAGTATGTTATGTGCTTCTAGCGAGGGAGCATTTGGCCAGTTCTGAAGCAAAATAGAAGTGCACAAACTGAACAAACTGGAATTTGGGGGACAGGTTAACACAGTGCAAAATTATCATTTCACTGACTGGAATGCCGAAGTACCAGTTTTTTTCCAAGAAACTTTTGCCACCAGAGAAATTGCTAGAAGTAGAATGAATCACTTTGTTACTGAGAATTTCCAATTTTATTCCGGGCATGGTTGTTGATTAAAAACAAAATACCGGCCAAATTTGGGAAAAAAATTGAACTGATTGCTCCCAGGATTAATCTATAGACGATATTAGGATAGTGAAGTGCAAAATCCCTAACCTTTACATGACCAAGCTGGGAAATTTGTATTCCTGAGTTGGGAATTGGGATCGGCCGACCTGCTTTCAGCCGGTGGAAGAACCACTCTTCAACAGGATTGTAGTTCAACGGCCCATAGATGTAGACCGGTCTTATTGAAGTATAATTGACATCCCTTGATTCTAGTAAGCTCTCGGTCTCAAGCTTTCCCTTATGCCTGCTCTTTGGATCAACTGCATCCGTCTACCACAGGCAACAGTCAAAGAGAAAGAAGTAAAAAGGATGTTTACTAAGATAAGGGAAGGAACAAGTTCTCCACACTGCAACATCTTTTGCATATATCTCTTCTGTGCTCACCATTTTGACACGGAGATAAAATTTGAATCCTTTGAAGAGTAAGGTGCATAAAACAAAGGTATGATTACAAAGCTGACCTCAAAATGTGGTAAAAGATCAGATTTGAGATAAACACCAGCGGAAGAGCAGTATATGTACCTGAGATTCAGAAGAATGTTACGATTTCTAGTGGGAAAAAAAGAAAATCACGGCATTGCCTATGCTGCTCTGCAGAGATCCCAAACTATACAAATTGGTGCTTCTTTATCTTATCCCTAATATCTTGACCAATTTAACTTCTCGAATATTTGGTGCTTCACAAGTGGAAAATGGCAACCAATATTGAGAAAGTGCTATAACTACAGACAATTTCAAAATAGTGCAACTTTGTTTATTTGATGTCATTCTCGCGTACTCTTATCTCCTCCTCTTGGAATGTTTAAGTAGTGTTCAGATTTGTAATTGGGGCCATAGTCAAAGAGAAGACCAAAACTAAAATGCTTGATTTCAGAAACCAAAGCGCCACCCGTCCTTATCATTAAGTCATTGCACACAACTTCATATTTCATGAAATGAACGATGTGTCTGAAATTAGACCGTTTGTAGCTTACTGTTCAAGCTTCGGTAAGGCATCCAATATTGGTTCCACCTCCTCGGCCTCTCTTCCTGAAGATTTGCCAACATTCTTCATTAAAACCCATAAAATAGTACATCTTCAGATAAAATGAAACAACAGTTCTTTTGGTTGCAGCAGAGCGGGGTATGAATTGTGAGAATTGCACAAGTAGAAAGTTACGGTAGTCATACCATTGATATCATACACGACATCGAAGCCTTCTGCTGAGAGACTAGCTTTCACAAAGTCATAGTCCTTCCTATCTCCTTTTAAATGCAAGATCTACACTTGTAATACACCATTCAACTGCTTACTAAAGGAATGTATGAAACCGAGCAAGAAGACACCAGACTGAATTCCAACAAGGCAGATAAACTTTATAGAGATGTGCCATAATTAACAACCTTGGAAGAAAAATCGGCATACTCTATGTCTGATTCACCAGACAATTGTTGGGTGATGGGTGCTTTTCCTCTCGTGAAAAGAGTCACCTGCATCATTTCATAGACCTTGTTTATCAACTGTAAGACATCCTCAAATGTCGTTCTTTATATACTTGATTATCCCAATTTGAACGGCATGTCTTAAGATGAAATTGTTGGTTAAGAAAGTTGAAACAAGTCAGGAAAATATTCAGTGCAGGTGAGAGTAATATAAACCAATGGCTCAAACCTGATGGCCCTCTTTTAGAAGAAGTCGTGACAAAAACACACCGATAAACCGTGTCCCTCCCATTATCAGGATTTTCTTGGTACTCAAAGCTGTAACACGCAATCCCCCTTTCGGTTGCCATACCTTTCTTTTATACTGCAAGAGATAGGGATCATATGAAATACATAAACTGCTCCAAAGACATTAGTTAAAAAGACTACGAAAGCAAACAGCGAGCAATATTAATCTTGCGTAACAAACTCATACGGAGTAACATGTTACTAGTTCTTGAATGAATAAGGCACGGTTTCACCAGCTGATAACACTTCTTTTTCCATTTAGTCTGTTTATGGATCTTGAATTTGTGGAGGGAAAGGAAACGGTAAGAGATTCGACTTCATGGTACATCAAAAGAATTAAGCTGAAGTACTAATTATTTTTCTTTTCCTTCAGACATCCCACCACAATCAAGGATCCAAAGACAGCCTCACGGGCTAAAAAACAATCCGAAAGTCGCTTTAGGATTCCAAAACAAGCCGACAGATGAATCAATAAACCAACTACTTACTATGTTTTCAAATGAAATGGGTAACAGCAATTCCAGCCCCTATGGCTACCTTCTCAGAAACGATTTGGACTTGAACCAAAGCTTCATTGAGTTATGATCAAATGCACACATCATAGATAAAACTCCCTGTGCTCTTGATAGTCAACATTATGCATCTCTGTCCGTCATCGACCTTAGAACATGATCCATGACAAGTTCTCTAATCTTCTTCTTTTATGCTAATTTTACTTTTCTTTTCTTTCTACTTGGCTATCAAAAAGTTTGTACAATTCACAAAACGGGAGCGTAAAAATAATATACTTTTATTTCAAGAAAAATTAAAATTTTCCCACAACTTAAAAAGAACTAATTGATATCTACCAATTCGTAAAAAGTAAAAAAGTTCGAATTGTTTTGCCAAAATGTATCATGTTCAAGTCTCGTTTTGCGGGCCGGACAATCTTTTTGGGAGGCACTGGTGAGTTGGTATTAAGGAGCTGATTGCGCTCAGATTTCTTGAAGTTGAATTCAAGCATTGCTACTATGAGATGCTAGCAAATTTAATCCCTTTTTACAGTTTGAAAGCATTTTCTTGAAGTTTAATCCCTTTTTACAGTTTGAAAGCATTTTCAGTTAGCTCACTCGGTGAGAGAGAGAGAGAGAGAGAGAGAGAGAGAGAGAGAGAGAGAGAGAGAGAGAGAGAGAGAGAAATGGGGGGTACCTGAAAAGAGGTGGTCATTGATCGGGTGCCATGGAAATCAGAGAGAGAAGACGGGGGGAGGAGAGAGAGAGAAGGTTGTTTGTGCTGCAGCACCAGCCTTGCCATGGTGCCAGCTGCTCTCCTCTGGTTTGGAAATTTGTTGAGACCGTTGGAAGTAAAATTTGAAGGGCTGTGAAGCTGCATCCCATCTCTTCTTCCTGCTTTACTTTCTGGCCTTCTCTCATTCTTACAATTAGGATAAGACAGTGACCCACTCTCCCCCCCTTCACTTCGGTTATGTACATAAGACCCCACTCCATTTTTTTTTCTAACATCAACATCTTCAGATCAGCTTACAGCCTTACATACATTTTAACTATTTTCCTCCTCGTCCGCTAAAATTAGAGAATTCGCAAGAAATTTATCTTTTGCAATCTAGTCGGAAAAGGTTGCCACTTGCCAAGTTTCGTAGTCTAAATGCGTAGGGTTACAAGTTGTAACTTACAATGCATCGTGTTGTTGCCACTTGAGCCACCATCAGTGTTCGGACCCCACACCGTACCTCAACCCCTCCTTTAGACAAAAGCGTTACCCCTACCTCACATAATCCTTCCCTCCTCCCCGTTTTCAATTACTATTACTTTACGCTCTCTCTCTTAATTCTTATTTTTGCGAATTTTAATTATCCATACAGTATGTTTTCGGGTGACATTTTTAAATTTCTGAGTTGTAAAGTGATAAAGCCCGCTTTATCTGTGTCTTCTCTCCCCTAACAAAAAAAACGTAGGTGCTTCAAAGCCTAACTCTTTATGTCCAACTTGACTACTTGCCGCAAAAATTCCCACCAAAGTTTACAAATTTTGACCAATATGGGATGAAGTGCAAAGAATGACTTTTCATCCCCAAATACGTTTCACTTTTGAGAGATAATTTCTCATTCATCTCTTGATGATTTTTGTTCATTCTTTCACCACCGCCATTTGTGGGGCCAACTATGAGTTTTTTATTACAATAATTTATATCGTTCATCTTATATGACCCGCATAATAATATATATTAACGTTTGGCACATCAAGTGATCAGAGGAAATCAAGATAAACCACTTTCAAATTATAGAAAGGAAAAAATAATCGGGAAAAACATGGTAAAAAATCCCGATGTTCTTTTCTTTCTAACAATAGAAGGTGGTTTATCTCGATCATAGACGGACTTCGCCATTGATCGACAAAACAAAATAGTATAGAAAATGAGGTCTTATAGTGCCATAGTGGCATACATGCGTGATGCGTACAGACTACATACACATACACTTTAGTTCAGAGAATGGAGATTGGATTCATATACTACCTGATTGTAAGATAGAAAGGAGAAACTGAATGGAGGGGGACGTGGTTCTATTTCTGAGGAACAAATAGCAAACACCCATTGTTGTAGAGAGAGAAAGAGACGATGGGTGTGGCCCAAGTCGCGAGCACACCTCTATCGGCTGACTCAGTGATCGGAACTCGGATCGGCGACGGTGTAGGTCGATTTGGGTCGGCGACATTGTCAAAACGGTCCACTACCAGAAGGAGGAAAAAAAGAGGGTCTTTTTTTTTCAATTTTTTTTTCTACATGTATCTTCTCCGATTAAATATCAAGAAGTATCTGTTTGACTTGATATCTTACAAAGGGTAGTCCTATGGTACACATCCCTTATTAAGGGGTGTACCGTACGTATCATGATTTTAAACCATTGGATTTCAAAGTAAATAATCCAGACCACCCATTTATTAAACCAATTAATAAAATAAAAAAATGGCTTAGCAGGTAACAGGTTGTTCTCTCTTCATTGACTTTCTCTCTCTCTCCCTCATGTGTAAAATACTACAAATTATATAACATAACCATAATTGTTATGACAACACAAAAAATTGACACTTTCTTACCACAATGTGTCGTACCAAAAGAAATCGATCAAAAGATACTAGATACAAGACCAAAATATATCGTTGCACAATCAATAATTATTATTCCCAAACAAAATACATGTCTAAAATATCACAAATTAAATATTGTATAACTTAACATCCTAACAGTCCTGATCGATCATTTTAAAAATACACTCACTAACGACATTTAAATTGTACAGTCAATTTATATTTGGTATGAAACCTAGTCCTCTATTGTAGTTGAATGTAATATAGCCATGCGACTGTGACACAATAATGACGATCAAATCCGTTGAATTTTTTATGTTTGTTGATTAAGTCACCTACATAATTTTTTGTCTCAATCAAGTTTAGGAAGCTCCATCATCGGCACGCAAATTGAATAATAGAATGATATTTTCCATCCAATTAAGTGTCTAGCTATAAGCCATCAACTTCATTCTTGATACGAATGACTTAATTAATATTATGTAAAAGATAGACGATTTTGATAAAATAAAATAAAAAATAAAATAAACACTTTACGTGGGGCTCAGATGGTGCATTATTATATTTTAATGTTGTATTGAAATTGAACGATGAGATTTGTTGAAGTATGAAATTTCAAGGACTAACTATGTGATTTATTCTAAAAAATAATAACATTCTTTTAAAAAAAAATAGGAACGAAAGGTTTAAGACTTGAACCCCAAATCTTTTAGATAAATGTCCAAACTCCAACAACACTTTATCACTATGGTACACAATTGAGAATTTGTAATTCTAAAGGCTATTAATTATATAATATTTTCTTGTATGTAATGGCGTTATTTTTAGGCTAAAAATTTGAGAAGACAGAGGCCTCAAATGCTTCCGTCCTAGTGATGGGTCTGCACTTGTAGATCATATTATAGCTATGTCATTGGTGTAAATCAAAATGTCGACTATAATAATTTTTTTGAAAGAAAGTACAATGACAATAAATTTACAAAATTATTTAGATTTTACTTCCACAACCTAGTTCCAAGGACCACCATTAAATTTGGATTGATACGCATAGGGTGAAGGTTTGACACCGATCCATGTGTTAAATATATAGTGCCAATTGTTAAGTGCACCGCCCTAAATATTGATAAGATAGGGTATTAATATAATTAATTTCACCAATTACAAAAAGGAGAATAATTTTCACCCTCTATTTTTTAATATTCACACTAATTTTTTTGTACTCCATTTTAGTGTTGAAAGTGTATGCATTTGAGACAGTTGGATAATTATTTTTTTCGTGACCTCTCATTTTTCCACAAAGGAATTTTGATTTTTTGAATTAAATTTTGTAGAAAAAGAATTTGATTTAGTCTAATATTTTGAGAGGAAATTGTAGTTGTATTCGAAAATTTGGGTATAGTACTTACTTTTTGGTGAATTTCTTGGATGAAAATTTTGTGCAAAAACTTCATTTTTAGTTTAAATTATTGAGGTATTGTGTAGGGACAAATAAGAATTTGAAAAATTAGTGTAGAGGGAATCGAAAATTAAGACAATATGGTGGAAATTTTAAAATTTGAAAAAATAATGTGGCGGGAATTGAAAATAATTAGTAGTATTGTATTTTGTCAATTATAACTATCGTTTACTGAACATTCCGATTGAATTTTTTTTATACGACACGTTGTGGGTATGAAAACGCCAATTTATAGTGTTGTCATAACAAATTTGGTTATATTACTGAATTTGCGGTATGGTATTTTGCTAATAATAACTATCGTTAACTGAGCATTTCATTTGAATTTTTTTATACGATACGTTGTGAGTATGAAAACGTTAATTTCTGGTGTTGTTATAACAAATTTGGTTATATTACTGAATTTGAGGTATGATATTTTGTTGATTATAACTACCGTTAATTGAACATTCTGATTGAATTTTTTTATACGACACGTTGTGGATATGAAAACGTCAATTTATAGTGTTGTCATAACAAATTTGGTTATATTACTAAATTTGTGGTATTTTAGACATGTGTTATTATGAAATATTTTAATTAATTTCCTTTGGTACGACACATTGTGATAAGAAAACGTCAATTTATGGTATTGTCATAACAATTATGGTTTGTTATAAAATTTGTGGTATTTAAATATGTTTTCTTTTGATATGACACGTTGTGTTAAGAAAATGACAATTTTAGATATTGTCATAATAATTGTGGTTATTTTCTAAAATTTGTGGCATTTTACAAATATTTTTGACTTGGGTATAACAATTGTTGATTCTGGTACGACATATTTGGATTTTGTTGCGAAATATCATACGAGTCAAAAAAATTTGGTACGATTCATTATGGTAAGATAATGCCAATTTATGGTGTTGTTATAACATTTGTGGTAACATTATTTAATTTTTGATATTGTACGCATATATTTGGTTAGGGTACAAGTATTATGGATTTCGGTACGAATAATTATGGTTACATAATAACAATATTTTTTAATTATGGGTAACCTGCTAATGACCTGTTCAACAGGTAAATTTTAATGTACAAATCGTAACTAGAATCATAAATATGCATTAGAAAACCAAAAATTGGCATAATGAAAATCACAAATTGTCATAATTTAGGCATACGGTATACCCTGTGTACCATAGCTTCCTCCTCTTACAAAATCACACTGTAATTGACAATTTATATAATGTGAACAAATCGGATCATAGAAATGATTCCAAAGCATGGTTGAAATTTTCCAAAAACGGAGGAGAATGAGAAGGAGAAGTCTTCTTCTCCGGCGTGAGGGTTGTAATCAAGTGTACCCAGCTAACTTTTTTTCATCTCTTTCCGAAATATATCTTCTCTGATTAATAACCGTTTCGTGCTCGATTGAATCCATACTTCACATAAACATTTTAATCGGCAAGTTATGTAATGAGGACAAATCGGATCATCAAACTAGTTCCAAAAATAAGTTTCAAAATTGCCAAAAAATAGGAGAAACCATCGTCTTGAAACTTCGCACGTTGAAGATGCGAAGTCTACTTACTATCGAAGTCGTGTTTTGTACGCTCGCGTTATTTATTTATCAGACACATCACATGTTCAAGTCTACTCACCACGGAACTCGCGTTTATGAACCACATTTTTCATAGAACTTTTTTTTTTTTCTTCTTCAAGATTTTCCTCTCACTCCTCCTCTTCCACTCAGATCCCTTTGTTCCATCGTCCTCCTGCATCACCATCATTGAGGTGAATATCCACTAAATATGAGGGACACAAAAGCAAAATTTGAGGGGGACGTGGGTTTGAGTGGTTGGTTTTACGTGATGTTACAATTTTGCCCGAGTAGTTATTTTATGAGGTGCTTTGGAAGAAGTTAAAAACATTTTTTTAGGGGCAAAAAGGGGAATTAATTTTGAGACGGGGCTTCAAAAATGGAAGACACCGAACTGGTCACGCAAAAAATTAACTTGATTGGACATCAATAGGTATATCAAAATTGAATTTCAGTTTATATAATACACAATTTAATTTTGTCAATAAAACTGTCGATGACCGTCTATTTTATAAATCAAAATTTAATTGTTGATATACTCGATATCCGATTAAACTTAGTACTTTTTTTACATAAATATGCTGTTCTGTGGACTCTATAATATAAACGTTTTAGATTACTATGGTACCGATACTGTAAACTATATGTAATAGAGTATAGGCTTGAAACGGAAGTATACGAAGCACATCAGAAAAAGTACTTTTTTTTTCAAACGGAGGTAATTTCAAACTCAAATATAATAAAAATGAAAAATATTTTTTTAATTTTTTTTGCACCGTTTAAAAGATCTCAATGAGATCTATCAAACAAGATTCATATTGGTAGGAAAATTATTTACGTAAACATATGATTTTTGAGCTTGAAATTACCTTCTTTTTCTAAAAGTTCTTTTTTTAAGAAACCGGAACACCACCTCAACCATTCTCCTTTCTGTTCAAAAAGCCACATCTCGTTTATACTCAACAGAAAGGATGTTGGTACAGATTGAAAAACCCGTACCAGCTAGAACAAATTCGTTTTGGGCTCGTTTCGGGTCCCAAAAATATGATCAGAATTGCTCATTTTGCTTCAAACTCCTACAAAAATTCAGATGAATCAGATATCGGTAAGAGTGTTTACTAAACATCAAACTTTGCTTTAAAATTCAAGCCCAATTAAAAGTTTAGCCAAATTTTTGCAAGGACTTTAAACAAAACATTTTAAACGAAATAAGCGATTTCGATCTCTTTTTTTTTTTGAGAAACAGGCCCAAAACAGATCTGTTCTAGCTGGTACTGATTTTCCATCTGTACCAATAGCAGGGCTCTCCACTCAACCCAAACAATAGAAAGAACTTTAATTTTAAGAGAATAAATTATTTATACCGCTGGTGTAAATATTTATTTATTTTCAAATCAATTACATTGCGACATGTGTCAAAACAGTGATCCTAATTAATAAAACATGACGACGTGGCGCAATATAATTACGTGGCGCAATACAATTGATTTGAAAAAAACAAATATTTATACCGACGGTGTAAAGAATTTATTCTCTAATCTTAAGAGCTAAGTAATATTAGAACAGGGGACCATAGTGGTAATTAGTTTAATATATCAGGGTTCTGTTGAAAAATATTACGACAAAGTCCAAATCAAGTTTTTGGTACCAAAATTAACCAGGTAAGAGAAACAGAGGCAGGGGCGAAGCCCGTTCGATTTTGATTTCTCTTCTGCGAAATCTTCTTCCCTTCCAAATGGATCTGAATCCGGTAAGTTCAATCGCCTGTATGCACATAGATTTACCCACACGTGGATGCACGAATCCGCTTGATTTCAGTTTCTGCAAATTCTTTGGTTTTTCCCGGAATTTGTCGAGTAAGACTGGCTAGGGTTTGTTGTGTGTGAGATTTATTCGTTTCTGTGATTATTGGTGGTGAATCTAGATTTGAATTGCCATGTTACTGGCTAGGTATTTCAATCTTCGTATTAGTGATCATTTTGACGTTGTGTTTTACGGATCTGTGCCTTGAATATCATTCTGATGTTGACCGTGTATTGTACTACTGTGCTGCCGAGCTAGACAGCTAGATCCCGGTTAACGAAATCTCGAAATGTTTGTAATTCTGATGATATTGGGATGGTAATTTTTTTTCCATTGCGACGCGTCGAAAAACTGGGATTACGAAAGTTGGAATTCCTTGCTGGTTCCAATAATATGAAAACAAGGGAATAAAAAAGGGATCCTAAACTAAATATGTAATCAGGGTATTTTTTTTGAAGATTTTGACATTGTTTTCAAGAACCTCTGCATGGACATCTTATTTGTGCCCTTTTCTTAAGGCATTTTGCACTGAGGATGTTTGAAGGTTGGAAGATATGTGCGGATATGAGTTTTAGCTAGGAAGTACATAGGTTTTGAAACCTTTAAGGTAGCACATTTCTATGTTGTTTTAAACAGCATATAGGGTTGGGTTTTATATATGAAACGCTCCATCAAACTTGATTTGTGAACATGTTTCAAAATCAGAAAGAAACTTGCACAGTGCTTTTCATTCGAATGAAGTATTATGTTTCTAGAATCTGGACCATTAGTTTAGGACGTGATCTATCACATTTTTCTGCAACATCCTTTAAGATAGAATAGGTTGAAAAGTTCAGTCATCAGTTTGTAGATAGTGTCCGTTGCAGTTAATAGTAAGATGAGTGGCGATCAATGAACAGTGCTCTGTTTTGTAACTTCTAAGGAGGGTGACCTGGTAGGACACACACTGGAACCTCCTTCGGTGGGGGATCTAATGGCAATGTAGAGATGATCATGTAATTTGTTTCTGAACACTTTCTCTGGGTAAGTAATAGACAAGGATAAATATATGTGAAGGGCATCAAGGGCATGCAAGCCATGTACAAACGTAATAACACCAAATCGTGTAAACAGGTTTTGTTATTTTTAACTTCTTCCCCTGATTAGTTTGATTTGATGCTGGTCTTTTTCCTACAAAATAGTTGGGATATTGGGTTCTAGAAGGTGGTTGTTATGATGTCGAATAGGTACTTTTTGCAAGTGTCATTCAGAAATGTGGGATCTTCTCTTTCTGTTGGCCGAGGATCTTTCGATATCCTTTCCTATTAGCATGAGTTTTCATGCAAAAAACTGTTGCTCGTTTCTTGTAGTGGTGTAGGTATTGGAAACTGACAATTGGTGTCTTTTTGGGATAAATTTGGAAAGAAATTGTGATGATACAATTTATTTGGAAAATTAACCTCATTCTGTCCTAATTGGTGGGTACAGAGATTGTCTACTGTTCATCGTACTAATATCGCTTTGCAGTAGCACTCAGAGTGTCCCTTCCTTCTATCCATTCTTGTTTCAATGTGTGGAGTCAATTGGATGGATGTTGGCTGATTTAACCCCCATGTTGGCGTTGTCGCCTTTGTTTATGCTAGAAGGGACGCAATTTCCTGCAACGGCCAGTTACCAGCACTTGTTTGGCATCAGGAAAACCAATTTCACAGCAATCAAAAGGCTCATGTGTGCAGTTTTTTGTTCGTCTTCCAAATTAAATTTTTTGGAAAAGCAGCAGCCCCACAGCATAGCGTTAGAAACTCATTTGACAATCATAGGGTGGCAAGAAACTCAAGGGAAAACCAAGGATATCAAAGATATAGGACTTTCCGATAAGATTTCTGCATCTAATGATCAGAGAATTCAAAAGGGAGAGACTTACGCTTGTATTCTTTCACAATAGTACAAATGATGCATCACCGTCACTGCTATTTTTTGTTGGGTGCGAATTTGGGAAATGCATTGCTGGTATGGGCTACTGTTTCATAGAGGATTGAGGTTCTAAAACTGCCTCCAGAAAATCTGCAGCGGTACGGAAGTATGGGTAGTTTGGGTGTGTGGGAGAAGTGCTTCATGGCTTCGAAATGGTGGAAACACCATATGGGGTAGCGCCTTATATATTATTCTAGTTTCTTTATCTATGTTTACATTAGATAAAATAAATGTCTCAGGTACTCATAGTGCAAATATATACTAAGTTCAGTGGTTTTGATACATCATTTTCCATGGTTAATGGATGAAAATAACACTAAAAATAAGAAAGAGCAAAGAAGAAAGAAAAAAGAGGTGTTTTTATGCTCACCTTGTGTCAGTTAGGTGTTACTGGTTACTTTTAATGTCTGGCATGTCTGCCTTCAATTGAACAAATTATGCAAAGAAATTGTCTGTAAGAAAATGGAATGTATTCAGAAAATTCATGGTGCTGCTGGAAGAATTCTCGTAACTATTTGCAATCTCCTTTGGGAGCTTTAAGTAACATATGAGCTTTATTGTTCACTAGTTTCTAGAAAATTAATTACAACTGTTCAAAAGACTGGATTTCCACCGCATTAAGGTGGGTTGTTTTGTGCACTCTCACAGATAAGTGAGTGATTTCCATTTAAGTGGAATATCACCTAGTGTTGAATGACTTCCTTAATCCTAATCTATAATTTTTAAGTTTCTCATTTTTGTTTCTTCTGTGCTCAGCATGCGGAGGAAAGTTATGCCCACCCTAGGATTTGTCTCTTTCACGTGTTATTCAAGGTGTGGTTTACTTAATTCTTTGCTTTACTAGTTTGTCCATTGTAATTCCATCTTGCTATCTAATACTGCATTTTGTATGGTTTGGCAGGCAGGAGCTTTGGCTTTCTACATCCTTTCAGCTCTCTTTGTTAATAGCTTTGTCATTATTTTTGTGATCACTGTTCTTCTCGCTGCTCTTGATTTTTGGGTAGTGAAGAATGTGAGTGGCCGTATCTTGGTTGGTTTGAGGTGGTGGAATGAAATAAATGACGAGGGTGAAAGCGTGTGGAAATTTGAATGCCTTGACCAAGAGGTTAGTGCTAGTTACAGCTTAATGAAATATTCATCTTGTTTCTTATGTTATTTCTTGTTCTCTGTGATGTTTTCATTAAAAGTATCTTGAGCCTTTGCTATTGAATTAAAATGTCTGACATTTTTAATGATGTTTTTGCTAGTCAATGGCTCGAATGAACAAGAAGGATTCATGGTTATTTTGGTGGACCCTTTACCTTACAGTAAGTATGCATTTTGAAATGGTATCATAACCTAGCTTTGAACCCTTCTTAGTTATGGTGCAATGGAGTCATTTGTCAAAGGAATGTGTATCAGAGACTAGGAATTTTGTATATTACGTTCATTATCCTGTCATTTACGTATTGGCGTATTGCTATGGAATCGAAGTAATTTTTGTTCCAACATATCTAATTCTGTTGTTTCATTTTGTTAGGCAGTTGCATGGCTTGTGCTTGGAATATTCTCTCTCATAAGGTTTCAAGCTGATTATCTCCTGGTTATAGGAGTTTGCCTCACACTCAGCATTGCAAATATTGTTGGCTTTACAAAATGTCGCAAAGGTTTGCAGCCTCTTTCTTTCAACTTGTGCAATTCAGTGGCCTTCTTATATTGTCTGCCTGATTGTCATGTTTAATGTGTTTCTCTATTCCCTGATTTGCAAAGGACACCTGTTTAATTCAGCAAATGCATAAGTTGCTATTCTATGCTACTACGCTACAATTGTTTTTTTTTTTTTTTTTGTTTTGTGGTGATTTATTTTGGTTGCTTGGAAATGTGGAAATCTAGAACTTGGCATTGCACCTGGTTTAAAACTTTAAATAGACAAGTCACGGTCTGAACTTTAAATTTTGGTGTATTTGTCATTTGTAGTGGGATAAACGAATGTAGCGCTGAAATAATAGTTTGATCATCTATGGGGATGGAAACCATGCATTTTAGTAAGAGTTTTTAGTAATATTGATGATACATGTCTCTACATTCTAATGAAGATTGACTTATTTAAACGAAATGCATGAGCTTCACCATTGGAACTATATATATTCTCCGACTGCTGAAATAAATTGTAATGTTGCTATACATCACAAAATTATAGAGAAGAAGCAATGTCCTAATGTGGCCCGAATGGAAATAAAGCTTTGGTGATACATTGATGTTTCTGATCTTATTAGTATATTCACATACACGCACACGCATGCAAATATGCAATACACATGTTGATCTCTTGCTCTCCCTCCTCTCTCTCTGAATTTTGCATTTTGTTGCGACAAATACCAAGCTTTTCCTGTGAGAAGACGTTCTCCTTCTATTTAGGAATCCATTATTTTGTTAGTGCTTATGCGTATGTGTGTATCTTTTATTGGAAATTTTCTTTCAGTAACTTTTGGTGTTTCTTCAGATGCCAAGAAGCAGATACAAGCATTTGCATCCCAGACCATTGCATCTCAGTTCACATCTAGACTACAATCAGCGTTTAGCGTCTGAATTGTCCCTGCATCACAACACGGGTGCAAATCGAAGAAAATGCACGTGAGAAACCTGGAAAACTGGTGGTGACATATACCTGATCAACCCTTCGCTCAAAATTTCGAATTTGGTTCACGTTAGAAGTTCTGTTGTGGCATTACAGGGTGGAGTGGTTGCTCTGCACCACTTGTTGGAATTTTGAATTGTTTGTATATTCAGAATACGGGATAACCTAGAGATTTTGTTTTCTTTAAAAAAAAAAAAAATTTGAATGTTTGGATTTCTTGTGGGTATTCTAGCTTATGCCTCGTCTATTTGTATTTGTATAAGACCTCATGTGTCCATATTATTTTCGACTTCACCCTTGCAATAGGAGTGGAGTACCTCCAAATGTGATCTTAAAATTTCATTTCTTCAAGTTGCTATGTCTAGAAAGATCCATGCAGTTGAGCTTAACAAGCCCCATGTGCTAAAGTGCTGCTGTTAACTTTACCCAAGTACTACTACATTTTACACCTTCTCATTGAGCTGAAATGTATCTTTAGCCACAGTCACACCTGAACTCTTGGTTGACATCAATCGAGGTTTACTGCCGAATGTGACGCCATAATGCGTCATAATTGAATGGGTACAGAAATATATCTGAATGCGACGCCATAATTGTATGGGTGCAGAAATATGATGGGAAGTAGATGCGTCACATGACCTAAACTAACCCTTCTATGTTAATCTGAGCAATCACGGTTTGGTAGATTTTTCTTCTATCTTGTTTGAACGAAGATGAGTGACGCCAAAAGTGCAACGATTTAAGTTTTAACTCTCAAATTGAATATGTGAGATTTAAGGCAAGATAAGGTTGGATCATTGACAACCACTGCTTACTGCAGTTGGTAAGTTGCTGTCTCCCATTTGTGGAAGGTCTTGGGTTCGAGCTACATAGGGAGCAGACCCTTTAGGGGCCAGGGCTATGGATAACCCTAACCCCCGGCAATGTATATCGCTTGACAAAAAAAAAAAAAAAACAAGATTGGATCATTTATGACATTATGTGCTTTAGCCTTTTTCGAGTACACAAATAAAAGAGATTATAGAGACTAGTACTAAACGCTCAATTTTTTAAGATCCAAAATACAATTAAAAAAAGTACTTTATTTTTCAAATAAGTACATATTTTTTTAATTAAAGGTAATGTATTATGAGAGAATGACATATCTCATCAAACGAAAAAAAGTTGTTACAAAATAAGGATCTTAGTAGTACGGGGCCTAAATCCTCCACCTTTCTCCCATTTTGTACATTTCCTCTTACCATTTTTCATTTTCACACGCTCTTTATTTTTATTTTTTTATATGTGTGTTTCTACATTTTCCCATGTTTTTTTTTTTTTTGTTGCAATGGACATTGACACAACTTACTTCATCGGCCAAAAACAAAATTAGGAGAAAATTGGAGTAAATAAAATCTCTCTCTGCATCGAGTCCTATATACTGTAAAAGACAAGTATTATTATGCATCATATTGGTTGAGAACTTCTATTTTTGTAATTGAAGAGCTTTTTCTATTTAAAGAGTTTCTAATTTTTTTTTTATAAAGGCTCAAAAGAGCTTAATTTCCAAATTCAGTTAAATTTTCAGATCATTTTGCTGCCTCAACAGTCAATTCAAATCCAACCTAGAGAGAGAGAGAAAGAGAGAGAGAGAGAGAGATGTTGCAGTGTATATTTCTTCTATCAGATTCTGGGTAAGCTTCTTCCAAAGCCTTCATTTCTTCTCTGCTAAATCCGTTATCTTTTGATTTGTTTCGAAATAAAAAATAAAATATTCTCGCTGACCATGTATAAATTCGACCTCAATTCCACTTCATGATATGCAGATCATAGCTATAGTATATCTGCCTATGGGCCGTTTGTATTACGTAATGTTGAAAGTCGGAATAACGTTATACTATGTTTGGTTGCTTGGAAATCGTCGCAAATGAAAAGAACACCTGAAATCTCCGAAAATTGCCACCCCTAAACTGTTTTGATCCGTCATTTTTTTTTTGTTCCCTCGATGCTCTTTGGTTTGGCTGTCCTACCCAATGTTTGTGCTAGGTTTCTCTTACAAATATTTCTGTAAAATTCTCATTTCTTACAGCCCCCTTGGATGGAGTGGTTTCATGAGAAAAGAAAGGAAAGGGTAATGGTTTCTTGTGAAATCACTCATTTGGATTGACCATTTTGGTGAGAAATGAAGAGAAGAGAACAAAAAAGAAATCTTTTGATTGACCCTTCCCCTTTCTCACCCATTTTTTTGTGAGATTGGGCGAGAAAGGGCTCCCCTTTCTTATCTCGTCCTTTCTCCCCATCCTAATGGGTTGTTCTCTTAGGAGTAAGAGATTTGCTATTCACTTGAATTGAGAGGAAAATAGTGTTTCTTATTGTTTTAAATAGATTAAATATGTACTCCGCCTACATCATGCTTAGAGTCTTATCTGTTACAGAGCTGGTCCGGAGCCTGGATATGTAGGTAAGAGGAGATACGTGAGTTAGTTAGCTGATAGTCAACACATGAAAGGCAGATCCTTTATAACATGTATCCGGTTATTAATACGAGTTATGCAGCGCGTTCCCTATCACGGAACACGATGTCCTCAACAGAGCTCAATTGAGAAAACGAGTTCATGTAGCCAACCGCAATTATTTGAGATTTAAGGCCTGGTTTGGTTTGGTGTGGTTTTATTAGATAAAGTAGAGGTAGAATAGTGAATTGGAAAGGTACAAAAAGGAAAACTATTGATTTGGATGTTTTACCTTTACAGGGAGGTAATGCTTGAGAAACAGCTCACTGGACATAGGGTTGATCGGTCCATATGTGCTTGGTTTTGGGAACAAGTAATATCACAAGGTGATTCCTTCAAGGTACCCACCTGTATTAGCCGTAAAAGCAATTGTAAAGACCAGCTTTAATTTCTTATCATGTGTTTTGGTTTGTTTTCGTAACCATTTGTAATTTGTTTGATGTTGTTTACTAGCTTGTGCCAGTAATTGCTTCACCTACACATTACATTTTTCAAGTTGGCCGTGAGGGTATCACATTCTTAGCATGCACCCAAGTTGAAATGCCGCCTCTAATGGGGATTGAGGTGAGATCCTTTAACTTATGCTTCCTAGTAGTATTTTGTTTTCAAGATGCTTGTCATGTCTTTGTTTAACAAATAGGAAATTCTTTCGTGTCAATGGTACTGAGTTAATCAATGATGAGGGTTCCATTAATGGCAGTCTGGGAGGGTTAGATTGGGTACATGCCTAACTTTTGGGCATATATTTTGGCATGTCTTTGTCTTTACAAGTTATTTGATAGCATTAGTGTGCAAGATTCCTAAATGCAAGACTTTGTTTTGTATTCTCCCTTAATTCAGGAGTGTTTGGTTTGGTAGCATTCATTTAGGCAATTAAATTGATTCCTTGAATTGCCATTTACTTCTGTTGGAAATTACAGTGTAGGGGCTCTGAATGTTGAACATTTCCAAAATTGCAAGATAAACTTACATCTTAGTATCGTATTCACCTTGAAAGAGAGGATTTAGGGGAGCCCTCTGATATCAAATGATTAATAACGACCAAAATCTGTATCCCTATTTTTTTTATAATAAACATGGACCAATTTTCCTATCTAGGAGTTACAACTACCAGATATGGATTAGCCAAATCACTCTTGTTTCAGTTTTTACAATTTAGCCACAATGACAACAGCAAGAACTATCAACTACTCTTCCCATTTTAGGCTGCTATAGCTAGTGAATAGTGATTATCTATTGGCAAGATGCATTAGATATTTTCAGTTCATTTTCTTTCATACAGGCTTTTTAGAATGGGCCTTGTTTAGGTAACTTGAGCGAGATACCTCAATCTATTCAGGAAGATGTATGTTGTGGTGATTTGTTATGTCATGTGAATGCCATCCTTTGATCCTAGGCCAATGAGAGCATATGCCATGTGTAAGAAGCTATATCTATATTAGGCCTAAAAGAACAGAAATGGTTTGGAGACTTAGTTGTGTTTAAGCAAAGGCTTTGAAAGGTGGATTGGAGCAACTGATCCAAAATGCAAAATTGTGGATTTTATGGTGAGATTGGAAAAGGAAAGACAATTGATCCTAATAAGGAGACATTTGCATGGGAGGCTCACGTTCATTGGATTACTTTTGAGCCACAACCAGGAAGTGAATCTTTGACGGGACCCCTGACATAGCAAGAAAGTTCTTTCTTGTCCAAAGATGTTCTCAGTCTCATCCCTCTGTTATATTTTCTAGCATTCTCATAATGCTTCCAATTGGCTGAGTTGATTTTTTTCCTCTAGCTTGATTACTCTAACTGGATTAAGCACTGGAATTAAGATATTCTTTGTGCTACAAATGCTTGATTTTCATATCCTCCTTAAGTTATGAAGTGAGTGGGGTTGCTTTACACAGCTAATGCTTCTTTAGGCATCAAAATCATCAATTTTCCGAATCTTTAACTCCTTGATAGTAGTTCCTTTGCAGGGTAGCCGATGTCCTCTCTGATTATCTTGGAGGGCTCAATGAAGATGTGATAAAAGATAACTTCGTCATCGTATATGAGGTATTTGCATGAAAATTTTCTTTCAGTGCTGATCGTATTGAAGAAATCATTGTACCAATTCTCAGCGTACCAGTCATGAACTTTATGTGCTTATTCAGCAACTCGTTGATGAATTGATGGTGGTTTGTTTGGTAGTTGTGTTTAAATTGGGTGGGACCATACCTGAAGTAATCTAAGTAACACAGCTTTTTCCGTGAATGCAATACTGCTGAAGTTAATCAAGTTGACTATGGAAAACTAAAATGAATTTTTGCAACAAATTAATAAGATGACGATTTAATGTTCCATGGAGAGGCTTAACGTCAACCTTTTTAAATGAAGATTAGACTTCCCATTTGTTTGGGCTTAGGAACTTTTACTTATAGTATCCTGTGAGTTTATCTGCATTCTGTAACCGGAATGGAAGAGATGATGGACACCTTCTTGGTACATTCTACAAAACTCCATCAGGAAAGCCCTTGGGTTCATGTAGATATCCCTTCATTGTTTAGTCCAAGTGATTCTGGAATTTGGTCTATGTCAGAACCTTTTAATTGTTCTGTGGACTTGGAAAACTTCTGGAACTTATACGCTGCCAGATAATTGCTCAGGCATAAAATTGGTGATGGGCCTAATGGCACCGACACTTGCTTATGGCAGCCCCTTGGCCCTTTGGCTGGTATCTGTGGCTCTATATTGCTTATGACGCTGGCACTTCATTGCCTGCTAAAGTTTCAGAAGTTATTCCCAACAGAGGTTGGAATTGGCCGTCTGGAACAAACATATGTATGACATCTTCTTCAATTTGGAGTCATCCATCGCTCAATTTCTTTTTTCCAATCCTAATCTAGCTGATGCAGCGGAGTGGACCGTTTCCCTTAATGGTTGATTATGTTCATGTCAGCTTTATGTTTTACTTTTAACTTTGTTCATTAATCTAAGATCAGATATGCTTACCATGATGAGCTCGAAATACAGCTGTCTTTTATCTCATTCTGTCATAAAAATCATTTTGATAGCTTGTATGAACATCTATCTTGAAGAAGCTCTCTTAACACCCTCCTGGCCCCCGGCCTCCTCCCCTTAAAATTTTGGCCAGTTTTGCTAGAACTCAAAAGCACCTTTATATTAAATTGGTATGTTGCAACTTGCAGCTTCTGGATGAGATGATCGATAATGGCTTCCCTCTCACGACAGAGGCAAACATTCTAAGAGAGATGATAGCTCCACCAAATATTGTTAGCAAAATGTTGAGTGTTGTGACTGGTAACAGTTCCAATGTGAGCACCACCCTTCCAAGTGCGACGGCATCTTGTGTTCCATGGAGGACAACAGACCTGAAACATTCAAGTAATGAAGTTTATGTTGATCTTGTTGAGGAAATGGATGCAACTATCAACAGGTATTTGCTTCGAGAATTTATTTTATCTTTGCCCCCTCTGGTAAAGAGATTTCTTACAGCGTATAAATAGCGGTAATAACAAACCTGTTTGTTTTTCAATTATGTATGGCGATTGGCAAATGACATTTGAGTGATATCTTCTTATGTACCTATTTCCTTTTGAGACAAATCAGAATAGAGAAAACAAGATTAGAAGAAACGGAGCCGCATGCACCAAAAATAAAGGAAAGGAACAGAAAAACCTAGTGTTCAGTACAGTCTACAGCATAGCAGAAAATATGTAGATTTATTTTGACTTCCCAATAATCATAGCCGGATTTTGTTCATGTAAATCTTGCGTAAACTTATGAGAGTCTGGAATAAGTAAGAAGTTCATTCTTGTTACTTTTGTCTTGTTAGCAACTATAGCTCACCGAGAAGCCTTTCATTTTGTCTTAGGTCAACCTTGTTCGTTGGATTTTCCCTTGAATTTACAGAACTTGAAACATTGAATTAAAGGATTCCTCTCTGGCTGGTAACCACTGCTAAATGACAGCTCCAAAAACCTTGCCATGCTCCTTCTGAGGTTTTAGATAAATTTCGTGATAGAAGTTTTCTGAATGGTTCTCACACCATAGTAGCATACAAGCAAGAATGTCATGACGAATATGTATTGGGACAATTAATTAGAGGTTGTTAAGTTGCAAAGCATTAAAATAGGATTCAGATACCTTTTCCCTCCCAACTTTCACTTCTCTACAAATAACGGTATATTATTTTTTTCTCCACCCCTGTTTTCTGTTTTTCCCGATTGTCTCCCCATTTGTTCTCATCTCTTTTTCTCCTACGAAGCACGTTTGTCAACTGTTTGGAAAACAGTAAATGCCTGAGCCTGGAGGGTTGGATTGTAATTCAGCGGCTGACATATATTCAATTCAGAAGACAAATGTCTTAAAGATCTCATGTCAGATGAGTCTTGAATTCATTTTCACAAGCAAATTAAATAATAGTTTTTGTTGTTCTGCTTTTTTTTTATAAACTGCTAGTCTGCTAGATGTAAAAAAAATATGATGGATATCCTAGTTCTGCAAATTTTGAAGTCTGGCTCTGTATTGGTCAGCTAGATATAAACAAGGATGAATGATGATCCCTATGTATTGCCCCTCCTCAGTTTTTCTGAAGTTTTTAAGTCTGGTTACTGATCTATTTGGATTTTTCACATGTTTTTTTTTCAACAATTGGGAATCTGATGGAAATGTTTTACTTTTCCGAGCTTGCTGTATCTTTGTCTCCCCCTCCAGTATTTGTATACTTGGTTATGTGGTTTTTGTGATCGTATGCATGAGACGTTTGTATGGCACAACTTGCTTTTATAGTGCTAACTTCCTCTCAATTTGCTTTTGCTGCTCAGGGATGGAGCCCTGGTGAAATGCGAGATATATGGTGAAGTTCAAGTGAATTCTCACCTCTCTGGGCTTCCCGATTTGACTCTTTCTTTTGCAAATCCTTCTATTCTGAATGATGTGAGATTCCATCCTTGTGTTCGGTTTCGTCCATGGGAATCCGACCAGCTTCTGTCCTTTGTGCCTCCTGATGGGCAGTTTAAGCTCATGAGTTACAGGTTTGTGAAGTTTTGAAAGTGAATGACCATTCCATTGGGACGGGAGGCCAAGGAATAACCGTTCCATCTCTTTCCATAATCATTCCATTAAACCAAACACCACCTAAGCAGAATATGGCAATCTTTAGTTTTCTTGGGTTAAGTCCTAAAATAAAACCAAAATATGCAGGCAAATGCATATAACAGTGCATGCCTGGAGGGAGTTTGGGGTTATTTTGATTGCAGTAGATTGCAAATTACTTTATTTATCATATCACCTAAGATTTTCTTACTTATGTCTTATTGTTATTCTTTTACAGGGTGAAAAAGTTGAAGAGTACTCCAATATATGTAAAGCCGCAGCTAACCTCAGATTGTGGGACGTGCCGTGTGAACGTTATGGTTGGAATGCGGAATGATCCTGGGAAAACAATTGACTCAATTACCGTGGAATTTCAACTGCCTCCTTGCGTTTTATCAGCTGATCTGACCTCAAATCATGGAACAGTACACATCCTTGCTAATAAGGTATCAAGCTTTTCCTTTCTCTGTATAAATCGCTCCACAAATCTATTGACCAAACACAACCTTAACTTTTCCCTCCTAAACGTGTGGAATCTTGTTTAGCTGTGCAAATAAGAATTTCCAGAGACCCCTTATCTTTTTTAGGTTATGTTTTCAGCTTTTTCTGGGCTCTTGTAGTACAGGATAGATTGCCATCCAGATACCTAGATTTTTCCATATGATCCATCTTCCCTGTTTGGCTTTTGACTTCTTACTGGCCATGCATTGCAGACCTGCTCTTGGTTAATCGGACGGATCCCAAAAGATAAAGCCCCATCTATGTCTGGGACGCTACTCCTTGAGACGGGTTTAGAGCGCCTTCACGTATCCCCCACATTTCAAGTGGGTTTCAGGATCATGGGTGTTGCTCTTTCTGGACTGCAAATAGATAAGTTGGATCTGAAGAACTCACCTAATCGCCCATACAAGGGTTTTCGAGCTCTTACGCGAGCAGGGGAGTTTGAAGTTAGGTCATAGCCTTGACTGTTGTGCCAATGTGGGTTCTGAAATGGAGATGCTCCTGCTAGGTGTGTGATCCTTCCTGTGGTTTTTCTGTTCTTGAATCTGAGTTCCATGGCATGGGTTTTCAGCAGAGTGCTTGTACTATTTTGTAGAAATTTATTCTGTCATAATTTGCCAATCAGATGGAGTGAAAGGACTAGGAAGCACAAAGATTGTCAAAATCTACGGGAGAAATCCACGACTGTAAACTTAATTTGGCAATGCAATAGCTGTAAGATTTGATTCGACGAGATCTTGGCATTTTGTTCTCTTTTTACCATTTGATCTGTTTTGACCAACAGGTTTGCCTCGATGCTTTCATATTTCAGCAAAATTAGATTCTGAAATTCAACTCTTGTTTTGAATAAGGCGGCTACTCTTTCAAAAAGTAGATTACCGGAGTTTTTATCCTTTCCTGCAATGAAGAACCGTTCTTTACAAATCTTGGCCGTTGTGAAAGAAGAAATTTGTTTGGAGATTAACAAGATATGTGAGCTTGAACTAATAGGAAAATAACGGCCTTGCTAACCTGATCTTCGAACGAATCAGTTAAATTACAGTAACATATAGACAAGAAAACATGTGAGAACGAAAGTTAATACTACGAACCAAGAAATGTACGTAACTCCAAGTTATTGGTTGCCAATAAAGCATTAAAAGTTGGAAAACAGAAAAGGAGCGACGAACAAAATCTTTGGATCATAAAATGCCTGAAAAAATCGTTCTGCGATGTAATGGATCAACCAGCTATCTTGTTCACTCTGAAGGAATCCATAACTCGCCTGAGATCAGTTTCCTCCTCTTCAAATACATTTTCAGGTGTTTGTAACCTCAATTCATACAACTGCTTGTTTTCAACTCCAAGAACTGAAAGGTAACGCCTATCCCACTCCAAACGAGCTACTCGGTCCTTTGGCATGACAGCTAACTCGTTGTTGTTTGCGTATGACTTTATATTCACCTACATAGAGCACAATAGGATAACCGTCATGGGAAACAAAGTGGATAATAGTTTGCGGCCACGTGCAAAAGTTCGCGGCCATGTACAAAAGCTCGTGGCCAGGTGCAAAAGTTTGCGGCCAAGAGCAAAAGCTTGTGGCCAGGTGCAAAAATTTGCGGCCAAAAGTAAAAGTTTGCGGCCTGGTACAATAGTTTAATAGTTTGCGGCCAGGTGCAAACGTTTGTGGCCAAGAGTAATAGATAGCGGCCAGTTGTGCTTTGTGTCCAGGTATGCAAAGTTCGAGGCCACGTGCAAAAGTTTGCAGCCAGGTACACAAAATTTGCAGCCATGTGCAAAAGTTCACGGCCATCTGCAATAGTTTGCGGCCATCTGCAAAAATTTGAGGCCAAGAGCAAAAGTTCGAGGCCAAGTGCAATAGTTTGCGGTTGGGTACAAAAGTGTGCGACCAAGAGCAATAGTTTGCAACCAGGTGTGTTTTGCATCTAGGTATGCAAAGTTTGCGGCCACGTGCAAAAGTTTGTGGCCAACACAAAATTTGCGGCCATCTGCAATAGTTTACGTCCAGGTGCAAAAGTTTGTGGTCAGGTGTGCTTTGCGTCCAGGTATGCAAAGTTAGTTGCCACGTGCGAAAGTTTGTGGCTAGGTACACAAAATTTCCAAAACCAGAAAAGCATTATCGGTCTTTCCGTATATCATGGAAAGCTTCTGTCCGGCAAAGCAGGCTAGTTAATAATCAACCGTCATATCATTCTACGTAATTGCCAAAATTGTAAGACAACCTCCATAATACCACAACTCGTCCAGATCCATCAAAGGTAGATTTCAAATTGTTTTTTCTTTTTTTATGAGTTTTCGTCTGTTTTCCGTTTTCAAAAGAGAAACTATAAAAAGCACAGAAACACTCATCATTCCCGCATTGTATCCACTTCTACTAACAAACCAGGGTTGTTTTCTTAAAACAGTTAGCCGGAGAAGTTTGTGAAGCTTTCCAGAAACTGAAAGTAGAAGACAAAAGAGCACGAAACAAGCCCTTAATTTTCACTTTGGAGGCTGAAATTAGCTGTCAAAACTATTCACCAGATAAGTAGATACTACTTATCTGGTAAAAGCGACGAAAATACTATGCACTGAAACCTTTGAACCCGTAGCCTACTAGTATAGAGTGCTGCTTACTAGTTTGATATTAAAGTCCACAAAATGCAAATCAGTTGACATTACTTTGTTGGCACATAAATTTCATCTAAAATTTGACGCATAACGTCAAATTAACAATGTTGGGCTTGCGGACTAAAAGGCATATAAAGAGCCTAAATGCATGTTGACTCAGCGAGCCCGCGAATCAACGAACACAATCAACACATGTTGGCCCGACAAGCCTAACTAGTATATGAGACTGCGGAAGAAGTAGCAGGACTACAAATCAATTGAACCATGTAAGCCAATATCTCGCAGGGCCTACAAATCAAATATTCGGTTGAACCATATAGGCCCGCATTTCACAGGCCCTACAAACCAAATATGGGTTCACGTAGTCTCAAATTAGGTAGTACATAGAGCCCAATAAACACTTCTATGGAATCAGAAGAATATTCCAAGGTGGATGCCATCAACATTCAAAATTTGAAGAGACTGAAAAGATATGATATCATCCTATCCTCTAGCAACAACTATTCAAATTCAAAAGAATTATTTGGCGGCCAAGCATCTGATGAAGGAAGCCCCTATAAATATGAGGTCCATCATCAAAGAAAGGGACCTCAGACCTCATCTCTCAACTCTTCGCCAGAACTCTCTCCGCCCAAACAAAAAAGCTATAAACACCTCTTCTCCCTTAACGTAGAAAATATACAAAGAGAGAAGATATACTCCATTCAAGCAAAACCACTACAATCTACAACCACTAAGCAACCTACTCGCTCACTACCACCTGCAATCTTCAGCAAACTTCGAAGATCAGCAAGAGTAAGCATACCAAGTGATAGGTAAAGGGTTTCAATCCTTCTAAATGTATCAAATATTCTTTGTTTTGATGAAAACAAGGGTTTTAAACCCCAATCATCAATAAAATTAAATTGTTCTAGTTTGTTTCCTGTTCTTTATTCTTCATTAATTGGAGGTTTTACTTTTGTAGTATGTAATTAACGATTTGAAATCCAAATCGAAAATAGGAGCCTACATATAAACAATCAACACTGTTCGCTTGAACAATGGATATTTGAGATATAGATTTCGAAGTGTGGGTAAATTCTACGGTTCAAAATTTATATATATATATATATATATATATATATATATATATATATATCAAATATCCACACTTCGAAATCTATATCTCAAATATCCACTGTTCAAGCGAATAGTGTTGATTGTTTATATGTAGGCTCTTATTTCCGATTTGAATTTCAAATAGTTAATTACATACTACAAAAGTAAAACCTCCGATTAATGAAGAACAAAAAACATGAAACAAACTAGAACAATTTAATTTTATTGATGATTGGGGTTTAAAACCCTTGTTTACATCAAAACAAAGAATATTTGATACATTTAGAGGGATTGGAACCCTTTACCTATCACTTAGTATGCTTACTCTTACTGATCTTCGAAGTTTGCTGAAGATTGCAGGTGGTAGAGAGCGAGTAGGTTGCTTAGTGGTTGTAGATTGTAGTAGTTTTGCTTGAATGGAGTATATCTTCTCTCTCTGAATATTTTCTACGTTGAGGGAGAAGAGGTGTGTATAACTTTTATGTTTGGGCGGAGAGTGTGATGGAGAAGAGTTGAGAGTTCTAGCGAAGAGTTGAGAGATGAGGTTTGAGATCCGAGGTCCCTTCCTTTGATGATGGACCTCATATTTATATGGGGTTCCTTAATTAGATGCTTGGCCGCCAAATAATTCCTTTGAATTTGAATAGTTGTTGCCAGAAAATAGGATGATATCATATCTTCTCAGTCTCTTCAAATTTTGAATGTTGGTTGCATCAGATGGCATCCACCTTGGAATATTCTTTTGCTTCCGCAGAAGTGTTTCTTAGGCTTTATGTACTACCTAATTTGAGACTACGTGAACCCATATTTGGTTTGTAGGCCCTGTGAAATGCGGGCCTATATCCTTCAACAGAATATTTGATTTGAAGGCCCTGCGAGATATTGGCTTACATGGTTCAACTGATATGTAGTCCTGCTACTTCTTCCGCAGGCTCATATACTTGTTAGGCTTGTCAGGCCAACATGTGTTTGTTGATTCGCGGGCTCGCTGGGTCAACATGCATTTAGGCTCTTTATATGCCTTTTAGTCCGCAAGCCCAACATTGTTAATTTGAAGTTATGCGTCAAATTTTAGATGAAATTTATGTGCCAACATACTTGATTCCACGAAAGCCTTACCTCAACTTGATAATACATCTTCCCATCATCAGCTACTCTTGAAGATGTGGAAAGAATACTCGACTCGCGCCTGACTCCAAGCCTAGTTGACATGAACTCTGTCAAATACTGCTTAAGCACTTTCTTTGCAGCATCTTCTGGTGAACCCAAATCTTCTACACTCTTGTAGCTAGAAGATGAAGGCGAAGAGAATTCCACCGAAATATTCTCATCGAGAACAAATGGGTCCCTGAAGAAAACATCAGCACCAGCTCCTCGGACTTCAATCCAATTTCTAGGGTACTTGAATGAATAGCCATCAAAAGTATCTATATACTCCCTCAATTCAACCAATTGTTGTGCAATTGCAGTGTCGTGCAGATCTACCCGTGACAAGATATAACTTGAAAAGATCAATGTCGCTGCATTCCTCCTTGAAATTGCAAAATCTTTAGTCTGATCATATAATAGAAAATATTCTGTGAGAAGCCATCGCATGTGGGAGAATGCCGTAGACCATGGAGACGTAGGCAAATACACCAAGAATGGTAATTTACAGGACATAAATCTGCGCACTCAAGGACATTGAGACCTCCTTAGTGAAAAAGTACTACTAGTAAAATGCTTATCCAACTATTTTTGGATAGGGAAACGCAAAAAGTTTAATAGCTACTCAGATCAGAAGTAACCTGAGGCTCATAGGAATCGATACATTGCAATATGTACACAACAGGTTTCTCTTTGATTGACAATGCTATGCCGTCTTTTTTTCTTTTTCCTAGCCAGTGCATTTTCAAAAAGATTGCCATGGTGAAATTGGCAAATTGATGTGATTTTTGTAAATGGTAAGTTGCTAACCAAGCACACCGCTCAAGCCTATCAGATGTTTATCTTCCAACAAAGTCCTTTGTACGGATGGAGACACTGTTGAAGAGACTTCCAAGATAAACCTACTACAACTTTTATTCCTTTTGTATCATAAAGTAAATATGAGTTTACACCACAATGTTGCAACATTAAGTTTCTACATCTATCCAAAATCAACCAACTCTTCAGTCATTAAACTTACACACACTCGCGCGCACTCAAATTACTCATTACGTAGTGAGTGTCCGTCTCTTTAGAGCTTTTACAAGACTTATAACCCTTACTGTTTCTTAACACGCACCCAAAATTCAAATAAAAACTCCTTAAAACAATGTCTATCCATTGAATCAAACTTATGGTATCAAATTGAGTTTTACTCAAATTTTCACTCAATGAAGGAAGACTCAAACCTCGAATTTTGGAAGGCTTTTTTGTGCCTATCCAATCTCTAATTTTTCCATTGATGACATTCTAACTCAATTTGCGCTTAAATTTGTTTGTTTGTTTTTTTCCCATTGAACTGCTTCGTACCAAGGGTGAGATCACGCTATATTTTTTGTCTTCAAAGAGGCGCCAAAATACCGCTTGTTTCCCGTAAAGATACTAAAAATGCCATTTAAACAACAAATTTAAGAGAAATGAATTGTCTTGAATAGTGGGTATTTTGCCGAAAATACCGTTTAGACAATAGCGTGAACCCACCCTAAATACCAAATGAAGCTTTCACGCAGATTTTTACTCAAATTTAAGTGAAAGTATGAGCTAAGGCTGGAGACGGGAATCACAATTTAACTGGTGGTGTCACATGGGAATCTCAATTTCGAGCTACATCAATTACTCCTTCAAAACAGCCTAAAGATAAAAATACTCCTATAAAAAAGCGTGTGAGAGGCAAGAGAGCTTCGAAACCTGATCCCTAGAACACTTACAGTTTGGGCTTTGCAAGAAAATGAGGGGCGACGACGACGGCAAGAACCTCGTGAATTTCGGAATGCGGTGAGCCAGTGCGACGGCGAGGCGACCCCCGGGGAAGGAGACGCCATGGTAAGCCGATGACCCGCAGCAGAGAGGGGCGGCGGGGGCAGCAGTTCGAGCACTGCAGCCATATTTAGAGAGAGAGAGAGAGAGAGAGAGAGAGAGAGAGAGAGCCGAAGGGAGGGAGGGAGGGAGGTGGTACTTCAACTGGAATTGGATAGAGGTGGTTGGTGATTTAGATCATGTGTAAACGACTCCATTATGAGCTCCGCGGAGGGGGCGTTTTCGCTAAATTAAATTGATTAAAAGCACATGTTTTTACAAATTTTTAGACAAATCATTCTCCTCATAAATATTTATTAAAGTAATTTAGCGAAAATAGTTTGATTATTGTCACTATTTTTATAGTATAATAATATAGTAAAAAAAACGCACCTGAGTGTCCATACAATAGATTGATTAAAAAGGTTTTTAATTGGATTCATCAAGATTATTCATTTTCTTAAACTTATTGGATAGATCATTCATTCAAGACGACAGCTGACACTAACTAAAATAAGTACTTATTTTTTGAATTAAAGATGATGCATTGTGAGAGATTAATATGTCTTGTAAAACAAAAAATAAGTACTTACAAAAAAAAAATTAACGAAACGGAGCCTCAATAAATTGAGGGTTGGATCAATTCGGACTTTATTGAGGGTTGGATCAATTCGGACTATGGTAACAAACATAACCAACCAAACATTCGATCAATCCGGACATGTATAGCTAACTCTTCACTAGTTTGTCAAGCAATAACCACCACCTGTTTTTTGTTTTTTTCCCCCATAATTTATATATCTGCTGAGTTAATCAGGGTATTATTTTGTTAGTCAACGGAGGTTCAGAGACTATCTGTAATCCTGAACTCCAAACCTGTTCTCCGTGAGACTCGAACACTGGCCATAGTAGAAAAACACATGAGCAAACCAATTCAACTAACCTCGGTTTCTCAACCAGCACTTGTTGGACATAACCAATGTCACCTTGCCACTTAATCACCGTGAGATGTAACCAACATTACTTTGGCCACCTAATTTGAATCACTTGAAGATTTAACAACTATTCCCCTCCGTACCATAATGTTTGTCCGGTCCGTAAAACGAGGACGTAAAAATAATGAATAATTTTTACAAGAAAAACTCCAAATTTTTTTAACAATTCACTAGATATCGATGAGTTCTTTAAATTTATGATGACAAAAATTGAATCTTTCCTTGAAAAAATTACATTATTTTTTAGATCTCGTTTTGCGAACCGGATAAACATTTTGGGATAGAAAGATTAATATTTCCACTCCCTACTTGCACCACCTCATCACAGTCAAACCATTAGCACTTTGTCTTTGTCCTTCTGTTTCATCACAACCATTAGCACACCACACGCACAAACTTTCGCTTAGCACATGATACACACACTAACAAAAATTCGATTATGCCCCCAAATTGACCAAAAGTTGCGCGGCAATGCCAAGGTACGTAGTGCAATGCCAAGGAACATAGTGCAATTTATAATTCGCTACAAAAGCTGGCTAACGGGGATATTCCTACATACGAGAACACAGTAGTGAAGAAGGTAATAGCCGAAATAGGATGTTAGTTATAGGAATAACGCCAACTATTCCAAGTAGTGTGAATTGTGATGTTGGTCCAGTTAACGACGACCATTATTACTACGAGAAAAGGCTGTGTTACTGGTGCTGGAGTCGTGGTTATTAGGCAGCAGTGTTGGTTATGTCAGCATATTTTCTGAAAGTTAACCTAATGGAAGAGTAATAGCCGGGGTTGATGGTAATAAAAGTCGGAAGCCATACGGTGAAAGCGTAATTTCCAGTGCCTCAGAGGTACTAATGTAGTTACAGTAAAAGCCAAGGAAGACTGGTGTATTTTACCCTTGCTCATGTCATTCTCGCTTTTCCTTTCAAAAAAATCAACAGCCCTTCAATTTCACCGCTCACACAAATAGCAAACCCCATGAGACCATTCTTCTTGTTCTCCAGAAAACTTCAGGTATAAATTTCCCTCACTTCACGTCAATCTCTCTCTACCTCCCACGGCTCTATAACTGTAAGTTCCAAGCAATTACCAATCATTCCGATGTCACAAGTTACAGAATATCAAAATAGATTTTTCACATCGTTCATTTCCATATATTATTGTTTCTGATTATTTTCTACGCATAATTGCTCCCATGGCAATGAAACCCTGTTGTAGAATCCTCTTCCACGGCCGGAGCCCGGCTTTTTTCGGCTTCCCGTCCCCAAAATGCCACTACCCTCTTACCAATAGCCAATCTAATTTTGGGTTCAACCATGCTCATAACCGTAAATTTTATAGCAACCCACCTCGAATATTGGGTTTCGGAGGCATGAGCGATCGAGCCCGGAAACCATTTTGTGCCTCTAGTTTGAATTGGGGCCAATCTAGGGTTTTGTATAGTACTTGTAATGGTGGTGTAGATAGGGGTGTACATGTGATTTGTAGGGTTGCATCGAATGTGAAAAATTATGCGAGTTCGGTGGAGACCATTGTGAATGAAAAGAATTTTGAGAGGATATATGTTCAGGGTGGCAATGTAGGGAGAGATGAAGAATCTAGGGTAGAAGATGATGGTGGGAATGTGAATAAGGACAATTCGAAAGGTTTGCACAAGGTTGAGGTGTTAAATTGTGGTAAAGAAGAGTCCGTGGTTGAGAAGGAGGCATGGAAGCTATTGCAGAATGCAGTTGTATCATATTGTGGGAACCCAATTGGGACCGTGGCAGCAAATGATCTGGCTGACAAGCAACCACTTAACTATGATCAGGTTTTCCTTCGGGATTTTGTTCCGTCTGCTCTGGCTTTCTTGCTTAAAGGGGAGGCAGAGATTGTGAGGAACTTCCTCCTCCATACCTTGCAACTGCAGGTAATTTTCATTGCTTTATGTATGTTAAGCAGTTATGGTTTCACAGTTTCCCCTTCACTCATAAGTCATAACGTATGATGAAGGAAGGTCTACCTATGCATTTGGAAATTATCATGTTTTGGGTCCATGAACCTCGTGATTTACTTTTTCTTTTGGATTAGGTAAGTTGGATGGTACGCCTTGCACAGTGCTTCACTTCCACAAAAAAAAGGAAAAAACTAAAACCCTGTACTTTTGGTCAATTTGGCCAAGTTGCAAACTTAACCCCATATCAGGAATTTGCATTTAGTGTGACAGGAAATTAGACATGCAGCTGTTATGTAGGCTAGCCTAGTTCATTAACACTCTAGCCCCCCAAGTCTCTCTTGATATATTTACTGTCCTATTTCTTGATTTGATAGATCAAGTTGCAAGTTGCACGATTGTCGCATGGTTGGTTCCTTCTCATTGTCTGAAACAAAAGTTAATGGATGTTGACGTTGAATAATGTGTCAGTTTTCAATGGGCCTAGCCAGGCCTTAGCTTTTACCTTCTCAATTGCCGTTGAAGCTGATCTTGTGTGCTTAATACAGGCAAAAAGAGTTGCATTCATTCAATACGTTAAATGCTTCAGTGCAGGCCATTTTTCATGGCTGGTCCTTTCAGAATTTCCTTTTTGTGATTTTATCGACGAATATGTTACTTCTTCGTTATGTCTACTAGTGTATGTTGCCTCAGGGAAGAGGTTAGTTGGAATGTTATGCCAACTAGTATTTTATCTCTTGCTTGTAAAGTTTACCCAATGTTTCATGTATTGTTAATGGAGCTTTCTAAGTGTTGTTCCTGTTTTTTTTGGTAGAGCTGGGAGAAAACAGTGGACTGCTACAGTCCGGGGCAGGGTTTAATGCCAGCAAGCTTTAAAGTTCGAACTGTGCCTCTTGATGAGAACAAGTTGGAAGAAGTTTTAGACCCAGATTTTGGTGAATCAGCTATTGGCCGCGTTGCTCCTGTAGACTCTGGTAAGCTTTGAGAGGGTTCATTTGTAGCCTTTAAAAGGTTAAGGTCAAATGACATTTTTCTTGCAGTCTAGTTGGTTCATTTCGATGTCCATGTTTTGCATTTACAAGTTCTCTTGAACAAGATGATGACTTAGTGGGCTGTTGAGTCACGCATCAAATGTTTTGGGCTTACTTTTTTCCTCATATTGACTTCTATGATAGGGTTGTGGTGGATTATTTTATTGAGAGCTTATGGCAAGATCACTGGTGACTACACTCTACAAGAAAGGGTAGATGTCCAAACGGGCATAAAGCTTATTTTAAACTTGTGTTTGTCTGATGGATTCGATATGTTTCCTACCCTCTTGGTCACTGATGGCTCGTGTATGATAGACCGACGAATGGGTATCCATGGTCACCCCCTTGAGATTCAAGTGAGTTGATGTTTTCCAGTCTTTCGTTGCTACCTTGCCATATATTGCTTTTGTTAAGATTCAGTGCCATTTGCAAATCAACCGCGTTGGCCCTAAAACTGTGCCTTCAAGTTCTATTTCTGGTGGTTTCACTTAAAATGACGTTTGTTTTCTATGTTTCAAAAGCTGAGAAAATCATGTCTGTTTTGGTGGAAAATGGTGAGATCTCACTTTTAAGTAGTCAGATTCATGTCTTGAACGTTTAAACCAACATGACCGTGTGATAATTTGCGCTGCATCTTGGAAATGTTGATGTTTTTGATACTAAGGGAGGTTTGTTTTTCCTTGGAGTGCTTCCATCTTGTGCCCGTTGGAGGATCTTCGGACAAAGCTGGTAGAGATACCTTATTTTATACCATGGGGTATCAATTTATAGCTTTGAAGTGATTTCGTGTGTACCTATGGATTCTTGTGACAAACATTTTTGTCCCCCTCTGTCAACTTTGGTAATTTTATCTCATGACGCATGCAAATGTTTATTTCATAGGCCTTATTCTACTCAGCTCTGAGGTGTTCCCGGGAAATGCTCTCTGTTGACGAAGGTTCCAAGAATTTGGTGAGAGCCATTAATGATAGACTTAGTGCATTGTCATTTCACGTCAGGGAATATTATTGGGTTGATATGAAAAAGATCAATGAGATATACAGGTATAAGACAGAGGAATATTCCACAGATGCCACTAACAAGTTCAATATCTACCCTGAACAAATCCCTCATTGGTTGGTGGATTGGATTCCAGAAAAGGGCGGTTATCTGATTGGCAATTTACAGCCTGCTCACATGGATTTTAGGTTCTTTACGCTTGGAAATCTCTGGTCCATTGTTTCATCTCTGGGTACTCCAAGACAAAACAAGGCTGTTTTGAATTTGATTGAGGCCAAATGGGATGATCTGATGGGGCACATGCCTATCAAGATATGTTACCCTGCTTTAGAATATGAAGAGTGGCGTATAATCACAGGCAGTGACCCAAAGAATACGTGAGTGCTCTCTACGACTTTCTTCACTTTGTATGTGTATTTGTGCACGAGTGAGCGAACTCAAGTGTGTAGAGTTTATGCTGCTAGCTACCTTTGTGATGGCTTTTTGCATCTTTACTCATATGGAATGTATTTTGATTTGCAGCCCTTGGTCGTATCACAACGGGGGATCTTGGCCAACCCTTTTATGGCAGGTAATTTTGGATTTGCTGGTAGTGTTTACGTACAAAGCGATACCCATTGAATGCTAGTTTTTTGAATTTGTTGTTCACATAGTTACTCAATGTCCCAAGCAGAAATTAACCAGTTTTACTTGGTCTTCTAGCGGGAACCAGACTTGCTTTTGGCCCTCTTGGGACCTTGACAGCAATCTCATGGTAGATAGTCAGATTCATGCTTGAGTCCTGTTCAGCCATTTTTGTGGGAGATTGTATGCCACTTATTCATTCTTATTAGGAAATCATAACAAAGGTCCAAAGTTAAAAGGGTCCATGTTCTAAACTGCAGCTTACAATTTACAAAAAAAATAGTGAAATCAAGGAAAAATATTGAAAGAAGAAAGTGTCAAACTAAAATCATGTAGCTATGAGTAGGAACAACAAAATTGAAGGACATATATACTATAACTAACAAGACCACTACCTATTGATATTTTCCCTTAGTTTACTCAGAATGGTGGTTGAAAACTTGAAACAGTCAGAAGACTCAGCTTATCTTGAAGACTTCACATCTTGTTTGTCTATTTTCACTTTCGTAATCCTGCTAGTCATTGTTAATCTCTCTCTCTCTCTCTCTCTCTCTCTCTCTCTCTCTCTTTTGTGTGTGGCTCAGCAGCCACTGTTAATCTTTGTTTCCTAACATGGGTGCCTTATCATGGTGCTGAATTTTTTAAAATTTAGTATTATGGTTTTCCAATGAGGTGTAAGTGGTGGATCCTTAGCACTTTCTCGATCAGGAAAATAAACAGAAGTGTTATCTAAAAGTGTATTCTTCCATTATCGTTTTCTTTTGGGGAAAGTTTGATCATACAGGAATCTAAATTGGGAAAATTGCACGTCAAAATTGTTTGTCCAAATATTTTAAATAACCCTGAAAAAATGTAATCAGTTAGGTTAAAAACCCTGAAAAATGTAATGAGTTTTGTGTTTATAGGAATAGATTTTGACATAGTCCTGGGGTTCTTTAGCCTTGATTTGGCTTAGTATTATTTGCTAAAATGTTCTCATATCCGTCACTCTTTCTATAATCATTTTCAGTTCACATTGGCTTGCATGAAGATGGGCAGACCAGAACTTGCTAGGAAAGCAGTTGATTTGGCTGAGAAGAGACTTCCATTAGACCGTTGGCCTGAATATTACGACACGAGGAATGGAAAGTTCATTGGAAAGCAAGCCCGACTCTACCAAACGTGGTCAATTGCTGGCTTCTTGACATCTAAAATGCTGTTGGATAATCCAGAGATAGCTTCGTTGTTATACTGGGAGGAAGACTATGAACTTCTGGAGATCTGTGTTTGTGCTCTTCGGGACTCTGGACGGATAAAATGCTCCCGTGGCGCCGCAAAGTCTCAGATTCTTGTTTAGAAACCTGATGTAAATTGTAGCCTCTGCTTCAGGATAGGGAAATAGAAAATCATAGCAATTTTCTGCTTGGAAAATTTCGACGGCAAGATATCTGTTTCGGTTTTTTTTTTCCCAACACGTTACTGTACAATATTCACTGGTTTGTTCTCCGATCAATGAAACAAGTTGATCGGTGTTTTTGCTTCGAATAATTGTTTTTTTGAGACCCCAAAAATATTAATTTGGGTCCTTGATCAATTGTATGTGTTATACCATATATGATACAGCATTGGTTTTTCTTTGTTTTTCATCTGTAATGAATCTCTTCATGATACTGTTTTTCTGGGCTTACTTTTCCATTATGTAAAGAACTTTTGGCTCAATGATTAGCGTTATTATTTGGGAAAATGACGGCCCAGGACGTGTTTTGATAATTAATACCCGTCAAGGACATGCTGAGAACATTTGAGTACATTTGTTAATGCTGAAAATGTCCTTAGAGGGTATTAATTATCAAACACGTCCTTGGCCGTCATTTTCCCTTATTATTTAGCAATTGTAGTGGGCCGAACATATGGACAACGACCTGGACAGAATGGTGTAGCCCACTAAGGCCCAGTGTGGTGTAGACCGAACGGTGTAGCCCACAAAGGCCCAGTGTGCCTCGACGCCTGGGGTGCAAACCTATTGGGCTGGGCCAGTTCAATGGTTCGGATCCTCCCATGTCCTGCTTGGACAAACCGCTTCGGACAAACCTGACCAGTACAAACTGGTTCGGACAAACCTGACCAGTATGAACCACGTGGCACACAAAGGTAGCTCACCCATGTGCACCTAACTATCTGGCTCTAGACGTGCTGACTAATGTCAGTCGAAGCGGTTACCCGCATGCCGAGCACATGTACGTGCACACTCAGGAGACAGTTTGCACATGTGAGCAATAACTGCCTCTCTTGTTGCGTGACGTTACCCGAAGCGGGTACCTTGCGTGCCAGACACAACCTGTAAAAGTAAAAAAATGGACAAATAAATTGGAACGGAACGGAAGGAGTATTGTTTAGTTTGTGAAGGAACTGAGGGAGGATAACAAAGTATTAAGCACATTATAGTGATTTTTGTACATTTTCCACACACATTCCTTCGAAATTATTTTCCCTTCTCTTTTCTTTTCTTTTCTTTTCTTTCTCTAACTAATAATGACAAACAAACTTGTGGCTTTCGCATACCTTGGTTGCTAAATCTTGTGTTTGAACCTTAACAACACGAACACAACCTTACCAAAATATGCAGTAACGCACAATTTTTTCTGAGGCTGCGATCATGTGCAACGACAATGAGTGCCAAAAGACTACTCTCCACCCCTCAATACCATCAGATCCCACCAACGATCAAAAACTCTCTCCAATGGACCCAAAACTGCACAACCCAACAACCCAAACCACCTTTCCAACCCAAGCGACCCTCCATTTTAGCCACCAACATCATCAAATCATACTTTGACAAGGGCCTAACCAAAGAAGCACGTACCCTGTTCGACGAAATGCCCGAGCGAGACGTGATTGTGTGGACGGCCATGATCGCCGGCTACGCGTCCTGCAACCACCACGCTCGGGCATGGGTGGTTTTTCGGAACATGATGAGGGAATGTAATGAGTACCCGAATGCATTTACCATGTCGAGTGCTTTGAAGGCTTGTAAAGGCATGAACTCACTTTCTTGTGGTGGTTTGGTTCATGGGATGGTTGTTAAGTTTGGGTTGGAGGGTTGCTTGTATGTTGACAACGCGGTTTTGGACTTGTACGCGACTTGTTGTGCTACTATGGTGGAGGCGTGCGTGGTTTTTGGTGGTATTCGGGAAAAGAATTCAGTGTCTTGGACGACGTTGATCACGGGTTATACTCATCGCGGAGATGGATATAGCGGGCTGCAAGCTTTTAGGCAAATGCTGTTGGTACGTAGATACTACTAATAAATGTTTTTAGATTGAAAACGAGTACTTGCGAGCTTCTGTTTGGTGGAGTTTACACTTTCCTGTTTGCTGCTTATCATTACCAACATTTCATTTGTTGTTGAAGAACAAAAACAAAAAACACGTTTGATGTGCGCATGTTTGCTTTTAAAAACTTCTGTTTTGGAAGTGAGGGGCGACTAGAGGGTTTGGCGGAGGGATGGAAGTTATCGGAGGAGGTGGCCATGTTCCATTTTCTGTGTCAAAAATTTGGAAATTGGAGGACATCGAATTTTTAATACTAGCATTTAATCTTTACAGTTGCCAAAACATGTTTTGGATTACTGTTTCCAGATTTTCTGCAAACAGAAAACAAGCAACATAAACTTCACAAATCATCACCTTAGTGTTTTTATTTAGAAGGTCTAAGTATGCAGATTCTTCTTGTATTTTCTGTCAACAGGAGGAAGCTGAAACAAACGCATTTAGCTTTTCGATTGCTGGCAGAGCTTGCGCCTCAATAGGCTCTCATACTACTGGCAGGCAAATTCATGCAGCTATTATTAAACAAGGATATGAATCAAATACTCCTGTTATGAACTCCATATTAGACATGTATTGTAGGTGTGATTTACGCGAAGCAAAACAGTGTTTTCATGGGATGACCGAAAGAGATTTGATTACATGGAACACATGGATTGCTGGATATGAAAAAAGTGATTCCATCGAATCTCTCTTCATATTCTCACAGATGGAGTACGAAGGATTTAGTCCAAATTGCTTCACACTCTCAAGTGTTGTGGCAGCGTGCTCTAATTTAGCTGTTTTGAACTGCGGACAGCAAGTACATGGAACCATCATTCAAAGAGGCTTTGATAGGAACTTGGCATTGTCCAATGCCCTCATAGACATGTATGCCAAGTGTGGCAACATCTCAGATTCACAGCAAATTTTCATTGAAATGTCCATTAGAGATTTGGTTTCTTGGACTTCTATGATGATTGGATATGGAAGCCACGGATATGGAAAAGAGGCGGTTGAATTGTTTGATCAAATGGTCAAGTCAGGTATCAGGCCTGATCGGATTGTGTTTATGGCAGTTTTAGGTGCTTGTAGCCATGCCGGACTTGTAGATAAAGGTTTGAGTTACTTCAATTCGATGATTGGTTATTATAACCTCACTCCAAATCAGGAAATTTATGGATGTGTTGTGGATTTGCTAGGACGTGCTGGGAGAGTTAAGGAGGCTTATGAAATAATGGAGGGGATGCCGTTTAAGCCTGATGAATCGGTTTGGGGTGCATTTCTTGGAGCTTGCAAAGCACATAGGCATCCTGATATGGAAAAATTGGCGGCAAGGAGGTTATTGGATTTGGGGCCAAATATGGCAGGCACTTATGTGACAGTGTCAAATATTTACGCAGCTGAAGGTATGTGGGGAGATTTCGCAAAAGTGAGGAAGTTGATGAGAGGTGTGGGGAGTAGAAAAGAGGCTGGGAGGAGTTGGGTTCAGGTTAGAAATCAGGTTTGTGGTTTCGTGGTTGGAGATAAGGTGGGTGCACATATAGAATGGGTATATGAAGTTCTTGATGTGTTGGTTTTGCATATGGCAGAAGCAGGATATGTCCCTGATTTAGATTGCTTGACACAAGATTTGGAAGATGGGACTTGAATAAAATGAAGCTGAATGGGTAAAAAGAGTACTCAGTTGGCTGTTGAGAAAAAGCTTTACTTGGGGTAACCGGGAAGTAAAGGAAAGCAGAGCTTGCGGATCAAAAAACAGGAAAGCAGAGCTTCAGTTTTATGACTTTATACTGAAAGACAATCATGGAAAGTGAAAGCATAAGAATTTTAATGAAAGAGTGCGGTCAAGGATCAGTGAGCAGGGGCTGAGAAAGGGCAACATGGTGAGGAACTACCCCACGAAGTGAAGATACCAGTTCTTATTGAGCATAACCTCAGGGATTTGAATCCCCTTTCTTATTGTCTTGATGCACATGAAGAAAGTGAACTGCCGATAACCAGGTGGATGTCAGAACGAGGGCCAGAAACCTCCTTAACAAAAGGGTAGAACGGTAGGGGATGCTTAAAAAAAGCAGCATTGGGAATTAAATTTTGTTGTGGATTCGATTCAGGAATTACTTTCTTCTTTTGTTTTTTTTCTAACTATCTCTTCTCATTTTTATTCCAACCATAACAAAAAAGTGGATTCTGAAAGTACCGGTGTTTTTTACACCAGGACATAAAATAGTTCTTCACTTGTTTTTTCTTTTCTGAAAATACTCAACTGAGAACATGAGAATCGAAGGCAAATTAGTTAAAGGGAAGGACTACTTCACGAGATAACATGGTAGCAGAAATTGTTCTCCCTGAGAAAAAAATGAGAACAGAATGCAATGTATGGAAGTGTAGTTCAGGCCATCTGTCTAAATGGTTGCATGAATAAAATCAACATCCATCCAAGATGGCAATGGAAAATTAATATTCCTTATATCTTGTTCTGAATGTCTGATTGTTTCAACTATTCATGCCCTCGCTCAGTGGTATGGCAGCTAGACAGTAGCGGTATGGCGCCAAAAAAGTGAAATAGAATAAGAAAGGCCATAGTACTGTACGCCCGCAACAACTCAGCTGAAAAGTAACACGAGAGAAAATGAAAATGTAAACAGCAGAGGTCCTCCACTTTTAAAGTAATACCCTTGACATTAGAACTCCTGACTCCCGAGAGTGCCCATTGGGAGAGGAAGTACATCCTAGAAGAAGTTCCATGCTTCTGGCTCTCAGGACTTTGTGGAGGGTTTCGAGACCTCCTCGTCCAGCTTCTTCCATGAAGAGTATTTTTGAACTTTCTGAGGGAAGTGCAGACTTTAACATAGTTGTCAGTTGTTTGGTTCAGTTCGCTACTGTGCTTGCCTGTATCCTGCAATACAGACAACGGGATAAGCAATTATGTGCTAATCAGGGGCGGACGCAGGATTTAGTTGCAGTGAGGTCAAATATTTACGACACATGAAAATCCGTGGGATCTTCAAGGCAAGAATATTATCTTTTGGGGCAAAATTACAAAATACTCCTCAAAACTATACATACTCTAGAGGTATTTTGGAACTCAGTGGAGTCAAGTGACCCCGCTTGCCCTATACTGGGTCCGCCCATGTGTGCTTGATGGGAAAAATGGAACCATCTGTGGAAAGGGAACACAAATGAGCCAGATTGAACCTACCCTTGAAGGAAGCCAGCTTCACCTATCCTTCTGTCACCACAAATTCTAAATGGATTCTCAAATAGTATTTTAGAAACCATGATTTGCAGGTTTCACCTCTGCCATTAAGATATCTTCATCAACGAGATGAAACGTTCGTGGAGGTGACCAAATTAGCACCACAAGTGCAGTAGCATCCATGATATGTACTAGCTGTTGGAAACAAGTGAAAATTTGCATGCGACGAAATTTCTAAATGATTTTCAAGCTTCATCTAGCAGAGCTTTGGAGGGATCAACAATCATCCACCGTATTTAGTTTTTCATTTTGACAACTGGAAATTCCTCCTCAAATCCGAAACGTAGAAATTTTTAATAGTGATAGTCAGATCATCTCCCAGTGCAGGTTTCAGCACAAGTCCAAAATTTCACGAAAATCTTCCCCAAACAAGGTGTACCATCAATACCAAGTTGCTTATCGTATTATGCTACCAGTACTCATTGCAGGAGCATAAGCCCTGCTTAAAGTGGTGAAAGCGATGCCGATCCCTAACCACAATCTCACGATTAAAAGATCTAGAGATCAGCTTTACCACTGCATGACAATCGTTACAAATTCGCAAATTCTTCATAATCCGTATCGTTGTTGGTGGGCTGATAGCAATAAGTCCAAAGGCAATCGCAAGCTTCTCACTATGTCTGAGGAGAGTCGTTGCCTTCTCCTCTTCGTCAATATCAAGAGAAACCTCATTTGTATCAGGTGCATAACCCAACATCTTAAGTCTCTCAGCTATTTCATCCAACATCTTCCCAATCTCGTCTATATGAGGGTGTGTCTTATCACCGGCCAAAAACTCATGAACAACACCATTCGCCTCAATCATGCTGCAACCTGGGGTTTTAACCACACTTTGTTTCATCATCGTCTTTCGCACTTCCAGCACATCATTCCAATTACCCTTTGAAGCATATATATTCGACAATAGTACGTGGAACCCATCGTGGTTGGGCTGTAGCTCAACTAGTCTCCTTCCAACCCTCTCACCCATTTCACTATCACCGTGTTTCTTACAAGCCCCAAGTAAGGCTCCCCAAGTAGCCGTATCTGGTGGCATAGGCATACTTTCAATAAGCTTCTCTGCTTCCTTGAGCAAACCTGCGCGTCCAAGAAGATCGACCATGCATCCATAGTGCTTGACATTGGGTTCAATGCTGTGTTTTTGAGTCATCGAGTCAAAGTGGTGACGACCTTCATCTACTAATCCCATATGCCGACAAGCCCCAAGAACTGCCACAAAGGTTATCTCATTGGGCACCGCACCGCATTTCTTCATCTCTGAGAACATCTCAAGAGACCTTACAACCAACCCATTCATTGCCAATCCAAGAATGAGAGCATTCCAACTCGATACCCCCTTTTCTTCCATGCCAGTGAAAACTTCCAATGCGCTTTTCACACATCCAAATTTCATATACATGTCAATAAGGGTTGTACCGAGAATGGCATTAATATTTAGGTCATTTTTCCTTATATATGCATGAACCCATCTACCTTGGTCAAAGGCAGCCAAGTGGGTGCATGCCGAAAGCACACTCACCAAGGTGGTCTCATCAAGCCTAATTTCTTCAAGCTGCATTTGTTGGAACAATGCCAAAGTCTCAGAGAACTGATCTTGCTGTGCATAACCTGATATCATTGCACTCCAGGATACAATATCCCTTTCGGGCATGGAATCAAATAATGCCCTAGCATTTTCCACTGATCCACATTTCAAGTACCCAGATATCATAGAGTTCCAAGATATCTGGTCCAAGTGGTAGCCCACATTAAACAGCTGCTCTGCAGCCATTATGTCCCCACAAGTTGAGTACATGTGAATCAACACATTTTGAAGGTTAATATAACACCCAATCCCGATTTTCAGAGCTAATCCATGGATCAATTCCCCTGTCTTGATAGCAGACAAGTGCGTGCATGCAGAGAGAACACTAACCACCACAACCTCGTCTATCTTTCTGGTATCAGAATTCAATTGCAGAAACATAAGCAATGCCTCTTCATACATCCCATTTTGCTCATAACAAGAAATCAATGCAGTCCACGAAACCAAATCCTTCTCATCCATGCCATTAAACACTTGCAAGGCCTCGCTCACAAGACCTGAGCGACCAAGCAACACAATCATAGAATTTGACGCGATCACGTTCCTCTCAGGCATCCGGTCATATATTATCGTCGCTTCTTCCAAGTTTCCCGTCTGTATGTACCCTGCCAACATTGAATTCCATGAAACCGAGTCCAACACAGGACTTTCATCAAACACCTTCCTTGCATCCCCAACATTATCACAAACTCCATACATGTAAATAAGAGTGTTCTGTACATACACATCTGAATCAAAACCCAACTTAATTACATGATCATGCAACTGTTTCCCCTCCCATTCGGATAATCGGATCGCACTAGCCTGAACAAGAATTGGGTAGGTATATTTATCAGGACACACAAAATTTAACACCATCAATCGATACACAAAGATTGCTTTTTTAGGGTAACTTCTCTGTAAATAACCCCTCATCATGGTGTTCCAACTGAATGTGCTAGTGTTTTCGATGTTATCGAAGATTTTGCGCGAGTGGTCAATGTGAATGAAGGGTAAATCAGTGGAGGACTTGAGGAGCCTGCTTGAAGCATAGTTGTATTTGATGAACCCAGTGACGATCATCTGAGAGAGGATTTGAGTAAATTGTTTGAGATTTTGGCATTTTTGCAAGTGGGTTTCCAAGATTGATAAGGTTAAGGTCGTTTTTGAGGTGGGTTTGTGATTAAAGGTTGATTTAATGGCTGAAGAAATACCCAGCTTTGCTATGTTCATGTATGGACAGGGGGAGGGGGAGGAAGAATGTTAGGAATGGGCTGCGCTCTCTCTCACTCTCTCTCTCTCTCTCTCTGTGATAATAAAACAAATTGCTGGGTAATGATAGTTGTACGGTTCGTAAATTTTCACAATTGAAGTGCATGGGTGAACTGCTAACAAACGAGGTGGCGACTCCACGTACGGTCGGCGTTTTGTTCAATTTGTTAGCGCATCGACAACTTTCTTCTTGTTTTTTTTTTTTCAAATGGAGGAGACTATTCTCCTATTGATAACAGTGTTATTCACACATACAAATAGGACACAGATCTCAGATCTCGCACAATTTTGTGTGAAATCCACTCCGGGTTCCACACAAATAATCCAAGCCGTTTATTAAATATAAAATATTTTTTTAAGGACTCCTGCAAAAAAATTGGCTCAATTCGATATTTATAAGTGCTCGATCCAATCATTTAACTTTTCACTTGGATTTCAGGATAATAAAAAGTTAGACGATTAGATCAAGCACTTATAGATATTGGATTGAGTTGATTTTTCTTAGGGCTCTTGAAAAAATATTTTACATTTGATGAACGACTTAAATAATTTGTGTAGGACCCGTAATGGACCCTACACAAAATTTGTGTTCAATTTGTTTGTGTCAACGTACCTTTTGTATTGATAATGGTCCAGCAACAACCACATAACAGAGTTAATTATAAATATCTTCAACAAAGCCAAACCAAGCATCTAGATGTAAAATGAGAAACACAAGGCAGACGATGTAGCTAGGGTGGCTTGGCTTCTCCTCTGGCGAATAAGTTGCAGGGTCCGTGGCGGCGGCTCCGACTACCGGAGGTGTTTTTTCTTGTTTTTAGTTTTTGTTTTGTCTTCTCACTCTCCGGTTTCGGAGAGGGCGCTACCCTTTGTGGGTGTTTTTGTTTTCGTTGAGAGTTGGTCGGAGAGGAGGCCGGTGAGGCGCATCAAATTACAGCTACCGTCTTCTTCTCCGTTTGCGTCTACGTCCGCTCCCTGTGCGGAACTTTCTCTACCACTTTTGGGTAGTGTTTTCTGTACTCAGAGTATTCCTATCCAAACCATATGGATAACCCTTATCGTGGGTTTGTTCCCATCGATGGGCTCCGGATTGGGGTTTGTAGCCCTTTGGGCGGATTTTGAGTAATCAAAATCTTCTAAGTTTGTTCAAAAAAAAAGAAGGCAGACGATGTATTACACCCCCAATCCAGACATTGAGCCAGACGCAAACAACAACACTTGCAAGCTATCGTAGATTCATACAAAAAATCAGCAGTTTCAAAAGGGATAAAGTGCTAGCCGAAAATAAAAGACAGCAAATACTCAAATAATCAAATAGACTTCAACCAAGTATGAACGCACCAATGAATTTCTAAAAGTTACAGATCTGACAAGCTATCATGAGTTGCCTTGCCAAAAACATTATGTAGGATAAGAACACTGTAGGTACGGATATTATTGTGAAGTAACATCATCTCTGAAAGAACCCAATCTGTAGACGAAATAATCGTCCAAAGACAAAACTAACAATTCTTGAGAAGACGAGAGACAAAACTCTCATAAATCAAACAACGAGTGGTTGATCTGAAGAGACGAAAAGAAAACAAAACAAAGACAAAAGTACTATAAAAGAAGATATTTAGAATTACTATTATGCCCTTCCCCTTCCACCCTCGTACAAGGGTATCAAACCCTAGAGGAAAGGGGAAGGAAAAAGAAAGATATTTGCGACGGCTAGCTTTTTGAGAGAGAGGGAGAAAGGGAGAAAAGAGTATTTGTTGGCTAACGTTAACTGCGTCAAAAATTATAAATATACGAAATCGATTAATACATGTTTGAAATGAATTTGAAATGAATTTACCGATTGTAAAAATGGGTTTGATGAATCTTAATTTGGAGTGGGCGAATCCATTTTTAAAAATGCATTTCAAACTGGTATTAAATGGAATTTGATTTTATGATTTTAATATGATTAATGTTTTAGATGAGTTGTAAAAAATGAAATCGTTAGTCATGTCGTCCCGTGGTATCAAACATTCAAACCACGTCCAAACAAGATTGACTATCCATGTCCCATGATGGTTTATACATGCAAAAGGAGTAAAAGGCATATTGTGCTTGTTAACCAAAGTAAGTGGAGTCGAATGTCACAACATTACCAAATTCTTTAAACGTCTCCCCTCCCCACATCGGCCCAGAATACATTTTTTAATTGGTGCTCTTCATCAAGATTCATGGCATAAACAAATTTCTTGTTGTCTACTTGGATTTTAATGAAATACTAATGCATTGCCTCATCATTCTCTTTCTTAAGTTTTTAAGGCTTGTTCGTTTGAGGTACTCAAAATCTCTGCGCATGATCTTCAATAAATTTTCTCTATTTATCTCTTTTCACTCATTACACTTTAAAACCTCCCTTAAAATCTAAACTAAACAAGCCCTTGGTGTCTTATTTATCAATATAGGAGTAATTCATTGCATCCTTTTTATGATCATGTCAAATCTTGAGGCCCCTTACCTCTATCACACATGAGCTAATTGTCTTATTTATACTGATTCCAACTGAGCCATTCAAGTCAAATGTCATTTTCACATGCATGGAAGTAATTCAATTGAACTTGGGAGAACAAACTTTTTTTGGGCACTTTTTGTAATGACCTAACTCAACTGATCATAGACTCATTTTTGGCATGAATATTTAGCATTAAAAGGTATACCTAAGAAGGTAACCATTTAGCCATAGGTAAGAGTTAACTATACCAAGTGAGACTCTTGCTCCAACCTAATGTGGGACTAAGCACTCATTTTCCCCAAAACTTGGGGGTTAGGAATGGCAACGAGGGGGGGGGGGTTGCCATAACCCGACCCCGCCCGGGTTATTCGTGGGTATTCCCGTTTCCGCTCCATTCGAGGGTTGGGTTTACCCACCCTGCCCTGCCCCATGAAAAATAAGAAAAAAAAATCAAAACTCAAAAGCAAAAAAGAAGAAAATGGTTATATATATTATTCGTGGGTATTCCCGTTTCCGCTGCATTCGGGGGTTGGGTTTACCAACCCTACCCTGCCCCATGAAAAATAAGAAAAAAAAATCAAAATTAAAGGCAAAAAAGAAGAAAATGGTTATATATATAAGGTATTATCTTATTATAATGATGAAATATAGAGGGAAAAATAGGTTTTTTTTAGAATAATGAGAAAAATAGTGAGGTATAAATATATATTTTTAAGTTTAACGATAAAAGTATTAGATTAAAAATATAATTTTGTATGGAAAAATATTTTGGGACGGGGTAACATCAACCCGAACCCACCCCGCCCCGATTGGATTTTTTTAATATTTTCCCCCGAACCTGCCCCGATACCCAAAAATTTGATGAAAACCCGTCCCGTTCGGGGGCGGGGCGGGGTGAATTGCCATCCCTACTTGGAGTATTACAATCTTTCCCCTTAGGGAGCAACCGACCCACCACTTGGACTAGGCGAGGCTCTGATACCACCTGTAACGCTCCAAATAGACTACTGGCTCAATTCCTTGATTATAAATTCACAAGCCATATCATATGGCTCAAAATGCTTAAGCCTAAGGTACTATTAATAATAGCCCATATAGTTTGTTATATATTCAAGATTATCCATGTAGACTTTTGATGTGATACGGGGTGTTAAATGTTTTCCCTAAAATGTTTCTTTTAATACCAAGTTCGGGTGCTGTGAGGGTGACACAAGTCGAGACCTGCGAGGTTGGGGTAGTCCTGGGATGCCACTTGACCGATGGTAGTAGACGCCACTCGACGTGACCAAGTCACGTACTAGATTATAGGATGAATCACTCACTCCAAGCAAGATGCACTTGCAAATGAGGATAACTCCTCGTTCCCAGATTAGCTCCTGCGTCATTGGGGAAATTTGGATATTCGGGAAAGGTGAGTAATTATGGACAGGGTTGGTAGTGTCCATAAATAGTTCGACTGCAGATAGACTGTTTAGTCTCGACTCTCGATATAACTTAATCTTCATATGTGTGCCCATCGAACACCAAATTTGTTAGTACCAAATCATCTAGCTAGTAAACATGCCACTAGTAGTGAGCAAATGCCATTAATTTCAGGTTTTGACCACCAATTCAAGTCCTAGATAAGGATCCTAGAGCTTTCTTTGTTAAATTTCCTCAACCTTGACTATGATGTGAACCCCAAGGGGATGACCTAATCATTAAGCCTAAGGCTTAGAAGTTTGTGTTGGAAATTTTACGAAATTTCAGATGAATGAAATCGGGGCTACCGGAGGGTCTCTCGAGGCAACCGAGCATGTATCGGGTTCATTGTATCTGGATGCTCCATAATCAATAGACGTATTGATGTGTGGGATTTCGTAACTCCCGTAACCCCTGCCCATGATGGTGTATTCATTCCCGTAACCTCCCTCCTTGATGGCAGAAATCAATTTCTGAATTCATTATGCAAAATTCATTACAGGAGTTATCACCAATGGTCTTTTGCTATATATATGGTGTATCCCATTTTGTTCATAGCACAAGCAATTTCACAATCCTCATGCATATTTTGAAATTCGTTTTTTGTGAGAGAAAGGCAGACGATAGTCAGTTTGCCAAGGCGGTTGACGGCGGTGTTCCGACGGCTTGCGGTTTAGCCGAGCCAACCCTGGGAGGAAGACGCCGAACACGAACCTACAACACTGACGGTAGGCGGCGAATCTTTCTTAAGGAGACTGTGGTATCACACATGACTCGGTTTGTTTTTCTGAAAAATCAGTTCATATCTCGACTGTTCCATTCTGTTTTATAATTGTATTATGCATCGATTATGTAATTGTTACAATATCAATGAAATTGTTCTCTGGAATTATATGTTATGCCAAAATTTTTCCCAACAGTTTGTTACCTCCTAAGTTCTCGAATTTGAAATTTCTCAGGTACTATCAATTCTTTTGGAGTCAATCCATGCGGAGCCTCCTCCAGCTTTAATTGGGCTTCTACAAGTGAACGGTGATATTTGTCCTATTGGGCCTCCAAGATTAATTAAGGTTTGTGTAAGTTGACTCAGACAATTGAGTTATAAAAAAAACCTGACCATGATGTGAAGAACATTCTAGAGTCTCAACTCTTTAACCATTAGATCTAAGCAAGTCAAGTTATGACCGTTGATCTTAGGGTACCAATCTAGTTAGCCCTATATTCCACCTATAAATACATTGCAGGAGGAGAGGTTTTCAAGGTTCAAGAGATGGTGCGAGGGCATGAAGATAGAGCCCAAGCAAACATCAGGTAAATCGTCAAGCTTTGTTCAATCAAACTTGAGTTGAGAGGCTGAAGGAATTGGTCGATCAATCCTAGTTGTGGCCCAAGGGGAACTAGGGAAGATCTAAGGAGTCGATCTTGGAAAGGTTTCAGGTAACTTTTGGGTTTTCTTAAAGTGACCTTCATAATTTTCATGAGTTAATGCCATCAAGTATCTAAAAATCTCTTGCATCAAAATAACTTCCTTGCATCTTTTATATGTCCAACAAAGATATTTTGTGAATCTAGAAGTGACACATTTAGCATTAATTAGAATCACTATTTTTTTCGTCTCAAATTGTTGATCTTTTTTTACTATTTCGGATCTTTCAAAGAATTGTCTATTTTTTTAATGATAATGATTTTCGCACTCCTTTTTTGTTATATAAATGCACCTTTTTTTGGCTTTTGAGAAAAAAATACACAAAAGCTTCATTAAAAGATAAAAAAAAAATTTTAAAAATGGGAATGTGAAAATCTCTTTTCATATGTAATATGAATTTTGTTTGATAGATTTTCAAAATCTAAACAAAACATTTTTTTTTATCAACATTGTATATATCAGTGAGGGGGTTTATGGGGAGTGTTAGAAGTTAGGTGTCGTTCCGCTTCCTTTTTAAATCTAAGAAAATAATTTCAAACTCAAATATAATGAAAATAAAAAATAATTTTTTAATTTTTTTTTGCACCATTTAAAAGATCTCAATAAGATCTATCAAATAAAATCCCTATTGGTAAGAAAATTATTTGCGTTGACACATAATTTTTGAGTTTGAAATTACCTTCTTTTTTTAAAAAATCTTTTTCAAAGAATTCGGAACAGGGCCTATTACTACAAGGGTTGATCTCCTATTCATAGAAATCGAACTTGCGAGCGATCTCTCATTCCCAGAGGGAACTACACGACCAATTGAGCTATGCCCAAACCCAAAAGAAAACATTTGCTATGCCCAAACCCAAAAGAAAACATTTTAAATAGAGAAATATGGGTAATTTTTCAAGTGGCACGAATGCCTAAAAGAACGAGCAATTTTAGACAAAGAGTATAATTTTACGGGTTTATAAGATCATCTCCAATCTTCACCCTAAAAGAAAAGCAGGGGTGCCGAACACATCTCGGCCATCCAAAAGTATTTTGGACGGCCCAGATGTAAAGGTATCGAACGGATTTAAAAAAAAAAAAGGAAAAAGGAAAAAGATGTTTCGATCCGGACCGTTGATTCCGAGATGAACGGCAGGATTGGCCGCTCGGCACCCGCTTAGCAGGTGTGCCGCTCGGCAGGGGTGACGCTCTGCAGGGTCCCCGATCCCCCTTTACCCAAACTCTATCTCATTTTGGGTTTTTTCTATATCTTTGTCGAAATCTGGAGAACCCCCAAGCCTCTCCCCCATTTTTCTAACGGCTCTTTTGCCGGAGCTTTGTCAAAGCAACAAACACCTTTTAGATGTGTTGTTGGAGCTTCGCCAGAGCCACCCAAACCTTGACAATCTGTTACTAGAGTTTCGTCAGAGCAACTCAAACCTTATCGAATCGTCGCCGGAATTTGTCGGAGCTGCTCAGCTTCGCTGGATTTCGTCGGAGTTGATCGTCTCCTCTCTCTTATTTACCTATATGCCATTGAATATTTTAAAAATAATAGATATGAATCAAAACAGGATTTTACCATTAGATATGCTCTATCCGAAATGAATTTTTGCTTGAAATTGATCCAAATTTTGGGAAGAAAAAGAGTAAGAAATGGAGATGATAGGCTCCGTTCCGGAAACGGAAATAAGTACTTATTTTTTAAGAAGGTAATTTCAAGCTCAAAAATTATGTGTTTACGTAAATAATTTTTCTATCAATATGGATCTTGTTTGATAGATTTCATTGAGATCTTTTATATGGTGAAAAAAAAATTAAATTTTTTTTTTATTTATATTATTTTTAAGTTTAAAAATATGAAATAAGTACTTATTTTAATAAGAAAGTGTTCTGGAACAATTCAATTAGCCAAAAGCCGAAACAATTACTCCTATGAAGCATTAAGCAAGAACAGTCTTTCGTCAATTCCCGCTAGTCAAAGCTAAAATCCAGTCATCGAATCGAATCTCCCACTGAAACACCACCCAGTGGCACTACAGATTCGACAATGCGTCTCCCGCCGATTCTTCCTTCATCACTTCCATCCCCCCATTTCCATTTGTGAAGGTTCTTTAACTATTACTCCTTGCAGAAAACCCACCACCAATGGCTTCTCCAGACCCAACCACCACCCTCTTCAAGAAAGGCTCTGCCGTCGAGATCAGCAGCGACGACGAGGGCTTCCGCGGCGCCTGGTACTCGGGCACCGTCGTTCGCCCCGCCCCGTCTCGCGCCAAGGACAAAAGGGTCCTGGTCGAGTACGAAACCCTAACGGCGGACGAGGCCGGCAAAAAGCGGCTGCGCGAGACCCTCGACTGGGTGCAGCTCCGGCCTCGGCCGCCGCCGGAGACCCGCCGCCGGGGCTTCAAGTTCAGCGAGGAGGTGGACGCGTATCACAATGACGGGTGGTGGGAAGGGGTGGTGACGGAGGTGCTCGAGGGCGGGAGGTATTCCGTGTTCTTTCGGGGGACGAGGGAGCAGTTAGAGTTTGGGGGGTCGGAGCTTAGGGTTCACCGGGAGTGGAAGGACGGGAAGTGGGTTCCGCCGTTGGAAGGAGAAGAGGTATGTGTTGAGTAAAGGAATAGTTTTGTTGCATAAATTGTGTTGCTTTTGTGTATTTCTCTAATTTGGATTTGAATTCATAGTTGTGCAATTGTCATAAAGTGTCTTTGTTTGTGATTCCTAACTTCTATTCTAAGCTGTTTCATCATATAGATTATAGATTTTAGAATTTCGTAGAAGCAGATAAACAAGTTTACCGTAGCTCTGAAATTATGACCAAGGTAATCTTTACCGCAAACAAAAGCTGAAAGTCAGCTTTTAGAATACTTTCAGTGTAAAATCTGATCCAAAAAGTGCCCCAAACCCGGCTTAACACTGTATTTGTTGACTTTGGTAGCCAATATTTTGGGGTAATGGTTGATAGTTATGAAGCACCAATGCTCGTAGAGGCCAGCGGGGATCACCTTCCTTGAACTTGCCCAAAATGACCTCGGTTAAGAGCAAGACCTCCAATCTTTGCTCGAGATCATTGGAAGACTTGTTCCTTTAAAGCTAGAGGCCAGAGCTCAGTGATAATCAAGGTTGCCTGGTCCGGCTCCATCTGGACTTATCTTAGGCTCGTTGACCAACACTTCTGATATTGTGGATGGTGTATTACCTACCAATCTTGGTTTGAAATATTGGTGATACTTATTGACCGTTGCGAAACGGTATCAATCGGTACTGAGCCCCGTTGTGGCCGATCTTACAGTGTGAATGAAAATTGCATTGGTATCGGTGTTATGTAGCGCTATCTGATCGTTATGGCTGTTACCGATTGAATATGCTTGGAATCACTTATTTTAAAGTCGATAACAGACCATTATTTTACCTTGCAATCTACTTTATTGATACCTTGTTCATTTTGAGATTTTGGATTTGGATTTGGATTTGTAGGTAATGAGTGTAGAGAGAAATAGAGCAATGATTGAAAATATGGGTAATGATTGGAGAGAGATAGAGAGAAAAATGAGAGAGAGAGAGAGAGAAAAATGAGAGAGAGAGGGGATAATGATTAGAACCCAAAATCCAAAACCCTTAATGGAACAAGGTCTCAAGGTCTCAGTGATTTTGACGCATCTTCTTATGGTTATGAATCCAGTGACAACCACAACCACTCTTACTTGCCTTACTTGCCTTGCAGCCTCGGTATTCTTTATCCTGTGGTTATGAGTCAAATGATTAGCCATTGCTACTCTTGTGGCTACCATTATAAGGACATATCAACCTATTTTTATCATCCCATGATACGACTGTTGGGGTGTGTCTGAAATATGACAAAGGATAGAAAGAGAAGCTCTATATTGCTGATTAAGATATTATAGAATACAACCATAATACAATGTTCAAATAGAGAAAACATAACCCTAGAGAATCTACGCATAATCTCTGCCTTAAATAGAAAGATACAACGAGATACGATTGAGATACATAAAAGATACATTCACACCTCCTCTGAAACTCAGGATGCAAAAGGGGAGAGCATTGAGAGTTCAAGGAGAAAGTGGAAATGAGTAGCATTGTGAGTCTTCGTGAAGAATTAGGCCAAATTTAGCGTAGATGAAGAAAGGGTAAGGTAATGATGCCTAACTGTAGATGTTGACGAACAAAGTGGCAATCTATTTCAATATGCTTCGTGCGTTCATGGAAGACGGAGTTGTGGGCAATGTAATTGCACTCTTATTATCACAATGAAGAGGTGTAGGAGAAGAAATGGAGACACTCACATCCAATAGAAGCCAAGGAAGCCACATGATTTCTAAGGTAGCATGAGCCAGAGGTGGATTTGCGGTCACTAATATCCTCAAGCCAATCAGCATAAGTATGCATAGTCAAATTGGATGTACTCCCTCCGTCCCGATTTGTTTGTCCACATTTTGACATTGTATTGTCCCAATTTGTTTGTCCATTTGACTTTTAAATGGATAAAATTCCCTTTTTGCCCTTACTTTTTTTAAATAAAGTAACTTTTCAAAAAAGGTGAAGGGTAAATATTGGGAAGTTAACAACTTTTAGGTGTAATCATTATGCTCCATAAATAAGTTGAATTTCCAAATATTGGACAAACAAATTGGGACAGAGGGAGTAGAAAAAAGTAGAAGACATTGATGGTGAGTAGGACGAACATAACATAGAATGCATGAGTAGACTAACAATATGAACAACATATGCAATATCTGGTCGAGTCACAGTGAGGTAAACCAAGCAACCCACCAACTCAAGGTATTTTGTAGGATCCTCAAGACGAACACCATCAGAAGCAAAAAACTTGGCATGAAGTGAGGGTGCCCTCACGCTTATATACTTCATATTACTTTGGTACCTAGGCGATGTGGGACTTTGCTTCACACACCCCTCACGCCCAGTGTGCTCACTTGGTGGCACCTACCACGTGTAGCCAGAGACACACACCCTAACCATCTCTGGTACCTAGCACTGATACCATGATTCACGATAAAGGAGAGAAGAGAAGCTCTATATTGTTGCTTGAGGGATTATAAAATACAACCCTAATACGATGTTTAAATAGAAAGAATACAATGAGATATGATTACAATAAATAAAAGATACATCCACATGGTCACCAAAAACAAAGGTAGTTAGAGAAACCTCCAAGTTGAACCTAGTTTGACACACCCCGATTCCTATGTGAGTTGTTCCTCCTTTGTTGTTCAGCCCCTAAATAAGGGGGTGTCTCTGTTAGTGAAGGCACCCACCGATTTTTTTCCTAGTCTTTTGCCCTCTCTTCTGTCAGTGACATAGTACCTATGTAGCACGGACACGGGACACGACAATTCTAAAAAAATGGGGATACAGACATGGTAGGGGATACGACATGTGTATAAATCAATAAATATATATAAATTTTTTTTATGAACCATTGGATATGAATAATTTCACAAATTGTATAATTTTCTTTTAAAGGCATAATTACAGTTTAACCCAAGTTTTTTGAATAATTTCATATTTACCCCCCAACATTAAAAATATTAAATTTTGACCCCCAGCCGTGTCTCCCGCGTGTCCCCTATCAAAAAATAATAAAAATTATTGGACACGCCACGTGGCGTGTCCAATACGTGTCCCCGTGTCCAATACATGGACACGGCGCCCTTTTGAAGTGTTGGTGCTTCATAGTGTAGTACCACTCCCTCTCCTAAGACTGATGAGCCCTCTCGTCCTCTACTCGGTGATCTCTCTCCTCGCACTCATATATTTAATGAACATATGAGAAACGAATGGTGATCTAAACGAATGGTTAATTCATATTTAATTTACCTGCTTTCACATAATTGTTTTTTTTTTTTTTTCACGTTGCTCACTTTTTTCTTACTTCTAATTTCTTTATCGGTTTTTTTATTCGAATAGTGAACAAATTACCTTTTTTGCTGAGTCTTTCTTGTTCTTGTTCTTTTTGTCTTCATCGTAAATGTGTCCATATTGATATAGACTTTTTTAATAGACGTGTCTGCTTTGAAACTACATGTCGGACCCATATCCCCCACCCGTGTCTTGTCGTGTCGACACGGATGGTTGGCCAAAATCAGGGATCAATGTAACATAGGACAAATCATATCAGTTTATGGAGCTAATAAGGGTTCTAGCCTATGAAACACAAATACTTCTAGATAGGAGTTGCTTATGTTAACTTTCGTTAAATGTTCTTTCACTTCTTTCCAATTTTCTTAAGTGGAAAATCATTTAATAACACATGCAAATGTTCCAGAAAGTTGCACCTCAGAAAGTGTCAACCGTAGATAAATTGAAGCCTAGCAAAGAGACGGTGAAGGCCAAGTATAGCAAGGGGATGCTAGTTGAAGTTAGCAGTGATGAAGATGGTTTCCAAGGTGCTTGGTTTGCTGCTACTATCATTGAACAACAAAAAGAGGACAAATTCCTGATCGAGTACAAGAGTCTGAGGAATGATGATGATACAGAATTTTTAAGAGAAGAGTCTGATACTATGCATATAAGGCCCTATCCACCTGCTACTTCAGTGGTTGAGTGTTTCAACTTGCACGAAGAAGTTGATGCGTTGTACAATGACGGGTGGTGGGTAGGTGTGATTACCAAAGTACTGAAAGGCGGACAACGGTATATAGTATACTTTAGGGGCACCAATGAAGAAATGGAGTTCAACCACTCTGACTTACGGTTACATCAAGACTGGATTGATGGCAAATGGGTTATGGTTTCACAGGTACGACTTCTTGATGCTTGTAACAATTTTCTGTGTGTGGGTTTTATTTTGTGCTATAATTCGGGTCATAGGGTCATGTTTGGGAAACCAAATATGTTTTCTTCTTTTTCATTATGTGCCTGGAAACGAGGGCGTATTACTCTCAAGTCCAAATCCACACCTAACCCTTGGACATGCAGTCCTACATGGGTGGAGAACGAGTCCCTTTGTCCCCTTCCTTCTTTTTTTTCTCTCTTTTCCTTTGCATTAAAATAAGCATGCACGCAATAGAAAACAAGCATATACTCAACTATGCATACTCAACTGCACAATAAGTTACGTTCTTGTTCTACAAAATTTGATGTAGGCCTTAAAAATACATCTTTTGAAATGAATGAGAGGATACCATTGAATTAATATGGTTCATAGTCATTCATGGAAATGTGCCTTTTGGTTTTGAGTTCTGTAACCTTTCGTGAATGGGTCCTTTTGTTGACCTTTGGCTCTCTATAACTAAAGAGTGCAAACCTAATTTTGGTATGCCGCATACTTTGGCATTGCAATCTCTGACATTAAGTAATTCAAAACACAGTTTTGTAAAGAAGTTATTGAGAAGATTGTCGGGATTGCTGAACCACAAGATCTTGGGGATGACGTATCCTAGAGGTAGCGCTGAACTACAAAATCTTGCTGTCAACATATCCTAAAGGTATAATGCTGCTAAAAGATAGCGTCTTTAACGTATTTGAAGTTTCATACCAATCCTTTTTCCATTCCCTCCTACCGAATTCATTCCCCATCCCTTGGAGGAAATGTGAAAAACAAATTATTCGTACGGTTTTGATTTGTATGTCAAGCACGTGTGGTTCTCATTTTCTCCTTTAACCTTTTCGTTTGGAGCTTTATTTCCATTTTTCTTTCCCCAAGTGATTGCTGATATCCCGTCATCTTGGATTTTTTCAGGCTCTGAAGTTGTAAGCACCGAGGGGGTGCGAGAGAGAACTTTGCCTTGGTTACCTTAGCTATTATAACCTAAGTTCGGCCCCGTTATTCGGCGCTATTGTTGATGGTTAACGAACCAATTGGTTAGAAAAACAAAACAATGTAGATAGTTAACTGTATTGCCTTGGTGGCAGTGTAATGTGTTCATTTTCTCGAGTTGCTGTGTATTGAGCTTGATTTAGGTGTTGCAGACGTCACATGATTGATATAGTGTCTCAATGTCATTCTCACCGTTGGACATTAAAAGATATTACGACAAGTTACAATGGTGAAGTCTACGTGTTCTACGCAAGCATACAATATCATATATTTATGTGTTTATAACCCTCCGGAGTAGGCACATTGGCGCGATGATAGTCACCTAGAAATTAAGAGCCTCGTTAAGTCTTTGGTCTGGGCTCGACTCCCACCCGCGTTCCATTAATTCCTTTGTTGGGCTAGTTTATGAGAGATTCTATTCCAATTTTAAATGGATCACCTACTAGTGTTTAGTAGGATTCTATTCCAATTTTAAATGGATCACCTACTAGTGTTTGTAGGATTGGTCTTCTGGATGAATCCATCCATTTTGATGGATATATTAATAAGTGATGAAAAGGACATGCAATTTAGGACTTCGATTTTACTTATTTGATGAAAACTTTAATACTCCATGAAGGAATACTCAAATGTAATGGTCGCTTTTGCCAAATTTTTGTTCGGTTTGGGTTTTGAGGGAGGATTTTTGGATTTTTGGGTAATGAATGAAGAGAGAGAAATAGAGAAAATTTATTGGGGACACGGAGAAAGAAGAGTTGGATTTTGAGACCCAAAATGAACACAGTCTTGAGATCTCCAAAACCATTCCTTCTCTCAACACAGTTTCTAATAAATTTCCTCTTCCACTTATTAAGTTCATCCCTCTTATCTATTTATCTCTATTCATTTTCCCCAAACCCTCCCTCAAATCCTCTCTACCAAAACAACCCCTGAACATGCTCAAATTAATTGTGATATTGGTGGTCCAAGTTGATCCTAACCTCCAACAACTCTGCATCTCTGTGTAAGATGGTGGACGGTGCAATTAAATTCTCAACAAATACTTATAAATCATTTTAGGCATTTAAATAGTGTGGTTATGATTTGTGTAAAATTAATACAAGTCCCTTTCGGCTTTGCTGGCACGTAGAAGGCATTTTCCAGACTTTAGTGTATTATTCAAGTGAGAAAGTTGAGTGATTGTTTCCTCCATCTACCTCTCTGTGACCCACTTGGACTAAGGTGTACCATTTTTGCTAAAGCAAATCTAAATCAGGTGTCGGCGTAAGGAATTTTATCCGTGACTAAGTAGTAGAGGATCCAACGGAACCTCAGCTCAAACCATGATAGAACAGTCCAGATGCAATATCAATCGGATCGGAAACAGAATCCCAAACTAGCCCGCCTCCCCCATCTACCTCTCTGTAACCCACTTGGACTATGGTGTACCATTTTTATACTAGTGAAAAGATAGTTGAACCACAAGCATATCTATAAATTTTCTACTAGGAAAAGGTAAGGTAGGAAATTTTATATTGCTTGTTCTCTCTTTATGATGGGTTGCCGACCTTTAGATGCAACCAAATGAAAAGACACAAGTCTTTTTTTCTTTTCTCTTTTTGGTAATGTAAAGTGTTTCGGACACAAACTTGTCATATCCGAAACACTCGAGACTTGCCATGGATGTGAAAGAATAACTGCTCTTATACTTGGGCTTTTAGCTCTAGTGGCCATTGGTATTTCAGTTCTTATTATCTTAAATTGCTCATAAAATCTAGTGCGTGTTGACTCCACATGTATGTGAGGAGTTGTAAATAGCTTTGTTTGAATTGTAAGGTATAAAGCATTATTGCTACCTAACATACGTTTACCGAAAAGATCGCAAGTGGCCAATCCAAAGTTTGGCTTAGTGGTCCAAACTTGTTACTCAAGAGTTTGTTCCATTCCAAATGTCTTTCGAAACCTTGTTGACGCTATCAACCACGGATTGCTTTTTTCGGGGTACTTTCGGGATAAATTTTCTTTGTACCTAGCATTCTTCTTAGCTTTATTAGTTTGGTTATGTTGGGCTTTTGTCTTTGTTTTTGTTTTTGCTGGGATGGGATGTGCCGTGCTGGTGGTTGTATGGGATGTGCCGTGCTGGTGGTTGTATGGGATGTTTGTTTAGTCGTGTTTTGTATGGTGGGGGTATTGATGTACTTTTTATTTGATATTAATGTGATGTTTATGTTTAGTAAAAAAAAATTCTTGTAAGATGAGGTGCACGTATACTGAACTGAACACATGCCTGATTTCATACCACATAAAACCTACACCTTCCTGAACAATTAGTCGAGGCGCACACTCTCCTGAGCAAATTTATGTAATTAGGGTCAGATTTAAACACCCATATAAATTCTGAATAAAGTTTATTAGAACCACAGCTGAAACACTGTCCTGTCCAATTTAAAAACTCAAAACAAACGTTGACCTTAAGTTCTTACTGCAACAAACATCCCACCAATAGTGAAAAAAAAAACAGGGGATCTTCTAGTGTATACCCTATAGTGCAACATCGATCGTTCATTTCCGTAATCGATAGTTCAGATTCGTTGAAGCACTCTCACCGATAAGAGTTAATAAATATATCTAAATCATTGATTGTCCAGATGAACGACTAGATGCCGCACTTCAAGGGTGCACTACAGACCCCGCAGTTTCCTAGTAAATCCCAATGTTCATGTTCAGGGCCGGCCCCGGGGTAAGCCTTGCAAGTCCTTGAGCTTGGGCAACCCCGGGCAAGAGCAACCAAAATTTTTTTTTCATAGTAATAATAATAATAATAATTCGACGCAAGCCTAGCATAAATGATGGAGTTGGTCTGCTGGTTAGTAAGCCGGATGAATCGCCCAAGGTTCAATTCTTGTGCCGAGCATCGAAAACTCATTTTTTCACTCAGGGCCATTGTGCTGTTAATGACGTGGAACAATCCGAAAATAGCTTGCAGTAAGTAATTCTGTTTGCCGTTCCACTTTTGCAGAAAAAGAAATTTTTGAAAGAGAAGGCAATTTCAAGCTTAAAAATTATATATTTACGTAAATAATTTTCCTAACAATATGGATCTTATTTAATAGATCTCATTAAGATCTTTTAAACAGTAAAAAAATATTGAAAAAATATTTTTCATTTTCATTATTTGAGTTTGAAATTACCTTCGTTTGAAAAAAAAGTATTTTTTGAAAAAGTGGAACACCACCTGCTCTTTCCATTTGTTTAGGATTCTGTTCCTTTTAAGTACAATTTGCAATGAGTAATTCTGGTTACAATGAGTAATTCTGTTTACTCTTTCTATTTGTCTAGGATTCTGTTCCTTTTAAGTACAATTTGGAATGAGTAATTCTATTTACTCTTTCCATTTGTGTAGGATTCTGTTCCTTTTAAGTAGTACAATTTATCCATGAAGTGAAAGGATATTTGTTGTTGGAGTACACCACAAATATATGCTATCTCAAAAGTAATACAATGAAATACTTATCATTCCATATGATATATTTACTATTGAATCTGAAATACTTAGCACAATTCATTTTTGAGATACCACACACCAAAACACTTTGACATACCATAGAAAAATTCTTCTTTGTTGTCGTCCTTAATTTTGGAAGATACTTCTTCTACATGACTACATCAACAATTATTGTCACTCCTTAAAAACAGAAAAAAAAAACTACTCTCATACTCACAGTGTTATGATGTAAACAAAAATAAAAAAATATACATGCATATGTACATATTGCCTACACATGACTCAAAATGATTATTTGCATACATACACAGGCAGTCAAACACTAATTTAAAAAACTTCAACGAAAAAATTAACCATTTTTATAGTCAAGTTTGTATTTTTGCAAGCTGGTCCATAATGTTTTATTTTTCATTTTATAATTAAATTTTGAACATTGATCAAAATAAATAAATGAAAGTTAAAAAAAATAGAAATCCATCATATTTTTCTTTGAATCTGATTGTGCTAAATTATAAAGCACTATAACCATAATTATATTTTCATTTTCATTTATTAATAAAATTCAAATTAAAATACAATGTAACCTTGATTTCTTTTTTAAATTTTTTAAGACTTAGTAACAACCTTGATTTTTTTTAAACATAATAACAAGCGGACAACCAAACTTAAAAGTCGATTTTGGGCAATTCAAACGTCAGAACCGACACTATTCATGTTTTACACCTCCTTCACTGCCACGGCAGCACCACCACTCCCCACCCCACCACCACCCCCCTTCACCTCCTCCTTCTCCTCCACCTCAAATGCCGACACCGGGAAACTCCTCGACAGCCCCGTCGGAACCTGAAAATTGATCTTCCCGGTCGGCGGGTCATCCAAGTAGATATCACTCAACGAGAGCCATATCAAGAGCTCCTTGGTCTTGACGCCCGTGAGCTTCTTGATCCTCCCGGGCTCGATCACGGCGGTGACCTCGGTCGCGTACGACACCAGCTTCCCGATCTTCTGGAACTTGTGCTCTTTCATCTTCTTCTGCTTGAGCCACACGAAGCCCTCGGCGTGGACGTAGCCGCACTCCTCCATGTCTTCCAACGGGAGGAGCCCGTTGGGCAGGCCCATTTCTCTGAGGAGTTGCTTTGACTTCTGTTGGCAGATAGCGTTCCCGGTGTAGAACTCGTCTGCCTTGGCTTTGATCTCCTCTGTGATAAGAGACATGGTTCTTGTTCTGCTTTTCTTGATGGCTTTAGAGAGAGAGAGAGAGAGAGAGAGAGAGAGGGAAAAGCGGTGGGGGGGAATGGGAAGAGGGTGGTGGTGGTATTATAGTTTGGAGTTTAGGAAAATGCCCTTTGAGTTTGGGAATTTTGGGAAAATGCCACCAGGGGTGGGGGATTGGATTTGGAGGCTTCTTGAATTTCTTCTTGGCCTTCACAAGCAATTAAAGCACCTCTGGCGGTGGACCCGGGGTGGACACCAATCCGGCCATCTATCTCGGCAATGGACGGCTCGAATTTTCATCCAAACAATAAACGGCTAGGATTTATAAAAGTTCGGATTAAATTCGAACCGTTCGTGCCGAGATGGACAATCGGATCGGCTGTAGTGCGCCGGGTGCACTACAGCCTCTCCCATTCCTCTGGCGGTGAGCTATGTTAATTGTTAGGCTTTGTTTGGAATTTGAGGAAAGTGAGAGAGAGGAAGGAAAATTTTTAAAATTTTCTCTCTTGTTGTTTGGTTTGGAGAGAAAAGTGTGAGAAAATAGAAAAATCTAGAGTGTGAATAGTACCATTTTCTTCTCAATTTTCTCCTATTTTCCTTTATCTTCTTTTCTCTCACCTTCTTCAACTTCCAAACAAAGCATTAATTCCAACTTGAAGAAAAAATTTTGGGTATGTAATGAGAGAAGAGAGATAAATAAAAAAAATGAGAGTAGTAATTAAAGAAAAAATTTATCAGGACTTGTACGCAGAGAGAAAAGGTTGTGTGGTAACGATATTTTATTTGCGATGAGTACCACATATCAATGTCACATCGTATTCCGGGAGCACTCGGCCATAAATTTGAGGGTTTCAATCAGCTAGTTGTTGAATTGTATATGAGAGGAAAAATTATTCAATACTCATGGTGTATACTCCATCCCCTCACATAATATGTAGGGCTCACACGGACTCACATAAAAGTCCTGCATGATATGTAAGGGGAGAGAGTATACATGATGGTAGGGGGTCTATCCGCACATTTTCAAAACCACAGGTACATTATGCGGTCAAGTTTGAACTATGGGAGGGGTATTCGTACATGGCAATAACCAGAGGGGTGAAAGGGGACTTTGCCTATCTCCAAAACCATTCCCTCTCTCAACACAATTTCTAATAAATTTTCTCTTAATCTCTACTCATTTTTGTTGGAAATTTTCAGATAAGTGAATGGAAATTGGGGCACTCGTAGGATCATCGAGACTACCGAAGGGTCCCGATTTTGGGTTCATTGTACCTGGATGACATCCTTTAATTTCCAGCAGTTTTCAGCAAGTTATTGCCCCATAAAAGTGTGGTTTATGGTAGATTTCAATCACCAATTCACTCTGGCAGTTTCAGTATTGAATTACCCTATTCAAGGCTGTGAATTGAAGGCCCTAAATTCATTTCTGGAAGTTACAAATCCTTCCAGAGGTGTATAAATAGGGCAGTTCCGTATTGGATTGATCACAGTTCCACAAAAATACTCCAAGTATACTCTGTGTTCGTTCTTGTGTGAGAGAGAGGTAGACGAAGTATTCAGTTCGCCAAGGCGGCTTTCCGGTGGTGTTCCGATAGCCGTGGTCTAACCGTTCTATCTTGGGAGACAGACGCCGGCCAACCTCCAACACCCAACGGTGAGGCAGTGAATCTGTTTTAAGGAGACTGATTCAGGGCTCGGTTCGGTGTAACAAATTTCTGTATTATCTTTTCTTTTTCCGTTTCTATTCATGAAATAACAATCTATTATTCGTTTTATTATTAGTGAAATCGTACTCCGGAATTTCCGATCATATTGCATATGTATTTGCTAACAATTTTTCCAAAAACTTCCCTCAAATCCTCTCTACCAAACAACCTCTGAACATGCTCAAATTAATTGTGATATTGGTGGTCCAAGTTGATCCTAACCTCCAACTACTCTGTATCTCTGTGTAAGATGGTGGATGAATGGTGCAATTAAATTCTCAACAAATACTTATAAACCATTTTAATCATTTAAATAGTGTGATTATGATTTGTGTAAAATTAATACAAGTCCCTTTCGGCTTTGGTGGCACGTAAAAGGTATTTCCAGACTTGAGTGTATTATTCAAGTGAGAAAGTTGAGTGATTGGACGTAAGGTTCGGTTTGGTTTGGTTTGGAAAGTTGAGTGATTGTTTCCCTCGATTATCTACCTCTCTGTAACCCACTTGGACTAAGGTGTACCATTTTTGCTAAAGCAAACCTAAACCAAGTGTCGGCGTAAGGAATTTCGTCCATGATTAAGTAGTAGAGGATCCAACGGAATTCCAGCTCAAATCATGGTAGAACAGTCCGGATGCAATCATCAATCGGATCGGAAACAGAAACCCAAACTAGCCCGCCTCCCCCATCTACCTCTCTATAACCCACTTGGACTAAGATGTACCGTTTTTGCTAAAGCAAACCTAAATTAGGAGTCGGCATAAGGAGTCCCATCCGTGACTAAGCAGTAGAAGATCCAATGGAACCCCAGCTCAAACCATGGTAGAACAGCCCGAATGCAATCATCAATCGAAAACAGAAATCCAAACCAGCCCGCCTCCCCCATCTACCTCTCTGTAACCCACTTGAACTATGGTGTACCATTTTTATACTAGTGGAATGATAGTTAAACCACAAGCATACCTATGAACTTTCTACTAGGAAAAGGTAAGGTAGGAAATTTTATATTGCTTGTTCTCTCTTTATGATGGGTTGCCGACCTTTAGATGCAACCAAATGAAAAGACACAAGTCTTTTTTTTTCTCTTTTTGGTAACGTGAAGTGTTTCGGACACAAACTTGTTACATCCGAAACACTGGAGACTTGCCATGGATGTGAAAGAATAACTGCTCTTATACTTGGGCTTTTAGCTCTAGTGGCCATTGGTATTTCAATTCTTATTCTCTTAGAGCATCTCCAATCCATACAAAATAGAGGATGGATGTAACACATTGAGGGGAGATTTTGTAATTTATTCCACTTTTTCTTCACTTTTTGTACTTTTTTGGGAGAACTTTTGAGGGACCCACCGTCCTTTTTAGAGTTTGGAGGAAATTTGTACTCCAAATTTACTTTTGGTCCTCTATTTTTAGAGGACCAAATTTACTTTTGGAAGACCAAACTCTAAAAAGGACGGTGGGTCCCTCAAAGATTCTCCCAAAAAGTAGAAAAAGTGGAATAAATTACAAAATCTCCCCTCAATGTGTTACATCCATCCTCTATTTTGTATGGATTGGAGATGCTCTGAGCATCTCCAATCCACCTCTATTTCTTCAAAATAGAGGATGGATATGACACATTGAGGGGAAATTTTATATTTTATTCTTTTTTTTTTTTCACTTTTTGTAGTTTTTGGAAGAATTTTTGAGGGACCCACCGTCCTTTTTAGAGTTTAGTCCTTCAAAAGTAAATTTGGTCCTCTAAAAATGGAGGATCAAAAGTAAATTTGGAGTACAAAATTCCTCCAAACTCTAAAAAGGACGATGGGTCCCTCAAAAATTCTTCCAAAAAGTACAAAAAGTTAAAAAAAATGGAATAAATTACAAAATCTCCCTTCAATGTTTTGGAGGAAATGGAAATGGATTGGAGATGCTCTTAAGAAATTGCTCATAAATTCTAGTGCGTGTCGGCCGCACGAGTAAGTGAGAGGTTGTAAATAGCGTTGTGTTTGAATTGTAATGTATAAAGCATTATTGCTGCCTAATATACGTTGACACCACATAAAACCTACACGTTCCTGAAGAATTAATTAGTCGAGCACACTCTCCTGAGCAAATTTATGTAACTAGGGTCAGATGTAAACACCCATATAAATTCTGAATAAAGTTTATTAGAACCACTGTCCCATTTAAAAACTCAAAACAAACGTTAACCTTAAGTTCTTACTACAACAAACTTCCCACCAATAGTGAAAAAAAACCGGGGATCTTGTAGTGCATATCCTGTAGTGCAACATCAATCGTCAATTACTGTGATTGATGGTTCAGATTTGCTGAAACACTCTTACCGGTAAGAGTTAATAAACATAGCTAAACCATTAATTATCGAGATGAACGACTAGATGTCTCACTGCATGGTGAGATACAGGACCCCGGTTCCTAGTAAATCCCAGTGTACATGTTTTACACCTCCTTCACTTCCACGGCAGCACCACCACTCCCCACCCCACCACCACCCCCCTTCACCTCCACCTCCTCCTCCTCCACCTCGAACGCCGACACCGGGAAACTCCTCGACAACCCCGCCGGAACCTGAAAATTGATCTTCCCGGTCGGCGGGTCATCCAAGTAGATATCACTCAACGAGAGCCATATCAAGAGCTCCTTGGTCTTGACGCCCGTGAGCTTCTTGATCCTCCCGGGCTCGATCACGGCGGTGACCTCGGTCGCGTACGACACCAGCTTCCCGATCTTCTGGAACTTGTGCTCGGTCTTCTTCTTCTGCTTGAGCCACACGAAACCCTCGGCGTGGACGTAGCCGCACTCCTCCATGTCTTCCAACGGGAGGAGCCCGTTGGGCAGACCCATTTCTCTGAGGAGTTGCTTTGACTTCTGTTGGCAGATTGCGTTTCCCGTGTAGAACTCGTCTGCCTTGGCTTTGATCTCCTCTGTGATCAGAGACATGGTTCTTGTTCTGGGTTTGGGTTGCTGCTTTTTTTGATGGCTTTAGAGAGAGAGAGAGAGAGAGAGAGAGAGGGGGGGAAAAGGTGGGGTGGAATGGGAAGGAGGGGGTGGTAAGTATTATAGTTTGGAGTTTATGAAATTGCCCTTTGAGTTTGGGAATTTTGGGGAAATGCCATCAGGGGTGGGGGATTGGATTTTGGAGGTTTCTTCTTGGCCTTCACAAGCAATTAAAGCACCTCTGGCGGTGAGCTATTATTCTGACTTGAGGAAATTTTTTTGAGTAATGAAAAGAGAGATAGATAGAAAAATTAGAGTAATAATTGAAGAAAAATTTATCGGAACTTGTGCACAGAGAAAAAATGTTATGTGATGATGATATTTTATTTGCGAGGAGTACCACATATTAATGCCACATTGTATTTCAGGTGCACTCGGCCGTAAATCTGAGGGTTTCAGGTAGTTGAATTGTATAAGAGTGGAAAAATTATTCAATATTTACGGTGTATATTCCCTCCTCTCACATGTAGGCTCCACACAGAACCTACATATAAGTCCTACATGATATGTGAGAAGGGTGAGTATACACCGAAAGTATTGAATAATTACCGATAAGAGAAACAGTTGGGGTATTTATGGCGAAACTGGAGGGAGAGCGGTGGTTGGGAGTAATCAATAAGCCTGTGCCACGTACATATAGATTAACTAGTTTAGTTGGGTTACCCATCCCATTAAAAAAGCAAAAAACCCCACCTTTAATTAACACTCATTCACAACCAAAGGACTTTATGGTGCAGCGGTTATCTCCTGGTCCTCTCACAAAAGAAATTAGAGTTCTAGCCTCATCAGAGCGGTTGGAGTTTAGGGCTATGAATAGCTTCTGAACTCTTAATAGATTAATTAATTAAGTCTCCCGCTAACCCCCTACCCCTCTGAGGTATACAATATTGTGAAAAAAAAAAACAGTCTCATTCACAATTGGTAATATCCAGCTAAAGAAATATGTAATTATTAACACAAGAAAAGTGCCAAAAATTTGGGAAGTCAAACATGCATGTCTATTTACTCAAGCAACATAAAAAGAAAAGTGTGGAAAGTTGAAACTTAACCGGTTAAACGGGATACTGGATTGTTTATGCTTAGGGTTGGCATATTTATCGTTTTCTTTTTATAACTGGATATTCGGGCCAGTTTACACGGACTTTGACTCCGGGAGTTCTAAGATTAACAACCGAAAAAATCCTTCGATGGCTCCAAGATTTGAAATATTTGGCTTATGTGACATTCGAACATGAGACCTAATAAAGAATAAACACTTATGCATTAACCTTAAAAAGACTATATCAAATTTTTAAAACTTTTGGACAGGTGGTTGAATCGTGTTTAACTTGTTTAATTAACAAACTTATCTTAAAAATTTTAAATGAGTGTACATATAGTACCAGGAGACTAATATTAAAAGTGCACATGCGATTAATTTGTTGTTTCTTGCCATAACCGATTTAATGACTACTCCATCATCTTTCGATTCTAACCAACTGGGTTAACTCAGTTGATCAGGACTCTTGCATCTCATGAAGAGGTCTTGAGTTCGAATCTCTCCACCTGCGTGTGGGTGTTCTTCTTTTAGAGAGTTTTTGCTTTCTTTCTTTGTTTCTCTACCCTATAATGGGTTTATTTCTTGTATTGGTTGAGTTGTTGTGCTTAGATGTCTCGTGGATTCTCATAATTGATGTAGTGTCCCAGATTTGTACTCTCTGTATTTCATATTTGATGTAAAATAATCTCTTCTATCAATTGGAAAAAAAAAAAAAAATCTTTCGATTCTGGCTCAACTCAGATGACTAGGCATTTATATCCGAAAGATAATGTCAAAATTTATAAGCTAGTAGGGTAGAGTACTAGAGTGGGCAAATCTTAAAATAAATACTCCCTCCGTCCCTTTTTAAATGTCCTGCTTTGTAACTCTAACTTATTAAAAAGATATCATCATTACACCTTTCACATCAACTTTTTCCTCCACTTTCCCTACTTACCCATCATCATTACACTTTTACTCACTAACTTTTCAAAATAAAATCTACTTTTAGGGACAAAATAGACAATACACCAACTTTTACCCCCTAACTTTACAAAATGGACACTTATTAAGGGACAACCCAAAATGAAATACTGGACACAAAAAAGGGACGGAGGGAGTACAAAAAATTCATATAGAACTCAGATGCTTTTAGTCCCAAAGAAAATGCAAAAGTGCTGGGTACCCAAAAAAATATTCCGAAATTACTCCGAATAGACTTTTAAAGGCATTTATGACAGTTAATAGACTTATATTAGCGATATGAAATACTTTTTCGAGGTGATTTGGAAGTATAATTTTCCGGGTACCTAACATTGCTCAAGAAGATGAGGGCTACACTTGATTGCAACTTTTCATTTCTTTTTTTTCCTTAACCTCTCTCTTAATCTCATGCTCCGCCTCCCTTTCCCAAATCTTTCTTCCAACCAAGACCCGGGATGCTGCTGAGCATGTGTAAAGTGGCCGATTCGGTCGTTTATCTTGGCATAGACAGCTCGGATCAAATATGAGCATATGCTAAGCACATATAAATCCGAATCATTCATTGCTCAAGTAAGATCTAGTCATCAATTGCCGGATGAGCAGCCGAATCGACCGCTTTATAGGTGTTGCTTGGCAGCATCCCTTTGAAAGCATACAACTTGGCACGAGAACTGAACTCTCCATGTGATTGTGGATCACATGGACTTGACCACTTAGACCATGCAATCAAGACTCGTAGTCACTTCAAAGTTCAATCAATGGCCGGGTTTGATTAGACGAGACACCACATTTCATGTGCGACGTTTGAATTCAAGTCTTGCTGTTTCGTTATTATAACCGCATGTCCGGGTTCGCTAGAGCTAGCACACCTCAATTAATTTCGAAGCCTTGAAGTTAATCACCCGGCAAATTCTCCAATAGTCCTCCAAGACTTGCAATGTTTTCGAATAAGTGATTGATAGAGGACAAACACTTGCTAATTTTCTCATATCCATTCAGCCAAACCCCTCCGGGTTCAAGCCTTGTTACTGCAACTAACAACTTCTTCTTTCTTTTTCCTCTCCGACTTTGTTTTAGTGATGAAACCATTTTGAGGTGGTTGAGGGGTTCCAGGATCTCTTACCAAACAGACAAAGAATGTGACAATGGCAAGCAATAAATGTGGAAGCTAGCAGCCTAATAATAAGGGGTCATTGGATTGTGTAGATAGATAACAGTTATGGAGGTGGTAGAGAAGGGCACGGTATCTACGGATCTGAGAAATTTTTGGGTGCCGGGAGGGTGCAAAGTGGTGCCCGCTCGGCACATGCGTTCATTTCAATTTTGGACGGTATGGATTTAGAGAGAGTGGTGGGGTGAGAGGAGAGAGAGAGTTTCAATCTGGACCGTTCAACACATTTTTAGACGGTCTGGATGAGCTGCTCGGACACCACGTGGGCACAACCACGTGGTACCCACCCAGTGCCCAAGAATTTCTCGATCGGATCTGCCCGCATGGATTTTTGTGTTTTTTCCCTGTATAGTACAGTATTTCAAGTGAAATTGACTACTCCAGGTTGGTTGGCAGTTACCACCATGTTCTCACTGATGAGAGAGAGAGAGAGAGCACGCAATGAAAGAGTAATAAGGTAAAGACATCAAGATGCATCCAGCGGTCGGCGGGAACAAGTTCCAGCAAATATCCTCCACCCACCTCCAAGAGCGGAGTGTTGGACCTGACATCAGAATTGAGCGGCTCTTCTTTTGTTTTTCTTTAATTTTTGTTTGTTCTTGTGTTTTGTGTATTTTGTTTTTGTTTTGTTGTATTTGTACTTGTTATGATATATACGTACATGGGATGATCTTGTTCATGAAAAATAAGGTAAAGAACGGTCAATCTCTTTAGGCTATGTTCGGATTAAGGATTTAGAAGGGAGCAATTCAAGGTGTTTTTCAGTTACATTTTTTTTTCTTCTCTTTCAACAAATCCATACACAGCCATGAGATCGGAACGAAATTATGAAAGCTTAGAAATATGAAGTGTTCCAGCACAGATTCAACATAATAAATCCTACATGCTCGATTTTCGAACGCATTATCTTTAAGCCGACAATCACTGATCGGAAGAAATCCGTAAGACGATAAAGACAATTTTACTGGTATTGATATTTGACATGGCAATCTTAGTAGTACTAGGGAAGAAGAAAAGCTTTCAAGTGGAAATTGTCCCGAGACGAAGTCTCAGATGGCAAAAAATCATAAGAAGTTTCAGTTGGCAAGAAATCTTATTCAAGACAAAGTGAGCAGTCAACGATTTACCGGTCGGGTACAAAGATTTCTATTTTCAATTGATAAACACAAAATTAAATCACCCATACGAAAACCTACGGACCAAGAATGACAACACAGAGAAATTAGGTTTATTGTCCATTGCAGGGACATTACAAGCTACAGAGAAGCTCAAATTGGCATTCAAAATTTTATTGTACGACAATTAAGAAAAAAAATCGACTTTTACATATGGTATAGCCGTTCGGGAAGGTAACGTAACTATAAATACTGAAGTGCTTGCTGGAAACAGAACATATGAAATGAGAAGTAAAATACCTTCGTAGCAATTTTTCTCAATAAATTTGACAGCTATTCTGAATCTCAAAATTTCCAAGAGTATCACTAACTGAATGCAGCTCTCGCGACAGTATCCATCCCCGTTGCATGCCCATAGTTGTTAAGCAAAGACTCGATGTGCTTAATTTCTTTCGGTAAAGACCCAGAGAGGACCTGTTCCCAGAACCGGAAATATCATTAGACCTAGGTATGACATTGGATATAGAAACACAATGCCCGAACATAACCAAAATTTAAGGTTTTTGGTATTTTGAGAGAGAAATTCTTGCATCCCAGTACGATGTAAGCAACATTTTTCTTTACATTTTGCTAAAAACCCAAAACCTCATGTCTGAGAATCACTTGATGTTACATAAAAAGGAAAATGAGCCAGACCACTCGCACTCGGACTATAATAGTAACACTAGTGGCACATCAACTTTGTGTTTGGTTATCATTGCATATTTGCTTGTTTTGTGTCTTGAATCTAGAAACAGTTGTGAATTCAGACTACGAACAAGCAAATAAGCAATAAAAACCAAACGGGCTCTGAGTGTTATACCTCGTAACCTGATACAGTGATAAGATCCAAATAAGAAATGACAACCAAATGGGCTCCGAGTGTTATACCTCATAACCTGATTCAGTGATAAGTACTTCATCCTCTATCCTTATCCCAATGCCTTGATACCTGCATGCCATTCAAACATGAAAATGACTTCAGAAATATTGTCAAAACAAAAACGTTCGTTGTTAGGAATTTGAAGCAATCATTCCTCCTTGCAAATACCTCTCTGGGCAGTTAAAACCAGTAGGGATATAAACACCTGGTTCAATGGTTATCACCTGACATACAAAAAAATTGGTAGGAGTTAATACGGAGAGTGAATAATCAGAAGAAAAAAAATAGTAATCAGAAAATAGATTGTTTATATCCAAGTTGAAAATCTGAAGCCGAATCAAAAATATATGCCTAAAGACGTATCAATTTAAATGAAAATATGCAACCAACATGCTTTGATTTAGCTACTTTTGCCATCCGGCCCACCCGAAAGAAAGTCAGTCCTGACTCCTAACCTAATACTACCAATGAAGTGAGCAACTCAAGGAATCATACCTTCGGAATACAAATAAGTTAATTCGTTTGTTTCATTCAACTCCTCGCATTAGTACAGGTAAAACAAACAAATCTGTAAACTTGGCTGTCTTTCCTTTCAATTGGGAATAGAGATATACTGTCTTTTGTGACCTTGAATCCTATCTACGAGGCTTTCCAAATCACTAAACTGCAAATACAGGAAGTCGGACAAGAACGTATACCAACACGTCCTCAAATACCTTTTTTCTGTCTTAAGTCAAATGACAGACTTCCTACTACAGAATATTCATGATGAATAACTTATGCTATTGTCACTTATCAGAGAACAATAAAACATGTATGCCACTAATTCGCAAATGGATCCAACTATCTGTAGCAGGAAATACTCAACCTGGATTAATGCCACTAGCTTTTCTTTTATGATCTATGCAGCAACATAAAGAAATTAAATTAATGCCACTAATTCACAATAGCAATGTTGTTGCAGAGAAGGTAAAGCATCATGCCTTTTGGTTAAGAAAACAAAATGGAATAATACGGGTTGAAATAGTCAACTTGATCATCAGTAACTGATACAACTTACAACACCAGGCTTCAGAGGACGGTGATAGCTTATTGTCGAACAATCATGTACATCCATTCCTAGATAGTGCCCTACGCACAGCAACCGGAAAAAATAACAAAAGAAAACAAAAGCAATACACATCATCACAATCACTAATTCGATAGAAGATACAACTTTAGTCGGCAAATAAAAGCTTTGAGAATGCTGATATCTTTTTTTGGACTACGCTGAACTGTGAATTGAAACCTAGCACAGCTTATGCCTTGAATACATTACAAAACAGACTGGCAGATCAAGGGATGGTAAGAGACCTATATTAGTTGGGTTCAGCTGTTGGTAACTATCACGTTGATCATCTTTCAAAATTCCGATCTCCTTAAAACCTTTGCGCAGCTTATTGACCTATGCCACATAGAATAATATGAATCAGTAAAGTTTTATTGCTGGGCATCTGAAGATCCTTGCATCTTCAAGATGTTCATCCTAGTTGATAAAATAAGGTGAATAAGCACATAGATGCAAGCTCCTCTAAAATGAAAATTAGTTCTGCAAATGGGTGATTCTTTTTGTCATGAATAGAAGTATTGCAGTAGAATCAAAAGTAGAGTAATCTGTACAATCACCACCCTATATAACCACCGGAAACTGTCCTTTCAACCCCAGAGAAAAGAAAAGAAAAATCTCTTGATATCCAGTTTCTCTTTTCAAAGAGAAAACTGATTGCAAAGAACGACAAGCAATACAAAAGAGACATTAAATTTTTTATTCAAATCATACCGAATAGTTATGAATTGAGCCAATGCTCATGCCAGGCTTGCAAAGGTCCAGGCATTCCTTGTTTGTCTCTAAAATAAGCTCATAAAGTTCTTCCTGAAACATACATATTCCACTTGCACACCTCAGTTAGTAATGCCTTCTCCAGATGAATGCATTGAGTATGTCAAGACACATGAAACAAACATAAACAAAATAGTTACAGAAAACTTCAAGCCTTCCACAGACAACTGTTGACCCTCGATAAAATTCTCTCATACAAAATAGGTGAATTAGCTTGTATTTTGCCACAAGGGATGATTGCTTAGGTCAATAAATAAAGCTACTTTATGGAAAAATGCCAATCGTTAGGCTGTCTCAGCCCACTTGTCCCAGCACCTTTAAAATGCAGGGACCAGAAGTCCAGCGCTGCGAATAGGCAGCGTCTATTCTTTACCCTTTGGTCAAACAAAAATTGTCGAAGAAGCATAAAACTACATATTTGATAATGAGGACATACGTGAACAGGAGAAAATCTTCCGTATGGTGGCCAGGTACGTGTTAGATCACTAACATACCCATGCAATTCACATCCTATGTCCATCAAAACAAGGTCCCCGTCATTGATCTGTTACATAAAACTAGATAAAAACAAAATCTCTAAAAACTATTTAGGTCTGTACAAGAAAGCAAAGAGAAGCTTATAATTCATAAACTTACTTTCTGGTCATTTCGAGAATAATGGACAACGCTACCATTCGGCCCACCACCAACCACAGGGTTGAATCTGTTGAACAAAACAATGTGGAGAAACCAATGGGACTTCATTTTGTTCCGGTCAACATCTTTAAGTAGAAGTGCAAAATAATAAGACAGAAATCAAGATTATAAATCTGCCTTCCAAAGTTTCAAAAGAAAGCTTACGCCATTCTTTGGGCACCTCTCATTTTGCATTCATATTCAACTTTAGCTGACAGCATAGCCTCATATGGATATGGCTTAGAATGCAACATTGTTTGTAAAAGAGCCTATCCAAGAGGACGAAGACAAGTTCAATATCAGCAAGTACTCAAAAACAAATTATCCAGTTAAACTCATCCAGTTTACCGAGATGCTATCACATCTTAAATTCAGTACACTAAGATATTGAAAAGTCATTTCCATGCAGTTGGCGATAAAAGAGATATCTTGGGAATTGAACATCTGATTTCTCATAGGCTTGGAAATTCCGGCCCCTAGGGAAGAACGGGTGAGGAGCATGGATGATATGAAGGTTGCTGCAACAGTACATCATGTGCCAAAAATTTCAGAAGATACTTTATCTATCAAATTCGAAGGAAAAATTATGTAAAAGCAGGAATTATAATAATTAAAGCAAATCCCATTTCAAAATTGCAGCAAAGCTTGCCTTCAAGTTCTCAGAGTTCATCAAATTAACTAGAGTGCAATTTTTTGGGCAAGTTTACGGGTGGGGTGTTAATAGCCGGTAGTATGCCAGATGCTTCCTCTAAGTCTCTAACACAACTCCAATTATGTCAAACGAATTATCCTTTGGCATTTTGTATACCAATGCAGAAAGTTTCTCACTTAACTGTTTTCTTTGTCATCGGCAATTTTTCTCTGGAGTTGAATTGAGGGAGAAGGTCCAGCATAGGTTACGGAAAAACATGTGTATTTCAAGTGCAACAGGGATAACAGGTATTAGATCGTTAAACACCAACTTATCTAAAAGCTTACGCTATTAGAGAGAGGGGTAACTTTATCATTTACAACCTTGGCACGCCCCCTCACGTGTAGCCAAACTCTCCTCTATAAGCGGGCTAAACACGTGCAAGTATATAATTATTAGGTGGGCGGTGAGGTTCGAACACATAATCTGTTGTCTGCCAAAGAAGAAAATTGAACATCAAAACAGAAAACCAAATGCGCCATGTAAACTGTACAGTTCTACAAGTTCGAAGACTCTCCCTTTCTCTATAAATCTTTATGTATCACCCTCCCTCTCTGACACACCCCTATGCGCAATCATATGGTTGAAAAGGAGTTTGCTTGGTATTTCATTTCAAGGAGAAGTTAAAAAAGTACATTCATCGCTTATATTTCAATTATGATGAAATGGTCTTTTCAGCTAATATAAGCCTAAAACCAAGAGAAGAAATACTCTTTGTTAGTGATAAAAAAGAACAAACATGTCTGTAGACTTAAGAAGGGAAAGCCAAACTTAATACAGAAGCACACGTGAATTTGTCCTTGCCACTTCATGACAAAGGCTAAAAGAAGTTACTGACATCAGCTATCAGAAAAATGAATATTTATATAAACATCGATTCAGATCCAATCATAATTAATGCAAAGAGTTCCATGCTAACACACCTGGCAACCTATTGATGCGGAGTCTCTCATTAACTTCAGCTCAGCTGGTGATTTTATCAATCGGGCTTCATGAGTGTAACCAGAAAGATCTTTCACGATGCCATCATGAGCAGCTTTTTGGAAGGCTTCCAAGTCTGTATATGTCTGCATGGCTGTTTTCCCATTATGGAACAATCTGGAGGAGCTTCTTATCATATCTGGAAGGATCTGCAGCCACCAGCTAAAAATGAGATAACAAAAGAAGGCACAAGAGTAAATGGTGTAGAGCAAGTCCCCCAACATCACAAGGTTTGAAATTAAGTTCGATTGGCGCGTAAGGTTTTCAAATTTCTCAATAAAGCTATTGTGTTAGTAGTGCCAAACTGTTTTGTCGATCTGGTACCGACTGCGATCTTTATCAAATTCCTAAACATAGACATAATGCCATCCACTTTATTAAACTAGATGCCCGAACACATAGGGATTGCCAATCAAATAGTATAATCTACTTGTGTAAACATGCATTTTTTTGGTTAGGAATTCATCCTCATGCTTAATGCTCTGATGACTAATCATCATTAGCCAAAGTGGCAATTTTAGGACATAGGTTCTCTTCAATTGCTAAGAGCCATCATCTTAGTGCAGCAAATGTGTTTGAAGTAGAACTTTGATTCACTGAGAATGAGATCCATGAAAGCACCAGGTCGCTGCCATAACATTCTTTCAAGACGATCAGAAAAAGTGTGAGTCATGGGCTTCAACCACCAAAAAAGCACATGTTTAGCTAATTTTCGACCGCCATCTAGTCTATGGTTCACCAGACAAACTAGTATAATGCTGTTACTTTTCTACTTCCCACCTTCTCGAGGACAGTTACAGGGATCTAGTTTTTCATTCCACTCATTGAAGGCATACACTACAGCTAATCATGACCTAGCGTGTTTTTCTTTAATCCACTCTTGATTTCTCAACATTCTGGACCATAAGCATGGCCAGTATTATAACATACTCTTCTAACATTTTCCTCTTAACCCTGTGGTATTCATTGATCAGAAAATACCTTGAGCACTTCTAAATCTATCCACCTAACTTGTTTAGATGAGCACCTCATCACCAATCTCTCTGTCCATAAACGAGAGTTTAGGTGTCAAAATCTAATGGTATTTCTTGGGCTTCAATTATCTACCATGATACCATCTTGTTGGCTAGCCATGATTAACACCAAAAGATTACGTTTTTACTGTAGACCCCTAATTTAACCTATTATAGTACAACCACCACTAATTTCTCCAGCAATGATTGCCACTATTACTGCAAATACATCATATATTTGCAGTTCCGTCCACAGTCCACATAGCATAATCAGAAATCCTATTGGTACCGACGGTACCCATAGGGAAAATGCACCGACGGCCACCGGACGGCCGTCTCCGGTCACCGGACGGCCGATCCGAGCCGTCCAAAAATTTTAAAAAATAAAACCGAGTGGCCTTGCGCGAGAATCAATGGCATCCGAGGTGTGTAGGGTACTTGATCCGAGTACCCCTTTTTCGTGTATATACACGTATATACAAATATACACGAAAAATGGGTGCTCGGATCAAGTACCCTACACACCTCGGATGCCATTGATTCTCGCGTAAGGCCACTCGGTTTTATTTTTTAAAATTTTTGGACGGCTCGGATCGGCCGTCCGGTGACCGGAGACGGCCGTCCGGTGGCCGTCGGTGCATTTTCCCTATGGGTACCGTCGGTACCCATAGCAGTACTCTAGCATAATGGCAACTTAGTTTCCAGCTTTCACTAATTTAGAAGAGAGAAAAGACAACAAAACTCACCGTACGTAATTTGCTCATCGGATATGACTGTTCAGCCTTGAATGTTTGTAAAGCTGCATCAACTCCAGCAATTTGTCCTTGCCAAAGAACGTCCTAATGGTATTTGACATATGATTAGAGTTAAAGTGTTGCTGCTTTTTCATTACTCACAAAGCGGTTCCAGAGAAGATACATATCTTGCGCTGTTTTCCAATATTAACGAAAATAAAACCTCCATTATGCAGTCTAGAATTTAAGATGAGCAGGCTAGTGTAACATTTTTAGAACACAAACATAACAGTACACATGTAATCCCCCATCGCTTGCGGTATGGGGGGAGGACTAGAGACAAACCCAACCTTTGGCAATAATGCACAAAGTGGGTGCTCTTGGAAAATTTTACCACTGAAATAGCGGCCCACCATACCTCCAAATATCGAGGAACTCAAGGGATGTCATGCCGTGGAACTATGCCCCCAAATCAAAGCTGGTAGGCATGAGAGTGGACAGGCCAATAGACCTGATTCAATTTATGTGCTCACTAGATTGCTACCTTCATTCAAAATCCAGAGCATTGATAATGCACAAGCTTATTTAACACTTATCTTTAAAAATATCATGGGTAGAATAACAATTGGTAAATTACAGATTCGCTGAATTTGGGGTTCTAACTTCAGCGTGAAGTCGGAGATACCCCAGTCATCCGATAAAAATTGGAAGGTTTGGACTGTCCCAACTTGGAAAATAACTACCCATCTTTCCTTTTTCTCATGAAAAATTGAACCGCTTCCCCTTGATAGGTTTAAATTCTCCAAGCTTGGAAAATAACTAACTGGCTTTCCAATTTTTCTCGTCACATCAAAAAGGCCTTTCATTGTTCCACAAAAAAGTCAAGATTTTTCCAACTTCAACACTGAAGTTAGAACCCCAAATTCTGAGCAACCCAATTTCTTTGAACATGCCATATTTTAGTGTGGGGTCACCTCTGAAGTAACTATGTGGTATTAAGTAGAATTTCTTAAGCAAAAAAATATATTCTTAAGTAAGTATTATCTTATTCAAAACAAGAATATGCAGTATGTACACTTTTAAAATAATAATGCACTCCCCTGCGGAAAGAAAATGTTAAAAAGCAAATACTCATACGGTACGCAAAGCTTTTACTGCAATGAAGTTAAGGAAATCCATTAAAAAGAAAAAGTTAAGGAAATCCAGCATGTAGCAAAAGAAAAGTCATAGCATGACACTCTGAACATACTTCAGGGCTTGCTTCCGGCATAAACATGCATAAACCACAATCATGACCTAAGACTGCTACACCGCCAGGCTGTTGGCAGCCCGTAATGTACGAATAATCAGCATCCTGTCGATATGTGTAAGGCACAACATCGGTCATCATCTTCACAGGGGCAGCAGCAATTATTGCCAAACTCTTATCTGGAAGAAGCTCCAATATTCTCTTCCTTCTGGAGATATACTCTTCACTAGTTACGCCAGGTGTTATTTCCCCTTCCTTAAGTAACTGTAATCATCGATAAAGGGAATTCCAGTAAGTAATTTAAATGGAGCTTACTGAAAGAGACATACTGGAATGCTGGATAGATAATGAGTGGTAATACCTGAGGATGAGAAGCAGCGGTAGGCTGTCCTACATCGGGTACGTTCTTGGTGGAATACAGAAGGCATCTAGACACCTAGTTTATCCATTTCATCAAGTATATTAATCAAGTAAGCATGAAAGAGTGCATGTGTACACTTCTAAATCAAGAAACAAAAGATAAAATGGAAATTGCAGAATTCAAATGAGACCCACTACTTGTATAGTAAGATTAAATGAAACCCAGTAACCACAATTGCGATATAAGAACACCGTTTTCTCATCGTCATCCGCTAATGAAAGTGGGAATTAAAGAATATGACTATCCACAAATGTGTGCAGTTCTACATCAAGGAGCAAAACATAAAATCAAAATTGCAAATTCAAATGAGCCCTGCTACTAGTTTAGTAAGATTGACGGAACTACTCTAACCACAATTGTGAAAAAAAAAAAAAATTACTGATTTGAATTAGACGTGTCCCATCACCATACTTGTGTAGTGGGGAAATGGAACAAATGAATACCCATTAATAGTTAACCAAATACAAGTACTGACATCAATATTACTTCCCCACGTGATAAAAAAAATAAAAAAAACCTTCTACACTAGGACATGCCCTAGCTGTAGCAGAAAACAAAAACCTCAAGCAACAAGAAAGAAAATGTTTACGTATATGGAGATGCTGATTTGAGAGAAATAGATGGAATTGTGGAAGTTCAAGAAACATCCAATTATTATATATCCAGATAGATATAGATGTATACAGAGTATTTAAGTATATGGAGATGCTGATTTGAGAGAGAGAGAGAGAGAGAGAGAGGGAAAAGTACGAACTCGGGTACACGTGATCCTCTGCAGCAATTTTCCACGGAGAGTCTGCATTGTAAAGCTTCTTACCGCACGAACAACCCAGTTCAATCTTGACGATGTGTTCTTGATGGGGTTTTAGGCCCCTGAAGTCTCTGAATTTACATAGCCGTCCCTTATTTTCTTGTTTATTTTTCCGGTGCTTCGAAAAAGCCCCTCGTTTTCGGCCGAATTCAATGTTCATTGTTCACTAAGAAAATTACTCCGTAGAAAGGAATATGTTCAAAGTCAAAGTAGAATTAGACAAACCAATCAGACCGGTTTCAGTTTAAAATGTCTAAGACATATAAACGAGAGGACCCTTTACAACTCTTTATATCACTTCCTGTAAAATTTTTAGCATTAGTTCATTTCTTATAATAAATCTATCACTATCTATCTTCACTTTTTAGACAATGTATCTCGATGTAAATGTTGCATTTTATCATCAAATAGAAAAAAATCTCAAAATGATAACTGATGCTTTGTATAGATTACCTTTATCGCAGAAATCAATTAGGTAGAACTTATGATGATTTATTTAAGTTGATACAATGTTATATTCCGACGTGCCTTTAGGCACAAGCATCCGTTATTATATAATGATGACAAACAAGTTTAGAATCTCAACTTTCATCTCATAGATTTCTTTAATTACTCAGCTGTCCGGCCATATTACGTGCACCTCGACTTATTCTGGAAACCTGATCTCATCGCCCGCTTCCAGAGGCCAATTAAAGCCGGAGCAAAACTCCGCTCAAATCCTCATTTCATGGATATCAACCCATATTCCCAGATTTCATGGATATTCAGTTTTTGCAAATATAGGTGCAACTTTTTAGGCATTAGGATTTTCGTAAAGGTAAAGGAGAATTGATGGTTAGACAGGGAGAACACTTGCAAATGAGATTAGGGGCCTATATTTTTTTAAAAGATATTAACAACTTCTAATATCAATCTGAATAATAGCCCACAACTCCATTATATTGGTGTAAAAACTGAGTAAAGCAAGCTTTACATCCACGAAGCCAACAGCACATGAATTCCACTCTTTTACACAAAAACCGTTACAAACAACTCATGACACCATTTTACAGCTACTTGAGTTCAAACACGCATACAAAGCACATAGCACTTCTTTGTTGAGTTGAACTGATCAGAGGTGTCACAGAGGTAGGTAACGATGGGGAGGCTTACAAACCCATTGACCCAGGGCACAAGATCTGGTCCCAAATCACAGAAACCGATGAAGAAAATCTTTGATCTCGTCTATGTAAGGAGATCGTGTGGGAATTATATGACCAACCTCGTGTTCGATCACCACAGAGCAACCATCATCAAATAAAGAAGCAAGCTCTCTGCTGGCCTGGCTAGATATCTGCCTGTCATTTCCTTGGTCATTGCCAAAAATATGAAGAGAAGGACAGTTGATCGAACCCTTCTCATAATCTGCTAATTCAACAGCAAATCCGGAGCACAAAATCGCAAACCTGAAATCTATTTGACCCTTCGTTGCTCTAATTTGTGCACAGACCAAAGCCACCATTGCAGCTCCTTGTGAAAACCCTAATATTCCATCAAATGGCCCTGCTTGTGAAAAAACACCCTTCAGATATGCTAGTGATGCATCAAACCCATCAGTTTGTTGCATGTATTGAAGTGGATCAAATGGACAGTCAGCGATTTCCCAATTGGTGCCACTCCTACAACTGAAATCAGGTGAAATAAACCATGCAAACTTTTTACTGCAGTTATTTGACGGCGGTGGAGGATTTGGTGGCACTGAAGATGGTGGGAAAGAATTTTGGTCTCTCAGCCCAGTTTGGTAAATGAATGGTAACTCATGAGGTGCATTTATGAAAACGAGGTCGGCAAAGTTTTTTAGTTTCTTGGCTAATGAAGCGGTCCTTCCTTTAAAACTGGAGGCATTCTGTCGGAAGCCATGCAAGCACAAAATCCTGAGTTTTCTTGAAGGCTTGGTACCTGCAGCATTGTCGGTTACTAGGTCAAATTTCCTATAGTGTTTGAAATTTTGAGAATTTTTGGTGCTTGCAGCATATTGAGAAACAGAGGGAACAGTGAAGAGTGCGAAACTATTCTGAAAACATAATAGACACGGTACTTCAAAAACAAATGCACGAGTTATTGATCATGCCAAATACTGGCAATAACAATATAAAACATTTAAGCACACATTTTACACAATACCGATCGAAATCAAGGTGGCACTGACTATGTGAAAGAACTGGCATTATACTTCAACCCATCTGCATGTTAATACCAAGTCATTCAAAAGGATGCAGATCACCGACCTTACCATTCCTCCAAGGAAGCTGAGGTGAAAATCCAGCATGATCTGAGGTGGGAACACCTTCTGGTTCATTGGGTATAAACAATTCTTGACATTCGTCGTTTTCTATTAACGGTATTGACCCAACGGTCTTGACATTCTTCTGGCACAGCTCACAAATATACTGGGAACCTTTCTTCTGCAGAACATAATTCAGACAGAAGAAAAAATTTTGAGATACAGAACACTATAAAAACTTAAAAAGAGACATTAAGTCTCAATTCAGCCAAAAACAAAATCTCAACATCAGCAACTGTAGCCAATTTGTGGAAGAAATATTACATGACATAGGAGTAAGTATAATTTTCCACTGCCATTCAGGGTTGTTTATGACGTTAACATAATTCGAACTCCACAAAATCCTTATCCGTAACAAATGAGCGGGCGAAAAATTCTTTCTTAGCCAGTTGTCAGCTCAACCAGTATGAATTATGATAGATGTCTCCAGTAAATCCTTCCCTTCCCCAGGCTTTGCAGCACAAACAATACATAACCAGAAAGCAAGTGTCCCCTTTTGCCAGCTCTAGGCATTATCATGAACTTGGCACCAAATCATGCTTTGTAAATTTGCTTTCCTTTGTGGCATTTGTATGTAGAACCATTTGGAATGGGTCTTCATAGGCACTAATGCGTGGGTCTTCCCTGATATTGTGTATTTTGTGGATACTAGTGGGTGGAGTTTGTTCAAAACATATCCTAAAACAGAAGCTGAAAAATATAAAAAGACTAAGTGATGACAAAATTACTTCATCCTTTTACTTCTATGCTACTAGCCCTTGCTGTGAATATTGCAAGCTTCATTTTAGGAGATCAGCTAAATATTGCAAATGGGAATCGAAAAAAAACAAATTTGAGTGACAGACGTATTTTTACACAACAAAAAGGCTGCTGATATGATTCAAGAGGATGACTGATCTAGGCAAGTAAAATCCCACATAGTAAGATCAAATGTTCAATAGCTTTGCACGTTAGTTGTTGTTATCAGTACATACCCGGCAGCTATCGCATACTAAAACAAGCATTCTACAGTAAGTGCATCGACTTCGTGAAGAATAATCATCAAATGGTGAACTACAGAGAAGGCAGGTACCCAATATATTTGCATCCGAGCTCCCAACTGAAACCCTGCAGCCAGATTAGAAGTAGGGTATTACTGCTCCCAGAGAAACAAAATCACATGTCATCTTCACATATTTCTCAGCAACTAATTACTCATCTAGAACTGTATGTTAATCACCAACTTTATGTCAATCAGCTAACAACTCCCTCATATCCTACAGGATTAGCATGAAATTTGCCGAGGACAAAAAAACTTGTATTGTATTTGCTAGAAAAGGCATAGAAATGTTTACACTATTTTGTAGCCACGGTAATGAGCAACTTTTGCTGAAAATGTAACAGCAAGCCAAACTGCTTTGACCTATACTTTCCCGCATATGCTAATTACGTTTAGAAACCTAAGTTGGTGTGTATGTTGTTGAAAAAGAGGGCCAAGAGGTAACAATAATACTTGGTGAGTTTGAAATCCTAATTTTCTGATGACGAGGAGAAAAAGGGAAAACAATCTACTCAGAAACCAGTCACTTATGTTTTAGACTTGTTTTGAAGCGATGAGTTAAAGAAGAACTGATAAAATGTCCTGAACATCCAAATCCTGACTGTCAACGGAATTGAAGGGAAAGAATCATGTCTGCTGAGGAGCTGATAACAAACCATACCTGTGGTCAAAAACAAAATTCTTCCCTTTGAAAAACCCACCATCTGGAAATTGTTCCAAATAGCGCTGAATTCCACCGAATAACTGAAGTAAAGCCAGCGGTGTCAGTAAATATAACGAGCTGTATCAATCGCACTAAGCCATAGGGGGAAAGCCATCTTATGAGAGGAGCTAACCTGAAATACATTCTCAAAACCATCACCTTTAGACCTGAGATAGGCCGATGCTGTCTCACACCTTATTCCACCAGTACAATACCTGTAACATGAAAGAATAAATGTGGAATACCAACCCAAGATTTTCAGCTAAATTTGTCCAGAATGAGTGGCAAGAGGAATATCAAAAGTTTTTTAGATGGACTTCAGCCAAGAAGAGTGGGGGTTTACTACTGCGGCATGTGTTTTTTATAGTTCTCAAATAGGTGTACTGACTGGGAATAGTTCAGTTCCGTCGCATCCTATTAAGCAGCAAGAATTCAACAGTAAAGACTCCATTACAATTTACAAGATTAAATCAGAACTATTACTTTGGATTAAGGGAAGAGAGTACCTTCTATTATACCTTTAATGCATATTTTACGCCGTAAGATGAAAATCACAGAGGTCACATGACTATATACATGATATGGCATGAGGGACCGAGGGATGTGAGAAATCAAAGAAGAAAGAGGGACTACATTTTACCCCTAAATGGGTGATTGGAGATGTAAAATTGTCAAAAATTAGATGCCAAGCTAATATCCTTTGAGTGCCAGTTAAAATATCATTTCCCTTGTAGCTTCCACAATAACAATTTTCTGAATGTAAGAATAAAAAAATGAAGTAACACGAGAACTAGATATGAAACACCCTCTGGCAGGATAAGTACTCACATGAGGACACAATTTCCTCGCAATTCCTCCAAATTATTATCAATCCAAGACTGGAGATCACTATACTGCCGAATTTCTGGATCCAAAGTTTCAACATTCGGAGGCTGGAACTTTCCGATTCTTGTCTCATATAAATTCCTTGCATCCAAAAGAACAAGTTTTTTATGGTCATCTGGACCCTCTTTTTCCAGAAACTTTCCTGGAAATATATCAACAATCAGAAGATGGACCACCAAAATTTCCCACGAAAAAGTAATGAAGTACAGGCTGGGAACAGTTAAAACCCAAAACAAGGACACTTGATTATTCTATAAACAGCAGGAATAGAAAAAATCTTCTACATAGGAAGGGCAAGAAAGAGCTTCAGAAGGAAAAACAACACTTACCAACATGCTGAATAACAGAATGGAACTCAGCTGCAGAGAGATGCCTCCCGGCGTTGGAAACATCAGGTGATTTCAAAAGAGGGTGACAGCTAAAGGTAACCAATTCCTGTGCACAAGATGAAAGCTAATATATCAATATTAAAGGAGACATCATAACAAATCTCAGAGGCTTACTGAAGGCAGCAACCAAGATAACTAATACGAAAAACCCAACTTTGAACATTACATGTCCACAAAATTATAGCTGATAATACTAGTTCACAAAAACCAGTACGGTCTACAATATCTCTAGGTGTAATTATCAGTTATCCTTTTGTGCAAATCCTGTTGTGAAACTGGTACTCAATGGCTCTGAGGTCAAGGCAGTTTACCTTTGGAAGATAATTTAAGGCCTCGGTGGTCTTGCGTGTGTTTGATCAACATCAGTTGCAGTTTCCATTAGTAAGGCGCATGGCTTTTGTTTCCTAAAGTCTACAGAAAGGGGTAGAGACCAAAAAGGGCAGGGGGATTCTGCAGTTGGCTATTCCACCTAGACCGAAAGGTCAATGAATTCAACCACATGATTGACCACTTAATGCGGGCCCCCTCAAAATCCTTTTGAGTATTGTGATTTTCATTACCAACTAGCATCTATCAAACACTACTAAAGTGCATTTCCTCCTTTACTGCGATTGCACATCTATCTCCATTCAAGACTAATAGACAATAATTACAGCAATCTCAGATACCATTATCTCCAGAATTGAACAACTAAACACAACACAAGTCAACAAAACAAACAACTACACAACCAAACTGAATCGCCCAAACAAATCGTCTTAAATCGAGATAAACGGATCATTATTAACCTTGACGACTCGAATTGAGAGCGAGGTGAATCCACATTCCTGAGCAACCTTGTCATTCGCGGGTCGACGACAAGATGCAAGCTTGAAATCTGTCCCGTCAAACAAAATATTCGAGCTCACCGCAGCAATGTGCTTTTCCAACGACGATAGCTTTCCACCAACCTACTCAAAAACCAACACACTTATATCTTCAGTATCAATGCGTGTGTGCATATATGTATGTATGTATGCAGTTAATGTAAAGGTGTTTTAAAGGGCGGGAATACGGTGACGTTGACGCCGTTAGGGGAAAGGCGGACGCGGCCGAGGAGTGAGAGAGAGCGGCAGTTGGAATCGAAGAAGGTGAAGAGATTGTCGAGGTCAGGAATTGAGGTGAACTTGTAGTATAATAACACGCCGTACTCCGCCTCTTCTTCATCTCTGCTGCTGCTTGCCGCCATTGACGAGAGCTTCCGAGGTTCAGCGTGGACGAGATTATAAGAGAACTCAAAACCCTCGTCTGGTTTGGGGTTCTCTCCGGTGCAGTTAAAACGGTTCCACCCCCGGTTTAAATTTTAGGACAACGTTGTTAATTTCGTACCGGCTATTAAACGACACATCTAGCTAGAGATTAAATTTTTTCTACTGGTGGTAGAAAATTTTACTTTTTCACCGTCACTTTTTTTGGTTCTATCGTGTATTTATTTTTTATCTGAACAGTTCATTTTGTAAATCCCACATAGTAGTGTATTCATACAAAAAATAAACTTGATCAGATATTGATAGGAGTATAAAAAATTGAATTTTACTTTGAAAAATGGACAGTTTCTTTATTATTATTAACAGAAATCAGATCGTCCATTTTATAAAACAAAATTCAAATTTTGATATATCTATCAACTTCCGATTAAACTAATTTTTTGCACGGCAATATTATACTGCGGGTCTTAAAATATGAACGGTTCAGATTACAAGAATAGACACTTGATGTGGCCCATAATGAACAGTAATAGAAAATTGGGGTTTTATACCAGCGGTGGATAGAGTTTAATCTCATCTAGGTATTTCGCACCGTTCCAAAAACCGACCTATACCAGTCGATAAAATGATACACATATTGGGACTCACACACACTACACCTTTAGTGTGCGTGGGACCCACCAAGATGTGAGTGTGTGTAAATTGTATATATGTGGTTATATAAATTGATCAAGGTATTCTGTACCATCTTGAGACCGATATATCGGTTGATACAAAACGTACTATTTAATGTTTAGTAGGTCATTTGACAAACTTGAGTACTGTTTTTCTTCTCTTGGATGTTTGTTAATTTTACGTTAAATATTATTAAGGATTACTATTGGGAAGAATATTTTAAAAAAAAGAAGATTTTTTGATCAAACAAAAAGGGTGGAAGGAGGCAACCAGCATATCAATTCCTCATTGGTCGTGACCATAGGGGCTTCCGACATATTTTGATGGAGAATGAAAAACACTAAAGACAAAAGTAATACTCCACGAATTAGACATATTTTTAATTTACTTTCTCAAGTTCGATTTGTATTTTCTCCTCTTTTTTTTTTAAATTGCTCTGGAGACAAATCAAAAGAATAATACTTTCTAACTAAAGGTTGACAAAAAATACAACAAAGTAAACCATCGATTAAAATTTTGGTATGAATCATAATCAACAAACTAGAAAGGTATTCGCCTCGCTAATTGACGATTGACCGATATCTCAGAAACCAGATGCACATAAGCTAGTTTACATGATGAGTTAATGAAGACTAATGCCTAAACTAGAGAGGCTTATACCCAAAAAAAAGTGTCGTCGAGGGAGAAGAGAACCACGAAAGCTCCAGAAAGAAGTAGTTAATGCTGGATCGAAGATGTGGTTTCCATTTCATTTCAAGAGTGACAAGAAGCCCAATTAGTAAATCAAGGCACCCATAGCTAAACAGGCATGATTCTCAGTTATTAAGCTCTACATTGGCAAACAAAGCTCAGCTCCAAAAAAAAAAAGCAATTACATGCCACCATATAAAAAATGAAGATCCTGGTTTCAAAACAGTACACTATAATAGAAAGAAGACCAAAACCACAAAGTTGAAAGCCTTACACTTCTCAATATTAAATCCCACAGACAAATTCACCTATCGGCCAGACCAAAAACACTGACTGTTGGCAACAAGCAATATCGAAACAAAGTCTATAATAGTAAATTCATTCAAATGAAGTAAGAAGGTCTATAAAACCCAAAGATTGCCCACAAACTCCCTTTCTAACCAAACTTGAATCCACCAGCAGGAAGATTGGGATGGGTATTTCCGAAATTAAAACCCTGTTGATTTCCATCTATTCCATCTTGAAGAACTGGTTCTTCCTCATCTTCCTCGGCCCAGTATCTCTCTAGGAGCTTCACAGCCTTCTCATAAATCTCCGTGTTGTCATGGGTTTGGAGATTCTCAATCTTATCCAGTCCTTCGCATTCATCAATTGCTTGCGCATAAATGTTGATTCCATTGTTCGATCCAGCTTCTTTATCAGCCTCACCCACCTTCAGAATGTTCTCAAGCCCTTCAAGGCACACAGTCACAATCCTAGGGTCCGGACAGATCAGAAGATCGCAAAGTGGCTTAATGCAACCTTGACTCGCCAAGTACCTGCAAGGGAATTGGTCGAGAATGAATATGGAGGAGCGGCTCCAAAAACTACTTTACACAATACGAGAGGACCTTTGTTATGTAGCCTACGGGTATTATGAAGATAAAGGGTAAAAAGTTGGTTTAGCAAGTCAATGGGGGAGAACCAGCTGAATCCTGTTGGTTCTACTACCCTTTGTAAGGGATTTTTTTGTGGGAGTAAACTAGTAATACCAGCGCCTTTGTAAGGGAATCACTGCAAGTTCTATAACTAATCATCACTCAAATAAACATATAAAGGATGCCACTAAGCCTCCTACTTTTAATATTGAGTTAGCAATTATGACCAGGAGAAAAACACTTGATATTCACGACGATGGTAATGCCAAAAATTCCTGACGATTGACCAGAGCTATGGGTCTAAAGAGCAAGATGGGAAAAATAATATGCCAGTAGGTACCAACCAATTGGCATTGAAGACTTGTCATATAGTTTAGTTTGGCTGTATTTTAATAGTATGGAAAAGTCAATTGAAGAAAAGCCAAAGCCTAGGTCATAAATGCAGATAAAACTATAGTAAAGGTATATGCGGAACTGGAGAAGGAAAACGCACCGGATCTGCTCAGGAGATCCTCCAGAGGTAGCGTTTGATATAGCCCATGCAGCCTCCTTCTTGATGTCAAATTCTGCATGTTGAAGAAGGTGTACTAGAGGAAGGATGATATTGGCTTCAATAACAGCCTGTTAAAAGGAAAACAAAACCAAAACGATATATAAAGAACAACTACAAGTACAATTCACTAGTCAAAAGTACATATATTGGCACCTTATGCCTCCTATACGTTTATTTTTCTATAATTTCTAACATTCCAAATTCACTGTCAGATAACCACAGAACACATTGTTTGTGGAATTTCTCATCTTATATACTTAAAGGAAAGCACGCACATTGCTACAGTTGGCATTTGTTGCCAGTTTAACTCATGAAGTTTTGTGTGGGTGTTGGGTAAAATGATTTACTAGCGCAAAAACAAAACATGATAAAATATTTTCCAGCAAAACAAGGACAAAAGTGGTTAGAAAAAGCTATAATATGTGAATGTGCCTCTCTTCTGTTTCTGACAATACACCAACTCCGTCAAACCTCTAAACCACCTCTTTAAAAATTCCAAATCATGACAGTAAATATTAAGATGAAACAGTTTCAGTAACTAATTAGGCAGACTAAACAATCTGCTATATCTTCGAGAAAAATTGATCTCAGATAACAAACCAGTTATTTTCGAACAAAAACCAAAGACAGAGACAAGAAAAAATGCACGTTGGTCATGAATAAAATGAGCTTGTACATTTTGAAGGGGAAAAAAAAAAAACTTACTTACGAATCGGATTCAGTAACGGTAAACCAATATCAGGCATACAATCGAGAAAGTAGAGAGATAAGGCCATCATAATGTTTCAAGTAACATATGGTGACAAACAAGAACCATTTGATGACATGTACAAGGGAATCCATATTACCTGAATTTGACTCCTATTCCCAGCAGTAATATTTGATATTGTCCAGCAAGCCTCTTTCTTGATACTTTTCTTGTGATTGTTAGAGAGAAGTTGATAGAGACAAGGGAGGACACGGTTGTCGATCACAAACTGAAACAAAGTAAATGAGTAATTACTTAGGTGAGGACAAAATTACGTATAGATAGCTGAAATGGAGGATATGAGGAGATAGCAATAGAGTTTCAAGTTCTCCCAGGATTAACATTCCTTAAAATGCATTTTACATGCTAAATGTATGCTCATATGCTAAAGAACATACCAAAAAGTACAATGGTGACAAGCTCACCAAAAAGCATTGACAGACAAAAGTAGACAAAAGAAATGAAAGATACCACAAACTACATGCGACTATCCAATAGCTCGATCTAGATTCTAAACGAAGAATTCCCTTGAAAGAAGTGGGTCATGGAACCCAAAACTATGCCATTAACAAATTTTGTTTCCAAAGGGCATTCTATGTCACTAAAATTTATGTTTGTCAGTAACTCCTGTTTGACTTGATCTACAATGAAGTTCTGCGATAGATCTGTGAGTGTACGGAACACATGAGCTAACCTACAGGTTACTGCCTAAAGGTTATACAGAATAGTCAACTACAAATTCTGCCACGGGAGGAGTCAATTACTGTTTCTGCCGCGGGAGTAATCAAATACGAAAAAAGGTAAAGCACTCATTGCTCTGCCAGGATTTTGAAACACCTCATCTCATCCTTCAATTTTGATTAATCATCTCTGGAAAAACTGAACAGATTCTCCACCAGCCTACCAACTCCCAAATAGTAAACAAATTTTCAAACCACTTTCCCCTTTATATTTTTGTGACACATAGGCACAACTTCTGGGTCACCTCTAGTTACTCCTCCAAATGGTCAGGATGTCTTGCGATGATTGTATTAGGCCTTTACAGTAGCACAAGACATAGTATACCACCACGTTACTAAGTTTTCTTTTCAATGGAGTCAAAATCCTTCACTCGGAGGGCTTTCGTCATCAACATTTTATATCACAATACTGAAACAACTTAATTCTCAAAATCCACCAATATAAAGCTAGGCGGATAACCTGGACAGAGCTCAATGGAAAATAAGATTCATGCCGCCGACGCCAATTGATTGGGACACAAGGCTCAGTTTGGTTTGGTTATAAAGCTAAGTGGATATAACTTCTAATACTGGAAATAGGTTGAAAACATAAATGAATAAAGAGAAAAGAAACTCTTGCACCAAGCAGACATTTTGTAAGAATTACTAGCGTAGGAATCTTTATACCTGAGTCTGGGCATCATCGCCTGTAACAATGTTGCCCACTGTCCTAAGAGCAGGAATTAGAACCGTAGGCGATGGATGGCTTGCAGAAAAGAAACTTCAAATCAGTAAAGAGAAAAACAAATGTTATTCAGTAAAGAGGAGGATTTTTCTGCACAACTCACTCTAGGAAACTAAAAGAGAAACACAAGTTCAAATTGATGTCATATATTTAACTTTTGGGAAGATAAACGAACTTACAGAAGAAGCTCCACAAGTCGTGGACAGACACCAGCCTCAATCACAGCTTGAATTTTGTCATTTGGACCATCAGAAAGATAAGAGAGTGCCCAACAAGCATCTGTTAGAACTTCTTCATCATTCAAGTGGATAAGTTGCTGAAGAACTGGCAATGCAGGTTTCACCTGAAAAAAACAAAAGAAGACAATTACCACAACCAAAGTTGCCTACCTTAATACAGTCAAGAAGGAAGGCCACACATCATCAAACTCCATGCAAGGAACAAGATTTCATTTTGTTTCCATGTGACCTTTGTTGAAACGATTCTGTTTCTAGGAGAATGAAAATAAACAGTAGATTCGAAATTCCAAGGTTTCTACCAACACATAACAAAATGCAATGAAGGATCTTGAAATTCCAGGAAACATACCAAAACACTGACTTGAGCCGACTTCTATCAGAAATAACTGAAAATGCCATTTTCTTGCATAATCATTTTTTTTTTATATGTTCCACCGAAGTTTTTGAATGTTTCCCGAAGTGTTGCCAAAAATTTTCAAAACATTTCCTCTTCTGGCTAACAAACACAACATACCGAAAATGAGATTTTATACTCACATCTATGAGCGGGTTAAAATTAAAAAACATTTAGATGTTCCCCAAACCTGCTCAAATGGTGTTGGAGGCTTGCCCCGACAAAAATTGGAAAGGGTCCATGTAGCATTTCTCAGCATGGATAGTTTTGAGTGCTCATTCAACTGAGATAGCAAAGGCATAAGAGCTCCATTACCAAGAACAAGATCCCTACAACTTGGAGAGTCACCAGCAACATTTCCCAAAGCCCATACTGCCTGTTTAAAATGTAAAAATTCAGAAAAGTAAGTTCATAATTCACAGCCGAAATCAATTGAAAGATCTGCGTTGAAAAAACGAGATTACTCAGAATTCGGAATAACAAAATAAATATGGACAAAAATCTAGAAGCAAGAAGGATAACAAATCAACAAGACAAGAGGGAATTTGAGAAAAACTCACAGATGACGTGAGATGGAAATCAAGAAAATTATCAATAATTTTGGATAATATAAGATAACCTAAAGTCATAAACTAAGTTAATGATAGCATAGAGGTTGAAACATGAAGTAATGCACTGCACAAAATTGAACAAGACCCCAAAAGTACATCAAAGCTAAATGCACAAAGAGTTTACCTGCTCCCGAACATCATCACTGGAAGAGCTCAAAAGTTGCACGAACTTAGGCACAGCACCCTGTTCAATGACAACTCGGGTATGCTCTGACGTCCCAGATGCAACATTGGTCAAAGCCCATGCTGCCTCAAACTGCAAACAAAAGCAAAAGCAAAAGCAAAATCAAGATGGTACCATATAGATTTTAACTTAGAGAAAAAGCAGTTCAGTGCGGAGAGCAATAGTGGAAATATTTCGTACTTGCAATTGAGGCAAATCGTGCCTTCCAAGAAACTCTACAAACCGAGGGACAACACCTGCTTTTATCACTTCATCTATTGGAGGGCTGCGCTCTACACACATTGCAAACGAAAAGTCAATATTGAGATTGACTCCCAAAGAAAAACCAGCACAGGAACCTCACACATACCAATTGATAAAAGCTTTCTGAACTGAGTAGTTGCTTCCACTTGTGCTGCAGGATCTTCAGACCATACTCCTTGCACCATCAAAGGAATGCTTTCCAACTGTTAGACATCAGAAAGAACTAAAAGTGAAAACCACAAAAGAAATGTTGAACCAAAAGGCAACGAGGAGAAGGTCACTAAAAGCAATGTTCTAAAAGTCACTAGGCGCTAGTCGGGTGGTCGGCCACCTTCGAGCGATTAATCGGTGCATATTAATTAGTAATTGGCGATTAATCGTTAGTCGGACCTAATCGGATAGACCCCGCCAATGATTAATCGCCGATTAATTCCTTATTTTAGAACACAGGCTAAAAGCAATAGATATCGACACAATCATAACATCAAACACCCGTGTTCACACCAGATATCCAGACTGGAGTAGAACTGAAAGTCACTGTTTTCTACCATTACCACTTAAAAAAAATTCTCTAGTATTCACAACTCATGTAGCATCAGAACATATCTATGTGTGTAAAATAAAATGAATAAGATGCAATATGTAAAACCAGTTCACTACCCAACCAACTAAACACGTGACAGGAGCCCAACATCACAGTAACAGAAACGTAGAAAAGCTTATCTCTCCACCAACTTTGCTAAAAAGCGAGGGACTCAACTGGACCACTTTTCAGTTGAGCAACTAAAGGTATGATTCAAAGTTCAATCATGAAACACCTTGTTCTTACCTAAACAGTTCAAACCGCAAAACCAAACACAATGAAGACCCACAATGCTTGGCAAACTGAAGATCGATACATGGCCAAAGTACAAGATTGACATTTTATCACAACGGCTACACTTCTTTATAGTACCCGGCCCCCAAGGGATCACGAAGCTTCACAAGAGCAGACACATCTTCTAGCCTCACATACCAGTGCCCCACACTTCTAGAACACAAGCACACTCCAGACACGCTTAAGCACGCCCAAAAATCTGCCCAAATGTACTCTTATTCTCTTGGGGATGCTATGTACATGCTAAAACTAGTTCACAATACACTAAAGACGTGTTGGGAACACGTCGCGAGCACACATGGAATTTAACTAGAGTCTAGAATTGTAATACTTAAATAGCTTGATATTTATCTTTTGGCCCATTTCCTAACAGATTAAGCTTTTAGGACAATTGGTAACATATCCTTGTATTATAGCTCAAGTTGGGAGAGGAAAAGCCCCTCTATGTGCCATTGTTCTCCGTTTTATTCTACTCTTCTTTTCTTATGCTATTTTGCACTTATCTACGAATATTTGCATCTCTACGTGCATGACGAGATTAAGTGAAGGTGGTGAATAGCTTGACAAACATAGTTGGGCCTATTTCCTAACATCTTAATCTATTGCGACAATTATTAACTCACCAGTAACGAAAATTTCTGGCGGGTGAATATAAAACTTGACAAATATAAAACATTAGAAAACATTTGAAGATAATGGCTTTATTGGTTTATTGGCATTTGCTGATCTTTTAATGCCAGAATTTATTGAAATAGATCCATATGTTCTATCACTTCTATGTGAATTTTACTTGCTTACTCATGTCGTCCCACAATCTTAGTTCCTTTTGGGGATTCTAAATTTCCAACTTCCTAAAGAGGGGTAATATTGCTTTCAAATATAAATTGAAAGGTATTAATCTCTGAACGTTGCCCCATTACCACATTTGAATAGATTTGTAAGGGAGTGTTTGGGAAAACATATATACGTCTATGTATACACATATCCAATACTTGACAATCCAAAGAGGACTAACAGTTTGGGACCTATGAAAATAGAAAGATGAACTAGATATTTGGGAGGGGGCGAGTATATTTAACAGAATGAGTCCATGATTCCCTAATTCTTAAGAAAACACATGTTTGTGTGTTTATTTCATGTCCGACACGTGTGTAGCCCCATCCATCAATCTTAATGCCTATGTAGACCTCAGCCTTGAGAAACAACTAGGAACCAGAGCTAAATTTTTATGTTCAAGGCTATTTTCGACCATATGGCACATTGCTCATGCTTTGGCATCAAAAAGCAATCAAAGACAAACAATAGCTCCTCCTCAAGTTGCATTATGTTAAATAGCCAGTTCCCACCTATTGATCTGTATCCTTTTCAATAGTGTCTCACCAACCAAACATAACTCATAATAAAAAAAACCCTACAAACAAAACACTAACGACTACGGGTAACATCATTTGAATTGGTCTCAATTAAGTGAAAACCCAACACTGAAATTTCAAAAACCCCAACCACAAAAATCTACTCCCTATCCCTTCCCCTCATTTTCAAAGCAATCAAACACTTCCCACTCCAACACTAGGAATTCAAAAACCCAAACCACAGAAATTCCTCCAAATCTCCACATTCCCAAAGCAATCAAACACATCCCACGCAAAACTAAAAATTCAAAAACCCAGATCACAAAAATTCAAACCCAAATACCACATTCCCAAAGCAATCAAACACACCCCACCCAACACAATATATATATCCAAAAAAAAACAAAACACAAATCACAAAAATTCACACCCAATTCCCACATTCCCAAACCAATCAAACACACCCAACCAAACAAAAAAAAAACCCATCAAACCAAGATCAGCACAAAAACCCACTGAATTGCGCTATATTCCAGTCAGGGACCAAAAGGGCACGTACCCTCTTCTCGATTGCAACTGGGTTTTGTGACCCATCTGAGAGTTGCTGAGACTGATGAAGGTTCGACCCCTCTCTCCGCTTCTTCAACAGATTGTCCTCCCTCTTGTTCTTCCTGATTTCCACCAGATTGTCCTCCCTCCTCCGCCGCGCCTCGTCCGCGTCCACCCCGGTCTTGTACGACTTCTTGCGGACCTCCGTGCGCGAATTGGGTCGCAGAGACATTGCCGGTTTCTTACTTTTCTCTCCCTAGACTGTTGCTCTCTTTCTAGGATTTCGAAGAAACCTCTGCGATATGGGTTTATATATAACGGAGGAAATGGTGGGTAGAGGGGTACGGAGGTGTGTGTGTATATGTATATGTAGAGGGAGGAGAATATTAAAAGGAAAGGGATGGGTGTTGGAGGTTGAGGTTTGGTTACGTTTGGATCAAGTCACGTCAAGGGCATATATACTTTGAAGTCACCTAGTTTGGCTTCCAACTTTGTTAGTGATGTGATCAACCAATTTACATGTACATAAATACTCCCTCCGTCCCATAATATTTTTTCGGTCCGCAAAACGGAGACGTAAAAATAATAAAGTACAATTTTTGTAAGAAAAATTGGAAAAAATTCAACAATTTATTAGATCTTGACGAGTTCTTTTAACTTATGAAAAAATTTGAATTTTTTCTTGAAAGAGATACATTATTTTATAGTCCTCATTTTGCGGACCGAACAAATATAATGGGACGAAGAGAGTAATAATCAAGTTTTAAATTGATAATCGGATAAGCGTTTAATGGTCAATATAGTCTTCAGATATTGAAACTAGTAATTAGCTTAGCATTCAATTTTTCAATAGTACTACTTTTGTTAACGTTGAAAGTTGAACTCGTCAAATAATTTTACTTCAATTTGGGTCGAAAACTCTTGTACTCAATATTATATATACACATACTGAGGAAAGTACATGTACTAAAAAAAGTACTCCGGCCTCGTTGAGCAAGTTTGTTAGGGTTTGTTTTTGTTTGTATTGCTCAATTCTTTGAAACAATAATCAATAAACTTGATGAAAGATATGCAAATTTTATTTGGCAATCTGTTTTCTAATTTGAATATTGTGTAGATGTTTTTTTTATCGACAAACAATTAAAAAGCTTACATAAATAAAGAAATAGATAAATAAATACAAAAGTCCTTTATAAACGAGGGTTTTTCTCTATAAAAGAATAGATTTTCCTTTTGCCCCTCGCTGTATTTCCTTATATTCCAAACTATGCCCATTTCGCCCTCTTAAATCTCCTGATCATACAAATCCACCCAGCCAATTTTACCACATCTCTCTTCTCCCATTGTATCAACCTCATTGACCATGTACGGTCTCGGTCTCTCTTCATCCTCTCTTTATTTCTTTCTTATATATTTACCGTCATCTATCTTCACCCTTGTTCAAATTTCAACTATTTTTCTTTAACCTAACCACCAATATTTGTTGGGTTTAAATTTGATACTACTACTAAACATATGCAACTTGTTGAGTGGGGAGATAAAGCTCGACGATTTCATTCTCCTTAATAATTTTCAAAACACGTGATTTTTTTCTCTCTTGTTTTTCCCCCTACAAGAAATCATAAAAAAACATCAAAAATAGCATGACTCAACCCAAATAAGCTTTCAATTACTTAACGATATGCTTGTGCTTTCACCATTGATGAATAAAAATTGTATCTTTCTGAAGCTTCAAGAATTACTGAAAAGCTGTAGTAGTTTGGGAATGGGTGGTTACATGAGACCAAGTAATTACATTTTTATCCTTACAATTGTTGGCTGCCCATGTAAAACAGTGTGTAAATTTTTGTCCTTATTTGGTCCAATTAGAAAAAGGAAAAATACGAGTCCCAACCCGACTGTATTTTTTTCCAAAGGAGGGGCTCATAAGCTCTGACTTCTCGAGTCTCTGATTAGATGTGTCAAAGGCAGAGACTCAAACGGTGTCGTATTTCCCCTTCTTGAAGACCTGTGAAACGCATGGTTTCTTTAGCAACTGCCCTGGGTTTATGCTCCAAATTCCCTTTCCCAAACCCTCAAAGCAAAGAGAAAATGGCGTTGAGGCAACTGATATCCTTCAACAGAACAGCATTCTCATCAACTCCTTCGCACCTGGTTCCTGGGTTTGCAAACTTTTCTTCCAAATCGACTCCTTACATAGGTAATTAATCGCGTTTTCATATATTTAAATGGGTGTATGCGTGCATGTATATGTTTATGTACGTGGGTTTTCGGTGATTGGGATTGTTGGGTTGTTTCGGTGCTGCTGCAGTGAAGGTGGGAATACCGGAGTTTCTCAACGGCGTGGGAAAAGGGGTAGAAACCCATGTGGAAAAGCTTGAATCAGAAATCGGTGACATCCAGAAGCTGCTTGTTACCCGTACTTTGAAGCTCAAGAAACTCGGCATCCCCTGCAAACACGTACTGATTTTTTCCCTCTCCTTTTGGTTCATCTTTCCTTTGGATGGTGAGAAAGGGGAGTCCTTGTTTTTGGGTGAGATTTGGTGAGAAAGGGGAAGAGCCAATCAAAAATTTTACTTTTTTGTAGTTTTCTTTCCATTTCTCACCAAAATGCTCAATCCAAATGAGTGATTTGATAAGAAACCAAAACCATTTCCTTACTTTGAAACCCCTCCCTCCAAAGGGGCTTACGCCTCTTCTTTTTAGTTTCTTTGATCTTTTACACATATTCGGTTAAGGGAAAAAAAATTGCTTTCACTTACACTTTTGGCTTTTCAGAAACATTACTGTATTCGCCTTGAGTCTCTAGAACCAACCCAATATTTTTTTCTCTCATATTATTATTGTCATTTCTCTATGTATTTCTCTCCACTTATTACCCAAAAAAACACACTGAAAACGCAAACCAAACAAAGTCATGATTTGTGGAAATTATAAAGTTTCACCAAGATATTCTTTTTGTGTGTGTGGTGTTATGGTGCCATTTTTGTTTTGAATGTTTGATTGTCCTGAGGTAGGGCGGTAAACGAGCTGAATCAATCAGTAATGGGTTCAAAAACTTAAGGAGCTTCCTAAATATGTTCCGAGCTTGTTTTGTTTACCTATGATCGAGTCTATTACGAGCTGAGCTTGAGTACCTTGGTTTCGACAAATTGTATTAGCTTATGAAGCCAAGTAGTGGATTGTTCGAGCTTGGTTAAAAACTTAACGAGATTGAAGAATGTGGTGAAACTTGAGTTCTTTGTGTGTCAGATTACCATTTGGAGGTTACTTTTAGGAGGAGCTCATATTGTTGGAAGGAGTCAATGCTCCTGCATTGAGTAGCTTCATTCTTTAGATATTTGCTGTGAAGTGATTTTTGATTTTTTGTACAGATTAAACAGGCATTGGGTATTGGAAGCGAGATATACTTAGTTTTAGGTTTGGGATGGATGAGTTTTTAGGAACTGTATGGGGTTCACAAAGTTTATGCACTTCGTAATTCCTTGGTTGTAGTAAGTTCTCTAATTATCTGTGGATTTTGGTGGGCTTTTTGTCAAGATTTGGTCATCATACTAAGACTCTGCCATGTTTGTATTAATTTGCTCTCCTTAACTGTTGTGCTGATGCTTTTCCCCAATGTCTTATCGTGTCATCATTCTTCTGCATGCTGTAAAATGCAGTGCTTTGTGTGATAGTACTTTATTTCAGCAGGATAATTTGATTTTGAGTTCTAAATCAAGGAATTAAGAAACATTTCCTTCCTACACATTGGTTTGAAGTTGAAGTCTCAATATCGAACCGTTGAAGTACATTTATTATTCTATGCAATAGTCTTTTAATGTTGCTCTGTTGTTGGACTTCAAATGACCATTCTTAGTTGGGACTTGGGAGCGAAGTAAAGCTGTAGTTAATAGATTTTTTGTTCATTAGTGACTGGTTGCAAGTCAGATCCTATACAATTAGGTGAATATATGGGTGTACGATAATCTTATGTAAAATGAACATTCTAAAACTGGAAGAAATTGTTGGAGGAAAATAGGAGGAAAACTCATGTGTATTGGACAAGGGAAGGATTGGTCAAGGGAAAAGATTGCAGACTTGTACATGTTTATATAGTGTTTTTTTGACTTTCCCAAAACAGTCAGAGGATAATAGGAAGAAAAACTTGTGTCAAGTGGCTAAGGGAGAAATTGCAGGCATTTCCTTCTATTTTGTAGGTGAGGTCATTGAAGATATGGGTGGTGATCTATTACAACTATAAAATTTGAGCTTGAGTAGGTGGAACGGATTACCATCAGACGCTGTCATGTATATCCCCCTTTTCTTGGGAGAGGATGTTGGGGAATTGACTAATTGAGTTCATATTTTTCCAAGTTGTCGTGTGTTGTGAGCAGGCACTTCGTTCATATACTGCCGAAGTTAGGTCTGTCTCCGGTCCTCCCCCACTCATACCCCCATCGATTGTGGATTATGTGGGTACTGTTATTGTTGTTTATAATAAGAACCAAATCCTGATGTTGAGGCATAGCTGCTCGGTAGGGGTTTAAGGTTATGGGTGCAGGTCTATCATCTATGATATGGAAAAGGATGCAGAGAGTTTAGTGACTGGGAAAGAAGCTCCTATTCATTCTGATGTTGCGGTGTTTTAACTTATTGTAATTGGGAAGCCTTCCCTCCTTCAGTCCTTTGCAAAAGGATGGGTGCCTGAACTGATATTTCTGTTTCTTCCTACTATCAATGACATTATTCCATCACTTCCACTGAAAAACAATGGGTCCTTAGCTTGATGTTGGCTCACATTTAAGGGAGTCTTTGCTAATTGTCGATTTCATTTCACTTTCAAACCGTTTTCAATAATTCTGATGATCTCACTAGAATCGTATTTAGTAGTTTGTAGGCTTTCTTTCTCTTAACCACCAATCTAAACATCTGATATTGTTTTGCAGAGGAAGCTGATATTGAAGTTTGCTCATAAGTACAGGGTGGGACTTTGGAGGCCTCAAGCTCAGCCTGTGAAATCATGAAGGCCCAGAGTGGCTGGCTATTCCTTTGAGGCTAACATCAAGATCCACAGGATTGTTGCTAAATGTCTGTGGGCATCTTTTCATAAATTACCCTTTGAGCTTTGAAGAGTCTGAGAAACTGAGACTTATGTATCTGTATCGACTCTTGTTTTTGCCGCATATGGCAACAAGTTAAAATTGCAGTTGTGTGATGGTATTGTTACGCATTTTTGGACCAATAATTACTTTCATTTTGATACACAACATTTTAGACCTTTTGCGATCGAGTCATTGCAGATTAAGGGGTGTTTCCACTCATCTACAAGTTGTTACGCCCTACTTTTCTTTTTCCTAATAATTATCATGTCCATATATATCGTTGATTTACATGAACTATACCTTCTATTATTAATCTATACCCTGATGAAAGAAAGTATTCATTTATTTACTTGTGAAACATGTGCTGATTGAAGAGCTTGCTTTTCGGTGCACACCAATTCATCTACCTGAATTTGTCTTTCTATTCAAGAAACATATTGCTCTCATCTATCAGTCGTGCATGGAAAATAATTAACCCTTTAGAATGCAGATGTTTAACTTTTCTCGTATTTGATGTGAGTCCTTGACCTCCTGTATGTATTTTACAGTTTCATCCATCAAAATTGGTTGTCAGGAGACTCAGGACTAAAATGAGATTGAAGGTAGAAACTCATAGTCCAGTTTGAAGAGAAAATTCTCAGGGCGTAAAATGTAACTTGTTCCCTAAATATTAGAGCAAGCATATTAATAAAAACATGGGACTGTTTGTCTTTTTTATTGCCAAAAGTTCCTCTGTTATTTGTAGAAGCTATGTCTATCTAACCTCCAGAAACCACTTCACGTGTTGCCGGCAAGAAACCTTGCGTGGCTCTTGGTAAATTATACTAAAAACTCAGTCGTAGTAGATATCTATGGCTCTTTTAAACCATTTCCTACTCAACTACCCACAACTGTCATCAGCTTGGGTAAGAGACGCAGTGCTATAGTCGAATATTGTTCCCGGCACTGTCGACTATGGCATTCCTTGTCCAATGCACAAAGACAAGTCAGTATGTCACTTTGGTGAAATGTTCACAGTAGTTCTAATGTTCTACGGCCTTTTTCCGCAGTTTGCATGTATGATATAACCTCTGAAGTCTGAATTACTTTTTTTTTGGGCAGCCATTTTAGTTTATTCGGTTCTACTACCCTAATAGATATGATAGTTTTTGTCGGGAAATTGCTGCTGCTTCTTTTTTTAAAATAGCTCTTAAGGAACTAATTTTTTTTTAATAGATCTTAAGGAACTAAGTAAGAAAAGTGGAGTTAGGCTATTCAATAGTAACTTCAAATATGGAGCAAAAGTGGTCGATATGAAAGGCTTTTTCCTGTATTTTTTTTCCCAAATACTAGTACATAACAATTAACAGTTTCTTTCGTTGTATTCTAGAGGCTGCAATTTCTCTAGATGGAGTACCTCAACATAGGAAGCGGGTCAGATAGTCCAATAGTCCAACAATCCAAGACTACTTGCGTAGCCTGAACATATATACCTCGTACTAGATACTAAGTATAGGAGAAATGATATCTTGATTTAAATCCTTCTTTTATGTAATGAGATGATCATCATGCTAGCATTACGTTTATTTTTCAGTTTATGTTCAATTTCCTTTACTTGAAACTTGGAAGGGCCCAATCCTTCATACAAAAACTAAAGCAAATGAAAAAGGCTCGATACTGGATTTGAGCTCACCAACAAAATCCACAAATAGTGCATGATTTACAATGGAAACTCTACTCAACGTGTGGCAAACATACGAGGGTGGATACACCGCCATTGCCGAACCAAGGACGTCCGGTCCTCAAGATGCGCACCAGCCCGCCATCCCCATGTTCTACCCCCAATAGTCTTCTCCGTTCTCGGTTGTGTCCCAACCGAGGAAAACAAGTGCATGATCTGTAGAGTCTTGAATTTTCTCGCTTGCGTAAATTTCTTTCTTCAACCCGTTGTAGTCTTCAGTGCAAGCAAAATCCACCACAACCGGACTCTTCATAATCAATTGTTGCATATGTAAATCTTGTTTCAACGTAATGCTAAGAAGAAAAACAAAACAAATTAAATAAGTCCACTTATGTAGTCGTAAGTATTGGCAGTCGTAAGCATTGGCGGGCTAGTGCTGCCTGAATATATGAACTTCACTGGGGGTCTTTCATACCCTGATGGCTATTCGAGAAGTTGCACTGCAACATTTGAATATGAAAAGAGAATTCCAAGGATGACTTACTGTTAACTATCAACACAAGCAGTTGATATTGTGGCATGTATACAAAACATGAATTCATGAATTCCGGCCAAGTCACAGTGTGAGACTGTTGATCCTATTGGATCTTCTTTTGGCAAATTACTGAAGATGGAACAAAAAGGGCTCTAGTGGCTAGAAACGGATCGCTGGAGGAGGATACGAAAAATTACTTTAGTTTTCATGCGAAGCGTGATATGGATGAGATTATTAGGCACTGTTATGGTTGAAATAAGTACAGATAAAAATGAAATACTAATTGGTAACCTTTTATTTTGTAGCTTGCTTTGTGCCTTCCTCTAAATAGGAGACTCAGAGGAGTATGTTGCCGGGTATATTTTCTAGGGAGTATGTTGTCCTTGATAAGTGAATGAGCATGAGCATGCTTCCGACGCAAGGTGGTAGGTTTTCTGGGGAGCTTGCCAAAAAATTGGAAGATCGGCCAGAAAAGAAGCGGAATTGGAAGACATATTTGATTAGCCGGGGAAGAAGCAAAAGACCAAAGGTTGTTCCCCGCATTTGCACATTGTAATCTTTGAAACCATAACGAAAATAAACAAAAAAAAAAATCTAGTTTTTAAATCGGTATACGTATGGAGGGGGCACATTGTAATCTTTGAAACCATAACGAAAATAAACAAAAATAAATCTAGTTTTTAAATCGGTATACGTATGGAGGGGGAATACTAAGGACGAATGGGGAAGGAGAGTATTTGTGTTATACTTGAACTCAAGCTTTCTTTTGGCTTGGTACAAAATGGCTAGAACGCATCTCTATTTGTACTACTCCATGGAAGTCTAGTACAAAAGATATTTTCATATGATATAAACTTTGAGATAATTCTAGAATTATTGAAGAAGATATAAATATCTAGTTTTTAGAAATTCTAAAATATCTAGCTGTAAAAGCTCTAGAATATTCTTGTGAAATATCTATCTAGAGTTTTTTTTTTGTGAGAATTAGTCACATGTGCACTCAAAGTTTATGTTGTATGTATATATCTTTGTACAGTAGTATAAATAATGATGGGTTTTTAGCTATTTTGTACCAAACCAAAAAAAGTTTGAATTCAAGTGTAACATAAATAGTCTCTCCTTCCCCAATATTCTCCCTCTCCCTTGTTCAATTAAACAATAGAAACTTCTATTTTTTCAATTCAATTAAACAATAGAAACTTCTATTTTTTCAACAAACGTATCTTTAAGATACATGATACGTATTCCGATACAATTGAAAAATGATACACGGTATGTATCCCGTTTTGAAAACACTATTCATATCTATGAAAGTTAGATTATTTGGTTTATTTTTGTTGATGGGTTTCTCGGATTACAAAGTGCGAAGGATGGGATTTGGAGAATTGTGAATACGTGAATATCACTGCGTTTTGATTTTGTTACAAAAATCCAATTGAAAAACTATTCATCGCCCTTCTAATTTTGAAGTTTGGATTTTTGTTGTAGAATTTTCTTTTCACATGATTCCGACCAATATGCATTGAGGAGAAAAATTGCAACATTCTTTGGAATGGGACAATGATGAAGGGAGACTCGCTTTAACAGCAATCTCGAAGCGCGGCCCCTTATTTGCATCAACAAAATGAGCTCACCTAGGCATTCTTTTTCTGAAATTCATTTTCTGAAATATTATGTTGAAGGGATGTCTACCCCAATAGGTTGCATACAGCCCTCGATAGCAATCGAACCAGGGAAAACATTGAAGATCCTTTGCTTTCGATTATCTAATTTGTCTATAAAGAGCGAGTCTAATTGTATTAGTATCTATACTACTTCCTCCGTCTCTTACTTAAAGTCTAATATTCCATTTTGGGCTGTCTCTTAATAAATGTCAATCTTGTAAAGTTAGTGGATAAAAATTAATGCATTGTTTATTTGTCCCTAAAAGTATATTTCATTTTGAAAAGTTAGTGAGTAGAAGCGTAATGATAATGGGTAAATAGGAAAAGTGGAAGAAAAAGTTGATGTGAAAGGTATAATGATGATGTCTTTTTAATAAATTGGAGTTACAAAGCAAGACACTTAAAAAGAGACAAATGGAGTAATACAAATTGACAGGGCCCTGTCGGTAAAAATTGGCCCTGTAACCATTGAGTTTACTGCTATAATTTGGGTGGTTTAGGGTTTATGTTAAAAACCAGAATGGCGACATCTCGGCTTCTATCTCGTTCTCTACTCAACACCGGAGGAAGAATGACCCTTTTTTCTTCAACCTTTAGTCGTTTCAAACGTTTGTTTGGCAAAAGCTCTTAGGTTGTACGAATGCAGAAAGTCTAAACATGTTCGCATAAAAGAAAGTTGTACTAAAAAGTAACTTATAGGACAAAGAAGCCACAAAACAAGCCTCTTATAGCATAGGACCCCAACCTGAGTTCGAGAACAATAAGCAGAGCTGATCTGAGCATTGAAAATAATCAGCTGATCAATAGTGACAATACAAACAAAGGCATTGCCCAGGCCATGTTAATCCAATTGCAACGGAAAGATATACAGTAGAAAAGATTCTTTTTTTTTTTTGGTCAAACGGAATTTCACAGTAGAAAAGATTCGGTGAGGGAAGATACATGAATTCTCTCAACTCCTCATATCCGTGCCAATAGCAAAAAACTGAACATGTTTCCAATTCCGAAGGCTGTTTTCAACAAAAATATATGGAATGTATCCTATGCTTGGGTAAAGCTTCAAAATGCAAACAAGCCAGCAATGACGCCTTGAGGTACAACTAGTCAACTACTGAGCACTTCCCGATGGTCTGGATCAAGATATTTCTTCTAGGTAACTGCAAATAAAAATCAAGAAATATTTTACGAAAATGTAGTTGATCAAACAACGAGTAATTGTATTTGTACAAGTCCAACCCCCATTTTCAAGTGAAGGGGAAGAGAACATGCCATGGCATACCTGGACAACCAGAACCCTGCCCACTGGTTTCACTTGGAGAAAGGTTCTTGAGTTACACAACTTGAATCATGCCCTTTCCTATAGATGCAGCTGAAAGATTTAGAGAATTTGTCAAATTCATTTTCATCCGATCAATGGTTTTACATGTACCATTTACAAGAGAAATACATAAGAATGGAAAGCTAAGCTATAAAACAAAATCAAAGATTCAAAATGGGAATAAAGCCGAACTAAGGGGTTGTTTATCAGAAGCAAATGCATCATAAATTTCTATACAAAATTCCTGCAATAAAACAAGATAAAGACATGGTTACCTTCACAACCTCTGCCTTGTCCCATTCCCAACCAACCCAAACACAAGCATTTCGCCCTTGGGATACTGTTGTCTAGTCTGGGTCAATTTCTCGTTCTGTGCAAGCATTTAGCCATGTTCCATGATTCTCATTACATGCAAAGTTCATGAAAATAAACCCAATGGCAAATGAAATTTATCCATTGGGCACTAGGGTTCCCATCACAGCCCCACTGGTGGCTTACTATATGAAGTTTCTTACTGAGTTACCAAGGCCCGAAGAAAAACAAAAAACTAAACATCCCATTGTGCCAGGCAATAAGGGAGTAGGGGAAACTGTTGAACTCAGTCCACGCACAAGGCTCTGATTCCGCGACTAAAACTTGCGCTATAGCATTGCTGGAGAGCACTTGCCATGTTTCCTGGTTACAACACCAAGGCAACACAAGTATAGGGTGTACAACAAAGCAGGTTTCATCTGTTCTGGGAAATGAGAAGAAATGCATATTGGAAATTTCAAAATCTTTCTAAGAAATTCCAATACAGTTGTCTAAACTTGGGTGTCTTGAAAGAACTACTCTTTAGCCAAATTACAAAAGGTGCACACAAGGTATATGATCGAGTAGTTAAAGAGAGATTAGGGACTATGCACAACACCAGTATGAGCATGCATTTCAGAAAATAAGGAAAGGAGGGTGGTAAATAGTTCAAGAGCTTGATTTTGGATAAAGATGAATTCTATTTGATAAAAACAACAGCCATAGTTGTCGTGCTTTAAAGAGTAAGTAAGTTTGATAAGCCAAAGAGTTATTGACAGTAACTAATCCAAATTCATGATTATTGTGCAATAGGAAGAAGGCTTAGAACAAGGTATTACAGAAAGTTATTGAGTGAAATTTGCTGCTGGAACACATCTCTTGTCATCATACGCGAAAACCCAGAAGACCTGAAATGTTGACAATTGAAGAACACATGTTACTTTGTAATTATGACAACTAATAATACATAGAAAGCAAACGAAAGACAGATAGTTGCAGAAAATGTAAAAGTAGATTGTTTTCTCTGAAATCCAGTCCACCTAAATGCAGTCATTTAGGTCCTTCCCTGATGGCGCTTTATCTCAAGTTTAGAAGATTATAACATTGACGTGAAAACATGTGGACCATGTATCTTTCCTAATATTCATCAAAAGAATGACATGAAAAGAAAGTTGATGCACGTCACTAATTCATGTAGAAGAATACGTACAAAACAAGTGGTAGTTTCTGCTCTAAACCAAAAAATTTATTGTAGAAAGAATGCCAAGCGAGATGAAGAAAAACTATTTCTTACTGTCACACATGTACCTAGGTAAGGGTATGACGAATGGGTACGCATCTAGGTGTCGGGCTTATGAAATTCTTCTGTAAAGGACATTGGGCCCGGCAGTATATTAAGTAACAGGAGTAGATTGTGTTCACAAGGTCCCATAGACAATTTCATGCCTTTATGCTTAAAGCCAGATTCCAAAAAAAAAATGTCGAGGATTCCCTGTAACATAGTAACGAAAAAGAAAAAGAGAAGCAAAGAGGAACCACGGGGAGTGCGAAAATATGTAGCCATAACACAGTCCAAATCTGAGTCTAACATCCATGTATTGACCTGTTTTTGTACAAAATTGCGATCACGTCCCCATGGGTCCAATTGCAGATTTGCAGTTTAAGCACATAAAAAACACCCCCAGCAAGAAAACATGGATCACTTGCTACAAGTGCTGACTAATGGACAACTTTCATTGCCTGGAGTAAACAGAAGAAAGAAGTTCAAATTCCAGAAGACTCGATACCTTGAAATATAATCACGAAGCAGAAGATAGCTGTGACAACCATTGCACATAGATTGCTGTTAAGTGGTGATGCCTTGTCTGCTTTTGCTTTCCTCACTGACTTCAATCTTTCAACTCTTTTCCGTTTTAATGCAGCGAGCTCAGAGAATTCTCTCACCCACTTAATATCAGCAGAATCCAGCAATGGACCTCTGGGAGGACGGGGCGGTTTAGAAGAACCTTTAGAGCTTGTTTTCTTTCTCTTGTCGGTTGCCATTTTTTTACCCAAAAGATTTACCATTTCCACATTGTCAACCAAAACATCATCAGAACTCAGCACCTTGTTGTGTGAACCTGAACTCTCTCCACACCTCATAGATCTTTCTAATCCCACCACCCCACTCCAGGACTTACCCAATAATTTGTCCACATGTCTTCCATTCGAACCAGGGTATCTTATTCCATCTTCGTCACTCGTAGTCCCCCCACTTTCCAAATCAATGTCTACATCAATACCTCTTGGATCCATGTCATCCATCCCATCCCAATCTCTTTTCTCCCACCCCAGCCCTCTCAATATATTGAAAATAAAAATTTCTACATATCTTAACCAAAACCCATAAATCTTTTCAGCTGGCCTATCGTGTTAAGAAAACGAAAAGCTCATTTTCCAAACAATTGGCCATCATGAAACCATCAACCTCGTGAAATGAACCGCCTTTGGGCCACTTAACTCGTAGCTGAAACAAGGAGGAATTCCTTAGTATATTTAAACTTCTCCTAAACAATAGAAATACACAACTTTCTCATTACAACTTTAAGAGAGCTACGTTTCAAGTTCTAGTTTTTTCAAAATTCACCAAGTACATACAGCAATATCTTCAAGTACTGACCAATGCCCTGCATTTAGCCATGAAATATGACAAACAATGTCAATGAAAATGGTCAACGTAAAAGACCAACCCTCTTCTCATAAGGACCACAGAACACTGTCCATTCAATAACCCACAACGTTTGTTCTTTTCCCTTAAAGAAAAATATAGGAAAATAAAATCGCAAGATCTCCTGTTGGCTGTTTTTCTTTTGCTCCATTTGGTTGTTAAGACAACTTGAACCCAAACAAAAGGGAAGTAAAAAACTTGATGTGGGGTGTATTTACTTGGTCAGACTCAAATGTAGTTCACATTTCCATATTTACCGAAACACAAATCACATCTCCATAAGCAAGAATACATTTTCAAACCTTCAAATTTTCTTTCATTTCCCAAGTTCTCGAGCAAGCCAAACAGAGGCACGAAAGGAATAAAAAAAACACAAAAAGGAATAAAGAACATCAGACCCACAAAAGGAAAAAGCAGTTAAAAAATGGGTGTGAAATCCAAACCCAAATAAATAAAAATAAAAATTATTGATGATTGGGGTTTAAAACCCTTGTTTTCATCAAAACAAAAAATATTTGATACATTTAGAGGGATTGAAACCCTTTACCTATCACTTGGTATGCTTACTCTTGCTGATCTTCGAAGTTTGCTGAAGATTGCAGGTGGTAGTGAGCGAGTAGGTCGCTTAGTGGTTGTAGATTGTAGTGGTCTTATGTTTCACAGATTCAAAAAGTCTGATTGCCCCAATTTTGTGGGTCAAGCCAGTGTGGTTATTACAACAATTGGCTAACAATATTAGAAGATTTATCGACAAGACCTTTTCTCAAATTCTGTTGGGTTGACTGACCCCTCTAGATGGCAATGTCATGCTGCCCCCCAATCCTTTCTATGATAGTGGGTCTTTCAGCATTGTGCTTCAAATCAGCAGTGTAATACGCACTATGGCATCTAACCAGAAAGTTAAGCAAGGTAGTGGTGGCAGCACGTAGCAGGAAGACCCTAAAGCAATCCACATTGGGCTACACAACACCATGTTTAGGCGGGCATGAGAAAAGCAAGCAGTGCAAGTCTAACACGAACTACGACATTATGCCCACCATGCTAAACAGAACTACCCAAGGATCTTCTGTCCATTATGTTTTATATCTACCGAATAAGAGACTTCTCTCAAAAGCAGATGAGTGTAACACCACAAAGAGAGTGAAAAGAAGGCAAGATAGTCAGATAAGAATTCCATATGAATTGACAAAGGGAACGCAAGATAAATCAATAGTACGAATCCCATATTACACACACACACACACATTTCCAAATTAAGAATTCCTTAAATAATGAAAAAGGACAAGGCAAGGCAGCCAAGTTAGATTGCTACCTGGTGTCATGTACGTGATGATTCCATCCAAGGTCCTTCAATGGGACCAAGCATCGTGAGAAAGGAAACACATTGAGCACAGCCGTATCATACTGAAAGCAACTAGGCATATAGTAGATCATTTCCAACTTACCACTGTCAAGATGATACCAGAGAAATATACCAAGAGCCCAAAGGATAACAGCATCAGAAGTCGAATCAAAAGCGACAGGTTGGAGATGCGGGAGGCTATCAAATAATCTTTTAAGTTTTAACCTTCCCCAGTTTCCATGTATCTCACGAAAGGTCTCTTTTCTGTCTCTAGGTAAACCTTCAATGCCTAGCTCATAATTAATCAGGTCCTGGGTTCTAATAGAATGCATCAAAACCCAGTCAGAAGCATCACAAAGAATCCAGATGAGCACTTTGGTTGCGTCAGGCCTTGCATAATAAAGGCGCCGTCCCAAGGAAGAACCAATGCAACCTATGTTATCAAAGGTATGGGGCGGAGTCAATGAACCAACATCTGGGAGCTTGATGGCAGTGACATTCAATTTTATGTCAAGGTCATAGCGTAGAAGGTGGAGCGACATTGATAGCCTGTATAAGGCCTGGTTCAGGTACACACAACGGCGGGCCAAACGAGCTGTGTCAATAGGAGGAGGCCCAACATCCACAGTGTATTCAACCCACTCACGGGTCTCGGAAGAGAATATGCTGAGAGGCCTTACACCTGGGTTTAGGGTAGAGCGAGGCCGACCAAAGCGAACAACTTTGAAGTGAAGAGATTGCTTGGGGTCAAAAGCTAAAGCAGAAAAGATGGCAGTGGTACGATTTTGATTTTTCTCTTGTTTCTTGGCATGCTGAAAGCCGAATGAAGCACAAGCAGCAGCAACAGGAGGGGGAGGAGGAGGAAAATACACGAATTGATCAGTGGTGAAGTTCCAGATGCAGTAAAGATTGTTAGATGGATGGAAAAAAAGACTAAGACCGTTGCAAATGTCAAGCAGCTCACGTGAGTCAGGCCTTAAAGCATCAACGGGAGGTGTATGCCGATAATCCCAGTCCCAGATATCATCATTTCTTCTGGTGAATTCCTGGTCCAGAGGGGTATCGTTTGGCATCGGGTAATATTCACCGCGAATAAGCCCCTCAGAGATCCTTACAACTCTGCTGATGCCAGATAGGGGCAGCGGAGAGATTCTAGGAACACAGACCTCGGATATCAGACAGTACCAGTGCTTGGAAACACACTTAAATTGGATGAGAGCCTTTTGAGGCAATCGACAAAGGATCTCGACAATCAACTCCTCAAATAACAGCCCCATAACCCTATAACCATCCACATAACTGTAGCTATTGCATTTGTCGAGAGGGAGACGCCCAACCGCTTGGTGCTCATCCCCATTCCTCCTCCACTTCATTGAACCCTTCATTTATTCTTCTATTCTTCCTTTAATCTATTTATTCAAACACGAACTCCACCATTTTTTTTTTTTCCTTTGAACGACAATACGAACTCTAGGTCAATAAATAAAGACAACAGCAGCAGCAGCAGAAGAAGAAGAATAACTTTATAAAATACAAAATAAATCAATCAACTTTTGCTACCAGAAAACATCAACTATTGCCTGGACAGCGTACCGTCTTCCTCCGTTCATGCCACAGTTTCTCCACGATTAAGGTCAACAAGTTTGGATATAAATTAACCAGCTTTTTCTGCATCTTTTCTCCTAATAACTTAACCACCTCTTTTCCAATTCAAAAAGCTTATTTGAGGTCCATCAAATAATCAACAAAAAATATAGATTCCATACCAGACCTAACGCTAAACCAGAGGGGAGCAATCGGAGATCCAAATCTTTCGCTAATCACCGGGTTGCCTGTCCGATTGGACAGAACTGCTAGGAGCTACAGGGGCGATGGGTCTAGGACGATGTCAGAGAATAGTCCGCTTCGAACTCAAAGAAAAATTAAAGGGAATTACACGGCCGTTAGCGCGGAGGATAGGAAGCGGTTTCTGGATCCATAAGCATGATGCGGTTGTGGTGGAGCACTTCCGTGGGGAAATTGGAGTGAGGAGACAACTGCTTGCTTAGGTTAAGGTTTGGATGCATAAAAAACAAACACACCCTCGGTTAGATTTAAATAAATAAAAAAAAAAAACCTAGTTCTCTCAATTTCTGAATTCTTCTCCAATAAGTGGTCTGTTTGGACCAATGCTCTTGGTGCTTCCTTGTGGAAGGCCAGCCTAGTAGACCTGGGTAACATGTCGGGTCGGGTCGGGTTCATATCACAAACCATCCAATCTGAACTTGACTCATTTAGAATTCGTATTCTTAAGTCGTGTTATTTTCGTGTTTCGTGTAAAAAATGGTCAACCGTAACCCGCTAACTTCGTGTTCGGTTCGTGTCGTGTCGTGTTATTTTGTTTCGTGTCCGTTACCTAAGTCTACTATATACTTTATACTAATTTTTCAAATCCATAGCACAAGTCAATTTGTAGAATAATGGTTTATTTGTGTAGGAAAATACTAAAAAAGGAGCCAGGGACCGGGTTCGATTGCTGGCCCAGCCTAGACCCTTTTTTATTTTTTTCCCCTTATTTCTACACACACACATATAATAATCTATTATATATATGTTCATGTTTAGGTCATGTCGTGTTAATGAGTGACATGGATAAGTAATCGTGTCTCACGTGTTCAATCCGAACCCGACCCATTTAAAATTCGTATTTTAGAGTCGTGTCATTTTTGTGTTTCATGTCAGAAATTGTCAACCCTAACCCGTTAACTTCGTGTTCGATTCGTACCATGTTATCGTGTTTCGTGTCTGTTGCCCAACTCTAAGGCCCGGTATTGAATCCCTCAAGGGGCGTTTGAATCCTTTGGATCAATGCTCTTGGTTTGGTTGGATTTGGTAACTACTTAACTCCTTCTTAGTACTGCTGATGTCAAAGACCGGAGATAATGGGCCAGGATTCTGAATTTGTGGCGGCCCTTTTTGGCCTGGATTTTCCAATTGGATCCCTCGGTGGCAGAGGCTCCTGTGTAAGTTCAGGGGCATTTGCGTCTTTTCTCCTGTTTTGTGGTGGGCCTGTTTTGCTAATTTTCAAATTACTAATATGGTTTTTCGGACTATCCCGCTATTTCGTTTGTGTCCCCAAAAAAGCTATGCTACTTTGTCTTTATACGTCTAGTATTCCAACATTTGTTCAAGGGCATTTCCGTCTTCTCACCTTTTCGCCTATGACAGATCACATGTTTTCTGCAATTCGTTAACATTACCATCTTTCCTATTTGTTGAAATGGTGTGGATCCCACCACCAAGTGATATCATGCTTACCATGCAATACACTTTTTAGTAAGCATAACATCAGTTTGTGGTGGAATCCATACCATTTTTACCAATTAGAATGACTGCAGGGGCGGATCCGGTGAATCCCGAAAACTTCATGAAGCCTATTCTACAGTTTCTACTGTTCTAACGGTAAAGTATGGAGCCTCCACATGCAAAGTTCGAAACCCAGCATTTTGTTTTTGGGTTTTCAGAAGTTGAAAAACACACTTCTACCCCCAAAATTTTTGAGCCTGTTGCGACTCGAACTCAAAATTAAAGGGAAAAGGACGGCTCAGGACGTGTTTTGATAATTAATACCCGTCAAGGACAAGCTAAGAACATTTGTTAATGCTAAAAATGTCTTTAGCGGGTATTAATTATCAAAACACGTGTCTTGGCCATCATTTTCCCAAAATTAAACTAACATATGTAGCATTGGTACCACAAACTCATTAAAATTAATGTTATTTGCTACACAAATCAATTAGGATAACTATAAGTTCTACGTAAAAATAAACAAAAATGCTTATTTACTTTAATATTTTACAGTTTGTTTATTTTTTTTATGTTAGTTCAAAATTAATTAACACTAACGAAAAAAATATGTGATATATTATATACTCATTTTCAAATTGAATAATAAAAATTGATGTGAATTTGCTTACAACTTTCAAATGTATAGAGCTGGTTCTAAAAAAGTGACTCATCTTAATTTGACTCTGACATAATCAGTTTCTGTTATCCAAAAGTTTCAATCGGGAATCCAGAATACAAATTCTATTGCATTTACACAAGAATTGAAATACAATATAATGAAACTACAAAACCGAAATGAGAACCGAAATACTGAATATGGATTTGTGAACCGAAACCCGTGTTGCACACGGTGTCCTTAAAACAAATTCACTGCCTACCGGAGGGTGTTGAGGTTACTCGGCGTCTGTCTCCCAGGATTGATCCGGCTCGGACTACGAACGTCGAAACACCACCGAAGAACGTCTTGGCGAACTAACTCAGCGTCTGTCTCTCTCTCACACAATATCAGAATGCTAGTGAATTCTTGGGTGAAAACTTGTGTTGAACAATGCTGTGAAAAGCTCCTTTTATAGGCAGAGCATGACCCTAATAATTCTGGCAGCCTTCAATACGTGGAGTAAATAGCATAATGAATGGGGGAAAAACCCCCCACAATGAATAGAGGTAACCCCCACCATGAATATGGGGAAGTAAAGACCTCCCAATCCATTCAAATTTCCAACAGTTTCGTCTTTTCTGTCATTCTCTTCTTCACCCTTCACGTCACGTCTTCTTCTCCTACCTTACTTTTTGCATCACGGACGCATCCCAGGTGGACGGACATGAGTTCCTTGAATGAGAAAGGAAAGGACTCCATGATCTTCTAAAACAAAATCCTTAATTTCCCTGGCCAGATTCTGGAGGTATAACACTAGTAAAATTTTGAAAACACAAGTTCAAAGCAAAATTAGAAAGTAAATATTTTCAAGTAGCAACACGTTGCATTCTACATTGCCATCTTATTTTTTGATTATTAAGAGGGTCCAGAAATTTTCTGACTAATATGACTATGACCATATCTATTTTTCAACACCGCCATCTTATTTTGTTTACTGTGAGCTTGTTCTAGTTCCACTGACTTATTGCTTATTGCGCTTTACGCGACAAATCATTATCTCATAATACATCAAATCAAAAAGTCGAATAAGCCAATAAACCTGTGGAGCTGGAACGACCTCTAATATTTTGAGAAATATTTATCATCAGTGAAGAGGAAATAAACTATGGAGTTTCTGGCATAAGAAGACAGACATGAATGTATTATTTTTAGAAATTCCTCTAACGTCACTAGCATTCCAGGAAGTATTTAATTTGGGGACCACGAAACCCAATTGGAAATCTATTCATGGTCCTTCTAAATTTTGAATTTCGGTTTTTTGTTGTAGAATTTTATTTTCATGTGACTCCGACCAAAATGCATTGAGGAGAAAAATGCAACATTAAAAATTGGCCCTGTAACCAAGCCCGGCCCAAGAGGCCACCGCTTGAGGCCTCAATTTTTCTGGGCCTACTTGGGCCCCCCAACTTTTAACTAAATAATATATATTTAATGGTTCAACACCAAAAAAGTACATCTTGAACTAGCGGTAAATTCTTGGATCTTTAAGCGAGAGGTTGTGAGGAGTTTAAAACTTGCTACTTCTTTTAGTTTTTTAATAATGGGGAAAAATATCCTCCTCACAGACTTTTGGGACAGACAAATCCTATATTTAGACTTTTTAAAAAAATGATTATTCATATTCAATTTTCTTTAGAAGCATAACCATTTTTGCAAGCTCAAATTAGCTAAAAATAAAAAATAAAGAAGAAGAATGATGTATATGTGTATATTTTCTTTCTTAAAAGCTTTTTTTACATACAAGAAAATCCGAAATGCTACTGGTACAGACAATCTGTGCACAGATTTTGTGGTGGGGCCCACCATGGGTTCCACACAAATTATCCGAGCCGTTCATTAAATGTAAAACATTTTTTCAAGCGTTCTTACAAAAAATCAGCTCAATCCAATATCTATAGGTGCTTGATCTAATCATCTAATTTTTCATTACCTGGAAATCTGATGAAAATTTGGATGATTGAATTGAGCACTTATAGTTATTAGATTGAGCTGATTTTTTACGGGAACTCTTGAAAAAATATTTTACATTTAATAAACGGCTCGAATCATTTGTGTGAGACCCGTGATGGACCCCACCATAAAATCTGTGCACAATCTGTCTGTACCAGTAGTATTACTCCAAGAAAATAGGGCTCATGTTGCAAGTTGGCCTAGGCCTCTAACATGTATTGGGCTGGCCCTGCCTGTAACTATTGTAAACTATTGAGTGAGAAATTTTTTTGGTGCCGGGTGAGTACATCCTATCCTATGCAGTATCCGCTCAGTATATGCGGATCGTCTAATATACTTTGGACGTTTTAAATTGAAATTTTTTTTCTTCTTTCACCAAATACTTTCTATCTCATTTTTTGGTTTCCAAAACCGAGCCGTCCAAAAACACTCTCTCTCATTTTTTTTCTTTTTAAATCCGAACCGTCAAAAAAACATGCCCCAGCAGTACCCACGGTACCCACCCGGCACTGAAAAAACCAGAATGGCGTCTCGGCTCCTATCTCGTTCTCTACTCAATGGAGGAAGAATGGCCCTTTTTCCTTCAGCCTTCGGTCGGTTCTACTCTACGCATCCCATCACCAAACCGGAGTTTTCTTCTCCCTCTACTTTCTCACTCCTCGGGACGTTGATTGGCGCAGCCTCCGCCAACATCCGCCAATTCTCTCCGACTGCGGTTACCGCTGTTCGGGGCTGTGCGACTGTCCCATATTATGAAAAACTGGAAGGATGTGATTTCGAGCACTGGGAAGTTATATTTCGGAGGTTTCATCGGCAGGTCACAAGGGATGAGATCATTGATACCTACGTCAAAACGCTAGCTATGGTTATGGGAAGGTACTCTTGTCTGCAACCCCATCCTCTCTCTTTTTGTAGTCAGATTTGAAGTAATAATTGTTGGCATATGGGATTAGAGAAATCTTTACAGTTTCTATGACAATAAAGATGATTTGCTTCAAACTCACGAAACATTCACTCGACCATAAGAAGAAAAAAAGAGTTCTAGAAAGAGGAGACAAATTTTATATCTCCAAAACCTGCTTTGGAACTTCCCAGTTACTAAGTTGGGTATCGGGATGTGTTCGAACATTGGTCTGTCGAGTACTTGAAACTACCTTTTGTTGAATCACGAATTGTAATAGTTCTGTTAAAATATCTATAGTACACTAAAATTTATTCTACCAATTGGATATCAAAGGATTAGAGAAGATACGATGAATTTATAAGCAAGTTAAAGAAGTACTTGAGTGTCTATTATCTTTGATCCTAGATGACTCTATGGACTGTGCTGTGGGTTATGAAAATGAATAGATACGTTTTTATTTTATTAAGAAGAAAACCAGATATTCAAATCACCAAAGTGAGATAAAATTCAACTAAATATGCCTTTGTTCATTTTGTTTCTTTAGCCTTGAATCGATTGTTTGGTTTATAGAATCAAATTGTGTAATACCAATTGTGAGTCAGACAATGCCAACAAGGTTTTTGCTTTCATCCTTTCACCATCTGACCCAAATCAATTGCTTGGCGTATTAAACCAAATTGTGTGATATTGATAATAGAGGATACAACTATGTGTCTCTATTTCCATGTATATCTTGAGCAACAGAATGATTTGATTTTGCTACTCCTTTGTTTTTGGTTTTAATTGTGTGCTCAATTACTTAAACAGTGAGGATGAAGCTAGGATGAAATTCTATTCAATTTCGACACAAGACAGTTACTCGGTTGGGGTCCTCGCATCTGAGGAACTTGCAAAAGAAATAGAAAGTATGCCATGCAATTGCTTCTTGGTTTTGCTCGTACTCCTTTGCATAAAATTTCTTTTTATAATCTTTGCAGAATTGCCCAGAGTCCTGTGCGTGTGGCCTGATTTTTATCTGATTCCGGAGGAGAAGCACTATGCTGGTATGAAATTGTATGGGCCTATGTGTGTCCCATATTTTGAAATGATTTTGTTGCGTCCACTTACTGAATCTGAGTTTGTTAATGCTTAGATATTGTACTGGTATCCTTCCCATATAAATTTTTAAAAAAAAAATACTGGATACGAAGTGGAATTTTGTGTTTTTGGGGTCATATGTTAGTAGAATTTACAGTACCCCATCCCCAACTCATCACAAAGGGTATCAATCTCTTTTCTATAGGAGTTGAACCCACAAGGCCACAGCCTCACTGCACTCTAAGTGCAGCTACCTGATAGCAGGGGCTAAATGCCCCTGTAATATAATAGTGGGAGAAGAACAAGAACAATTATTTCTTTGTCATTAAGTAGGATGAAGAACTTGAATAACATAAATGGTCATAGAATCATGTCCTTAAAACAAGCTTAGGAAATGCTATTAATTTTTCTCGTCTTCCTAGCATGAAGTTGCCTCAGTTGTGTGTGCGTGTGTGGATGTGTCCCAGTCTCTCTTCCAACCATAAAGCGGCCTCAATTGGTTAATCCTTTGCTAGTGTTATGCAAAATTGTGGCTTACTTAATTTCCTCTAGGAGTTGATAACTTAGACTATCAAGTTCCAAGATCACACATATTTGGTTCTTGTTCAAACACGAGATTGGAGATATGATTATTACTGTAAAGTTAAGTAGCAATGCTGAATCATGAAATATCATTCGAAGTCTATGCTAACCAACATAGCCATTTCGATCTAAGCACGTCATTAACACTTTGGTTTTTTTATCATCTCTGACAAAAAAAGTGCACACTATGTTGAAGTCCTGAGTCCCTAAAGCGCCTTGTTCAACTTGACTTGAACAAGGGTGGCGTATGAGCCTGGTCTAGTGGTAAGGGTGGCGTATTTGCAAGCTCATGTCAGGGTATCGAACCCCACCACCTCCCCTTTGTTTAAAATAGAATTGTTAGAATCAGCCCAATCGTGATTCGTGTTGTGGAAATTCGATTGGATTCATCATTCTAGCGGTTCAAACCTTATGTATTAATCTGAAAGAGGTGCGGATCATAGTTGAATCAGTGAATGGAATCAATGAATCACGAATTGTTTGATTCACTTTGGATTCGTTGAATTCGATTTTAGCCCCTTTTTGTATTTTTTATTGGAAAATGATCCAAATTACTTTATTTAGTCTTTACAGTTATTTTATTATACACTTTTTATTTGTGTGTGTGTCTCTCCCAATTTACTTAAAATATGAACTTTGCTTCTCTTTGCATATCAAGTTCCTGTTCATGCTTAGAATACTACGCAAGAAAAATGTCTTTGTTTTGGGGGCAATAGGGAGAAACAAAAACAAAATATGGCATAAAAACTCTTGAAGACCTTAAAAAGGCTGTTTGAACCATTATCCATAAAAGAGGGGCCAAAAATTGGAGTCACGTACTCACATCTCTTGCAACAGAAGCAAGTGTAATGTAAAACAAGCTTTTTATTGACGGAGGCCTTAGTTTTCTTTTTTAAACTTTTTTATCCAAATGCCCAGATTTGTTTCTCATGTATTTTAGAAATCATGACGGAATCGGAACTATTCACGATTCATGAAGGGATCATTTTAATTCTCGATTCGATCCATGATTTGACAACCTTGGTTTAGAAGTATTTCTTGATGTTCCTGCTTGTACAGAGAAAGTGTGTGCGTGTGCCCTTTTGTGCCCATGGTGCAACGTGCCAACCAGGTGCTCTTCGTAGCGCCGTGGCTTCCCTATACAACCTTAGTGCTCGTGCCGTGCCCTTTTGTGCCCATGGTACGACGTGCCGGCCGGGTGCTCTTCGTAGCGCCGTGGCTTCCCTATACAATCTTAGTGCTCGTGCCGGGCACACGTCAAGAGGGGTCGTGCCCATGTTGGCCCGGCCTAGTTACACCTCTAAGTTAGCCACTTGGCTGTTTCTTCACTAGTTTGCCATTACTTACCCAGTCTTTGTGACTATGTGTTGCTTGTGGCAGGGGAACCTTTTATCAATGGACAGGCTGCACTATTTGACCCAAAGTATTATCGCAATTGGAAGAAAAAACCTGGTTCAGAAACTCCTGCTGCTATGATGAAGAGGAAGAGGGAAGAGGCAAAAAGGATAGGAGAAAAGAATGCTTCTGCACAAAACTTGGCGTAGGACGGGTACTCGCGCAATGGAAGGTTATAACGGGAACGCGTGCGTAATGGAACAGGATGAGGCACTGTTGAGGCCATTAGCGTTATCTAGTAGTAGCTGGAGTATTTTCTTTACTATTGGGCTATTAGCGTTACCTAGCAGTAGCTATTTGGGTTTATTTAGTAGTGTTATCTAGTAGTTTTGTACAGTTAGTCTAATTAGTTACCCCCCTAAGAAGCTTCAGGCTGTTTGGATACTGAATTTCCTACGAAGGAAAAGGAAATGAAAAATGATTAGAAAGATTTATCTGCCGGTCCAGTTTAGTAGCTTACCACTCTTGATTCCCTCCAACTCCAGCCCAATTTAAAATTATACTCCGCTAGTTCTTTCGCAGCACTAAACTTGCCCAATCGACGAACTCTCTCTCTCCAATTTCGTGCTCGAATTCTCAATTCTTGAATGTAACGACATTAGCAATGGTCAGGAAGTTTAAAAAAGCACTTACGAAAATGTTTATATTTTTTGGGAGTAGACAAACACGAGCAGGCTTCACTTACTGGGTAACACCAAATGAAGTGTGCCCTTTTTTTTAATCAATAGTATAGATACTCATCCAATACCCACAAAATTTGCTCTCGAAGTTGATTAGATATTGAGTAATATAGGTCAAGTAGACATGAGAAAGCAACTAAACAGTTTGCCTCCCAAAAGGTTGCAAGTTCGAATCCTTTGATAATTAATACCCGACAAGGACAAGCTAAGAACATTTGTTAATGCTGAAAATGTCCTTAGCGGATATTAATTATCAAAACACGTCCTTAGCCAGCATGGTCTCTGGTCTCTTTAGATCTTTCTCAGGCTTCTTTTAATGACGTTTACTTTTTGCCCTCCATAACTGTTCGTCAATGCCATTTTTGAAGGTGAATGAAGGAACATGCCTTGAATTAGAATGGATAATTTCAAATTACTTGGGATGATAAATTGATACATTATCTATCACAAACATACGTGTAGAGGCAGTGGGGGTGGCAAAGAGATAGACTGAGGAGGAATCTGGGATGATAAATTGATACAAATTCAGCTGGGGTTATGTGATGGTATTGTCACGCATTTTTGGACCATTTAGTTACTTTCATTTTGGTACACAAGCAAGCACTTCGATATCGAACCCATAATAATACAGTAGCAAGCAAGCAACGCCTTTCAGAATCCACTTCTCAATTCCGTAAAGTCTTATACCGAATGGTCAAAGTAGCATCTTACTTGGGACACCAAAAAAATGCAATTTTTTTACTTTATTCTTTTTACCGCAAAAGCCAATTAGAAACGAAAGCTCTTAAGTTTTACAAATGCAGGGAAATGATATTGGCACTCCAAAAATTGATGCAGACACTCCAAAAACAAAGGAAAGTGACTTTGGAGTTACACTAATTTTAGAGTGTCTGCATCAATTTTTGGAGTGTCAATATCATTTTCCATGCAGAAAGTCTAAACATGTTTGTTCACATAAAAGAAAGGTGTACTAAAATTAACTTATAGGACAAAGAAGCCAGGGAAAAAAAAAGCCTCTTATAGGACCTCGACCTGGGTTCGAGAACATTACGCAGAGCTGATCTGAGCTTTGAAAATAATCAGCTGATCAATACACACAAAGGCATTGCCCATGCCATGTTAATCCAATTGCAGCGAAAAGATAGACAGTAGAAAATTTCGGTAAGGGAAGATGTGTGAATTCTCTCAACTCCTCATATCCATGCACAGTAGCAAAAAACTGAACATGCTGTTTCCAATTCCGAAGGCTGTTTTCAACAATAATATATGGAATGTAGCCTATGCTTGGGTAAGCTTCAAAATGCAAACAAGCCGCAATGACGCCTTGAGGTCCAACTACTAAACTGAGCACTTCCCAATGGTCCGGATCGAGATATTTCTTCTAGGTAACTGCAAATAAAAATCAAGAAATATTTTACGAAAATGCAGTTGATCAATTGAGTAATTGTATTTGTACAACCCCCATTTTCAAGTGAAGAGGAAGAGAACATGATGTGGCATACCTGGACAACCAGAACCCTGCCCACTGCTTTCATTTGGAGAAAGGTTCTTGAGTTACACAACTTGAATCACTATGCCCTTTCCTACATATGCAGCTGAAAGATTAGAGAACTTGTCAAATTCATTTTCATTCTGATCTATGGTAACATGTACCATTTACAAGAGAAATACATAAGAATGGAAAGGTAAGCCATAAAACAAAATCAAAGATTCAAAATGGTAATAAAGCCAAACTAAGGGGTTGTTTATCAGAAGCAAATGCATCACAAATTTCTATACCAAATTCCTGCAATAAAACAAGATAAAGACATGGTTACCTTTACAACCTCTGCCTTGTCCCATTCCCAACCAACCCAAACACAAGCCATTTCTCCTTTGGGATGCTATTGTCTTGTCTGGGTCAATTTCGAGTTCTGTGCAAGCATTTAGCCATGTTCCATGATTCTCATTACATGCGAAGTTTGTGAAAATAAACCCAATGGCAAATGAAATTTATTCATTGGGCACTAGGGTTCCCATCACAGCCCCACTTGTGGCTTACTATATGAAGTTTCTTACCGAGTTACCAAGGCCCGAAGAGAAAAAAAAAAAAAAAAAAACCAGAACATCCCATTGTGCCAGGCAATAAGGGAGTAGAGGAAACTGTTGTACTCAGTCCATGCACAAGGTTCTGGTTCCATGACTAAAACTTGCGCTATAGCATTGCTAGAGAGCAATCTTTGGAAGAAATTCCAATACAGTTGTCTAAACTTGGGCGTCTTGAATGAACAACTCTTTAGCCAAATTCCAAAAGGTGCACACAAGGTACGTGATCGAGTAGTTAAAGAGAGATTAGGAACTATGCACAACACCAGTATGAGCATGCATTTCAGAAAATAAGGAAAGCGGTAAATAGTTCCAGAGCTTGATTTTGGATAAAAATTAATTCCATTTGAGAAAAACAACAGCCATAGTTGTCGTGCTTTAAAAGCGTAATTAAGTTTGATAAGCCAAAGATTTCCTGACAATAACTAATCCAAATACATGATTATTGTAGCAATACGAAGAAGGCTTAGAACAAAGTATTACAGAAAGTTATTGAGTGAAATTTGCTGCTGGCACACATCTCTTGTCATCATACACGTGAACCCAGAAGACCTGAAATGTTGACGATTGAAGAACACATGTTACTTTGCAATTATAACAACTAATAATACATAGAAAGCAAACGAAAGACAGATTGTTGCAGAAAACGTAAAAGCATATTGTTTTCTCCGAAATCCCATCCACCTAAATGCTGTCATTTAGGTCCTTCCCTGATGGCGCTTTATCTCAAGTTTAGAAGATTGTAACATTGACATTGGTGAAAAAATGTGGACCATGTCTCTTTCCTCATATTCATCAAAAGAATGACATGAAAGAAAGTTGATGCACACCACTAATTCGCGTAGAAGAATACTTACAAAACAAGTGGTAGTTTCTGCTCTAAACCAAAAACTGTTTATTGTAGAAAGAATGCCATGTGACATGACGTAAAACTATTTCTTACTGTCACACATGTACCAAGGTAAGAGTATGACAAATGGGTACGCTTCTAGGTGTCGGGCTTATGAAATTCTTCTGTAAAGGACATTGGGCCCGGCAGTATATTAAGTAACAGAAGTAAATTGTGTTCACAAGGTACCATAGACAATTTCATGCCTTTATGCTTATACGTAGTTCTCCATTAAACTCGAGTACTATAAATGATTTCTAGGTCAGATTCCAAAATCAAAATGTCAGGCATATAACACAGGTGCTCAATACGTTTCGAGGATTCCCTGTAACGTAGTGACGAAAAAGATAAAGAGAAGCAAAGAGGAACCACGGGGTAATAAAGAAATGTAGTGCGAAAATATGTAGCTATAACACAGTCCAAATCTGAGTCTAACATCCATGTATTGACTTGTTTTTGTACAAAATTGCGACCACGTCCCCATGGGTCCAATTGCAGATTTGCAGTTTAAGCACATAGAAAACACCCCCAGCAAGAAAACATGGATCACTTTCTACAAGTGCTGATTAATGTACAATTTTCATTGCCTGGAGTAAACAGAAGAAAGAAGTTCAAATTCCAGAAGACTCGATACCTTGAAATATAATCACGAAGCAGAAGATAGCTGTGACAACCATTGCACATAGATTGCTGTTAAGTGGTGAAGCCTTATCTGCTTTTGCTTTCCTCACTGACTTCAATCTTTCAACTCTTTTCCGTTTTAATGCAGCGAGCTCAGAGAATTCTCTCACCCACTTAATATCAGCAGAATCCAGCAATGGACCTCTGGGAGGACGGGGCGGTTTAGAAGAACCTTTAGAGCTTGTTTTCTTTCTCTTGTCCGTCGCCATTTTTTTACCCAAAAGATTTACCATTTCCACATTGTCAACCAAAACATCATCAGAACTCAGCACCTTGTTGTGTGAACCTGAACTCTCTCCACACCTTATAGATCTTTCTAATCCCACCAGCCCACTCCACGACTTACCCAATAATTTGTCCACATGTCTTCCATTCGAACCAGGGTATCTTATTCCATCTTCGTCACTCGTAGTCCCCCCACTTTCCAAATCTATGTCTACATCACTACCTCTTGGATCCATGTCATCCATCCCATCCCAATCTCTTTTCTCCCACCTCAGCCCTCTCAATATATTGAAAATCAAAACTTCTACATATCTTAACCAAAACCCATAAATCTTTTCAGCTGGCCTATAGTGTTAAGAAAACGAAAAGCTCATCTTCCAAACAACTGGCCATCATGAAACCATTAACCTTGCGAAATGAACCCCCTTTGGGCCACTTAACTCGTAGCTGAAACAAGGAGGAATTCCTTAGTATATTTAAACTTCTCCTAAACAATAGAAATGCACAACTTTCTCATTACAACTTTAAGAGAGCTACGTTTCAAGTTCTAGTTTTTTCAAAATTCACCAAGTACATACAGCAATATCTTCAAGTACTGACCAATGCCCTGCATTTAGCCATGAAATATGACAAACAATGTCAATGAAAATGGTCAACGTAAAAGAACTGACCAACCCTCTTCTCATAAGGACCACAGAACACCGTCCATTCAATAACCCACAACGTTTGTTCTTTTCCCTAAAAGAAAAATATAGGAAAATAAAATCGCAAGATCTCCTGTTGGCTGTTTTTCTTTTGCTCCATTTGGTTGTTAAGACAACTTGAACCCAAACAAAAGGGAAGTAAAAAACTTGATGTGGGGTGTATTTACTTGGTCAGACTCAAATGTAGTTCACATTTCCACATTTACCGAAACACAAATCACATCTCCATAAGCAAGAATACATTTTCAAACCTTCAAATTTTCTTTCATTTCCCAAGTTCTCGAGCAAGCCAAACAGAGGCACGAAAGGAATAAAAAAAACACAAAAAGGAATAAAGAACATCAGACCCACAAAAGGAAAAAGCAGTTAGAAAATGGGTGTGAAATCCAAACCCAAATAAATAAAAATAAAAAAAGGTCACCTTTTGGAGGTTGGATGCCGTAGAATTTGGAGATTGAATCGACAAATGCTACACAAATGCTCACATTCGGATATACAAATATCTTCAATGCAGCAGAAAATATCTAAAGATTTTGCTCAAATTGATGTAAGAAGAAAAAGGGTCGTCCGCAATCGAATGGGAAGCTGCTCCAAATCCCCTGATTGGAGAGAGAGAGAGAGAGAGATGAGAGTCCCACCGTCTTAGGATATAAGAACGGTGGCAACGAGGTCGTTTCGAGGGAAAATGAGCTGCAACGTCGTCGTTGAGTTTGTCATTTTTGGATTTAGCTGGCAATTGGGATCGGTCAAAGGTGGAAATGGATAATCGGAGCTGGAATTGGGGAAAAGAAAGGAAAGAAGAAGGAAACGAAAAGAAAACTTTTATGCTTTGATTGGAAATTGGGAAAAGAAAGACAAAAAAAAGGGGTTAAGTTTTGGCATTGTTTGGTTTGGATAGAAGATGAGCGAAAATAGAAAAATTTAGATTTGTGCACAGTACAATTTTTCTCTCATTTTTTCTTCTTTTCTTTCAAGTTCCAAACACAGCATAATTTTTTTTTCCTTTTCCTTGTTTGGTTTGAGAGAGAAGAGAAGATAAAATGGCAAAACAAGGTTCCACGATTACTAAAATTTTCCTCTTACTTTTTCTCTAATTTTCTTTCTTAACTATTTTCTCTTTTCTTCCCTCAGTTCCAAACATATTAAAGAAAGGGTGGAGAAAAATAATGTTAGATTTTTGGTATTGCTATTTTCCCCCCCTTATTTTCTTCTTTCAAATCAAATACGAGAGAATATTTTTCCAAACAAACCCATAAGGATGTGAAAGGTGGTCCCTCTCTTATCTCACCACCATCTAATTTGAGCATACCCAAATTGGAAATCAAATAGTATATTGAAGTTGTATACCTACGTCGTACTTGAGCCACATAATGCATGTGTGTGAGAGAAAGAGCGAATTTCAATGTAAAAACGTCTTTTGTAAAAATCTCAAATTTCAATGGCAACTTTCGCTCTCACAAATTTTAAATTGTGAGATATAGAACCATCTCTGCCTAACAAATTATGGGTACTTTACAAACTTAAAAGTGATTAATATTTCTACTATACGAGAGTTATCTAACTTTTGATATTGAATTTGTCTCCATAACACTTCTTGTCCTTCACATGATGGATACTAATAGACAAAAAATTGCCATGTACGAAGATAAATTGTTACATTATTTCCTAAAATTGGACTAGCCCATTATATTCCCTAAATATGTTTTTGGTCTTTCCACCACCAACAAGGACGGTGGTTGAAGTGTCGCAGTTGGTGTTCCTACTTCCAAGCAACCAAATCTTTCTGCCATATGAGTTAAGGAGGGGAGATCATGCCTATAGCTGGTTTGAGTAATAGTTGATATGGATAGATAATATGAGAAATAATTTGATTACCCTCATTACATCCTAGCATTGAGAATACAAAAAAAATAAATTTTGAAGGGTTTGGGGGACTAATCCGGTCTTTTTCTCCACCCGAATTAGCTAAGAATGGGGCGAGGATGGTATTAGCCAAGACCCTTCGAGGGGATTAGCTTTTGGATAAATTACAGGACAGTCCAATTCCTTAGCTTTTCCCCTCACTTCTCCCCCTTCCTTTCCCACTACCAATTCCTTCTCCCACTGCCAAACAGGCCCATGGAGTGGCTATAGTTATGGATCCCCTTTAATCAGATCTAAATTGGGCCAGTTACTAGTTCAAATTTCTTGGTCCAGTTGCTAGTTAGTTTTGCTTGGGCCAGACTCGCACGTTAATGCCAAGGAACAGGTCTAAAGTCCACAGGAATTTGGGATTCGAATAGAACTTTGAGGATATTCCGTAGTACCAAAAAAAGAAGAAGAAGAAAGAATAGAACTTTGATAAGTACAAATTTCCTTTTTGCAAAGCAGCAAATGGTACTGATGCTAAGTTTCCATGGTTGTCTAAACGGAGTGAACGAGCTAAAGCCTTTAAAATATGAATTTCGAGACAGGTCATTCGCCTCACACACATTAACTAAGAGTCCAAATGGAGAAAATAACACCGATAAGCTATATGACAAAATTTTCAAGGAAAATCCACCTTGAAGAAGTGGCCAGTGTGTGACAAGGCCAATTCGTGACAATTCTTCTAGTACCGGGGAAGAAAAATATGAGGAGAAAATGTTACTTTTCCGAACCTAAAATTTCAAGGCGGGGTGCTAGAAAAAGAGTACAACAAAGTAAAGAGGATTCTTACCCACAAAGAAATTGGATCCATTTCTGTCCTTGATTTGGACTGGACGAGACAGTCAAGGTCTGGACCATCCTCAACGTTAAGAGTCTCTAAGTAGTAAATCCAAACCATGGATTATACAAATGTATGGTTCAAATCTGTACCGTCAGGTCTAGTCCAAAACGAGAATCCGGACCCTTCAACAAAAAATGAAGAGAAACAAGAAAAACATCTTAGACTAAAAAATGACATTGTAGCTTTGCTGCTATGTCGTGAGATCTTAACACTATGGGTTTAAACTAACATTAAAGACACTCAAATGTATAGATATAGTACGGAGGCCATCAGTTTTACGAGTGAGCTAGCCATAATAAATATTGCATTGATATATCACCATCACTGGTTCATCAAAATATATAGCTGGTGTCCGAATTTGTAAGAAACTATTACTCGACCTACAACCTTGTTCTCTCAATCTTTTCTCGAATTTTTTTAGTTTTTGTTAGTTTTGCGCCGAATTTTTGTAGATTATGGATTCGTCTCGACCAGATGAATCGGAAAAGTATTTTTTTATTTTTACTCAATATGTTCTTTCTCATTCATTTTGTTTCATCTGTCTCTCTCTCCATTGTTCACTGAGTGAACGCTTAGAAGGCCCAAAATTACCGTGAGGATGAAGAATAGTCAAACGGAGAGATCCGAGTGGTCATTTTCTAAACAATTGGCAGCCCAATATTAATGTGAGGATCAAGAATAGTCAAGAGGAGAGAGATCAGAGTCGTCATTTTCTAACCTGGGGTTGGCTGAGTGAGTAGTCTTGGTTTAGGACTTAGAAATTTGCTATCTCTTAATATTTTAGGTTTGATTATTCTTACGGTTTTGCTAACCTCCGCCCACTAGGCAGAAGATAATATACACATAATTCCAAATAAGTTCGGATATCAATACATATCTCACGGATATTAATATACTTTCACAAATATCAATACATTTTTCTCAGATATCAATTCATGTTTTTACTTATTACCTTACACCCTTTGGGTGGATATTAACATGCGGGAAATGATATTGGCACTCCAAAAATTGATACAGGCACTCCAAAATCAGTGTAACACCAAAGCCATTTTCCTTTGTTTTTTGGAATGCCTACATCAATTTTTGGAGTACCAATATCATTTCCCTTAGCATAATCCTTATTCCTATCAGCAACTCTTGAGACCAACTTACTAGCTATGAGAGAGACTGTAGAGGGTTAAGTTCTTAACAGTTTGCTCCCTTCTAATATTTCAGGTTCGATTATTCTTGTCAGCATGCCAGCAAGTCTTGGGACCAACTTAACAGATCAAATGTGGGAGAGACCGTAGAGATTAGTCGGAAGTACTCGCAAACTGGCCTCGGAGACACCCTGCCTTTAAAAAAAAAAAGGAGTGGTCATTGTCTCAACTACCAAACATGCCATGCCACGTGTGACAGCCCAACTATTGGGTCCACCAAGAAATCCAAAACGGCGTTGTTTCAATCGTCAAAAGTCTACTGTATAGGGTTCATAAATGAGTAGAAGAGAAACATGGGCTGATTGATATAAATGATGCCACGTGCACGAGATACGTGTTTGTCTTTGTTCCTTTAGTTAGCACGTGGCCCAACATAGCCCATAAGCAATTTTTTTAATTTTTAATTCTAAATTTTTGAAATATGCTTTTCCATTTTCCATTTTTCACTTCTTCTGGCCGTAGGTAGGAGGAAAAAAAAAACCCATAATCTTGAGACCATATTTCAAATCCTATCTATGATCTCTCTCTTATTTGCAGAATAAAGCAAACTTGAAAGATTTCCAAAATGAAAATTCAACTTCTTTTTAATTCAGCTATTAAATTAGTTCGTGCGTCGCTAAGCCTTGTGTTGTTGTCCATTTTTTTTTCTCGAACTATACGCAAACTATACCCACTTACTCTCTCGACAAACTTCCCTCTAGCTATCACTTTTGTAATTTACATTTATTCATTGAAGTTCTGCCCTAGCGAAAGTACGTGAAAATAACTATAGATGGTTAGTACGTACATATATATGTTCTTCTGATACACATACGTGATTAGTGCATGATACTATTGCACTCTACGAACACAAGATCGTGTTCTCTGTTCTGTCATTAATTTTTCTGAAGTACATTTACAAAAACCTGTGCCATGTGCTAAATGTGGAACTTCCTTTCTTTTTGATTGGCTAAATGTGGAACTTGAGAACTCACTATTTTATTGGCTTCATCAGGCCAAATACAACTGATTTCGTTCTCAGATACGAATTTGTCAACTTATTGTGACAACAAATGCATTGATGAGAGTTGAAACTAGGGTTTCGTTTCACGTGCATGCTATGACAATACAGTACTCACACTAATAGAAATGGTCTAGCTTTTTTTTTCCCTCCTCAATAACCGGATGTCGCGGCCCGGCCGAGGGCCTTGAAGTTAACGATCTGGCAAACATCTACTAACCCAAGGTTTAGAATGTTTGGCTTCCGTAGGATTCGTACGTACGCATGACCTGATGATGAATAAACTTATTTGATTTCTCATGCTCACTTGGCTAAATCCCTTATGATTACACTAATAATTACAGTAATAGTCTAGTTCGTGATTAGTTCTTAAGTGAAAATTACTTTTCTTATTGGTTCACGATCAACGAACACTTTGCAATAAACTTATTTCAATTTGACTACTGTCGTCTTCTACAATACTTTTTTCTTACGACAATCTAAATTTATACGTTGATCGCATATATAGAGCTTGTTTGAGTCAAGATGACAAAGATTCTTGTATCTGCAAATTTAATCTGCACATCAAGTATATGAAACCAAAGGACAGTGCCGACTAGATCTCTCTTTGTTGCTTTCATTCTCACATTTAATCCAAAGTAAGAAAGAAATGAAAATGGATGGGGAAAGGGGGTTACAAACTTATTACTATTTATTGTTCCCCTATTGCTTCAAGAATGACAAACCAAGACCACCACCTCCCCTAATTACACCAACATATTTCTCCAAAAATGGCCAATAGTACGTACTGTCTACTATACTGAAAGAGGAAGCTTCACAGGAAACCAATTTTTAGAGTCATCCCTCATGGAAGCAAATTGATACCAATTTGGCTAGGGTGGACCAATCTTCAAGGCCACTTTCTCTATTCTCTCTTTTATACCTACCCACTGTGTGCCACAAAATTGGCCTATTATTAGGTACTCTCAGAGTACCATGTGACATTGCCAAGTGGTACTCCCTGCAAATAAAAAATCACCACCGCACAATATTAGTTACTTGTTGTCTCTCAACCATCCAACAAATGTGCACTCCAACAATCAAACAAAGTTGAATGATAATGTACATACTGCGTGAAATTGTCACCATGTAAACGGTTAGGAGTACTATCGTGTAAGTAACATCACGTCATACTCCGGAAACGCTGAATAATTACTCCAGAATACTATATATTAAAGTAGCTGAGTAATTTTGACAAAAAGGGTGGCTTTCTTAATTGAAGTCACATGGCTGCATGTGAGCTTTTAGTGTGTGCACACATGCATCAATCAATGGAAAAAGACATACGTCCATGTGTTTTTGTTGGGAATGAGAGAAGCCCATAGGAGGATCCCATATGTGGTCCATGGCTCCAACACATGATCATCTAACCACATTGGCTCCAAAAAAAGCCTTGTGATAGGGATGCCACTTGGCATGTTGTGTGTGTCTTAATCTTAACCGCGACAGTCTAGCTGTCGCGGTGGCACGTGGTAGCTTTTGATTAGTAGAAAGAGATTATTTGAGATTGACCCCTAATTTAATTGTCTGCCCCAATAATAGAGGGGGTTTAGTTTTCACCTTCTGTTTTCATCTAGTCCATTAACAATGCAAAATTGGGACTAGATCATCTTTATGACTGGTTACTTGATTCTAGAATTTTTAGGATTAATAATGGCTGATAGACTCCTGTATAGTCTTGTTGTTCCTCGTAATGTTGTTCAGGGGATGTCCCGTTGATTTTTGTAGTTGCCATGTTTTTGGTGAAATGAAATTACTTGCCCAAAAAAAAAAAAAAAAGCTATGGAGGTTATGAGATGAATAATGTCGATGATCATTGAAACGAGCATGCAAAAAGTTTAATTAGTAATTTAAATTTAAATGGTGAACCACGTAACTGGATAAAAAGATTTGTTAAAATTCAGAGTTTTATTTAGTTACTAAACTCGTAATAAAATCAATAAAAATGGCGACGTAATTGTACAGGTGGATAAAAAGATGGAGACTTTGGACTAGGATCTTGTTCTTAGAGACTCAATTCTTAAGATGAAAAATCTCCTTTATGTTCTACACCCAATAAAAAGGAGTACTGTTATTAGTACCGATGGTACCGTAGAGAAAATGCATCGACGGCCGATCCGAGCCATCCAAAAATTTTAGAAAACAAAATCGAGTGGGCTTGCGTGAGAATAAATGGCATCCGAGGTTTGTAGGATGTTTAATCCGAGAACCCTTTTTTCGTGTGTATACACGTATATACATATATAGACGAAAAAAGGGTGCTCGGATCAAGCACCCTACACATCTCGGATGCCGTTGATTCCACGCAAGCACACTCGGTTTTGTTTTTTAAAATTTTTGGACAGCTCAGATCGACCGTCTGGTGACCGCCGGTGCATTTTTCCTACGGTACCATCGGTACCAATATCATTTTCGAATAAAAAGTGTATCCCTTCTTTTTCTCCCTCAGTAAAAGGATGGTCTAGATTGAATCAAAGTAGCGATTTCCAATAAACTGGGGAGTCCAACCGATATCAAATGTTCGGACTTAAGCCATAGCTAACCCGATCATTGGAGAGAAAAATATTGATCTGTCACCTTATCACGGGCTCGATCCGTCACCATACCCCCACTGAAATACAAGTTAAAAGTGAAAATTCCCTCTCCCAACCATCTGGTCCCAAATATCGAACCCAAAACCAACAGAAAAGGAGCAACCTTATTCGCTGCTCCAACCACTTGAACTATCACCTCAGTGGTCAATAAAAGTTTATCCATTCAACAATTTGAATGGGATAGAAAAGCCAAAGGGCAAGGGTCTTGATTCAAAATAGCAAAAAGCCTTTTGGGTTTATTCCCTATCTCAACATGTGCCATTACTTGGTGGGGCAGTGCCCTTAAAGAAATGCAGCACATGATATCTTCCTGTTGCTTATTGGACCAATTTTGGCGGGACTTGCCCAACATATGAGACGACCATGTATATACAGCAATGTGGATAAGCACTAGTATTTCTCCATCACTTCACCCAAACACATTCATTCATTCCTTACTTTTCACTGTTTTTTTTTTTTTTTTAACGGAAGAACAGCCCTACACCAAGTCACTAAATGGATCTGACTACGCAATCCAAACCTCCGGGAGAGCTAGCCCGGCCACAAGAGTCATGGTCCCAAAATTACTTCAAGATAATCACCCTGTGGAAAAACGAACTCCAAACCTTGAGGAGTATTCTCAAAAGCCTTGGCATCTGCCCGAACCATTGGGGCAACTCTTGAGTGCATGTGTTGCTTTTCGCTGTTTTGCAGTATCACCAGATTTTTTTTTTTTTGGCCATATTTTATAGTCAGCGGTGGTTAGCGGGGTAGCTAGATCAACACTAGGGGAGTCCAGTAGTTTTCAATAGTTCTGGTTCCCAATCGCCCCCAAAGGACCTCGAATCTCTGCCTCCTGGATGGAGGAGAAGGTAGGTTGCCAACTGCACTAGGCAGTGGAACCTGAATCTCTCACCAGATTAAAGTGGTAGTAATAAAAATTAGTATCACGTCTTCATTATTCGTCCTTAATTCCTAGCTATTCTCTGACAGAAAAATCAATCATGCATGCATGTTGTCTATGAGGCCCTTCTAATTCCTTTTTACCAGGAGTATTTTTCTGGGTTCTCGAGCTCGGATCGATCTTTCGGACCGGATTTTGACATCTGTCGAGTAACGCTGGTTTGCCAGATTATTAACCCAGTATCGCGCAGTAATGATAGCAATACAAAGAAACAATTGACTGACAGACTCCCCAAAGCACCAAAAAGGATAAAGATAAAAAAAATTCCTTTGATGGAGAGGAGAGAATTTAGATTGGGATTGACAGTGAAAGAAAATTAGTCAGTGAAGTTAATGTCCGGTTGGAGCTAAGAATTGTTAAAATCCAGACCGTCCAAATACATCTTGACGGTCGGAATTACGCGCACAACCAACACTACAGTTGTGCACGTAGCATTTCTGTTGTTATAATTATGTTGTGTTGTTTGAGAGGTGAAAGAGATTATGATCATGACAATGTATCATGCATGTATGGATTGAGTCTGCTAGCTCCAGCCTCCAGGACAGACTCGACTGACTATATATAAAACAACATTACGGGGAATTTGCGGTTCGAGCGGATGATTACCATCCCAACTCCATAACCGAAAAATTTGCAGCACGAGCGGATTACGATTCCGGCCCGAGGTATATATAGCCAAATACCGAATCAATAATGGACTTACGAGATTCGAATTCCCATCCTCCTCCTGCACGGGCTTATCGAAACAAGTCCAGAAAACTAAAAACAAGAACAGATCGAGCACTCTCTAGAGAGTACAAACACAAAAAAGCACCATCAAATGGGGTCCTCTATCTGATCAATGACACAAGTAGCTTCCCCAAACAAAACCCAAAACGTGGTTGATCGGTCTCTGTCTATTTAAAGGGGAATCAAAACGTTGCCTTCTTTGGGAAAGAAAGAAAGGAAAAAATAAAAATAAAAAATTACTCCCTCCGTCCCACTTTGTTCCGCCCGTTTCCTTTTTGGAACGTCCTAAAAAATTGTTTATATCTCATGATCTATAATATTTTATATATTCAATATGAATCTTGTTTGATAGGTTTCATTTTATTTTTTTAAACAAAGTTTTCGAAATTATAAAAAACATTATAGATTGTGAGATACAGATAATTTTGTGGGACGTTCCAAAAAGAAAACAGACGCAACAAAGTGGGACAGAGGAATAATCGATATTTTGATCCCTTTAAAAGCAACACACCGGCATTGTTCAATATTGTACCCTAACTGAACAAATAAATAAAATAACTACTCTAAACAAACCAAAAACAAAAAAACAAAAGAGAAAATTAATTTACTAGAAGAAAAGAATATGAGGCCAGAAGTATAAGGCTTTGTTTTGTTAAGGTTTTTACTACGTATTTTTTAAGAACTTTAAATATTTATTAGTTTCATATCTCATTTGTTTACCATTCGGATGAACACGAACTCAATTGAGTCTAGGTTCAATAGGATTTTTAAGCTCATAAGACGCCAAACACAGACCCTTAAGGTCTCGGGTAGTTAGGCTAAGTTCTGCTAAGGATTTTTTGAGCTTTATTTTAGATATTTATGTAAAAAAATCATAATTTTTTACCTTTTCGATTCGTCTTTGACAAGACGAATACGAATCAATAATTTACAAAAATTAGACGAAAAACTAATAAATACATAAAAAAATTTAAATAAAGACAAAACAAAAAAAAAACCAAAAAAATCTTAGCAAAACTTGGCCTTAGCCAGCTGATATATTTGTAACCATTTGCTTCTTTCTTTACATGTACTCCTTATTCGATATTTTATTTACTTGAGACGTGCAATAGTGTCTAGAAATTTTAAAAAGTATGAAAAATTACTTGTTATTTGAAAATTACACATCTTTTCGTGGAGAACCAATAATAAGAGACGAAGGGTGTCATTATTTTATTTGGTTTATTTTCTTAAGCCATCCTTTGAAGGCAAACCAAACTAGAGGAAATGATGCTAAAAAGAAAAAAACACTATACAACAAAGATACATTAAATAAAAATTAATCGGAATAAGAGTTTAAAAAAATATTTAAAAACATAAAAAATGGAAATGACAGCTTGGCATAGACCAACTAACTACGACAGATTCGAGCCGAAGTCGATCAACTGATGAGAATGATCGGCTTCGGCTCTAGCGTCGACGAGTCCGGCTAACGCCGCCATGGTTCGGACTTGCATCTCCAGAGCCGCGATATAATCCGTCGCCTCTTCTAGAAGGTTCGGAAACGATAACTTCCGGCAACCGGGAACTAACCGGCCGAGCACCCTCACTTTCTTCTGCAAGACCGGTAACCTCTTCTCGACCGCCGGTTTCCTCGGTCGGAAACCGCCGGTCACCTTCGCCTTCTTTTTCTTACGCTGTCCGAGTCGAAGCCTGAGTCGACTCGTGAGAATCGCCCTGCTCCACCGAGTTCTTCCCCTGGCGGCGACGGCGAGGACTCTGTCGGCGGTTTCTCGGATACGGCGGCCGGCCGCCGGGGGAGAGGAGGTCCGGCGAGACTGGCGGAGCGCTTCGATGAGCTTAGCGGAGTAGATCTGTTGCTCGGACGTGGATTTCCATCTGAGTTTTATCTCATTGTTGTCAAGTTGTTCGGCTTGGTTATCTATGGCGATTTTGCGTCGTTTTCTGCTGCGCTTTGTTTCTGATAGTCTGTTGGAGGTTGCTCCGGGATTCGAGATTGAAGGCGACGCCATTGGTGGACAGATGGTTCGGTAAGAGCGAGATTTGAGGATTAACGAAACGTTGCCGTGCACGCGAGCGAGTTGTCCGGATTTGGTGAATCAGCTGGCCAGCGTCGACGTGACGCAGGCGCGAGATTAGAGGATTAACGAAATTCTCTCCGGTAGATACTCTGTTTCTTCTCTTGGATGGATCTCTCTACCTGTATCTGGATTCTCTCGCTAGATCTTCTTTGAGCGACAAAAAGTGGAAAACAGGATTCAGAGTCGGGAATACCTGCATATTAATTGGAGTCCGTAAGACTCTAGAGAGAGATGTAGAAGAATAATGAAACAAATTTACAGAGAAAATGAATCTAGCGTGATGTTTCAGACCTAAGTTAGCGTGCGCGTACGTGAGCAGCAGTGTAAACGTGAAAGCATTTCTTTTGTTACAGAAATCTGAAATCTATGTAGAATTAACAAGAACGTAAATTGAGAGCGCGATCGCAGTATAAGAGGATCTCTTCCTAGAATTATGTGACTAAGATTTAGTGAAAAAGTTTACATGAAAAGATGCATACTATATGTGCACGTGGTACAAGAAGAAATGAAGATGTGGAAAACCTTGTAGATGTATTTCGGAAACAAAGTCATCAAAAGGTGAGTCTTTTTCAATGGAGATAATCTCTTACTTATTACGTACGAAGAAATCTATAATCCATCTGTGGAAAGAAAGAACAATTGATAGTAGTATCTAGCAAGGATTGATCAAAGTTAAATTGCAAGATAATTATTAAATGTGTAGAATAAATCCATTATTTACCTTTGAACCAGAGTAGATTTCTTCAAGGGGAGAGAGTGGAATGGGGATCGACAACAGTAGAACCGGAGATTGATAGATGGGAGGGTATGTTGGTATGAGATGTGAAGATTTTGGGGGGGGGGGGGGCGGCTATTCTGCAGGGCGTTACCGATGCTATACTGTGTATATATATATATACACACCAGCGGAAATGAATTACTACTAGTGTAGAGAGAGAGAGAGAGAGGGGAGACTTTTCAGAGAGAGAGAGAGCGCTAGCCACGCGGCCGTACGTTATTCACATTTATTGGCCCCCCGCCTCTTGTCCTCTCTCCCAGTTTCGTGAGCCGAGGTTCTCTTTTAGAGCTCGTTCCATAACATATTTTAAAAAAATAATTATTTATTTATATTTTTAAATTTAAAAATAATATAAATAAAAAATAATTATTTGTTTTTTTTTGCACTTTATAAAAAAATTTATTGAGATCTTTTAAATAAGATTTATATTGTATATTTTTAAATTTTATTAAGCCCATTATTTTTGAGCTTGAAATTGCTTTTTTTAAAAATAAGTACTTAAAACTCGTTCTGGAACGGGGCCTCACTCCCTCCGTCTCCAATTGACAAGTTTTAAAATTTGTGTCATTTTTTATTTTTTATTGTTTATATCTTTATAATGTTTTTTACGAGTTTGAAAAACTTTGTATAATAGAATTAATTGAGAATTATCAAACAAGATTCATATTGTATATTTTTTTAAATTAATATTGTAAGATATAAAGAATTGAAATTGACAAAAATATCAAAAATTGTCATCCAATTTGGGACGGAATGAAGTAATAATTCCTAAGAGCTATTTAAGTCAACTTACACATACTTCAATTGCTTTCTTACCCAATTCAGTCAAAAATATATCATTCATGCTGGGACAAAGAGTAGTGGCAGAGGGAATTCAAGCCCAATGGGGGCCGTGACCCCCTGGGATTTCCATTTTCGTCACTCTTTTTCACATACACTGGGAGAAAAGGTTACGATAGCAAGCTGCCCCTACCAGAGAGCCTCCTTTGGCTTTTAGTTTGACTAACTAATAATTACAGTATAACCTCTCTTTTTTTGCTCGGCCACAGTATAACCTCTTATGTATTGATCTCACATTATCAATTCAAGCTCAGTGGCTGCAAAAGTAAGTTTCGATTCAATGTTTTCAACTTTATTTTTTGCTCATTTTTGAATCACAAAGGTGTTTCGGAAACATATTCGTCGATCAAATGAATCAATTTTGTGACAAAAAACCCTTGAAAAAGAAGTGAAATCTTTTGTTCTGAGAAACAAAATAACATTGTGTTTAATTGTTGTCCCCGCTAAAACAAAGTACTGGCTACGCTCCTGACTAGGAGACTCAAGAGAGATTGCTCTCTTGGACTGCCTAACTCAATATGTTGTTAGGTTTCTAATTCAGAATGTCAACATTTATAGCTCATCTATGTTGCGGCTATTCCTTCGGGTTCTCTCTCTCTCTCTCTCTCTCTCTCAATTTTGATGTTTCTACCGCGTGATTTACTGATGAAAATACTAATTTGCCCTTGTAAAGTTTAGAAGTGTGATGACGTATCACTGGAGTGGGGGTGTGGCCTCAAGTCAAGGGTTTCACTGTCACCTTTATAATTCCACTATTGAATCAGTGAAACTCAAAAAGGAGTTTCTTGTCCTTATATTTCATTTAAACATACTTTTTTTTTTCCGTGTTTTCTGTAGTGAAAAATTTGTAGATTTTTATTTGTGATTGAGAAGTTATTAGTCCGGTAATAAATAAGTTGTTAAGAAATATCAAATTGTTTCTAGTAGTGAATAAGTTGTTGATGGATTTGTGAGTAGAGTTACAATAGCAAAAAGAGATTTTGTTGACAACTTTTTTGTTAGTAGAAACGAAATAATAAAATGTTGAAACTTTTTTGTGAGTGAAACGAAATGATAAAATGCGTTAAGTTTTTAGTGTTTTTTTTTGTTAGTGGAAACACCCCCTAAATTTGCATAAGATTTGCATGAAAGATTGGTATGCATAAATGGTAGAGAGAATTTTCTATTTTTCTCATGAATCTGAAATACAAGACCGACTGCAGAAATTACAAATAGATGGTGTCATTTACAAATATATATAAATTGCAATGGTTTTAAGAAAATAATCCCCCTAAAAGGGCAGGTTTAATTTCATAGGGTATTTTCCGATATATTCTTTCATGAATTAATTAATGAAAGCGAAAAGAAGTTTATCAAAATTTAAATGAATAATTCAAGAATCAAAACGTCTTTTCAAATTAACGACTTTTTCCCCTCTCGAACATTCAACTATCCCATTAATTCCTCGAACCGGAATTTATTTTATTTTGACAAATAAGCTAGCAGACGTTGACGTTTCATCTCCGTTCGGTCCGAAAGGTATGCATATGTGCCTCATGTAAAGTAGTAATTAGGTCAACCTAAAACCTTCCTTTGGTGTCAAAGTAGTACTAGTAATAATTTGTTTGCAAATAAGTACACTATTTTGCTTGCGATGAAAGAAGGGAATTGATATTCATGCTCCAAGATTTACTGTAGGCGCTCCACCTTTTTGTATACTTCGGGCTCCAAGATTTACTGCAGGCGCTCCACCTTTTGTTTTTATACTGTTATGTTGCTGGCAATATCAGTGTATATTTTGTTTTTACACTGTGATGTTGTTGGCAACATCACAGTGTAAAAACAAAAAGGTGGAGCGCCTGCTGTAAATCTTGGAGCGCGAATATCAATTTTCGCGCTCCAAGATTTACTGCAGGCGCTCCACCTTTTTGTTTTTATACTGTGATGTTGCTGGCAACATCAGTGTATATTTTGTTTTTACACTGTGATGTTGCTGACAACATCACAGTGTAAAAACAAAAAGGTGAAGCGCCTGCAGTAAATCTTGAAGCACGAATATCAATTTCCTGAAAGAATTCTTACAATCCAACATTGATCACAGGCCGGGTACACAACCTAGGACTCATTTAAAATGGAGCTGTGCTATCCACACAGATTTCTGTGCACAGATTTTGTTGTGGGGCCCACCACGGGTTCCACACAAATCATCCAAGCCGTTCATTAAATGTAAAACATTTTTTCAAGGGTCTCCGTAAAAAATAAGCTCAATTCAATACCTATATGTGCTTCATCCAACCATCTAACTTTTCATTCAGATTTTCGGATAATGAAAAGTTATACGATTGGATCGAGTATCTATAGGTATCGGATTGAGATTATTTTTTACGGGAACCCTTGAAAAAATATTTTACATTTAATGAACGGTTCGGATAATTTGTGTGGGACCCGTGGTGGGTCCCACAACAAAATCTGTGCACAATCTGTGTACAGATTGTATGTGTGTGTAGACTTTCTGAATGTGTTGTCATCGCAGATCGAGGAGTTGAATTTTCCTCCATCTGTTTTCCTATTCCCGTTTATTTCACTTTCTGATCACCAAACCGAACGTGCGACTTAAATGTACCACCCATGTCATGTCTTAAATCCGGGAGCATGATCGATCGTGAACCATGTGACCCTCCGTGGAACTCAAAACAAATAGAAAAAAAGAACGGATATATATACCTTAATAAAAGGGCCCATATGGACTACACTGACCCTTGTAATTTTGGAGTTTTACGGCATGACCCAAAATGCTTAAGCCAAAGTTACTAGCAGTAGGTTACATAGTTTCTTATATACCCAAGATTAGCCATGTAGACTTCCGATGTGGGACGACGTGTTACAAATGAAATCATTGAGGGCTTAAATACAAGGAAATTGATTTTAGTTCTCCAGTTTTAGCCACTAGCACTCCACTTTGTGTGTTAATCATGTGAGAAAACAAAACGAAAAGTGGAGTGCTATTGGCTAAAAGTAAAGTGCCAAAATCATCTCCCTTTAACTACAATTTCAAGACTATAAATACTCAATTTAGCATAGTAGTACTGAAGCGTTTTCCTACAAAATCCTTCAAAATACCCTGAGCTCCGGCTCTTAATCCTCGCACTCGCAAATTTTAGTTGTTTGAGATAGGATTTGAAGACTCTTTCATGCTCCAGCTCTCACTCTCACTGTTAGAACTGTGGCTAGCTCATATGTAAAGTATGAAGAGATACTAAGGAGTTCTAGAAAAAAGACCAGATGCTGAAGCGGAACGGAGAGGAACGAGTGGAGTGTAGGGTAGGGTATTTTTGGAATACAGACCAAATACCAAGTTAGGGTTAGAATAGAGTAGGTATAAATACTTTATGTTGTAAACCCTATTCCGTACTGTGATAATAAAGAACAGCAACCGCTCTCGCTCCCATGGACGTACCCGATTTTGGGGAACCACATATATCTGTGTTAATTTCTTTACTATTTATACTCGTATATCGTGACGATCCTAACACTCACACACACACACACATTATGTGACTTAGTTCCTACATACCACACAATAATTAGGCCAAATTCAATCAAGACGAATTCAGCACTCCAAGGGATTGTTTTCTTTTTTGAGGAAGGGTTTTGGAGTATTGAGTGAAGATAGATAGATATAGAGATTGAGGTAAAAAGTGAAGAGAAACTTACTGAAAGCCATGCGTAGAGTCATAGAGAGACAAAGAAATCTTTGAGATGCTAAGAGAATAAACACACACATATTCAAAATCGATTTGTTTATGCAATATGTAGAACCTCATAACAAGTTTTAACGAACAGGATAAGACTCGAGCTCAGGTTAAGTCCAATAATTTCAAGTTGTGTGTATATATAAATACATTTGTGGTGTTAATTGTGTCATTGAAGCTATGGCACAGGGAAAACATTTAAACGGCATGTCTCCTTATCTTGTCTTGCAAGCCCTCTGTGCTGCCTGGGCTCCAATCTCATATCATGTCCATGTATATATGCATATATATACATTTTTTAGTTTTTGCTTTTGGTTCAATGGTTAGGAGTGTCTGAGTCAACTTACGCGTACCTCAACTAATCCCCACCCCGATCTGATAAAAAACAGACCATTTACGTCGAGACTTGAAAATTCACAAGAAATTTCTTTCTTGCGAAAATGGTTAGTTTTGTCTTTTTTTGATAGAGGGGTAATACTGGCTTCCACCAATTGGATGTCTTGTGGGGTCAGTCTAATTTGTTTCTATAGTGAGCAATGATTAGTGGGTGATGCTCAAAAGGGAGAGGGAGAGAGAAGGATGGCATGCATGTGGGTTGTTTTCATGGCTCTTTATAACAATGCTGGCCTTTTGTTCTGTTTTGCTCTGAGCGTTTTTTGGACTGGCATCCCTTATGGGTTGTGGAGACGTTTAAGCCACATTGCATTTCCATGGTCCCCTTGTGGGTTGGGGAGGGATTGGAGGATGCTGCCAAGCACCCCTGTAAAGCATGTGTAGAGCGGTTGATCCGGATATTCATCTCGATAATCGACGGTTCGAATATATGCCGAGCAATCGACAATTCAGATTTGTATACGTTCATATGCAATTCGAGTCATACAAATCTGAGTTGTTCGTGCCAAGATGAACGGCCGGATCGATCACTTGACATCGCTTTACAAGAATGTCGCTTGGTAGCATCCCGTGTCCGTTGTGGAGAGGTTTAAGCCACATTGCATTTCTATGGCCAATTGTGCTCTCTCCTCCTATTTTTCCCCCCTCCCTGCCCCATTTTATTTTCCTTATTCTCCACATAAAAAAAAAATATTATTACAAGCCATTTAAAATTTGTTTATGATATAATCCCGTACGTCCAAATAACAAAACTGAACTAGACTGAAAAAGTTACAATCTATGCTTGACAACTTGATTTTTCTGAGTAGACTTCGCTTGACCACGATAGATTATTATTAATCCTAATCTATTCTATTTGAAGAAACTTAGGGAGGAAGAGGGGTGCTTACGGGAATTGAACCTTGCCCATGTGCATAAGAGTATAAGGGAGACACCAACTGCACTCCACTCCACTTATGACCACGGTAGATTATACTAGTATATAGCAATTCCGTACAGAGAAGGGACTAAAAAGATAAAAGATATTCAAAAATATTACAGACTTACTATTGCAAAAATATCCTTATGGCCCTCCCATTGCTAGAAAAGAGGGAGTACATTCAAATATTCGTGTAAAGATAGGAGCTAAGTCACATAATTCTCGTGAATGAGCCTGAAAATATCTTTGTAACACATTTCAAACTATCAAATTCGCAAGAGCAAGAATCAAGAGCACGAGCACAAGGCATTTTAAAGAATTATGTGACTCAGAGATTGACAGTAATTAGCTCTGTTTGTATGCAATGTCCCAAAATTTTCCTTGTACGTACGGTTGAGAAAGAAAGAAAAAATTCACAGAATATCTAATCAACAAGGTTGTTACGGTTTGTCAAATCTTACGACTAGATCAGGCCATCCCAATTATGATTATAATAGTAATAATTTAAACTTTTTCTAGGAGATTTTTTTATTTTTTTACAATTTAATCCTCTATAAAGCACAGTGCTTGCGTTGTCATATAGAGCTAGTAAACTCCGAAAAATTTTCTCTACTAGTATTTCGGTACATATCCGGTCATTGAATATCAAGTGAGAATCGTAAACATTCGGGACGATTTCTCTCGCGTGATTCAATAACCGAAAATGCACCGGAACACGTACAGAGAATTTGAGCGCCACAAGAAATTAAATCAAAATATATATACAAGTCTGTTACAGGGCATATAGAAGCCAAAAAACAAACAACTACTAAGATAAACACATGCAGTATATAATAATCAAATGAACCTTAGTGGGAAAAGGGCATGCCAGAGATATTTGCCTCCTTTTGTCGAGACAAATCCCAGAACGTTGTGATTTTCCAGCAAACCTGCAATCCCCAAATATATTGTGTGTGAAACCCATTAATTTAAAGAATCATAATTGACTCTCTCTCTCTCTCTCTCTCTCTCTCTGGGAACATGCATGAACAGTGCACATCCCGATTAGATAGTTTTGCTTGGGAGATCTGGAAAGATTATTAATACGGAGTATATGCTAGTACATTTTTATAAGTGATCCGAGTCTGAAATTTAAGATTTACTGGGCAAATATAGTACTACTATTAATTGAAGTTTTACTCTAACCAGTGAAGTCTTGTCTCCTTGGCTTGTCTCTCTCTCTCTCTCTCTCTCTCACTCTCTCTCTCTCCTTAGATTCATTAGATTGTTGTCACATGCATGCAGTCAGTACTATATATGTCAGCCTTGACCTTGAGCCCAGCCCTTGTAATTTTAGTACACTGTTGTTTAACATTAAGCATGCATGTGTAACTATCTTTCATTTACAATATTATGATACTGATATAATTTTTTAGCCCTTTTACTTGGATTTCTAACCTTTCATTTTTAATATACACGCACTCATCACCACGTGGCTACGCGCGACTCGTATTCTAGAAAAGAAAGATATTTTTCCCTTATGTGTTGATGTTTTTCCTTTAATTTCCTTTTACTTATTAATGATAAGTTTCCTAAGTTTTGGAAACTTATTTCTATAGGCTAATTTTAAAAAATCTTGCATTTTTATTATGAGTTAAAATACAATTGTTGTAGAGATCATGTAAGCTTTAGGGACCATACCCATTTTGGATGTCATAGTCTCAGGATTCTTAATGTGGGGGAACCGAATAACATGAAATTGTAAATTAACAACAAAATATCATCCTCATATAGCAATAACACAATTTTGAGGGGACCTTTCTTCATAATATTTACATACAAAACCTAAAATATAATAGAAATATTGAGATAATTAGGAGGTTTACGGAGAATCGGGCCCCGATTACACCCCTGTGTCCGCCTCTAGTCTCATTGCAGCTGTATAACACCTCAAAGATCAAAACAAGTACACATGCAAATTTCTAAGCATAGACTTCTACTCCATGTGTCATACTATAATTTTAGCTCATTGGATCGATACATAAGGCACTTCTGTGCACAGGAGCAATTATATATAATTCGTAATTGGCTAAGAATTATGGTTTGATGAAGCAGTATGCATTACTACTCTTTTTTTTTTTAAGTGTACACGCAAATGCAAGAAAACCTAATCTATCTAATTTAATTTACGAGGCAAAAAATGAGAAAACTCACGAAGAAAAATCAAACTCCATGTATTACGAGGCGAGAAATGAGAAAACTCACGACAAAAATCGAAATCCGAACGAATTCCTAAAACAGCCTTAATTACCATAATATCGATCCCTTTGTTATCCTTCTAAGCATACGTACATAGATTTTCATGATTTATTCATAAATTCCAACTTTCAAAGGCACAATATTCCACATGCCACGTACGTACGTTGGAAGATATTTGTCTAATAAATTATTTCCTTTGAGCTAATGGGAATAGAGACGTACGTAGTACCATTCTGATCAGATTCAAGCAATTTAAGATTCCTACGTACTTATCTGCTAGTTTGACAATTTGTGGTAGTTCACGGAATATGAACCTATGCTATGCTATGCTATGCACCTATCATAATTCATTCTTTTTCCCTTATATATTATGTACTTAGAATATCCTCAATATATACACATTTTATAATATAATATAATTAGGTTCCCTCACATGGGGTTGACAAAGACATTGGAAAAATTGTAAATACTATTATATAGTCTGGATCCATTGCTCCCCTAACATGGGTTTTGGATTTAAATAACACTTGTTCATTTAACTCAATCTTGGAAATTTATTTTAATACTCTACTTTTATATACTCCATCCGTCCCACTTTAAATGTTTCCTACGGGAGCCTGTGCATTTTCAAACCAAAAAAAAAAAAAACATATTTCTACATACAATTTTTTAAAAAAATTTCTTACACCAAATCAAAGTGCTCAAGAAAATAAAAATTAATATGTAAAAATTAATATTTGTTGGGGGGGTTTTGAAATTGCACGAATTTTTGTAGGGGACATTAAAAGTGGAACAGGAGTATATAAATACATATACATACTTTCTTTCTTTGTTTTTGTTCATTCCAATTACAAAATATCCTGTTACGTGTGTAGAGAAGAATTAATGTTTAATAAAAAGATAATTCCGTAATTTCACATGATATAAGAAAGAAGAAGGTGCAACTGAAGAAAAAGTGAGTGCTAATTAAGTCATTACCTTTCTTGTTTCATTGATTTCTGATTCTACAAAATTGTTGAATTTTGATGGGCAATCCACCTGATCTCTTTTCACGTGGGAGAAGACTACCAAATTTTGTGTGTGTGAGTATTTATGCTTAATCTGTAAGTAATGCCAATAGTCCGTTTCAAAAAAAAAAATGCCAATAGCTCAAAGTCACTCAATTCAAGAAAAAACTTGTTAAAGGGTGGGCTAACATTGAGTCTTTCTTTTCATACATTCTTCTGTCAAAATTAGAGAAGTATCTTTTAATCATATCTATAATTTCCATCGGTGGATATGGAGCTCCGGTGTTCAACGGCTTCCTAGAGGCGACGGTGGTGGATTTCCGCCATTATCAATAGAGGCAATGACGGCGACTGCTACGGGCTTGGTGCTTTTGCTTGATGCAGATCTTGTTCTTCCAAAATTTAGTCTTGAGTGGACTCGCGAGGTTTTTACTATTTTACTGTTCTTGTGTCGCTTTTGTATTTGTTTTTGTCGTTTTTTCTTGTATTTTCTGTCCTTTGTACTTATCTTTTATTATAAATACAATATATTTCTACTCCCTAAAAAACCTTTTTTTTGAATAGCAAAAAGAAATTTTATTAACATTTGAAGATGTTACAACGATTAACAGGGAGAGAACACACTCCCTAAAAAACCTTAACCCCCCCCATATTGTTCGAAAAGTTGTCTTATCTACATTCACTTAGTAGAGTTCACTTAAAACTATTATGCCTCGTTTTTTCCTTGCTATAGCACGTTTTGTTAGCTCTCTCTCTCTCTCTCTCTCTCTCTCTCTCTCTCTCTCTCTCTCTCTGTTATGGATAACAAAAAACAATCAACTAGTTCTCTCAAAAAAGAAAAAAATCAACTACCAGAATAATAAACCAGTATGTTTTGGTTTGGTTACTCAATAGACTATATAGCTTCTGTTCAAAAAAAATAGACTATATAGCTGGCCAAAGGATTTTTCTATTAATAGCAGTCGAATTAGAGACTTGTTTTTTAAGGCATTTACCTTCACTGTTGTTTTTTGTTACTACTTGAGTAACCCTTTGGTTCCCATTCACATTTGCTTAAGATACTACTTACCAATATTTCTCTTCGTAAAAGGCTCCGGATTCAAATTTCCCCCCCTAGCTTTCTGATCAATTATATCTTGTGACAAAGTGCTACTAATTAATAGTCTAACATTATTATGAATGAGAATCACCTCTAAATAAGAAAACAGTCTACCTACAAACTAGACTTTGGAAGCAAAAGTGAGGGGTGCCAACTTGGTTGAGATGCCGTCTTCACTTGTTCCCTTTAATCCTTGTATTCTCCTCATCGAGTAATAAAATTTATTTGCTGTTCAAAAAAAATAAAAGAAAAACTTTGGAAGCAAAAGGTAGTTTTGTGCACTTTGTACAACTCACGCTATATTATTTGTCTTCAGATAGACATCAAAATACCACTTGTTTCCACTAGAAATACCCAAAGAACCATTTAGACAAGAAGGTTAAGGAAAATGATAAGTTGTCTTGCACATTGGGTATTTTTGGATGAAAATACCGTTAAGACAATAGCGTGAATGTGAAGTCACAAGTAAAGGTGTCTACCTAGTAGTACCTACAAAGCAAACTTTGTGCATTTTGTCCAACCTTCTGTTTTCCTGCCCTTTCTAGATGGTCAATTTGACATTTGAGACACTAAAAAGACACACTCCCCAGAACTAGTCGAGGTGCACGCAAACTGGCCCGAACATCTCGTCCTCAAAAGAAAAAAAAAAAAACACTCCCCCAAGAAGATGAAAAAGAAATTGAAGGACTGAGTCCATGGGAAGATGAAAAACAAATTGACTCAGTCAGTTTATAGAACCCACCTGCATTTGTTGCGCCAACACTTCATAAAAAAATATTCAGCCAGAAAAGTTTTAAGGATAATACTGTATATATGAACATGGGATTAGGTGGAACCAGCGAGTTTTGCGCTGTCATCTGATAATATAATTATAGTTGGATTGATCTTAAAGCTTAAACTGATTAAAAAATTTGTTGATCAACCACACACTACTTCCTTTAAAGCTTTGTTTAATTAATAAGATGGTTTCATTAATCTGGTTACACATACTATTTCTTTGCTTGGTTTGTAGGGGGCTTAACTTGGTCCTCTAATTAAGTAATACCTAATTATTGACTAAACCATCATCGCTCGACCAATAAAACACGAGCGTGTGCCTTGTTTATCAATTCATCCCTTGCTTATTACAGAAAAAGATGACGTTGACAATGCAAATATCATCATAAAACAAGAACATCTGTTATTGTTTCAGCCATGGACAATGACTTCTTAGCCCATGGCCGCCGCGCTCAATCGATTTCCGAGGTTGTGGTTGTCATCGGGGAGAGCGAGGATGCGGTGGCAGTTACGGGAAGCGATATGGACAAACATGAATTCAATATGTATCATACAGATTCACAGAAACATAATCAGTTACTCCTATTATATATGATTCTTTTAAACTGCAATTTGAAGCCAAAAGAGAGGAGTTATGTGCTGCTTAAACAATAAATATTCCTTTCATACTGTAAATAACACTTTATTTTGACATGTTATAACCAACTACTTTTCCAATTGAAGGCCGTAATTCTGTGATAAAAGCGAGAAAAGTAATTTCGAAAAGATTTACGTGTCGTACCTTTGTAGTCAGCGAGCAACCGGAAGCTGCAAGCTGCCCGTGGAAGTTTTGGGCTTAACAAGATACGTAAGTGCAATTTCTGCTGGTTTAGAGTCTGGAATAACCTCTTGGAAAGGCACTTCAAAGCTAAGAGACTGGTATAAACAGACCTCATCCTCCTTACAGTAGTAAACCTGCAAAGCTCACATGCATAAACTCAAAGAGTTGTGGAACTCCACTAACCAACTCTCAGCTTAGTTGCGGATCAAAAAAAAAAAACTCTCAGCTCAGTTTAGTAATTTTTTTCTAGTTCCGTACAACGGTATACTTCTACGTGGAAGGGGATTCTAAAATTCGATGTCAACATTAACATAGTGTTTTGGTTTTGAGCTCAGGCAATAAATTAAAAAAAGAATAAGAAAGAAGCGAACAGAACTATAACTTGCTTATCCGGTTTTGTAAAGTTGTATTTAACTCTTGTAGTCAAAGGGGCATATAAAAAGTACTTGCATGAACAAACTAGAAACTAATTGTTTGTGTCCTTTATTGTGACAAGAGGACCATCAGGCTTGTGAAATAACCAAAAACTTGAACCCTCAAATGGGATTATGCTAATAACCTTACAAAATTGCCATGAAGGACAATTAATAGGAAGGGTCCTGGTTAGGTCAGGCACTCTAGATAACTAAAAGATGCAATAGATTTATAATGCTCATACGACAGGATATATAAGCCTGATTGTCCTCAATTCTGTTCAACCCAAAGCATTCTACCAAGTCTACTGGTGCTAATTCAGCCAGTAAAAACCATATATACATGTTCATAAGTAGGAGAAACTAGAGCGAACAAGGACATTGTCCAGAAAATTGGAAGATTTGAAAAGATTTGGCCTCTTGCACGGATAAAGATACGACCTGAAATTGCTTCATGCAGAAAGAAGTCATACCTTGCAATTAATTCTCCCCATGGAAGCTGAAGGGGATGATCTTCTAAAATGAAGTGATGCAAATCCTTCTAGGCTGAGGTACCCATCCACTGGATTAATAACCACTTGATTTTCAGGCTCAATTTCTACGCTAAACTTGCTACGTGCTTCCTGCATTTTCAATTAGAGGCTGAGAATACAATTCGGTAAACAATGCTGCTAGGTTCATACATGTAATCTATGCACAACAATGGACAGCGCCTATCAGAGAGAGGGAGACCTTTGAGAAATGGTACCCTTCTGGCACAGATATTTTAAGGTATAAGTTGCCCTCAATGGATGAACTCCCATCAACTTTAACTGTATCTGTGTCTGCTGATGATCGCCGTCTAAGCCGTTTCAATGATCTCGATTTTGGTATAGGAGGCTGAACTCCTTTCAGCTCTAAAGTAAGGAGTTCAGGTTCCTCCTTGTTCAGGTCTAGATGTCGAATTACACTATTGTTTGTATCAGCAATGAAAAGCCTTCCTGCAGGGAAAAAGAAGAAGAAGAAACTATGTTCGTTAAAGTTTACAAGCATTTAGAAGGATTTTGTTGTAGTGTCCAATGTTCTGAAAACAAGCTAGCACAAAGACTCAAGAGGCAAGAGGCAAGGTTCCTCGTTTTGCTATAGGAAGATAGACTACAACACTGTGATCAGTTTTATTTGTGGTAGCAGTTTTACTGATGTCTCCAAGTTGAACCTCTGCAACAAGATCTCTTCTTCGTTCGTTCCCCTTCAGTTACAGGGTTTTAGAACCGATGGGTGAGATTGTCTTAGGAAATTAGAGTTTAGAAGCCAAAAACCAGGAAAGAGGGAGAAGTATGTTAAAATTGTCAAATAAAAAATTGAGATTTGTATTGGAATTGTATTCTTCTGCCTCCCTTGAAGCCTGATTAATTGCAAAAAAATGTTGACCAAAGTTGTTTTGACTTCCCTATGGTGCGGAATTCCAACACTTTTCTTCTTCTTTCTCCCCTTCTTTTGCGATGGGTGGTAGAGGTCCAAGAAACATAATACCGTATCTCCAAGGTTGAGAAAAATGCAGTATTAACAAACTAACAGCAGAACACTTGTTGCCTTTCTCCTAGCCCTTTTAGTCTTTGTACTCTTTCAAAGATTAATAAAACTTTTTCGCTGTTCAAAAAAAAATAAAAACAGCAGAACACTGTCCTGGTGACTTCCTTTGCAGCAATGGAGACAAAACATATCCTTCAAATTTCCTAAAAATCGTATATAGCTTAGAGTAATGAACCCTGTGAGAGCTAATGAAGAATTCATAGCATACTAACAGAGAAGAGAATCACCATTTTGTGCCTCAATGATTCCTGATGGCTCTGAAAGCTGGAAAAAAAAAAAAAAAAAAGATGCTTCAAATTGATATACCGGCCTTGAAGTAGGAAATAGAAACATTGCACGAAAGCCTAGCAAGAGTTTGGGTAATTACATATCAACGCTTCACTTTTACTCTTAGAGACACACAACAGGGATAGCAATCAATGACACAGCCACACTTGCAGTTTCACCATATCCAGTTCAATTCATAACAAAAGCATATATGTTTCAGTCCACCAATCATAACATGTAACTTTGTTTTGGGCCTGGTATCATGCAATATGCCTTCAAATAGTTTGCTTTTTGATGAACAGACTATTACCAGTCCTGCTACACATTACAAGGAGTAAAAAGGTAAAAAAAAACACTCAACAAACTACCATCTTGGATATCTTACAAAGATGGTGACTTGGATAGGTCCAAATGAAGTATGTCTATATAGATAAAATCTACGGCACCGTCGAGGCGACAGCACCGACAATACTTCAAAAGACAACATTAAAAGGTTGCACTCTCTTGGGGTCCTTGAATAACTTATTTCCTTTGTACGAATACTGGAAGAAAAAGTGTCATTTGATTCTGCCGAGTTTTGGAAATAAGGAAAGACAAACAACCATTTCCCAACCTGAGCTACTTGGGCCATCCCATCCTTGAGACCGGCTTTGCCTGTACCTGCTACAGTAGACACTCTTTTACTTGCTGGATCCAACTTCTTGATCTGAAATTAGAACAGCAAACTTTAGTGGCCCATACCAACTTCAAATAAATGAATCTAACTGGGGCCAGCAATTGGCAAAAGGGATAGAGAAAAGTGGTAAACTTTCTTGTAAACTGCTGGAAGCTACAATGATAAATTTTCAATGGGAGGATCTGGGGAGATGCATAGTGCTTATGATATTCCAGCAGTTGGCATCTTGCAAGTTTTTTCTGTTAAATAACCATCAGTAAGTAAGTACCTTGTGATTATAAGAGTCGGCAATATAAATTTGACCATCCCTCCCACACAAGACACCCAATGGATGTTGAAGAAGAACTTCAGACCCCGCACCATCATGATCTCCAAACTGCAAAACTTGAAGCAAGCATGAATGGAAGGAAAAAAAATACACTGGAAAGCTGTAACAAAGTAGTAATTAAACTTCAAGATTTGTTGGTAACATCCGCATAATCTGAAGCCTGTGTCTTTCGTCTTTAGATTAAACTGGTTTACATTGGAGGGATATATACCTTGAACAAATTCTCAGCAAAAAATGGATCACCACCGGCTAGTAATCTTGATCCTCCTGTTTTCAGATCCAGTGCTCTAATAGAGCTACTTTCACTATCAGCAATATATGCCTCCTTCAAATCTATAATAGCACAATCCAGTTACATTCATCTTAATGGTTGAACCTTCTTCACAGACTTCCATGATAACAGTTAAGCGCATTGAAACGTCTTACCAGGTGATAAGGAAATTCCAGATGGTTGTGCAAATGATGTACTTGTAGAGCTATCTCAAGAAAATGCAGACGAAAAAAAATCTCAACGTCAAAACCTGAGGGAATGTTGTTCAACGTGTGTAGCAAAAATTATTCGGCTCATAATAGAATGTTAAAAAATAGAGGTGCAACAGATAACATGTGTAGTGTTAATCAAGTTACCAACAATATTTGCAATTTCATTTACAGTCCATGAAAACTGAGCTTATATATGTAACTGTTATGAATACTTGTAGAGTGTAGACATGTCTGCAATACTACAAGAAATGAAATTGTAGAACTACACATGGATTGAAGAGTTAATCAAGCGGAAATTCTACCCTCACATGTCTCTCTTCTCTCTAGGAAACTAAGTCACCCCATCCATTGCTCTAATATCATCACATCCTAGGCACTACTTTACTAGATCCGAACTACCACTACTACAAAACATTCAAGACCTCACTATTCATGAAATTAGTCTAACATCAGTCCAGATTCTCCTAATGTACTTCTAATCTTTTGGCTTAATCTATCCTCGCAAATTTTGTCAAAAGGTCACTTGTACAAACATAAACCAAGCCCAACCAAAATCACTGACAATCCCATTACACAACTTAATTTCCAAACCCTAAAGTCTGAACCCATCTTAAACCCACCAAGAAATACCCGAAGGCAGCACCAACTCCACTAGCCCAACCATGCACTGATAGTCTCATCAACTTCACCGCCAAGCCATTACAACATGACAAAGTTCTACCATAAAGCCACCAACATAACTCCATTGCTAACACCCCCTATCACCATTTATGACAATTGAATCCACGACCACCACGAGGATAATATGACCTTCCTACTAGAATTGCTTCAAATCCAAGTATCACATATAGAGATTTCTGGGTCTCTGCTGGGTAGCCAATAAGGTACACATAAATTTAGAAGTTTTTTAATAGAGGTGGTGCTTTATAAAGTGAAAATGCTGGTGGAGATGGATTTGCAGATGCAGTTTAAAAAAATGTGAAAAGGAGGGTAGTCTGACACCATAAAATGAACATATGAATCTGCTCCCCTACTTGAACAATTTCTCACAAAAGATAAGGGGTATAAGCGCATTTTGAAGTGGATGGTAAGTTTTCTTTTTTTCTAGGTCTAGGAGACTAGAATCGAATGTTGGGTTGGCGGACCAAATGTAATTCAACAAGGTCAAAAAAAGTAGTCCATTTACATTCAATATCACAATCAGCTGAATTGGAAAACAATCTCCTCCCCTACTTCAGCTAAAGCCAAACCAAAGCAAACCAAGCCAAGCCTTAAGTCCCATTCAATATGGGTTGGCTAGATGAATCTGTTGTCTCCATTGAATTCTATAGAGGGCATTGTGTTCAGTGATATCCAAGAAAAACCTTAGGTTTTATCGAACTATTGCCTCTAAAATCAATTTTGGTCTACCCCTCCCCTTAGTGCTCCACCTACCGTAGCCATATCACTCCTCCTAATTATCACATCGACCGATCTCGAGAGACTGTCCAAACCACCTTAATCTATTCTCTCTCATCTTATGTTCTATCGGTGCTACCTTTACCATCCCACGAAGGTTCTCGCTTCTAATTCTATCACAAAATCTTACCACACATCCATCTAAACATCCCCATTTTAGTTGCACTCATCTTACTCACATGTTCTTTCTTAGTAGCCCAACACCTCATGCCATATAACATGGCTGGTTTTATAGCACTATAGTACAAATTCTCCTTCAACTTTGAGGGTATCCTGCGGTCACACTACACTCCTGAATCACTCCACCACTTGACCCATCCAACTTGTACTTTATAAGTCACATCCACTGTAATCTCTCCATCCTTGCCAAGGGTTTAGCCAAGATACTAAAAACACTGCTTCTTTGGTAACTCTTGATTTTGGAGAGTCACGCTGTCAACTCTAGTACTTTGACTACCACTAACTTAACCAAAAATAAAACAAAACAAAACAAATTTAGAAAAGAAATAAAAAGCACAAAAAATGTCTATTCCCTCTCCTTTTTCTAGTTTACATCTTTATAGCTAACAAAGTACCAACATTTCCACGCTGCTACCTGAGTTAACTACGAACATAGCAACCAAAAGATTTCATGGCATGTATATACTTAATTTTAATTAATATTACCACCACCGTTCCAAACTACATTAGTTGTTCTAAATTCTTATCCACGGAGCAGGTTTACATATGAAGACCACTCAGAAGATGTAAAAAGAAGCAAGGAAAGCAGCAGATAAAACCAACTTAGTCCTCAATTTCATATTTTTCCATACATTACCTTGAACCATTCAAGTTTCTCTCATAACCATCACCACTGAAAGCTCTTGTAACACCATCCAACGTATTATGCTCCCAAATCTGATGCTGCCCAGCCATTGCAATGTAAACAACCTCATTGACTGGCTCAAAGCAGACATCCCATGGAGAATTGAGGAGCTGAAAGAACAGAACAGAAACAACGAGTTTCAAAAAGACAAATGTTTGGGCAGACTGACATGCAATATGATTTCCTACATGACTAAGTCCCAGAGTGTGTTTGATATGTAATAAACAAGAGCCCTCTATCATGAACAATCACAGGATAGTAGACTAATTATTAATATATTTCTTTTCAATAGAGATAATCCAATAACGTGCTAATAGATAATTGGCAAATGTCATGTCTACATTCTTGCCTGAGTAGTTCCCCTTCCTCCCCCTTTGTAATCAGAACCTTTGGTTCCATTTCCAGCAAGTGTCCCCACCATCTCATCAACAAAATTAATCACCCTACAGCAGAAGTTGAAGAAACAAAAATAATACGAATTTGTTCAAACATCTTTCAAGGCTATGCTGCTAGTTTTATCCCAAGTAGTTATCTACTTGTCTCAAAAGCATATTAATATTCTGTTCCACATAATAGAATGGGGAGTAAACCAAAGCCACTGCTATATCAGTTCACTACCTCAACGCATGGTTTTCAGTATCAGCTACGTAAAGCAGATTTTTCTTCGCATCATAAGCAAGACCCTGAAAGCAAGAAAATGTTAATTTACTGAACACATTCAATTATAACTTGTTCAACATGGAACGAAAGCCAAGGCCATAAAACTGCTACTCGCCAAAGAAGAAAAAACTTGACTTATTTGGTGGACTAGGTTCCCTAAAGGGAATATAATTGCACTTCAAGAGGTTTACTCAGACTATTACCTGTGGCCGGTTAAAGGCAGCATCTTCAAAGCTACCATCATGAAAACCTTCCTCTCCTGTGCTCCCAATTTGGATAATGAAATTCCCATCTAGGTCAGTAACCACCTAAACTCCAGATGAAAAAAGATGGTTAAGTCCCAAATCCAGGTGCTCTTGATTGAAAGACCCATACACATCACGAAAATAGAAACAGGACTTCTGTTCTTTGTGAATAGCCCAACATGATAAAGGTTTTCGGGGTCTTTGGCTTCAATGAATGGTAAAAGCACAATGGGGTAAGGTTCACTCCTACTCCACCTTCCAGCACCCTGAATTGATGTAACCAAAGGAAGATAATTGCCCTTTCTCAAAACCTTTTTTGAAATCAAAATGTGGAGTTGCGGAAGAGGAGGAAAGGAAAGAAGGATAAGAAGAGATTGAATCAGGATGAGCCCAACTTTGATTTTTTTTATTTTTATTCACGGAATAACAGGGTATCATATGATATTTCCCATTGTTGATTGTTGCATCAAACTAAAAAAAGACTGATATCTACACAGGCGATAATCCCCATCTGGCAGTCAAGTGAAAAGGTACAATTTCAGGTTAATTAAAGCGTGCAATGATATTTTGTTGGTGCAAACTTCTGAATACATATGTATAGCTACATATATACATATTTATATTTAGAGAGAGAGAGAGAGAGAGTGACAGAATTTACAATGCGGTTATGATTACTGTCTGAAATGAAAAGCCGGTTGTTGAGGACGTCAACTGCTAGCTTTGCTGGAAACTTCAAGGGAAATGTCAATAAACGCGGATCATTGTCCTTCTCCAGACTCAAAGGAATAGGTTTGCTGTCCAACATTTTTTTTCTACCATAGAACAGAAGAGCTGCTTCCACTAAATCATCAAGATCCTAGGGTGGTTTGGGAGAGAACAAGAACAAGAATTATTTCGACTATAGTTGCTGTCAAATAATATGGTGAGAATATAGACAAACTGTGAGAAGACACTAGAAAAGCCAACTAGCATTAGAAGTGGCATGCATGAGAAATACACCAAAAAATGATTGAGCAGTTGATTCAACCGAAAGGGTATCTTGATATAATGCCATTGTGTGCAAGAAGACAGACTCCAAAAGAACATGAATTCACAATAGCACAAGAGTTAATCTGATGGTTGCTAAGTATAAATACCTCAGTTCTGGTACCTGAAGTCAAACTTTTTTTGTTTGCTAAGATAAAGGTGCAGGAGGGAGCAACCGGCTATAGCAATCTTATCTGGTGTGACCATAGGGACTCCACACTTGCGGCGGATCCCTTAGGGACCAATCACCCAAGGTTTCTACAGGTCCACTGAGGGCTAGGTGATCAAGGCCAGGTTTGCAGGAGGGCAAGGCATGAGGGGTCCCAAATGGAAGCTAGTTCCATGCTTTTGGGGAAAGAAATGAAGGCCTAAATGCAATGTTAAAGCATCCAACTCAATACCAAATTGGCAATGAGTGGAGAGGCCGCCTAGGCTCATATACTAGTTTTGGAGGAGATAATTAATTGATGTGGAACAATTTCCAACACTCCCCCTCATGTACAACCCCCAACTCGCACGTAGAGAGGTCAACAAAGGATCCGGAACACACGGATCACAACGAAACAAAGTGCCACTATGGCACAAAGAGGAAAAGCCTCCGAAAACCTAGCTTTGATACCATGTTAAAGCATCCAACTAAATACCAATTGGCAATGAGTGGAGAAGCCGCCCAGGCTCATATACTAGTTTTGGAGGAGATAATTAACTGATGTGGGACAATGTCCAACAGAAATATATGCAAGAAGCTTTCAGCAACTTGAAACAGTTCTTGATCAAACAGTTTCTGATCGTAGTCATACTGATTCAGCAGCTTGCATACAATGAATCTCTTGCTTATAGTGCTTAATGTTAGTATTAGTTTTTCTTGTTTAGTGTCAATGCTGTTCTCAAGCATTATATATCATTTGGGCTTTCTTATAATCCTTATTATGTAAATCATGATTATTAATTTGCATAAGGCCTTTCTGACATGTTAAACACAAGATTACTCCTCGCAACTGGATTACTTCTATGGTTTTCTTATGTTGGCATGCCCTAGGTGAGGAAATCTTTGAATGCTCAATAAAAGTTCTTTCTTTCAAACTTGAGTTCATGGTGTCATTATCAGGCGTATAGTTGATGTAAACCAACAAAAGTTTAGTTTAGAATCCAAAATTTAGGAATTAGGATGTTACTTTGTTCTGATACTGGTAAGTTTAGTGTAGAAACTTCCATTACATTGTTAGATGTATGATCAATTATAGAATATATAATTAAATTGCAGTAGCAAGCCAATTATGGATATGAGAATTTTCCATTTTTTCCCAGGAGCAGCTTAGTATGCTTCACTTTTAATTTACATCAGCAGCACTTTCTGAGGACCCCGAACCCAAAAACATAAACAAATCGGAACACAAAAAATTGCTGGCTCCTTCACAGCCTTGACTTTTTGCATATGTACATCTTAAGAACCATCAGAAATTTCATGAGAATAATTTCTGTCTTGCCATAAACAATTTTATCTATTCTCACATAAGTTAAAGAATGACATGAGTACCTTTCGGCGACCTTCACCTGATATTTGCGCAAGGAGCTTACCATTGGGCCCCACAATAACAAATGTAGGCCATGAATTGACACCTAGTTCTCGCCACAGGGACATATCTCCATCATTGACAACCTAGCATCGAATAAACAAAAATTATTGAGAACGCCTCATGAAAATGGAAAAAATATAGGTATTACAACACCAGAATGCGCAATTTACAATGTAATTTGACTAAAATCCATAGATGCTGTCAAGGACGGGGTTAACTGAAAAACAAGAATACACAGTATCAAAATATAAATTGTCCCCTTCCCCAATGTCCATAACATTTCTCACTATCGGTGGGTTTAGTTTGTGGACTTCCTTTTTGTTAGTTCCCAGCAAACTGCACTGGAAAGCAACATAGCCCTCAAACATAGTGGATAAATGATGACCACATAACCTTCTATACGCACTTGTCCAACTCATGAATTGTGATATCGAGTGCATGGTATATTTGTAATATACCAGAACAAGGACCTCCATGAAGTATGTTTTGTTCAATCAAAGCAAAGCACATGATCCCACCTACATGGATATTGTGCTATTTCCATTTTTTCCCAAAATGGTGAGGAAAAGAATCATATCTTAGTATACTGTATGTGCCCTGAAGAAAATCTGGAAAATACAAGTAAAATACGCATCCAACAGATATTTTCTTCTTGTAGGCCAAAAACCAGAGAGGCTCAACTTCTGTGGCACAGGGCTAAGGCGTACACATGATTCATTGTGCAAGTAGCATGAAGGAAACAAATCTCAGCATGCATGCCCACGGTCATTAAACAAGGAACACACGACTTCAAAGCACGTAGCAGTACAGGAAGAATGTGGGGATTTCAACTCGTCAACATGTTAGCTCAATATACATTGTTGGACAAGGCCAAATAGAAACACCTCCCCACCCCCAGAACAAAAAAAATTCACAAGCCAAGTAGTTGACCTATGGACTGAAACCATATTGAACTCTATACCTCCCAAAGTGCTTTCTTTAGATACTAAAATACAATATTGATGCAGAAATCAAAGCCAGTAACTTACAGGATGAGTAATTCCATATCGTAGGATTGCATTCCGGATAGCTTCTAGGTCTTTCTCATTATCAAACTTTGCAGAGTGCACTCCGACAACGGTAAACTGCGCATAACCATGGTTCAAATATCTTCACTAGTCAAACTAAAAATATAAATCAGCCCATATACGCATACATTATGTGCACCCATCCCTATATCCAAGCATCATATCGAAAAGTTCTTGTACAGTTCGCGGTGATATATCCGGTTTCTCATACATTCAATCCCATCTTTCAGCCAAAATCCTCCGTAATCCTTCATTCCAAGTTTTCTTTTTCCAAACGTGCTGCGATGTCTTTTCTAGAGGCACCAGCCACTTCATGACATACAATTAAGCATTCTCATATGCACATCTCATGAAGTTCATGACACAAACTTGGCTTTTGAAGGGTTTCCAAAAATCACAAGATGTTGGATTTAGTAATATATGAAATATCTGAAAGCATTTGAACCGATTATGCGATCCAATTACTAGGTTGAACTTGGTCTTGTGCATACACAACACGAAAAATATTAAACCCCTCCATACAAATTCCAAAATAATTAAAATTAGAGAAATGTATGAGCATTATAAAACCACATGGCAATATGAAAATACCTGTATTGCATCCGCACACAAACTTATTATGGATGTGGTACTCTACACATACTTATTGTCCTATTATGTAGTAATTATTTTGGTTTCACCTTTAAAAAATGCACATGTACGCAGTACACAGGTACTGCATACGACATTTTGATCACTTTTTTATACTTGTTCTCATAAACAATTGCATAATGAGAAAGGCGAAGCTAGATTAGTATCGTGTATAGAATCTTCTATGACAACCACCTTGGCTTGTTTCAAGAAAAGTTCTAACACTTTGAAAATCTCAGCCTGTTCGCAAAAGTGTCAGGTACTTATCCTATTATTGCAGGCCAGGGGTTATAAAATTGTCGTGTAATCATCCGAAAGAAATGAATTTATTCTACAATATTGGAAAATGTGATATGTCCAAGAAATATCAAACATGCCTAGAATTGTCCAAGATGTGTCAGTGCGCAACACTAGTCCACCATGACAGACACAGGTCCTTTGCTAACTTTCCATAACTCAGCCCATTTGATTTAAAGGTGGCCAATACCTAACAAAGTAACTTGTACCCGCCAAAGAAAGGTTGACAAGATGAATAATGACATATCGACCAGGATAAAGTTACAACTTGCAGGACTGAATTTTTCTCTAGAAAGCAATTTGTAGTTTTCGTTAATCGTCTTAATGATTTCGTTACAATGTTTTCATCTGGGGTGTGGATAAGAACTCAGCTCTCTGTTCAGTGGCATAAAAATCCGCTGCCCGCACATTGCTGTATAACTTCAACAATGACATGGGATCGATCATGTACAACATGAGAACTCACATACCACACTATATAAAAACCGTCATACATCAAGTTGTCGAAAGCAGAATCATGTTGGAGAAACATATACAAATAACCAAATGTTTGGAATTCAATGAAAGATTAGAATCTTACAGGCATATCTTTGTATTTTTTCTCCAAAAACTCTAGATCCGGCAGGACATGCATACAGTTAATACAACAGTAGGTCCAAAAATCGAGAAGAACCACTTTTCCTTTCAAATCCTGTTCAAAGATAGAAATAGTTAAAAAGAAGAAATATAACAGAATGTCGGTTGCAGTTTGTATTGCTTTATCCTAGAATTTTGAAAAAAATGAGGCAACATACAATTGATATGCAAAAGAATTGATTCTGGATCATGAAACAAATCTTTCATAGTTCTCTTCCAAATCTCTGTTACTTTTCTGCCAATCATGTACATGTTTTCTAAGAATAATATCTACAGGTTATGAGGGGAATCTCGGATCATTTTCCTTTCAGAAAGCAGAATACTGCATCAATTATGCTTAAAACTCTTCTCTTTCTATGACGACAGTTTGGTAACCAAAAAAAAAAAATCAGCAAGTACTGCAGGCAGGGTAGTCAAAAGTGCAGTTAGCACAAGCAGATTATTAATGCCAGCGAGGCAGTGAGTAAAGAAAAAGAGAGAAAACAAAAGGACCTCTAGATAATTCCACATTGTAAATAAAAGTGCTGGTAAATATTCAAAAATGCATAATGGATTTACCCTGTTTAGCTTAAGGGGAGCAGTATTTAGCCAATCAAGTTTTGATGGAAACTCCGGCACAATAGAAGCGGTTCCCCTTTGAAAATTAAAGAGCATACATAAAAAGAAAATCAGTCAAGGAGAAAAAAAGTCAATATTTTGTACAACAGAATGCAAATAGAAAAGAGCCCTAGTGAATAGGCATAGGAGTAAAATGCGGCGAAACAATGAGAAGCAGGTCCCTGACCTGGTTTCCAAATCAGATATGTAGTTCACAAATTGTTGGACTCTAGCAGAACCGGATCCACCTGTAACAGTAAAAATAAGACCAAATTTGATTTTTACATTGTTATTGGAAGTCCCGGTGAGTAGGAGAAATAATTGACTATATGACAACAGGAACTGCAATCTTCCATGTTATTGTGACTTTTTACATAGGGTGCATAGGAGAAGAATATATAAAGAAGCGAGATCAAACATTTAATTACAAAGGTCAGCACCTTCATTCTGTCCAAAAGAGGGACTGTTGCTGACTCCAAATAGCGAATTCCATACGGCTTTTGGAGATGCATATTGCATTGCCTACAAAGAGATTAAAAACTTTTAGCCCTACAAAGGATTTGCAAATTATAACTCTCTGAAAAGGGAAAAGGAGGAAAACTGAGACTCTGGGCAAATGTAAAACAACATAGATGTTGTTAAGTATGGTATAGATATCTGGACAAATGAAAAGGGCAGAGCCTAGACTGTTCCTTATGCCACAAACTCATACCTTCCAGTTCGTAATGGTGAAAACAAGACAAGAGATGGCAATACCCAAACTTCCATATCTTACAATATCTCTCCGTGAACCCTGCAATCTGTCTGTAAATTATTTCAGCAACCCAACGCTAATGATGTTGAACTAGGTGTCCTGAAAATATTCTTCTAAGTGCCACACTCCACTTCACATATGTAGGCAGCTCAAAGGAAACACTAAATCATATGTAGCAAATTCAACAAATTTATATCCACAGATAACTCACCAAGACAATAAAATAAAACTTCAAAAAAAAAAAAAAAAAAAACAGGGTAAGTTTTGCACCAAGCAGATCAAATATCCTTCAATACATGCAAATTTTGCAACTATTTTGTCCAGTCACCTGCCATTATACACAAGATTTGAGGATTGAGATACAATTCCCTGAACAAGTACGATATATCCCCGTGCAAAATAACTGTCCAAATACATATTTCTAGAAAAAGATATGGATTGAGGCAAACTTAGGACTGCCTATTATGTACCTCTTTTAGCCTAACAGTTACGTTGCCTCTCCAAAGCTTTTCCCTCGGGGTTAGCTTAAGGGCAAAGATCCTGAGTGAAGATTACTTGTACTATAACAGTTTCTCATAAGGTCTAGATTGAGCAATTCATTTTAAAGTTTATCTGGTGGGATACACGTCAAAAAGGTCCGGAACCAGTTGACCACCTTGTTCTTTACTCCTTCTTGACTTATATTTTCAAAAGGTACAAACAGTTTGAAATTCCTAGGTTGCCGCCATAGTTTTTCCATGTTGACATAATGTTACATTGCCTTCAACAGTTGTTCAATCCAAATTTGAAGTTTCGACCTGATATTTGCAAATCAAGTGAACAACATCGAAGCAACTTTTTAGGAACATTACGGGAGATTGTCGTTGATAAGAAAATAGTAATATACAATCAAAAATGGGATGATGAAGCCGGAAAAAAAAAAAGGATTGTCGACAAGTCGAAATGAAGTTACTGAAATATTCTGGATGGAGTATCTCTCTTACCCTCCAATGGAGAAGACCTCATTATTTGCAGAATTTATACCCATAATGGGCCTACTCGCTGTTACGTCCACGAGCAATGCTGCTGAAGTTTGTCCAGAAGAATTAGGTAAGTGGGACCCCTGCATCTTCTCATCTGTGGTTGTTATTCATTGTCAGACCTCATTTGGCAGATAATATATATAATCTACACCATTACCCAGCAAATAATTGCTCGGAGGATAATACTGCTAGAGAGTAAGCTTCCTCTGTCATCACATAATAACTACTAAAGAACACTTTTTTGAGTCGATTACTTTGTTTAGATGAATATAATTCAAGCAATCACTTCCATTTATCAAAAGACAAAATACGAGAAACACATGTCTTAGTTAAAGTTCAATAAGAAAATACACAAAATGTAGCTGCATGACTTTGCAGTGTGCTTTTAAAGCTACATACTATGGCAACTAGAGCCACCACAGAGGATATCATCAACTGAAACACTTCCTATATCCTGTCTGATAAGTGCAGGGCTGGCTGTTTTTAGAGTCTCTTCTGCTAATGTTGTTGTCACAGCTATACATCTGCATATACAACATAACAATAACTCATGGAGCTAAGCATAGAGAGTGGCAAGGGGATACATACTCATAAAGAAAGATAGGGTCCAAGAGGAGCCGGATGTTGCGGCCATGAAATTAAACAGGAATGTCCAATGGAAACCGGTAACAACATACACTGCATGTAGTATCATGAGGTTTACCTCATTTGTGCTGCTTTGGCAGCTTGCACTCCAGCTAAAGCATCTTCAATGACAATACACTGGGCAAATAAACACATGATATAAAAGTACACAAACATTATCAAATCCTAAACCAATTACGTCCTCCAAAGCTCACTAAAAAAAGTTGGGGTGGTTTTCATTTGTATATAGAAACATTAGCCACATACTCAATAATTGTATGTCGATCGAAAAATTACAATACAGAGGTTGTTAAGGATACAACCAATTGAGTTACCCCTCTCCCTAATAGCTTAATCTTTCAGATGAGTTGTGGTCAACAATTTTAAGCTCAGGTTAACAGTCCAATTTTCAAGTCTTGTCACCCCCTTATCTAACTATTCTCTTTGTTCAGCCGTTGTTTACCTTCCTCAAGTGTCTGCCCCTTTACTTTGGAGATGAGCTTGCATGTAAGGTGAGTATTAGCTTGAAAACAATGTCAAACCCCTTATCTAAGCATCTAAGCCTTTAAGACTATAAAGAGAAGTCCACATCACTTGGGTACAAAAGTAATATTAAGTGCATAAGCGTGAGGGCACAGTCACTTCAACAACTAGCTTTTGAGGTTGAGTTCTACCCAAGACCATGTAACATTGAATTGGAGCTAGGCAATGTTCTAAAAGTTGCTAGGCGCTAATCGGGCGGTCGGCCATCTTCAAGGTTCGAGGCCTAGTAATCAGCGCATAGCAATTAGTCGGATCTAGTCAGATAGGCCCCACCAGCAATTAATCGGCGATTAGTTCCTTTTTTGAGAACACTGGAGCCAGGTACAGGGATGTATAGTAGGGTGCGTGTATCTGGGCTGCACGCAACAAGTACTGTCGAGTGATCACGTTGCAAGTGAAGGAGGGTGTGACACGTAATCTCACATCACCGGGGTACAAAAGTAATATGATGTACATAAGTGTGAGGGCATCCTCACTTCAATTGCTAGCTTTTGAGATTGAGTTTTACCCATGACTGTATAACATGGTATCAGAATTAGAGCTAGGTTCAAGGGATCAGTCGGGCGCATTTCTCTGGCATGCACGCGACAAATACTGCCAAGTGGGGATGGTATGAAGCAAAGTCCCACATTGTCTGGGTACCAAAGTAATATGAAGTACATAACTGTGAGGGCACACTCACTTCAATAGCTAGCTTTTGGGGTTGACTTCTACCGAAAACTGTGTAAAAAAAATACAACTTAGTCATCTAACAAAGTATTAGAGCAGACAATTGATCATGAGTTTGAACCTCGAAGCATATGTAATACTTGCATGTGCTTTGCACTTGTTGAGGATTCTAGCCACAAGCTCACATGATAGGGCATGATAAGGACATAAATTACTAAACTACCCACCCAGATAAGTTGGTGATCAAAGTTTGCTCGGAGAAGACCCATAAACTTCTTTCAGTACTAGAGAGAAAAAAGTTTCAACAATACAAATAGACTATGAATTGATGAAGAAGAAATTGTAATTCCTGCATAATAGTAATATGCAGCTGTAATCGCAGTCATATACACTAACTCTTTTGGATCAGTGAGTAAGAACCGTGCAACATATGTCTGTCAAGAAGATAAATCCGCAAACATACCTCACTAATGGGCACGTTCAAAATCTTCGATGCAGCCAAAAATATATCAGGAGCAGGCTTCAAATTCTCAAATGCATCTGCTGATACAATAGCATCAAACCTGATAAAAGCACACTGGAAAGAATCACGACCTTCACTCTTAAATGATGAAAATTACAACTACCTTACCATGTAGATTATTTCACAACCTTTTAACTAATCACACATAATTACATTTGCTTACATTGACAATGGTAGACCAGCAGCCGCTAAATTTGCGTCGACCTTGATTCGGTCTGCACTAGATGCAACAGCAACTTTGAGCCCCTTCCTTTTACACTGTTGTACATCGGCATCATGGGACAACAACTCAATTCAGCAGCAAAGTATTAGTTTCAGGAAGCTTCATAGTCAGTGCCCTTCATACCTGAGTAATGAGTTCAAGGGCACCAGGGAATCCTATTCCGGAGTTTGGCTTTGCATACTACAAGAAGTTTGCAACTTAAAGTATAAGTTCCTAGTTGTGAAATTAAAAACAGCACAGCCGTATATATTTTCTTCATTGTTTGGTTTCTGTACATGTTAGAAATGACGACTAAAAAATAAACCAAAAGTAATTGCTCAATAACCTTATTGAGATATATCTCAAAAAACCTTTTCTTCGCTGCCTCAGGGTTGAACCCTTCAACACCCTTCACTGAAGCAACACCCCCTAAGAAGTTTGCCTCACCTAGTTTATATGCAGGGAAGTAAGAAACAAAAACATAACAAGGAAAAGGAAAAAAATGGAGGAAGCAATTTGAAATCGTGTCCAACTTAACAACTCAAAATAAATAATAATTGCACATGTATTTACGTAATACGTAGTAACATTTTTATACCTCCAGACTGCAGAATAAAATTCAGGTTTGACTAAAGGCGTCCAAAGAACCCAATAAGCTAGCTCTTACATGTAGCACTTCTCTTTTCTGGGGAAGAAAACTAGATGTCTTATCCCCTTCTAATCACCGCCAGTTTTTGTGCTTATTAGCTAGACTAAAATTATATTGGCAGCAAGGTTTCCAAAATGGCTACCACTATAATACTATATCGAGGAAAAGATAGTGACAAGCTTTGTCCTCTCCTGCTAATATAACCATGAACAGAGCTCCTTGTTTGGTAATCCTAAAGTCAAATTCAAATTGATTTCCAAAACACTGCGCCAACATCAATTTTCGTTTGCTCAACGTAATTAAACTCCTCGACAAATGCCAAGATATATTACATTTGCGAATCATGTAAATTTCAACTCTTTATATCTGCTATGGCATTCAAATTGATTTTCTCACATTTAGGTACTAAATGATATCTCTACCAATTCTCCGTTCCACTGCTTTAAATTCGAATTTTTTTTCCCACTCCTTTCAGGTGGGCCTTATTATAAATGTGAATCATATTAGGAAGATCTTTTGATTTCTCTAATCGCGACCATGCTACAAAATTCTTAACTTTTGAAGCAAACATGGCGAAAAAAATCAGAAAAGAAGCTCACTTTACGTCTCAAACACAGTTCTACATCAATACGAAAATCAACGAGTGGAATAAAAGTAGGGCTGCCAAGGATTAATTGTATTTTAGCTATGTACCAGTGCCCATGAACGGCACGAAGTCATCGACGGTGACTTGGACTCCCATTTCGGCAAACACGTCGACTGCAGCCCTCCTCGAGGGCTCTTCGCTGTCACACAGCACTCCGTCCATGTCGAACAGCACCGCCGACACCTTCCCCCACTCGCTCCCCGTCTTCTCCGACACTTTCTCCTCGTCCTCCAATTTCACACACGCCACGGCCACACTCCGCCGCGGTCGCCGCTGTTGCGGAAGAACCAGGGCTCTTGACCCCCATCGGAGCAGAGGGGTAGTTCTTACGGTCGGTCTTGAGATGTGGAAGAAGGTGCTGAGTTTCGATTGAGGGGTTTGTAAAGCTCTCAACGCCATTCTCTCTCTCTCTCTCTCTCTCTCTCACCAAATCTGTACTGCGAGTGGCGGGGAGTGGTTTGCAGTTATATTGGATGTGGATTGACGAGATTAGCCTCATATTTTGTTCCTCCCAACTTTTTTAGGAATTTTTTTAGTTTTGTACTTATTTATTTATTTTTGAAATTGTTACTTTTGCGCCAAATTTATGAAATTATTTTTTGAAATTATTGGTTTATCTCGTCGAGAGGAATAGGAGAAATAAAAAATTATGGACTTTTATCCAAATTTTTAAAAAATATCCAAGATAGATCATAAAAAATCAAATTTTTGAGACTTTTTGGACTTTACCTTAAATATTTCAAAAAATATTTGGGTAACAGTCATAATTTTTTAATTCATCTCGTTGGGTTGAATCAATAAACCACAAAAGTTTGACGCAAAACTAATCAACAATAAAATAAAATTTGATTTAGGACAAAACCAAAAAAACCCAAAAAACCAACACAAAAAGCTAAGGACAACAACAACCTTAATCCGGGATGATATTTGCTCCGGTTTTAATTGGAAGAGGGGTTTCAAAAAGGGTATTGAAGTAATTTTAACTAATACTAATAATTGTAGGGGGAGGGAAAATCAGAAAATGGGCATTGAGAGTCCACTAGAGTCCTCATTCAGTCCTCAACATGAAGAAGAATGAACAAGAAAATAGTCTTTAATAGAAAATTATGTATGCATTCACAAGAATGAACAAAAAAGGATCTTGAATAGAAAATTTCGCATTGAGGTATAAAAAAAGAACACTGATTAGTAAACTTTGTGGGATAAGAAAAGTAGAAATGATTTTTTGTACTTCACTTTTAAAAGATGCAATATTTCAAAATCTATTTTCATAGATGATTTTTGTACTTTACATTAAAAGAAAGAAGTAAAATAGAGAATTATTTCTATAGATATAGAAAAATATCTAAAATAATATTCTAGGTGAAAATAAATTTACATATCTAAGATAAAATACATTTTTAACACCAAAAATAAAAAAAGGATAAAATAACAAGAGGACTAGGTGACCGCAAGTTCTGAAAAACGGTCACAACCTATCGTATTCGTAAAATCCTCGAATAAAATCCTAACCCTCTATTGGCTAAGAGAGAAAGGAAAAATGAATAGGAAATTAATTTTCTCTATGGTTTGATTTGAAAAAAAGAGAAGAAAAATAACAAACACATATTACATATATTGATTTTTTATACACATAATAATTTCTTACACCTTTTTTTTTATTTATTTTTCGTGCTCTTCCCAAAGTTTTGAATCTCGTACCGCATCGGCCAGTACATATTAGTATTGACCAAATTCGACACTCTACCCCTTTAATTTCATTCCGGCAAAATACTGGTTGGTACCGGTCAATACCGAATAGTACCGGACAATTTATTATTTTGTGCCAATACCGGTCAATACGAGACCGTACTGGTCAAATACCGGATGATACTATGGGTCAATAGCGAATGATACAAGACTATTTTTAATTTTCTTTAGTAAATGAATATAATACACACATGGTAAATAACACTAATAGCGATAAATTTAAAAATGATACCCGGTATCTCATCCGTACCGATACATATGTAAAAAAAAAAAACCGATACTCTACCTGGTACTATGTTCAGAAACACGATTCTTCCATCAGAAAAGCTACATGCACAGCAGCTGTGCACAGATCCCATTTTCTCTCGGCTCGGATCGCACAAAGATGATCGGAGCCGCTCATGTTGTTCTAAATATGTCGTTTAAGATCTTTGTAAAAAATGAGTTTCGTTCGATATCGTTAGAGGCATTAACAAAACACCAAAAATTACTTCAGAATTTAAGGAGAAAATAGGATCTGTGCACAGCTGCTGTGTACAAGCTGTTGTGCACGTAGCACAGCTCTTCTTCCATTCCCTTCCCTCGTGACCAAACAAAGCCTAAATTTGTTTTAAAAAAAAAAGAACAGAAAGAAAAGAAAATAGCAAAGCAAATCTAGACCCACAGCCCTAAACATCTCTCTCTCTCTCTCTCTGCGAATGGCATTTGCCAACATCCTCCGCCGATCGGCTTCCGCCATCGCACCTCTCGCAAACAGACTCATCGCAGCCCAAAACCACCACTCCCCTCTCTTCTCCTCCATCACCCACACCAATCTCTCTCCCCACCCCCCTCGGACTCCATTCCCCTCCGTCCTCCACTACTCTTCCACTCCAAAGGAGCCCAGCAAGGTCTCCGAGAAGCGCAACATACAGGACCACAACCGCAGACAGCTCGCGGCCAAGTACGAGATGAAACGAAACCTCTACAAGGCCCTCTGCCAGGATCCCGGTCTCCCTGCGGAGTTGCGGGAGAGGTACCGGTACAAGCTGTCCAAGTTGCCCAGAAACAGCTCGTTTGGACGGGTGAGGAACCGGTGCATTTACACGGGTCGTCCCCGTTCCGTGTACGAATTGTTTCGGATGTCTCGTATCGTTTTTCGTGGGTTGGCGTCTCGTGGTGCTTTGATGGGCGTCAAGAAATCGTCTTGGTAGAAACCGCCAAAAGTAACAGAACAAGGGTAAGATTTGAAGCTGGTTAACTAGCAAGGTTATAAGGATTTATTTTTCGGTGAATTTGAGGTTTTGTTGTGGTTGTTTACTTTCTTTTCATGTTTTCTAAAACGCTTATTATCATTTTCGGTAAATTTGTGAGAACAGGTTGGTTTTAGAAATGTGGGAAGAGAATGCCATCAAATGCGAGACAATGTGCCACATGAGTATGTGTTTGAATGATGATTTAGGTGCATATAAAAATAAAAAGGGTACTAGAATTTAGCTATAAAATGGCTTCAAACGGCTGTTTGGCTGCCAGGAATGTGTTGTCCCTTTTGTTTGGTGTTCATCTGTTGAACTTGTGCTTAGTTTAAGAAGCATAACTCTGAATTCAGAAGTTGGAGAAGGATTCTAAAATCATGAAAAATCGGGATTAACTATACAGATTAGTGATGATAAACCTCAATAACATTTGTCCATCCTATTTTGAATTCGCCCGAACCTTATTTTTAGGCACATCATTTGCCTGTTTCCACATGTCAGGGAGGCCAATTTCCTGTCAAATACCATGGGCCACGGTCGCAGTACCTGTTTCTACAGGGGAAAATGGTTTCAGCAGGGTTCAAATTTGGCCCCCGGGAGAAGGGTACAAAGTCCTTCCTGATTTGCATTTTGGAGGCCATGTTTCTTAGGAAATGTGATGTCAATATCCTGCCCCTCTTACTCCCATGTAGCAATTATATTTGTAACATCACTAAAAGATACACTGTATTGATACTTAAATATGGGAAAGTATAGTGAGATGGGCCTAAAATTTGTGATTTATGGTGTTTTCCCCCAATTTGAAGTAAACCCTAATGTGCTCTAGGTATATGTGATCTGTGTGCACTATGTTTGGTTGGTGAGTTTTTACTTTGTATGATTGATTAATGGCCTTTGATAGTTATTTACTAGATTGTGTGATTTTTGGTATGTTGGGACTTGTTTAAAGGATAGTATGATTGGCTAGATAAAAATGCGATATGTGGGTGATTGATTCATGCATATAAGATGTTTAATATATTGCCTAGGAGAAAGGTTGAACTCATTTTTATACTAGACAGTGTCCAGTAGACACCACCCCTTGTGAAGATTGAACTTATTTTTACTATCTTATTTCACAAGGTACTGTGACTTAAAGATAAATTTTACTATTGTATAAACGGATTCTAGATTATGAATATGTTGGGACTGTGTTTGGATTATACAATTCTTCTTGAAGTTCTGAATGAATTTGTATTGGACCGGTTTGGACACTTGGATTATGAGTTTGTATTTGGTTTGGGAACTTGGATCATGAGACAGGACGACATGATCCTAAATGCATGGAATGATCTCATGACACATGAGACAGGACGACGTGATCCTTAATGCACGGAATGATCTCATGACACATGAGACAGGACGACGTGATCCTTAATGCACAGAATGATCTCATGACATATGAGACAGGACGATGTGATCCTTAATGCACGGAATATCACTAGGGCCACCGACTGGTGCGTCGCCTAGGAATCACTCATGATGTATTGAGGTTGAAGCAGTAAATTGATAAAATGGTTATGGTTAAGGGTTAAGTTGGGATTGAAACGGTAACTTGATAAAAAGGGAACGGTTACTGGTAGTTGAACATAAGAAATGGTTGTGTGTGTGAGTATGTCAGTCCTATTAGCTTAATGCTCTTCAGTTTGTAGTCCTTATGGTCTCTGGAGCTGACTGGAATTGGCTGGTTTCTATGATGGTTATTTGGACAAGACATTCAGTTGAAATGTCATCTTAACTATTTGATTGTAATTGGAAGTAGAGTGCTCGAGGTTGGAGTCTTTCAGTAAAATTTTTGAGTTTCCATTCGATAAACAGACTGTTTGAATTTTTTGGAGTAAGTGTTTAACTTGGAAGGGTATGACTCCTTACTCCTAAATCTGACCCTCCTTTTGGTTGGTGGGTGTAATTCCAATTTTCCAATGTGTTGAGACGCATTGTTTTGCTACTTAGCTTAAAAGAGGAAGAACACTATAAAATAGGAAGGCGGCTATCTTGTAGGTACAGAAGTGTATTGTACTGTGTAAAGCAACTTGATTAACACATCACTTCGACCATTAGTGTACTGCTATTATTCCATTAGCTGGCTTAAGCTTGAACTGAAGCAGATTACTATGAGTCTATGACACAGTTCTAGGAATGTAATGCTGAGATTTTAACTGCATTCGGTCTTAAGCTAGAAGTAATTCGTTGGAAGTCTGTATAATTTCATTGACTTGTAAATACTATAACTTAGATTATGAATTTCTATCTGGTTTGATAAGGGAAACTTCAGACCTGGATGGACTATCATAAGTGAAAATGAGGTTTAACGATCCTTATAAAAGATCCATATAAAAGTTTGAATTGTTAACATGGTTGAGATACGGTCAATGATGTACTAGTTAGAGTCGGTGGCCCTAGTGATATTCCGTGCATTAAGGATCACGTCGTCCCGTATGTGGATCCCTCTACGTTTTGAGGGAATGCCTTTCTCTGTTTGAGTATAGCCGGTTCAGAGAGGGTGAAGCTAATGAAAAATGTTGCTTGTGCATGATGAAAGAGTATGGCGTCTCCGACTCTTTGAGTATGCAGTATACTATTGTTCTGGAAGGAAGAGTACAAAGGCTGTTGGGCATTACTAGGTTTGATGAAATTGTGTATGAAAAATCAGGAGAACAAGGTGGTTTTGTATAACTTGGAAAGCCATCAAACTAAATATTCTTCCACAAGCTTTGGGGGCCCATATAGGTTCGATGTTGTTCCTTTCATAGAAAGCTTACCTTTTCTAGAGGGAGGAGAAGGGGTATTGGGCCTAGAAAGCTCATTTGAAGTAACCAGTTGTGAGGGGATGAGTCGGATGACAAGTACTTCATTCAAAGAAGAAGAGGAGTCTTGAAGCAGACATCAAGATAATTATCGAAGAAACGAAAATATGAAGAATCTGAATATAGGTTAGGTTCCCAATCCCTCCTTTTCTTGCTCATAGCTTCTTTTGCTATTTCTAGTGGTAGAGTCCCAGAAGTGCGTAGGGTTATTGTGTGAATCTTACTGGTGGAACGGATACTCTGCATGGTTATGATGATTAACAACTAAAGTTTACCTCCAAACCAAGCATTATCACCTCATGCTCGGTAATATGACAAAATATGGAAACAAAGTAGAGCAAATGTGCTCTGATATATTGTAACTTCTTGACTACTCATTCGTGCTTGTATTAAAGCCATCCATTTCATGCTTTCACGTATCAACATTGCCTATTCTTGGAGTAAGCATAAATACTATTTTCCCTTATTGTACATTTTTGCAGTATGTTTTCCTTCAAAGTGTACCCTTTATAGTCATTTGAAAAAAACTGTTGTCTATTCTTTTGGATGGATTATGCCCAAGATTTTTTTTATTTCGTTTTTGGTTGAATTTTCCCCTCAGTGAATGAAGTTTCTTGCAGAGTTAGCTTGATATTGTGAATTATGTTTCTTTACAATGTCAATAAATTATAAAGGGTCAATTCATGGTTCCTTGAGACAAATAGCCAACGAGAAAGTTAATTGAGTTTCATGGAATGGTAGCAAAACATAAAGGTGTGGTCTCTAAAGGCATTTATCTGAAACCGTAAACCTTTATTTATAGTTTGAATAAAAAGCAGCATTTATGGTAAATCTAGGTTTAGGATCCTAACTGCCTACTTATGGTAATTTATATTTGCATGTTTATTAGAGGGGATATGACAAGAAGGTGATTTTGAAAGCTTCACTTATTGTTTATTTGTTTTCACTTTGCGCATAATATTATGGGTTAGTTAACTTATTTAATCTTTCTTTGGGATGTGTGCTTATTGTTGTAAATCGCAATGACGTCTCACAGCGATTTACAAGACATATTAAAATACCTAATCTGTCTCAAGAAAGTCAAGTTGCATCTTTCTTATAGTTAAAAAGAGCAAGGCTGCAAAAAGTGGGTGAATATGCTTTCATTCAATGTATATTGGGATATTAGGTTGTCACATCCTACTTTAGTGCTAATGGTCAATGTTCTAAAAATCAGCCTAGTTAGATACCTAACTCCTAGATTTTAGGGTGTAGGCGGTAATTAGGCCTCGTTACATCAGTTGGCAATTAGTCGACGTTTAATTGGCAGGGAATATTCCATAATTTCTGAAAGTATTTTGGGGTTAAATGTGTCATAGTAATAAGCACAAGGTGTTAAATGTTATTTTAACAAAAAAATATAAATGATCCTTACATTATAGAATATAGATATCAAAGCCCTAAATCAGCTAGAACAATATGCACATAATACTGTACAAGATATATAAGAAGTGTAACTTTTCAGTGGTTACTTTAGTCTTAAATCATTTCTTCCAAGTCTTGTGTCATTTCTTAGTCAAACTTGGAGGAGGGTAAATACTTTTTTTAAAAAGGCAAAAATTAACTAATCTCTAGGCGTCGACTAGTAAGCCTAGACGCTAGGTGCCCCTCTTCCGCCTAACTAGTGCCTAGCAATTTGTAGAATATTGGTAATGGATTCTTCAACATCGTAAACAACCATAGCCATAGCTCTGGTAATGGAGTCTTCAACATTGTAAACAACCATAGCCATGAGAAAGCTAATTTAGGGTATATTCATTGTGCACGATGTCTTGCAATTTCTAAACCTAGTCATTTAGTTTTTTGAGTTGGCAATATCCGACGTGTTTTTAATGACTCATTGACATACTTCCTATATCCTTCCTTTCGTTGCTATAATGGAGGCTTCAACGTTATAAAAAACCAGAACTGGGAGAAAACAAAACTTGGGGTATTTTCAGTTTCCATGATTTGTAGTGATTTCTATACATATACAACTAGTTTTTTTGATTTGGCAGTGTCCGATATGTTCTTAATGGCTCGTTGACATATTCCATGTTGAGTCCCTTGGAATTTACCTTTAAGTTATAATTTTACTCAGTATGATATCCTGTATTATACGTAGCTATGGGCGTAGGGTAGGGCGAACAACTTTGAACCTCATCAGTTCTTGGTTCAATTTAGTTATTTGGTTTCTAACTGCAGTCGTCTTTATTAATTTTGGGTTGCAAGAATTCTTGTTAAACCAAGCCATCAAATCTTAATATGAAAAATGCTGCAGGTCAATGTGTTATGCTGTTTCTTCACAACTCTACTTCTTGTCCGAAACCACATTATCTTCTTTCCAATAGTAGTGTACTTTATGTCACAATTTACATATATATTATGGTCAATTACGCATTTGAATAACTTTGTTTTTGTGAGAAATCACATGATGTGGCACATTATGTCCTCGAATAATGTCGCCTACTAAGTCTAGTTACATTGCTAGAGTCTTAAGATAGTTTGCATGGGTTATCCAAAAATGGATGGTCGTTTCCCCTGATGAAATACTTGTAGTACTTTTTTCCTTGTACTATCTTACGAAAGGAACTAGAGAATTTGGGCATATGCTGGTCACACAATTGTGGTTGTCCCACTTGGTCTAATGAATTCAAAGTTCAAAGAAGTGCACATCCTTTACTTCCTGCGTTTGGCATTTTAATTTGGGGGAAGTTGGACGGAGAACGTGTATATGTCTTAGCTGCAGGATCCTCCTATAGAGGTAACGGAACTCTGGAACCCTAGTCCGATGCTTCAAGTTAAAACATTGGGTGACAAGTTCGCTTTTGTGGGTAGTAAGGACAGTGTCCTAACAGGGATGAAACCTCTCAAGCATATATTTCCTAAGAAACACAAGAAGATACCAATCAAGTGAAAATTTGCAACTTCCATAAGATGCTAGAAAAAGAATTAACTAAAGCTTATTGATTATATCAACAAACATTATTTACTAGTCTGTAGTGTTGTCATATTTTATGGCACATGCTAAAAGTACTAAATAAGGTTTATAATGAAATACATATGCTCGTTGCGCCTTAGAATCTTCTAATATGCTCTCTCGCTCCCCGTCTCCGCTTCCTCACCTGCTCCGGCTTCTTGCAATATTGATGTTGCAACAGGCTGATGCATGTGCTTATTTTTGTGTTGATTGTAAGCAAGATGTGGTTGAAGAGAGAAAAATAACTTTTGATCAGAAAATTAAGGACCCCATGCTAGGATCAGGTAACATTAGTTTCTCGGACAAATGAGTAGAGCTGCTGCAAAATGATTGACGTGGTTGCATGTTTGGAAAGATAAGTTGCATGTACCGAAAGAAAGTTAAGTACTGCATGTACTATGTGGATGTAATTAATGGTCCTGTGCAATACGGATATAGTATCTGCCTTGTCTTTTTAATCCACTATGCTTGAGCTTTGAGCCAGTCCCTGTCGTTAGTTACTCTCTTTTTTTAATTGAGACGAGTCTCTGCAGACTCTTCATTCCTTCTTAGTTCTCTGTCGACGTTTATCTTCTGCTTCTGCTGATTCCATATATTCAGTCCTCTTCAAAGAAATCCCAAAGTAAATCCTAAGCTATAGATCCTTGTTCTCAGTTTTACATTTTCGTACACGTTGAAGACAGTTTATTTGTTTCAAAAATATTTTAGTGACACTTGTTGCTATCTTCTACTTCTGTTAGCTACCTCAGCCATCTCGAGGTGATAATAATTGTTCCTGTTAATAGGGAAACTTGCTTTAATAATTACCTTAAGAAAAAGATGTGCTTTAATATTTGAGCATTTGTCCCACTTACCCACTTGATTTGATTAGATAATCAATTGTATTTGGCTCCACAATTTTCTGTTTGCTCCGATATCATCCATTGCCTTCGTCTCCTTTTTCTGCATTCTTTTCTTTGGTTGGTTTTAAAATCAATCTGGGAAGTAAGCATGCACTATTTTATTACAGGCCTTTGGTTTTATTGGCATGTATAATGTCAAAATGCTCTTAATGCATCCTGTAGGTGTGGTCAAAATTGTCAACCCTTGACTCAAGATTTGACTCGCTAATTGGTTGAGGACACGTGGCAACAGGGCCCACGCGACAAGGAGACTTTGGTCAAATCTTGACCTAGGAAAGACGGTTGACCACCCAATTACAAAAACACACATGTACAAAACTTGGAGAAGTATCCGCGGGGAAGCAGCCTCCGCAGGACAGAATCTTAAGCCTGCGGAAATCCGCCAAAGCTCGCGGAGGGAAGACAAGGCCCCATTACTGGGGTGGCATGCGCAGCGGAAGACCGTGGATAAGGTTTCGCGAGTTGCCACGATTCCAGAATTATACGAGAGAGTTAGTAAAATAATGTCCGGAGTTCCATTCGAGCCATAAGACAGGGTCCGGAAGGGCTCCGCGACAAGAGAACGATCATCGCGGGTTGCGACCTTGCTCCAGCGGGAATGGGGGAGATTCTTGAGGCTCGGTGGCTCGGGAAGGAGGTTGCGTTGCGAGGATTAGGCTCTCCCGCAGGAAGAATCCGCGAGAGACTGCGTTTTTCCCAAGACCTAGAGGTACATGAGGGACACTTGTTGGGATTTTATAGGAAATCGTCATGGGCCTGACCTAGGCTCAGGTGCCCTGTAAATACCCCTGACATTCCTCCTGATTTGACAGAGCTGACTTTTCCTAGAGAGAGAAAGTGGTGAGCACTGAATGTGAGGAAGGAGAACATTCTTCCCAGAGAAAAGGTGATCTCATCTGGTCCATCCGGGGAAAGCCAATTACTGCGCCCCCCCCCCCCCCGGAAGAAACAAGGGACATGCTGCTTTTGTCTCTTCTGTACCTCTTGCTCCTTCTCTCACCCCACAAGATTGCTCCTCCTTTCACCCCACTAATCATCAACCAATCGCACTTCTCCGGCTCACACGCAGGCACACCTTCGCAGAACCCCAGCCTACATATCCTTTGAATGGAAGTGCTTTGGGTGCTTTATTCCTCCCGTTCTTGTCACTTCCTTAGAGTAGCTTTCTTTGTTTTACCGATTCCAAAGAACCCCTTTATACTATGTTTTGGTCTCCTTGGTTAATCTCCCAGGTTTATGCTCTTACCATAGAATAGTTTAGCCGGAATGGCTTATTGATCCAATTTTGATCATCTTCAGATTGGTCTATTTCCTCGTCGCAAGGTTGCCCCTGGGTCATTCCAGTTCAGTTGGGAATTGGGATAGCCGAACAGCTAACTCATCCAACAAGAATGTGATCAGATTTGGAAAGCATGAGTTACTTGTTGCCATTTACTGTGATTGTCAGTGTTAGGTGTGTCATACCTTTTCTAATTCCGGATTATATTTCATTGGCTACCCATTCCCTTCATCGAGAGGTTCTTAAATTTCATGCTTGACTTGCTTGATGATTTTATGCTTTATTCTTGCCAAATTTGCTCAAGTGCTCCAAACAACAAATGTAATTATTCTGTATATTACCATTCATGCTAGAATGGCAACCATTTCTTTAACAAGAAAACTTGAAACACCACATTTTTAGAGATTGACCCCACTGGGCACCTGCTGATTCCAACACGTATGTAACATGCTGAACAACACCTTCACTGCTATGTCTCTTTGGGCCTTGGCATGATTCTGCCCAACACCTTTTTCCCTACATTTGGTAGCTGAACAGCCTAAAAGCCCAGTGAGATCTCTTATCATCTTGCGAATATGAATCCCAATATCAGCCGACCCTAATTGATAGACACAAGCTTAGTTTGGTTCGGTTCGCACTTTTTTATTGCACATGCCAAATTTCTCTCTTCTTGCTTGGCAGGTTTCTTGCGTGTCATACCTAAAGCACTTTCTCATCTTTTTCCATCCATCTTGCAAGTAAACATGGACTTCTGCCGATGTAGAGCCAGTTGTTGTAATACCAATAGCTCCCGTTGGCATCAAAAGGTGTAGATGCAAGGGATTCAGCTTTTTTATTCGTACACATGAACTAGTTGCTCTGTTTTTTGTTGTTTTAACTCTTTATAGACAGGTGAACTTCACTGTTGGGTCGCAGTAATAATAATGAACCGGGTTCAGTTTATGTTGTAATAACTTTTTTATAGACAGGTTATCTTAGCTGTTGGGTGACAGTCATAACAATATAGCACTGAGTTGTACAGCATACCTATTTCAACTCAATGAAATTGGTGGTTGTTTGCAGTTGCTTCCTGATCTCCTTTATCCTTTAAAAATGCAGCTGTTTTACATTGTATGTTTTGCAATTGTCTAGAGCAATTTTGTAGCCGTTGGCTTTTCTTCAGTGATGTAGGTGGAAATTATGTGGTGAAATCAAAATACAAAACATGGATATAGCTGAAACTCTTGAATTTGAGGCGTGGAAGCTTGTTGTACTAAATTCTAGACATGTTTGATACCAACTTTTCCTGGTTATGGTTCTAAAGAAAAGATGATAAAAAAAAATCAAATATTTTCCCTCTTCCTAGACTCCCAGCTGTTATTAGTAAAGCAAAAGAAGTACTACTAATTATTCAGATTGTTTATAGAATTGTGTTGGCTCTATGAACCACGGTGCATGGAATAACGATTGTTCTGGGAGCAGATACAATCTATTTTCTTCCAGATTTGCACACAAGACCTTCAAATTTACGTGCACTTTTAATAAACTTAGTTAGACATCAAACTAAGCAACTCACACAATGGTTGTTAACTACATGCAGTCTCCTATTGTGTCATAACTCCGACCCCTTCGGGGTCCCAACTCTGGAGAGATGTGTCGTGACTCCAAACCCTTAAAGTCCCAACTCAGAGAGTGCGAACCATGTTAGAGAGAGAGAGAGAGAGAGAGAGAGAGAGAGAGTACAAAATAAATAACTTGATTTCAAAGAAAGAGGAAAATCTGTTGGGAACTTATTACAGATGATCTATGGGTCAAAGGCGAAAGGCCCTATTTCCCATTCCAACAAAAAAAAAATAAGAACATTTATCCCAACACAAAATCATACAAAAATGAGGTAATCTCATCTGACCAAACAAAAAACATAACCAAACCAAACCGAGTCTTAAGTCCCAATCACTTGGGGTCGGCTACATGAATCATTTTCCTCCATTGAGCTCTGTCAAGAGCCATTTGTTCACACAAACCGACTATACTCATATCGTTGTGTACAACAGCATCTAATGTCAATTTAGGTCTACCCCTCCCCGTAGCATTGCTACCCAAAGCTATCATATCTGCTCTCTTAACTACTGCATCTCCTGGTCTACGGTAGACATGCCCAAACTATCATTGATGGAGCGATAGTTGTTAGGTCTGGATCTAATAGCCTGGTATACAACAAACGCTGACAAACACAAGGAAACTACAGACAAGAGAAGAGCAAAGGCACTGGCAGCATCCCATGAGTTCCCTGAAGACGTTTTCAAAAGAGCAGAACTGCCAGAAGAGATATCTAACAGCACCCAATCACAGCCGACAGTATAGTGCCCTGATCCATGCCATGGATTCCCATCAACCGGATACCAAAATGCAACTGAAAACTTGCTGGATTGACCAATGGAGAATTGAACATCCTATTCACAATTTCACACACAAAAAAGTAGGTCACTTGTTTCGTTATAGTAACCAGCAAAGGCCGAATGTGTCCTAGTTTGAGAAATTACCTGAATTTCATGTGAAGCATAATCTAATTTTAAGATTTTATTCTGCTTTTGGGGTAACATACAGCCAGTGTGACACTGTCTATATTCGCATGCACAGTTAGGCCACTGTGCAAACATATATTAGGTCATTTTCTGTGAAACTTTCCTCAACAATTGGGTTGAATACAGCAACAGAACCATCGGTTCTTTTGAACTCCTCTGAGAAGCAAACAAGGGTGGTAATTTCATCATTTACCAATCTGAGTCTCGTAGATCTTATCCAAGGGAAGGTAAATGTCAGTCTTCTGTCTTTAGGCGTATCCAAGGTACAAAAGATTCATGTATGGTTTTCCAATCATTTTATGCTTCGTTCTATCCTATTTTACTGACACTCTTCTTGTTGCATAGAGCTCAAAATCACTAATTGCAATATCGCTACCCACAGCTATTATCGTATATCTTCTGCCATTTTTGTTTAGCAAACCATTTTGATATCTTGGAGATGATTATGATTTGCATGTTGAGCTTTGTTATTTTCAAATGCTATGAGGGGAACAGACTGGAACCTGACCACTTCATTTTGTCATTGGATTTGACATGTACTACAAGTTAGCATCCACCTCTACGAAGGAGATTATCTGAACTCAATAATGCATAGCAAGACACACACACATATGTTTAGGAAATCAGAGTTTCAAACCTGTTGAAGGTGATCCATAGTTCTCAAAGACCTTGAAAATTCAAAATAGTATGTGCCCTTTTGACCAGATGTTGCATAAGGACTGTCGCCTTCTACAAAACCTGAACCCAAGATGTGAACAATAAGCAGAGTTAGCAGTAAAATAAATAAAATAAAAAATAAAGAAAAGCAACACACTCCACTGCGGGCAGACCATGGCTGCACATGATCACGTTTTTCCGAAAGTGCACTATCCAACATCCCCTCTCCCTTTTTATTTCTTCCACTTTGTTTGTTTTGATAGATGCAACAACAAAAACTCTTACCCCTTTGAAATGGTGAACCATGACTGCTCATCCTCACATTGTTAAAATGAGACAACTAACAAACAAAAGGTTCACCCTTTCAAAAGGGCATACCCAGTCTCCCCCAAATAAAGAGAAAGTACAAACCAACAGGAACCAGTCATTCGAAGAAATATCCCATTATCTGGAAAGATGCAGCATTTACGTAGTGAAAGAGTAAGTCAAGTGGAAAATTACATTTATGAAGAAGCTTAACACGGACAGCCAGCCTAATTTCAAAAAGCAGTTAAAAAAAGAGAGGAAACGACATTAATTGTGCCACAAGGCGCACAGCCATTGTGATAGTGAGTTTTCTAAAAAGGTTTATTGAGTCAGTTTCCCATAGACAAACAGTTTTACAATCATTTAAATGGAGTGAGGACTTGATTACCTGAATGTGTAGTAAAACTATCATGCCACCATGCACCCTTCCAGTCATTCTGTGCGCTAGAATCATTTCCTGAAAGTTGAACAAGATTTCAGACAGTTTCTGAAAATATTTAGTAAACAATTTACAACCAATGTAGAGGATACTAAGGATCTATCAATTACTCCTAAACACAAATGTAAGATGGAAATAATGTGGACCGGAATTAGGAACACAAGCAAATAATTCCTACATGCTGTGTTGTTATTCCATTATGGAATGTCCCAAAATAGATTGTCCGCTTTACATAAGCTTTTTTCTTAAACAAACTAACTCACGTGGGGGAAAGATGAAATATTTGAATACAACACCAGATGATAGCCAGATCCCGATAACCTCACTTGAGGAATAAATGCACTACTTCTTTCTTGATCAGGAGGAGAGCGGGCCGTTCTCGTACAATACTGTTATTTATCTTTCTATTGCAGAATGGGCCGCTACTTGTTATGGACTGAGATTCTTCTTCATGCTGTATTGTTGGTCCTCTATTCCAATACGGAATGTCCAAAAATGTGTTGTCCACTTTGGAAAGTCAAATCATAAGCTTTATTCTTAAATGGGTGTCTATTTAAGCATGAAGATTATAATTTATGTAAATGTTTGAACATAGCTATGAATGTAATTGAAGTGGAAATAGAGGAGTAATGCCAGAAATAATGTCTTTGAACTTTTACTCCAATATATGTGCCCTAAAAAAGTTGAAACTCCAAAAGGGACTGGCAATATGGGACAAAGGGAGTATCATAACATTCTGTCAGATTTTATGTGTGACTATAGCAGACCACTCTTCTCCCCGTCTAGGACTTGAAAATGTGTAAACCAGTAAGACCATCACATGTAAGGCTCCGTCGACTTGTTTGAGAACACGTGACTACATAGATGTATAAATGCGGGATTATCAGATGCCCTTCTATTCTTTCAGTCCGAAAGACTATCACATGTAAGGCTCTGCCGGCTTGTTCGAGAACACATGACTATATAGGTGTATAAATGCGGGATTATCAGATGCCCTTCTGTTATTTCAGTCTGAAGTCTTCTCACATTTGTCATTTTTCCGGTATAGCAGCTTCTGGTAACAATCTGCCCTATGCTATCAGACTTAATATTTGCTTATGCAACTTCATTCCATCTTTTTATTTGTCCTTTTCCTAAAATTTGATTCAACACATTGTTGCGTTTTCAGCCATTGGAAGGGAAATAATTCATCAAGAAAATTTGTTCTCTGCAAAATGTAACTTCGTAAAAGTTCATAGTTTTAAAGAAGGAACTGTTAGATTATGCTAATTAGAAAGACATACAACAAAACGTGGTATGCATTCTAGTGCTACTAAGGCTAATAAAAGTATCGCAAGTAGCCAAATGTTCAGATAAAAAATTAAAAAAAAACAAATGTTGAACACACAGAACGCTTCAACATAAGAATCTAGAGCTATGGTGAACCTTGATTCTAAATTACCTGAAGGGCTCACTCCATCAAGGTTTCTACAATGTGGATTCCAAGCGTACACATCAACCAGATGACCATACCTGTTGATGACGAGCAAGAGTAGGTCTAAAGAATAAACAATTAGAAATATAGTAAGGGCCCCTAATTCGTCTTGCTGATGTGATTATTTTTCGAGAATGTTTTGGTCTTTCATGAACCTTTTTCCAAATTTGGTCAAAAAGTTTACCTTTTCCTGACCATATTTTCTTATTGGTCTCTTCTTGTCAACTAGAACCTGATCTTTGGAGTCACTTCGTCTCGCTCAGATGAACAGAAAAAGTAAATAACAATGATCAAAGATGGAATACTGTCACGGAATACCAAAAAATCAGAGAAGATAAGCACAGGCAAGACGAACCGAATGGGCCCTAAAGCTCTTTAAGACCATAGTTCCACAAGAAGTCAGACACTAGACCTACCTATCACCTCCATACCCCTCTGCATTATCTAGCATATTGCCACCGTACAGCCGGCCTGGGACAGCATTTCCAATTGAGAAATGCATAATGTCAACTTCATAGCCATGGCAACTCTTGCTGGTGCATGTACCTGGAGATTCTTTACACCCACCCATCTTGCGTAACAAAGCAATTCTCCGTATTAGTATACAATCTTTCTTTGATTTTGCAAAACAGCCAAGGAATGGGGTGCATGAAAATGTATAATGATTACAAACTCCAGCGAAACAAAGATTCTTACATTATGATACGAGGCACTATCACCAACTTGAAACATCAGAGCAACAGATGGGCATTTGTTGCCATTCCTGCATTACTCAAAAATAAATCTGTTATATCTGAGCAATATCGGGTTAACAATTTAAACATGAACGAATTTGAAGCCAACTAACATGGTTTTATGCTGACCCAAAGATAAGGGCCAACTATTTTGGCTTACTTCACACCTTATCCATCCTACCGTTTTCCCCTTCCTCCCCCGACTGGGCAAGGAAAAACAAAAAAGGAAAGCAGAAAAGGGAAAAGACATGAACATATCGCTCATAGACCATAGTCACTTAGATTTCCACACACACACACACACACACAGAGTATCCTCCGTTAAGTAGTTCTACTTGATCATAAGAACCTATTTTTTTCATAAGGTAGGCGTATATCTGAAAAGGTGCCACAAGGGATGCAGCCTTTGCATGAAAGATAGCACGTCCAAAATACTGAAACTGAGCTCACCAAAGAACTCTATCATTAAAGAAAACAAGAACAGAGGAGCATTCACATGTAACTCCTTCACAAAAACTAAAAGCTGTAAAAAGGTTTAATTTCAGCTTCAGAGTATCCGAACTACACCCTCCTAAAGTACATCAAATCCTCTCCTCCGCAAGCACCACATGATGCACATATGAGAGCTATGATTCAGGCACGCTTCTTCCTCTTAGATTTGCAAATATACCCCAAACAGCCATATACTTGCCGGATAGAAGAAAAACCGAATTAAGCCCACAAACGTTTAAAATTAGATCCACAAACTATAGAATCTTCATCAACTTGTCAAAAGTAAGGATCAAGAACATTCAAAGGAGCTCCTGCTTTCCAAATGCCTCCAAGGAAATGAGCACCTCACCCCTCTAGCAGTTATAACATGAAAAGATCTGCCAGAAAATTCTCCATCCCCATTCCCGTGCCTGATGCCTAAAACTCAACCTGTCCAGCCTGGTAGTCGGGATCTCATCCCATAAACAAGCTCCTTCTGCAAGCCTCTCCATAAAAGGTTCCTTTATAACTTTTCCAAACGTTTTTTTTATAGCAAAAAGGGACATGCAGTATGTAAGAGACCAGCCAGAGTGCTTCTGATGAGAGTGAGTTTGCTCTCCTTTGGATAGGTATTGGCACTTCCATCTAGAAAGCCTCTCTGAAACCGCTCCACTATCCCATCCCTTGCCGACATAGCCTTAACGGAAGAGCCAAGTGGTTAGCCCAAACAAGTCGTAGGTAATAAGCAAACACAAAAGCTCATCAAATTACAAGCTCTTGCACCTTACGAGGTACTATCCCACTGGACTAAGCACAGTTTTCCCTATATTGATCCTTAACCAAGACACAACCTCGATGCAAATTACAACACACTTAGAAATTGTTCCATAAAAAATGAGAAAGCAGCTCCTTTTCCCCTCCTCTATCTCAGATCCTAAACCATTTGATCATGCTGTCTCGCACAGCCTTTCTGACCATTCCATGACGCAGACAATATGCAGTGGATACAATCAATCAGCTTACCTCAAGCCCCTAGAGCTCAAGGAAAAAACAAGCAAGAAAATTTTTCACCAATCAAAGTATCTGGCCGCGGAAATGCATCATCGAATTCACCTTTCGGTTTCGACCTAAAATCCAAATTGTCTACAGTAGTTGCGAGAGAGTCTCAATTCACATTTAATATCTTTCTCTAGAGTCTATATTCAGTTTACAAACAGCACGTCCACGGCTCCAACCCTCTTTTAAGCCTGTGGTCCACCACTTTAGCCGCTAAACGACCTTTAAGAGTTGCAGATGTGGCACGCAGCAAGTTCACCATCACCTTAAATGAATTCAATTGATCCAAGGACAACTATCTGATGAACAAAATATCACTTCCACTAGGGACAATGAATGCAGTGTCCGTGAATCTAAGTAAATTATCAATGGTTTTGAAACTTCATTCGTACAATAACTACACTTTATCTCCAACTGCTTATGTATTCAGTGATGACTAAACGGATTTGCCAAGATGGTGGATGTGTTGCTAACTAGTAACTAGAACAAGTGAACCTGCAGCAAGGATGAGGATCTTACAATTTGGATTTTGGATTTTTAGGCCGACCAAATAAGAGGTAGAAAAAAAGAAAGGGAATAAAAATAAGACACCCAAAAAACACTTCATACTATTTGCGAACCAAAATCATTTTCACCTTCTTTCTTATTTTTCTTGTCTGCCCTTTTGAGAGCAAAGAACGAAAGGAAAAGACCAAAAATTTGATATCTTTCTACCACCAAGTGAACAGTGGTTCTGTCATAACATAACTCTCTCTCTCTCTCTCTCTCTCTCTCTCTCTCTCTCTCAGGTTTGAATCTCTATACAGTCCATGATTCAAACTGATGAAGACATGATTTGGTCCCAAGCACTGCCACTACACTTGCTCTTTTGCTTTTGGTAATCAAGCACTACACTAGTTGATAAAGAATCAGCCAAACTAGATGACAGGAGCTCAATAACTAACTTTAAGCCCCCACCCACCAAAACACAAATAAATAAATGCACAATAACAAAAGAAAGATTGAAACCACAGGCCAAAAAAACAGTCGCTGTAATAATAAAAGTGCAAAAACTGAAGCTTGACTGACCCTTTTGAATACACATAGTCCCCTTTAACTTGCACCATGAAGTACATATCCTTTCCATCGTGCAAAGCCTACAAATCACGCAATTCAAATCAAATCAAACAAAACCCACTTCAAGTTTTGTCCACAATATAGCAAAATAGATCCGTATACGCAATTGCTATCTATTAGATCAATGAAGGTAAGACCTTGACAGTCATCTTCCCACCGGTATAGGCGTTTTCTGCATCTGGGTCAAGAGCAGGGAGGAGAGGGAACTCAAACCCATTAACGTCCTTCCAGTCATTGGCGTGGCCGTCGAGGGTCACGACCCCCGGCCTGTACTGGGCCGTGACCCGGGCCTCCGGGTCCGACTCGCAGCTCCACTCGCCGGACTCTTCGTGCGGTTTCACCGGCCAGACCAGGGCTGACCCGAGTACCAGAAGCGAGAGTACCAGTGGTCGAGGATGGAACATTTTTCTTGGATTTGGGAAAAGTCAATGGACTTTTTTTGTTTGTGGGTTTTGTTTATCCTTTTCGTTTTTTGGGTTTTTGGGGATTTTATATGATGGGGATTAGATGAGTAGCAAACGGCATTCCAAAGGGGGCTGTAGTCGCCGCCCATGGCGGCGGCGGGGGAAGTCTCTGTGATTTTAATGTTTCTTTTTTTGGGACCGTTATCTACATGGACCCGCCTCGCCTCCAGTTTTTCCCTCCAGTCTCCCCTCAAGTTTTGTGTTTTGTGGGCTCATATAGAACTCACGTCATTGATCGGAACTGTTCATCATATAGATCTCGTCAAGACAATTCATCACACAAAAAATCACGTTCATCGGATTTATATTAATACCTGATCGAAACACGTTTATTTGTTAAAAATGGTGTTGGGCACACTGGATAGGAATCCGTTGGTTCCAAGTTCATATGTTCAAATCGAAAATCAATACAAATCCGATGAATGTGATTTTTTGTGTGGTCCATCGTCTCGACGAGATCTACATTATGAACGGTTCCAATCATCGACTTGGACCCTACATGGGCCCACAAAATACAAACTAAAGAAAAGACCGGAGGAAAAGGAACCGGAGGTGAGGCGAGTCCTATCAACATCTACATGGGATTTTACTTGTTACTGCCTTTGGGACCCATGTGTTCATTTCTTTTTAACTAGACGATTACAACAATGACAGTAACACGGATCACAAAAACCAACTAGTCAACTACACTCGCCAACGCGGCATTATATGACTGGTGGTTATTCTCTTATTATCACTCACACCAGTGTTACGTAGACGGATGTGATCGGTATTGCAATATGCCGTTGTGTCTCTACTCTCTAGCATTATTGTTCCAATTAAGCTATGCGTCTGTTTTAGTTCTCCCCGACCAATTGGGGAGTCTTTATTATTATTAGTACTATATTTGGCTAATATGGAACCCGCACCTTAATTGGTCAGCATTTGTAATGGTTAGGGCATAATTTTCAAAACAAACTTAGTTTTTATTGACTAAAGCCATTATTCGGTTGTCGATTGGCGGAAGTTAAGTATACGAGAGGCTTATTGTTGTGCGTAACGGGAAATTCTATCCGCATCCCCTTTATCTTCAGTACCCACTCCAAATCTATTTGTATCTCACTTCCCAGATCCCAAAACTTATGAATCCGAACAATCATTTCTATCTTCAATTAATTCGAAAAAACACACATGATTTGAATTTACAATTCGTGGCTGCTTGTCCAAAGTTAGAGGGAGCGATGGTGGTGGTGCGAGGTGGAGGCAATGGTATTGGTCTTGTCCAAGGATGAGGTGGTTGGGGTGAGCTAGGGAAGATGGTGGTTGAGAGAGGTGGGGTGGAGAAGGAAAATGAGGTGGTGGTGGTGGTGGTGGTGGTGGTGGTTGGGCTAGGTGGAGGAGGTGATGCTGTTGAAGGAGGGGGAAGAGGTGGATACTGAGAAAAGAATGGAGGGAACAATAATTTAGCATGTTAGAGCATCCTCAATGCACTCTTAAAATCACTCATATCTTAAGCTATTCAGCAAACCGTTTGCTTATATTATGGGTCCCCTAAACAATCTCCTAAGGATGGCGCGCCTAACACATTAGTTAAATTCAAATAGCATTGTAACTAACTCTAAGTGGGATCTAAAGCCTTTATTTATTTTTTTACTTCAAATTTCCAAAAGATAAGAGAGTCTTTTGCACGGAATAGAGAATCTTCATACTTAGTCCATTGAGTGCACATACGCCTCCTAAATTAACAAGAGAATAAATTCTTTACACTGTCGGTATAAACATTTGTTTCCTCCAAATCAATTACATCGCGCCACGTTGCAAAACAGTGGTCCCAATCAATAGAACATGACGATGTGGGGCAATATAATTGATTTGGAGTAAACAAATGTTTATACCGGCGGTGTAAAGAATTTAATCTCAATTAACAATCTCTTAGGAGTGAAATTTGGGCTCCTTATGCTTATGCGTACGCTAACTTTGATTATTTCACAAATCCTTAAAAAATAGTCATAGATACACTTGTTACATTCATTTTGCACGTTGTTTAGCTTTGGTATATCAGTGGTTATCATTGGTGATATATATTCGAAAACCAAAAAGAAAATTAAACGGAAATGCTAGGGACACGCCTCTCGCAAACAGTGGGCTTCACACATGTGCGGTGCGGGCTCCACTGCTAAAACGAACTAATTTGGGAACTGTGTCCATTTCCCCTCAAGTTCAGCAAAGAGATATCAGGAAAAAAATAGGTGGCCGAATAAAGCCCAGCCTCCCAACTGCCAGCGAGCCCACAAGCAATTTACAACTGTTACTCTCACCGTTCTGGCCCAGTAACTATACAGCCCACCACTGGCCCAGTAACGAAACAACCCAGCCCAATAAGAGGTGGTGCCACTGCCGCAGCTATTTTATGTTGCCCAGTACTACATGGGAAAAAGAAAAGTGAGAGTTCAATGCAGACGTTGAGATTGTCTTGCATTGGTGTTTTACTGTTTTATTACAAAAATAAAATAAAATAAAATGTTCAGATCAGATGTCTATCGATTGACTCGCCTAATATGCCATCGAATGTGTTGCTTTTGATAACTCGTATATATTGGTTTATCTCTGAAGACCATCTCATGCTCGAAATGGAGTCCTCGGTCTCATACCCTTCATTAGAGAGAAATTGGTGTCAACAACCCAAAAAAAAAATATTATATATATATGTGGTGTTTTTATAGGTGTCCCTAAAACCGCCCGTATATATATGGAGTACTATATATATCTTTTTGAAGCAAGTTAAAAGAAAACCATACTTGTTTTTTTTCCCAACTAAATTAGTGTTTGACATTGCATGCTTATAGGTGTTTGACATTTCCCAACTAAAATGTTATCGGAATGGTATTGTTTTTTTTCCCTATCCTTATTATATACGCTCCGAGTGACAAACACTAGATATACGCACTTCGAATATACTATCCAAGATGAGAGCATATCCGCCTCTTCTATCCCATCGGGGAGCAGGGAGTTAATGATATCGTAATGAACTATTTCTACTAGACTATCTATTCTAATATATAAAGGCGGAGCAATTTTTGGTGTGGACTCAAAAGTGAAGCTGGCTGGCTCACACTTTCTCTATTCCAAAAGTGTACAAAAAGAGGACGGATTTTACATTTTGTTAGCATGTGCCGCTCAATAACTGTAAGGTTAGAAATGTAAACTCATACATTAGGTAACCACCCACTATCAACTGCTGAAGTTTCCGTGGCAGGTTTATTTAAGAAATTAGTTTTTCGTGAAATTGACAAATTGCTATATCTCGAATTCATGGTTATCTCAAGTTAAGTTAAATCCATTTTGTACAGTTGACAATTTAATTGAGTTTTATTTTGTTAATATTTTATTAGAATACGTTTATGCAGATGAAAGAGGAGAGAGAGAAGAGGAATAAGATAAAAAATGTATGGGTACTCTGGGGAAGAACAAATTGGGGAGTATTCACATAGTTATCAGGTCTGTTGGTTTAAATGGGACAAATACGGGTTAAACTCACGTAATTCAATAAAAACACAGATAATTATCTAACTTTTTACGTTAACCCGTTAATTCTAACTTGAATCTGACATAATACTGGCAAAAAGTTTGAGACACATTTAGAACCAATTCCTCGAATACAAGGGGCAAAAAATTATTCAGTTGCTCAAATGATGACTAGAGGCATGTGCAAGTCGTATTTTTGCATATTTTCTCAAAATGAGATCAAACAATAAGCGGGAAGTTATTTGTGTGCATTTTTTGTGAAAATTCGAATTGCATACGTATCGCGTGTGCCCCGGATTTTAGTATTTGTAATAAGCCCACAATACAAAGTTGGGGCATGTCCATTTTTTTTTTTTTTGGCCAAAGTGAAAACAAGCTAACCCAGTGCTATTAAAAAAGAGAAGAAGAAAGAAGAAATATTTGAGAAAATAGCTTCTTCAATACTACATTCGTTCATTTTTAAGTATCCAATTTCGTAACTTCAATTTATTAAGGAAATATCATCATTACATCTTTTATATCAACTTTTACCTCAACTCTATCTACTTAGACATCGTCATTACACTTGTACTCACTAATTTTTTTAAAATGAGATCTATTTTTACGGACAAAATAGAAAATGTATCAATTTTTACCCATTAATTTTACAAAATGAACACTTATTAAGTACTAACTACCTAAAATGAAATACTCTCTCCGTCTCTATTTAACTGTCTACTTCGGTTTTGCATGTATTTTCGACAGCTTTATAACTTTCGACGTATATTACTAAAAAATGTGCAATATAAATCTTATTTGATATATTTCAATATTTTTTACAAGACAATAATTTTAAAAACATAAAAACATAATATACGTTGAAATATATAAACCGTTAAAAACACATCAACTCTGTAATGAATAATTAAATAGGGACCGAGAAAGTGCTAGACAAGAGAGAGGGAGGGAATCTCTTGGAAAGGGGAGGGAACAGTAGGAGAGAGACAGGAGAGACGACGCGAGGGGTGAGAGAAAGAGACGATATGATAACGTGATACTCCCTTTCTCTGATCAAACGTCAAGAGAGACGTCTTATCCGAAGAGACACTCCTCCACTCTCTCTCTCTCTCTCTCACACGAGAAATCTTACAGTACTTATCTTCATTGCTTGCAGAGAGTTAAACAGTGCAAATACGTACTAGTACTCTCGTGGGATGACGTTGTCCGAAAGACCTCATTATCAGACCCTTGAAAGCGTCCTCTCTCTCTCTCTCATGGTACAGTATCTCTCTCTCTCTGTAGAAACTCGCGGAATGCACGGGAGTTTTTTTTGTTCACGTCTTTCTCTGTGTGTGTTTCTTGGCAAATCTTTTTGTACAGTAGTACTGTTGGTTTGGTACAAATCATCTTTCGTTTTTGCCTTTGCCTTGCCTTGCCTTTGCCTTTGCCTTGGGACCCCACTTCTCCATACAGGGAATCAACGCTGCAATACGATCAAAGTACAGCTCAGGCTTTGATAACTACAGTCTCTACTGGTACCCAAAAAAAATTTTTTTAAATAAAAAAAAAGGAAAAAGTCTAACAACACATTTTCCGAATACAACTGTGTCCGAAACTTTAAAATTTACGTGGACCTACATGTGTTGAACGGTTGAAAATATTGCGTAATTCTCATATGTAAGCGGGTGGGCGGGGAGCGCAAGTGCAAGCATAAAAGCGTTTTGAAACGCATCACGAGAGCAAAGATTGAGAGGACGAGTACACTGCAAGGATTGAGAGCGAAAGCACTGGACATTTTGAAGGATTGTAAAAGTGACTAGCGGTAACATGCAGTTGGTGTTTTAAGGTTGTTTTCGTATCATTTCATTGCTAAAAAAGAGAGAAAAAACCTACAGCCATTGCACCTCAGTTCTAATTTATAAGCACTGTTGGTAAAATCTACTCCAAGGCAAAAGCCGGAGTTCTAGAGCGTGAAATAACTATCATTTACGAACATCCAAAAGAAATTCGTGAGATCAAGAGTGTTGAGCGAGAATTGAGAACATAAACGAAGAGTCAGTCGGATGAGTGACGGTCGGTTATTGATTAAGTTCTCAATCGATTGTATCAAACTCTAACATTTGACAGTAAAATTAGTTGCCGATCGAATGAAATTAAGCTGAGATTGAAAATTTGATAGTAGAGCTAGCTATTTAAATAAACAGATTAGGTTTGAGGAATATCTACATGTTTCAATATGTCTCTCTTCAACAAACTTTCAAAACTCTTACTACTACATATGAAAGCTAACAGCATCTTGGTCAAGAAATGATAAAAACTAGATTTAACTGCTTAACTTAATTACCTAATTCTCAAAGACTAAACAGAACCATTCCCATGGAAGAAAAACAAGATCCACTCACCATCCTAAGAAGTAGCAGAATGCTAAACCACAAAAGAGGTCAAACGCTTGCTCCGATATTATCTACTTACGATCCACCATCGCCACCTCCAGGACCTCCTAGTGTCAGAACCACGCCTTGAAGATCGCTTCTGAGCTTTGTCTCTCTGATGACCGGAGATGGTCGAGCCATGTGAATTTGCTGCTGCGGATGCCTTAAAAATGGGGGACTAATGTGGTTCATGTGTGGGGCTGGTTGGGTGATGTTAGCCCTTTGATTAGGTTGGGGAGAAGGGTTTTGACACAGAGTTGTACCTCTTGACACTATCTCAGGTCCCTGGATGCATGGCAAATTAGGTTTCAGAAACATGTTGAAACACTATGCAATACATGACTTAAATTCAAAGTGTTGAAACATTATTTACCGGTGCAAATAAGACTCCTCGAAAAATCTTCCCGTTGACTATTGCTGTCATCAGGTAACCAGAGTCGAAAGCTCCATCGATCTTGCCTCGGATGTCAGCTCCAACCTAGCGGCATAGTGAACCCAAGGTCAAATGATTTGCACAATATATGATTGCAAGATAATGTATGAAGGAAGAACGAGCGTTCCCCTCTTTTTTGATCTATTCAACGCTATTTCAGTCTCTAAAGAACTGTTTCAGTTTTTGATTTCTTAACCGCTCTCAACCACTCGACTGCTTTATTCTCCTTTAACTGTTCAATTTCTCTTCATTGCTTCGATTTTGGTTGTTCACAATTAAGGATCTGGTTCCTTGAGATTTCCGTAGCACCCCCGCGTGTAATAGACGACCTTCAATTGCTACATGGTAACTTTAGGGTCCCGGGATTAGTTGAGGTGCGCGCAAGTGGCCCAAACATCCGGTCATCAAATTGCTACTTGGCAGGAACAGACTAACAACATGGACACAAAACGTCCAGAGACAGACACCTACTACAATATGTAAGTATCACATAAACTAGAGATCTATGTCAGTATGAAAATTACCAGATTCTGGAATGGTCCTGCCTCCAAGAATCTTTGTTCATTAGCTGGATGGTGTGCTTCATTCCTACCCGTATGAGCAGCATGAAGATGCTGGTCAGAGTTTGGCAGGTTCGGGTTTCCTCTTAAAATGTGAAAATCTCGTGGATCCTTTCGAAGAAAATCCCTGGGGCTCAATTTGGTACTTTTGACATCATTAGAATGTCCGTTGGTTGAGATCTGGTTTTTCTGCTTAAACAAGGGAAATACTTGAGAAGTTGTGATAGAATGAGCGCCTTTTTTCACAGGGGTCTGTTCTTGATCAGATTGCGAAGGAGATGGAGACGAGTGCTGGGACAGAGAAAGAGAGTGTTCTTCAGGTTCTGATTCTATTTCGCACACCTTTGCATTGCTTGATCTTTTCCTCTTTGATTGTGCAGCATCTTTCGAAAAAATTCCAGTTAGAATGATGTCTCCATGCATGGTTCTCGTAATTTGCAATATGTTAAATTCATTGAGATCCAACCTGAATTAATTTGTAAGGACTTATTGGACTCCAATTCAAGTTCCTGAGCTTGCTTTCTAACAACTTCTATATTACTCCCCAACAACATAGTTCTCTGCTACAAAGCACATAAGTATAAGTTTCTTGATCCCTGGCAAAGATCACGAAAGAGAAGTTAGTTTATGCGATCATACCGAGTTGTTCCTTGTTTCTCTTATAAGCCTTCTCTTTTGCTGGTTACAAGGATTTCCGAAAATTTTGCACAATGAGATGTTGTAACGCCCGTTGGGATGCTCGTTTCCAAGCTGCAAGACGAGCAACTCATTGACAGGATGCTCATCCTCCCCACACCTGCACATTTCAAGCAGAAAATAAAGGAATTCAAGTTAATAAGCATAACCCACAATTGTTGGAAAGAAAAGCAAATGCATAGCTAATCATTTTCTCCAAAAAAAAAAAAAAGTGTTTGGAATGTTGTGCATCTTTTCTGGATAAGTAGCATTACTCAGGAACAAAAGTGAATAAGCAACGCTGATGAGTTTTGTGACAGTTCTTCAGAACTCACCCTCCGTAGATGACAATGTCCGTCTCAGTAACAATGGCGGTATGAGAAAACCGCCCTTGCGGTTGATGGCCACGTATCTCTAGCCGATTCCATGAACAAGCACTTATGTCAAGAACCCAAACGTCGTTGTAGTATTGCTTTTCCCCGACGCCTCCAATGACATATACCTGATTAAGCAAGAAACCATCTCTTTTCTTCAGCTAATTATTACGCAATCCTGATAACCATGTAAAAAATCCACAATTCTTCAAACAAACGATGAACCAATGCATGGCACGAAAAGACCAGTTCAAATGTTGCACCAAAAATTTGGACTTCATTTAAAAAATGCCGGTGTTCTAGTGTCATATTTGTCTCTCAAATGTCTGGAATTAGTAAAATTACTTGCCTTAGCTCCAATAGTCACAGCCGTGTGACCTGCTCGAACACCAGGTGAAGATCCTTGAACAACCAACTGCGGAACAATAATACCACGAAAAAACCAACCAAAGAAATAATTAAAAACACAACCCAGTGAGTTCCCCATCGATCCAAACAATCTCCCAGCATTAGTTCAAACACATGTATTCAAGTAGGAAGCTTCACATTGCGTACCCGTGACCAAGTCAACGTGTCCAAGTCAAACACATCGATGTCGCCTTCGTATCGATCTCCACAATCTCCGCCGTACACGAAGACCCTTGTCCCCACTGCAACAGCACTGTGACTATCCCGGGGCACCGGAGAATTTCCCTTGATCTCAGGGGAACTCCACCTCATTGTCTTGAGGTCCAAGACATGCAAATCGTTCAAGTAATTCGTGTCCCCTTCGCCACTTCCCCCGAATATAACCAACTTCTCATCACCGATAAGTGTGGCGGTGTGGCTTTCGCGAGGGGAAGGCGGGACCCCTTTACAATCCGGTCGGGTCCACTCACTTGTCCTGAGATCCAATATGTGAAGGTCATTGACCTTCTTGGAACCATTTGTGCCTCCAAATACTATCATCCTATGCCCCACAAGTACAGCACTGTGACTGTCTCTCGGGCCAGGGCTTTGGCCCGTGGTTACTAGAGTTGTCCAAGCCATAGTATCGAGATTCAGCACGATGACATCGCTGAAATGTAGACCTCCACAACATCCCTGAAATGGGTTAGTCAAGGAGAGAACATTAGTACAGGATTGGAAATAAAAAATTTAAGGCTGGTTATCGTCTCCCTTATCCGAACAACAAATCCCTGAAGCTATTACCAATTTCCCATCGAATTTAGAAGGCTGAAAGGAACTCATACAATTCGTCCATGACTAGGAAATGGGCAATTTATGAGAGAAAAAGACTTTTGGATAAGTATTTGGATCACGGTTGAAGGGCGGGCCTGGCGCAACGGTTCATGGAGGGATTCTATACCATTCTTATTACCTCCAAAATATGCAAAGAAAAATTGACCAGTTATGACATCCCTTCCCTCTCACTGTCCTATTCAAAATGCACCGGTCTCATAGAGAAAAACGCGCTTCTTAACCCGATGTGACCGAGGAAGTGAAATTATAGGGAAACCAAAGAAAAAAACTTAGCCTTCTCACTCCATTTTCTTTCATAAATCACCCCTGCAAATCCATGATCCGAACATAACCTAAAGATTTTTCCTTCCTTGGTAGTGCTTTTTGGCTAGATGAATGAAATAATAGAGCATGAAGACTTGGCAAATGTTTGAAATTCCATGACTTTTAAAGGAAATAATTGCAGGGTAACTATGGAGCAAGAATTATGGGGCTAAAAATGGACAAAACAATGTTCCTTTATCAAGTAAGCAAGGAGATTATTGTGATGCTACCACTCTACATTCCTACTAAATTACAGAAAGCGAAACAAAGACAAATTTCAAGGCAATTGACAGAAAATACAAATAAGTAAAATGGCAAAAACTGAAGGCATTGAAGAAAGGGCACATGCCATAAGCCAAAAATATCACTACCCTAAATAAAAGAGCAAAAACAAATTTAACCCAAATCATAATTGAAAAAAGAAGAAGAAAGGACCTCAAAGAATTCAGAAGCTCATAACAGCAGAGCATAATCCTGACTAACCTATCTAATAGAATCCAAAAACTTGGGGAAATTTGATTTTTTTTTTTTTTTTGTTTGAAGGAAGAAACATACCCCAAAGACATAGATGAATCCATCAGAATAGGAAGCAGAGTGCCCCCATCTCTCAGTAGGGTTAAAACCCATGATCTTTGGGTATAGCCACATTGCTTTATTTGCAACATCACCTCCAAGAGAACCCATTTCTCCTCTCTCTCTCTCTCTCTCTCTAGAAGTGAGAGTTTAGGCAGCTGCAGTGCACACAGCTTAAAGAAGAAGAAGAAACAGGGGAAGATAGAAAAAGGTAGGAAGGGGGGGGGTCAAAAAGAGGAGGGGGAGGACATGAATAAGGGCAAGTGACATATCAAGAATCAGTGTCAAATAGACATGAAAAGATGGGGGCTTTCAAGTCCAAATCACTGTGGCAACCAACAACAAACAACAGCATCAACAGAAGGATTGTGGTGAAAAACAGATAAAGGAGTAATAATAAGTATATTTTATTATTTAGGAAAAATGTCTCTTTTCTTGGAGTACTTACTGGAGTATTTAATTGATTAAAGATTGCTAATTACGTCTTGTCAATTAAGAGGTGGTTAGAGTTTCTAAAATGTGTTGGAATATGTGAATTGTGGTGGTGTGTGTGTGAAATGTGAATGTGTTGAAATTCTATTTTCTTATTATTTGTATTATTTTAAACACCACTATTTTTTATTATTTTTTTATGGATTAAACACTACCATTTGATAAATACTATTAGTTGTTAACATAGACTAAATATCCACTGGGCCCGGCCTCTCTACATTTTTGACACATAGGAGGTATCCTCACACTCAAACCGGCCAAACATGATAAGACTAAGGCCCCGTTCCAGAACACATTCTTAAAAAATAAGTACTTGTTTCACATTTTCAAACTCAAAAATAATGTAAATGAAAAATAATTTTTCAATTTTTTTTGCACTGTATTAAAGATCTCAATGAGATCTATCAAATAAGATCCATAGTGATAGGAAAATTATTTGCGTAAGCACATAATTTTTTAGCTTGAAATTGTCTTCTTAAAAAATAAGTACTTATTTATCGTTCTAGAACGGGGCCTAAGGCTCCGTTTCGGAACAAAAAAAAAACCCTTATTTTTTAAGAAGGCAATTTTAAGCTCAAAAATTATGGGCTTATTGAAATATAAAAATATGCAATATGGATCTTGTTTGGAAGATCTCAATGAGATTTTTTATACGATGCAAAAAAAAATTGAAAAATTATTTTTCATTTACTTTATTTTTAAGTTTAAAAATGTGAAATAAGCTGCTTATTTTTTAAAAAGATTTCTGGAACGGGGCCTAATCCACCTAGGGCCATTGACGTGGTAAAATATGTGTTAAATGTTGTATTAAGATAACAATGGTCCTTATTTGTTAGTTAAGACAGTATTAATTAATTTAATGTGTATGTGAGTACTCCAATGGGTACTCAAAAAGTGTGTTTGTATCTCTTTTTAACAAAATTCCAAAACTCTTACAATAAATGTGAAAGGGGAAAAAAGAAGTGGCCCATTACATTTCCTCAAAGATTAAACTTGAACTTTATTAGGTGGAGCTCATTTATAGTTTTGCTAGCTACATGTTCAAATTTGGCACACATCTAGACTAACGTAGAAGCAATTTGGCAAAATTATTGTCACCGTATCTTTAATTTTTACTAGATTCGGAGGAAAATTTTTAGACAAATTATTTTTTTAACATATCTTTTTGCAAGGAAAAATGCAGAAAGATAATTGCAATGGCTTGCCCGGCCCTCACTTTCTAATTAATCGTCTTGATCAACAGAATTTATAAAGTGCAAAATTTTATTAAATGATAAAAAGATCCACTAAAAAATAAAAAGTTAAAATTGACAACTTTATTTAATTTCGTTGTTGGCTTTATCTATTTTTTCAATACTTTTGTTTGTTACTCTCATCGAAAACAATAATTAGTTCCCATAATTAAGATGAAAAAAATATACAACTTTTACTAAGCACCAATGATATCAATTGTTTTCTGATATACTAATAAAAATTTTCTGAAGTCTCACTATCATTTTTACCTTGTTGATCGTACTGTAGTATGAAACAAAGATGGACAACAGAGAGTGATGTAAAATCAAGAAACTATGGCTACTATACTCCGTTGGAGAGAGAGAGAGAGAGGAAATGGGATCTTTGATTGTTTAGAGGAAACGGGATCTTTGATTGTTTATTTGGGCGTGGGAAAAAAAAATCATTTATTTGGGCGGCTGATTTTATCGCTCCTTTTTTTTTGTTAATGTCACTCCACTGCAAGTATATTTTTAATGTAAAAATACACTTACAGTAAAATGATGTTAACAAAAAAAAGAATGGCAAAAATCATTTTCCTTTATTTGTTTGTTTACTTTTTCCTCACTTGTCTAACTGAAAATGATGAAGTTTTGGGGAGCATTGGGTTGTGGGAAATACTAATGGGAGATGGAGATAGGTTTTGGTGGATTTTGAGGTTTTGTGGCAGTAGGTGTCTAGTTATTACAGAATAGAAAACAAAAATGGAGGGGAGGGTTGGAAAAACAATTCTCTGTTACATTCCCTAGGTCGCATTTCTGTTCAAAAAAAAAAAATGGCAATATTTATTTAACTTTTTCATTGAATTGCCTGGTTTTATAACAATGGTGTTTGGAGTTTCGTCCGGGTTAATGGTTTGGAATACTTTTTGAAAAAGATTTTTCAAAAGATTTTTCATAGATTTTTTCTACTTCCAATCATTTCTCTCTTTATCTCTTTCAATTTATTACCTCTACTATTTTTTTTTAAAAAAATTCAAAAAGTGTTCCAAACAAGGCATAAATTACAGGAGGTTGAGTCTTTTTTTCAACACTTGTGCGAGGGAATAAAGTGATCCCAAAAATTGCTAGTAAAAAGAGTCAAAACCCGAGACTTTAGAATAAATCAAACTTCTAAGTCTTAAGTCAAGACTACGGCCAACCCGTTGTGTTTTGTTTTCTTTTCAGTCTATGCAAGGGTAGAGATCGATTTTAAGGGCTTTACTTTTATATGGAGTAGCACTAGTACATTTACAGTATTCCTTAATGAAAGGGTTGGTTTCTTTCTACGTCAAATTAAAGAGGGCATTATTGGGATTGATGGAAGGGAGGGAGGGAGGGAGGGAGGAGGCCGGGGGAAGTTTATTGCAGCAGTGTCACCCGATTTTCAAGGTAGGCTTTTTAGAGAGAGAGAGAGAGGGAGAGAGTGTGTGATGGTGCGTGGATCTAGAAATGTGTCTTCTCAAGGTCTTTTGGGGCAAGTGTGTGTGTGGGACTTTGTGTAGGTGCAAATCCAATTCTTCTTTTAAGTATATATTAGTTTTTGGGAAATGGATTCGAGGCATGGTTTCTCTCAAAAAAAAGTTTTAGAGTTTTCTTGATCTTTTGAAATGCGAGTATCTAGGAATCTTTGCATGAGAAATGAGATGATAAGCTTATTCCATGGCGCAAGTAATTTTCTCTTTGTGAAAAAAATAATAAGTACTCAAAACAATTATTTTTTTTTTTGAAATATGTAAGTCTTGATCCTTGGTCTTGTGAAAAAAATAATAAGAAGTGTTAATTGTTAGTAAGACTTGATCATTGGTCTTGTGTATGAGGGTTTAGGGTGCCTTCTAACTTGGCTACCGCCCAGTTTGTTGAAAGGATTAAACTCTACATACTCGTCAAGATGTATTGGAACACACATAGCCATCTGAGTCGAAACTAAAATCTCATCGTGTATTAAGAGTAACAAGGTAAAATTAATATGGTGTTAATATAATAATTACCTCTAATATAGATCAAAAGGTTAGCCTTGCGGACGAGTCTGTTTAACTGATCAGAGTGCTATGAAAAACCTGTTAAGCAATCTTGGAGTATTACATGCCCATTTTTAACTCTAGGTATCATTGTTTTCTTGATAACTTAAAGTGTTCGAGTCAGTTTATGTACATCTCAACTAATTCCGTAAGATTCAATATTATCGTTGTCGTAGCTTTTTGACTTTCTTACGAATGATTATAGAGAAAAAGAAAGAAAAGATGAATACAATTTCCAATCAACTCTTTGATGGGTACGTAAGCTATATATGTGGATAAAGTGGGGTTTGGGTCCATCTCTCAATGTTGAGATGGAAGAAGTTGAGCTTTTAACATGCAAAATTGGACAATGCTAGCTATTTGATGCTTTAGGTAACTATTACTTTCAAGTCCTAAAAGTTGTAGCAATCGAAGAAAAGACCACAACCTTCCACTTTGAAGTTTGAATGACGAGAGAAGTTAAAATTGACACAAGCAAGGTGTTAGGGCATCCACATCACACTAACGAGCATATAAGCTCCAAAAAGCCAAGCTTCTTTGTGTTGACAATTCCATTGACAAAACGTACATTTTTGTGTATCCCATTTTATCAAGTTATTCTTTCTTTTATGTTTTAAGAGCAGCCCTAAACATGTTTTGTAAGGAGAGAAACATCAAAAGGGGTCTTTGCTTTGTATCTTGGAGTACACATGTGATTTATGGATCATTGAGCGCTCAATCCATCTCCAAGAGTTTTATCGAGGATTCCTAGGCAAGTTCAAGTTCTTCGGTAGATTCCGGGAGGCAAGTAGAAGGCTTATGGATTCAAGGCAACGGCGGTCAAAGCATTAGGTGTGGTGAACGAGGATTCGGCAAGTAGAACTTAGGGCAATTGGTGAGGATTCATAATCATCAGTAAGTTTACTTATAACTACACACATTGAGTATAGTGTTTTAATTCCTTCCCATTGTTTTTTCCCTTATAGGATTTTCCATGTATATCTGGTATTATTCTATTTATTACTTTTCGTTTGTGCTATTGATTTATATATCGATTGTGTGTTGATTATTGGAAAAGTTTGAAAAAAAAAATAGCAAATCTATAAACCTAGTCAAACTAGGGGTTTTTTCAGAGCCAATGCGTAAAATTGGCCTCACATCATACTCTTTACTGGTGGGAACCACTTGCCAAAATTTAAAGTTTCCAATAGTCCCTCTTCATCACAGATGAGTCACCATTCATCCGTTAAGGAATATTTTATTAGTTTCTAGACCTGCACTTTGTCTCTCCCACTCTTTTTTTTTTAATGAATCCGTAAAACGTCCTACGAATTCTGAAACTGTTCTTACCAATATTGAATTGAGCTAATTTTTTTAGGAACCCATAAAAAATATTTTAAGAATGACTGGCGGTTTGAATTATCTTTGTAGGGTCCATAATGGGCCCTGCAAAAATTATCAATTTTTTTGCCATTTTGTTGTGCCCCAAACAGGACTCTTGACAGAAAATATTACTCCGTAATTGAGAAGAGAGTGAGAGTAAACAATATTTTTAATGGGATAACTTTAATGTAGAGAATCTGAAGTAGTAGATATTTTAAAAGTGAATAGTTAAAGTAATAAAATGAATTTTTAAGATGTAATTTGGCTCAAAATCTAAAGAGCCTATTACAGATGTTTTTAGAGCAAAGTAGCTAAAACACAATGCTATACGTATAAAGCAACCACAGCAGCTGAGCAGCATAGGTAAAGTGACAATTTCGGTAAAGTAGCTAGGCAAATCAAAGAAAATCATGCTACAACCGATTAGGTATTTTTCAATCCATTATACATTTTGCTATAGTTCTTGGGCACTTTTGGCGAAGTACTGTTGTACAACAAAAGACTAAAAATTCATTTTTGTTCACTTATAAGTTTTGAGAATTTTTACTTTGTGCACGATTCTTAATAAGTTTCTCTATCTTAACTCTTTACTAATTACAACTCATTACGTTAAAAAAATTCTCAAAACTTAAAACCAAACAAATATTCCTCTCTCTCTACACTTTACCGGGGCAGTACATTTTAACTAATTATTTTACCTATTGTTGGTGCACTTGCTCTCATAAGCAGTGTTACCTAAATGAACCAAGATATATATGAAGGAAAAAAACATAAATTGGGTGCATGCATATAATGTCTCTAAAAGTGTTTGGTTTTTCTTTTTATAAAAAAGAAAATTCTAAAATCAGCCTAATGGGCTGACAATAGTGAGTGTGTAAATGTGTATTAAAGGGTTTATAAATTACACATAAATATGTGTTTTTCTTGTCTTTTAATGTGTTTATTGTCAGCCCAGTGGGCTGACAATAATAAGACCGTTTTAAAATTTTCTTAACTCAAAAAATATTTTATTATTTATACTTTCAATCATTATTCTCATTTCTCTCTCCACTATCCAATCATTATTCTTATTTCTCTCTCTATCTATCTCCACTCATTATCCATATCTCTAATTATTATCATATTTCTCTCTACACTCATTATCCCAAAAACCAAAATAAAAAATTCTCAAAAATCCTTCAAACGCAACAAGTTAGGCCAAAAACTGATGAGTGAAAATGTGACTAGGGTCTAGGTTCCATAGACCAGTAGTTGAAGTTGCAACCAAAGCCATTGTATTCGAATGTTAAGAAGGAAATTTGCCATACATAGCTTATCTATATATGTATAGCAAATGTTAAGAACGGAATTGAATGGATTACATGTTAATGATAAGAGTCTCTAGTATTATAATGGAAATTGATATTCGCGTTCTTTTTTTTTATTTTTATGCAAGTACTTCACTTTGTTTATAATTTTACGTCGAAAGTAGAGCGCCTACATTAAAAAAGGAAACGCGAATATCAATTTCCTATTTATTTTAATTTAGCGAAAGCACAAATGCGATGTTGCAAAGTTGAAGTGAGAGTTGAACCGGAGGAAGAGAGTTTTTCTTTTTTTCGGTCAATCGATATGTGAGATCATTTACATCATGTATGAGTTGCAAAGTACAAGCCCAGGGACTATACACCATTGGTGAGAATATACGAGATAATCAAATTCAACAATTCGATCGTGCTGTATTCTCTTCCCTTTTCAAAAAATATTTTTAAAAAATTTCCTTTTGATTCCTCCTAGATTCCTCTTACTTTCAACATTTCTCTCCACTTATTATCCCTATTATTTAAAAAAAAAAAATTCAAATACTAAACCAAACACAGCCAACCGCTACAAGAAATAAGCCTATTATATCATAGGGGAGAAACAAAAAAAGAAAAAAAAGGAAAAGCTCACTCAAGGGAAGAACGTTAATATACAGGTACAGAAATTCAAACTCCTTACATTTTCGTAAAATACAAGAGTCTTGACTAAATAAGAATTGATTATCGGGGGGTGAGAGTTGACAGGCGAACGGTTGGGTTTGAGAGGGATAGGCGTTAGAGTGCACGCGACAAACACGGGAGCATTTTCTTGGGGGTAAATTAAACTGACGGTAGTAGTGAGTAGTGACAGTGCATCGATTCACGTGACCGACTGACTCCTTCGCGCGCGCTCTCTCTCTCTCTCTCTCTCTCTCTCACTTCACTCTCAAGTCTCTTTATTGTACTCCCAACTTGAATTCTAAATTAAATAAAAATTAGGAAAAAGGAAATTTGACATGAAAATCATGAATGACATCTGTCATGTCCAAGGAAACAAAATTTTGACAGATTGATGTTTTACTACTATTTCTTCATTATTATATGCGTGAAAAGCAATATTTTTTGATGGGGTTTGATTGTGTATGGCCAGTAATATAGACATAGGGGTAAGTCTGGTCACAAAAATATGTACCGGAAGTGTATGGTACTGGATTGGGTGGAATCTACTTTGGAGTCTCGTAAAAATAATCCGAACCGTTTGCTATGTTTGGATTGGTGTTTGAATTTTTTTTTTAAAAATAGTAGGGATAATAAGTGGAAAAGATAGAGTGAAAAATGTTAGAAGTAGAGAGAATCTAAGAGGAATTTTTTTAAAAATTCTTTTTGAATTATAAAGAGAACAAGACATTGGACTAATACATTTTTAAATGGATCATGTAAGATATCAGAACAATCGAGTATCGGTAAATACTTGATTTATTTATTCATTTTTTGGTACTTGAATTTGCAAAGATACCAAATTGAATCAATTAGTCAAACTTTTACCAATATTGAATCAAACTGATTTTAGAAAAGGGACCTTTAAAATAGTATTTGTTGCGTTTGGATGAGTTTTTAAGAAATTTTTTATGAGAATAATAATTGGAAGTATGGGTAATGAATAGAGAGATAAATAAATAAATGAGAATAATGATTAGAGATATGAGTAATGAGTGAAAAGTAATGATTGGAAGTAAGGGTAATAAGTATTTTTTGAGTTGAATTTTTTTTTTCAAAAAGGGAAACGAACAAGGCATAATGACTCAGAATGAAACATCAATTTCGTGAAAGAAATTACAATCTGAGGTGGATCGCACACTGTATTGTGTACACTTTGGTACACATGTTGGTATACCATAGTCCGGCGGATCTATCCCAGAATATTTCTCTCAAGAAACACCCTAGTTAGCTGCCTCTCTTCATTTCCCTCCCATCACCTAAGTTTTTTGTCTCTCTTATTCAACAACAAGAGACGAGGGCTTTACCCTTGATTCGTCCTTTCTTTCGTCCTCAATTCTGGCTGGCTTCTATCGTTTTATATAACCCATCAATTTTTAGTGAGGGTTTTCTCTCTTGATCTAAAATCTGAGAGTTCTTTGTATTATCCATTTTTCCTGTTTACTCTCGGTTTCTCCTTCGTCGAGGTGTCGGTTCAGATTCCGACGATGGTTGTGGTTGTTGTGATTATTCTTCGACGAATGAAGGCAGTGGTGGTCTAATGATGAATCAGATCGATTGGTTTGCCGGTCTTGCTACTTCGGGTGGTAGTTTTCTTTTATCAGTGCGAGTGTTCTATTGTGCGTACGTAGGACAGCGATTGTGGCCTATTCTTTGGTTAAGAGAGATAGTAATAGTTTGGGTATCCGTACCTAAGAAGGCTTCCCTCTTTTGTTGCTTTGAAGTCCTTTGATTAAGAATGGATGCTAATTCTAGGTGCTTAGAGCATCCACAGTAGAATAACCAAATCTATAGAGTTGCTAAAGTTAGCAATGTTTTCTCAAAAAAGTGCTCACAGTGGCATAACCAAACTTAACAACTCTTTAGCAACTCATCAAATTTTGGCCATTGGATAATCAAAACTAGCAACATTTTGCCAATAACCAAACCTTCTCTCTCTTCCATCTCTCTCTCTCTCTCTCTCTCTCTCTCTCTCTCTCTCTCTCTCTCTCTCTCTCTCATTTTTAAAAGAAGTTTTTGTTTTTGTTTTTGCAAAAACAGTAAAACTATTTTTTATTAAATTTTTTTTAAAACTGTCTTTTTTTCAAAAACTGTTATTTTAAAAAATGTATTTTTTTCCAAAACTTTTTTTTACAACTTTTTCCGAAAAGTGTTTTTTTCAAAATAAATGTTTTCAAAAAATTATTTTCTATTTCTAATAACTTGTTTTTATTAGTTTGAAAACTAATTTTTAAAAAAATTGTTTAATGGTGACAATTTTTAGATTTTTATAGGTTGAAAAGGTGATGTGGCAAGTTTTGATTATTCAATTTTGATTATGCCATTGTGAACATCTACATTGCTAACCTTAGCAACCTCTTAAATGGATGACCAAAAGATGATGTGACAACTTTTGATTATCCATTTTTAATTATTCCACTGTGGATGCTCTTATTTATGTACTGTGTTTTCTATCAATGAAGCTATTGCCATTTTGACCAAAAAGGCCGGCTGATTGTGATTACCATGGGCAGACTCTTAGATTAGCTCATTATTTCTTTAGCTAAGGCCGCACCAGTAACATTAATTATAATTTGTGAGAGTCGAATTTAATTGATAAATCTGGTAATATTGAGCTACAACATATTTTCTCCCAACAAACACACAGACAGAATCAAATAGCAAGCGGGACCTTAATATTTGAACGTAAATATGAGGACTTTACAAGTACAATTGAAAGTGACAATAATAAATGTAATGTGCAAACATAGTAGTAGTACGTTATTTAAAATTGAAAGTATAGAGATCCGTACAAATATTTATAAAAAAAAAAAAATCAATGATGCAAAAGATTTTGGTGGTGGTATTTAATTTGTAGTTACATGTGCTGTGTTGTGTAGGTGGAACATGAGACCAAGCATGAACATAACACCAGTGCAACAAAATCGATACGAAATTCTATGAAGTCCTTTTTGGGGTTTGCGCTCAGCATTTTTCATGAGAGAGAGAGAGAGAGAGAGAGAGAGAGAGAGTACAGAGTACAGTTCTTGGAATCTTAGGCACCCTAAGCGTGACGGTGACGTGCCGTTGACCCCGATTACGAAACCCAACACACCAGGAGCACAGCCTGGGGTGCTAATTAATTAAAGCCTTTATCGATATTAGAATGACCTGAGTATTTACGAAGGCCTTTAAAATGCAATACGTTTTAAATAAATTAAACGACTTCTATCATTTGCGTGGAATCTCGAAATGTGTCCAACACAATCCAAAGTCATTAAAGTTGTTCAATCTCTGAAGAGGGCAACAAGAAGTGCGGGAATTGAAGAACAAGGAGATGATTTTGAAGGGTTTTCAATTCCATGGAGATTTCATCAAGATCTTTGAATTTTCTCTCATCTTTAACGAAAGTACACATTTAGGCGGTCTAACATTGCATTTGCTATATATGCTTTCGACAATTATCTAGCTACGATATATCTTACGCATGCTGATAAGTTCTTGAACTATTGTACGGAGTTGGATGTTGTTTCGCATCCTTGGAAGTTCTGAGGAATGGCGAACATGAAACCGCAACGAGCCAAACACGAGAGAAAGTAGAACACAAGCAATTTGACTAGTGTGTCGGGGCGCAGAATAAATGCGCCTTTACGTCGTCAGTGCTAGAGAAAACATGGATGCGCCTAATTAGGCATATGCGACCATGGGAATAATATTGTTCTGCCTATTTTTTAAATTAGCTTTTGACCCTAATTAGATGGTGACTGTAAAAAGGGAAATCTTTTGATAATTCGAGAGGCAAAAGCAAGAGACAAGGGGATTGGAGAAATGAGATTTGAAGGTTGATCGAGAGTTTGGAATCTGCTCTCCAAGAGTAAACATTTGGTCCATCTAACATGTACTATTTGTTACGTCTCTTTCTGTTGTTAGCTATTATGTTCCAAGACATTCCCATGCTTTGCTTATAACTTCCCGGCGGAGTCGTTTGAATATTTTAGGTAACTTACCTGCTTAATTGTGCCTGGGGCGCTCATGAAGTAAATACATCTGAGGCACATTTTTATATTAAAAAGAAAAGAAAACGGGATGCATTTGAGGCGCACGCGAGTTGCGCCGAGGCTCATGCAAAGCGATAAATATATAGCTAATTTGCCGTTTTTGGAGGATTTTTCGGCCCTAATTGAGCTGCGATTTAAAAAAGAAAAGAAAAGCAAACTGGCAATTAATCATGGAGTATAAGGGTACCATCAACCATGGCATAATAGTACATCCCTGTGAACTTGAATAACTGGTAGGGTTTATCTTTGTGTTGGGTGTTTCGAATTGGTGATTTTAAGAATTTACTGATGTGTTATGGGTGCAATACCCACCGGAGAATTTGTAGTGGGCCAAAATAATCTAGGCTCGGAAAGTTCAGAGAGTTCAAATAGTGATGAAGGGTAACCCACTATTCAGTTGTCTCAATTCGTCTGTGGTGACATTTCGTTAGGTTTACTCGTAATGATTCCGCCGAGCGTTAGCGTTCCCACACTGCCATCACCGAGCGATGACGTATCCTCATCTTCGTTTCCGAGCGGTGATCTACCCTTGTGTCTTCATCAGTTTTACGTTCGGAACGACCTCTAATCGTTCGGATGTGGGGGCCTTCGTTCGGTAGTAGTTCGTTCGGGATGTCTATTGTTCGGAAACTGCCAAACTCAACAGACAAGACACTCGTCTACGGTCATTCAACGGTCTTCCATGTCAGTACGAAGTGACATCTCTGACCCGAAGTGACGTTTCTGCCTGAAGTGACGTCTCTGACATTGACGAAGTGACATCTCTGACCCAAAGTGATGTTTTTGCCCGATGTGACATCCTTGACATTGACTAATGCAGCTCTGCAATCCTCGAAGGGCGGCGTTCATTAAATGACTCTGACACATGACATCATCCGAACAGTACGACACACGTGGAGGGAAGCAGTAAGCTTGTCCGATACTCCAAAGTCTTGCCTATAAATAGAGGACCACTCCTCCAGGTTTGAGGATCTTTGTTCTTCATATTTTTCTCTCTAAAAAGCATACACTCTCTTCTTTCTTTTTCACCTACTGACTAAATCGTCGGAGCTTCTTTCCCAGAGGTACACCCCGTTCGGTTTTCAGGTATTCAGTTCAACACCGTTCAACTTACTTCTCCGTTCAAGTGAAAGGAAGAAAAAGGTTTAAGTGGAATTTACCCCCCACAGAATCCCTGTCTCTAGTGTATCTTTATTGAGGGTAATTTGTTACAACCCCCCCCCCCCTCCCTCGCGCGATGAATAAGAATTCTTCTCGCTCGGTCGGGAATGTCGTTGGTGGCTAACCGCGTAATCACTTCTTGTCTTACTTTTTTCTTCACCAAACATAAAACTTTAGTAGAGTAGTATCATTTCCTTTGTTTCACTGCCCTTAGCTACTCGACGAATAGTTGTCATCTCCACTGGACAAAAATATCAAATCCACACTGTTTGATTTGGACCGACACAATTAGCCTTTTTTTAAATCAATTGGCCTCGTTCCAGAACACTTTCTTAAAAAATAAGTACTTATTTCACATTTTCAAACTCAAAAATAATGTAAATGAAAAATAATTTTTCAATTTTTTTTGCATCGTATTAAAGATCTCAATGAGATCTATCAAACAAGATACATATTGCATATTTTTAGATTTCAATAAACTTATAATTTTTGAGCTTGAAATTACCTTCTTAAAAAATAAGGACTTAAAACCCATTCTGGAACGGCGCCTAATACTAATTTGGTTACAAATCCAACCAAAAAAATGTCATTTCGATGAGGTGTCCAAAATTATCGACAAAAGAATATGGGCCACAGCCTCCCCCGGGTGGGCCCATACAGAAAAAAGCCCATTGAAAGTACAAACAGATTGTGAAGCCAGCAGTTAAATCATGTGGGGGCAGCAAAATGTTTTCAGTTTTGACGCTTCGGTCTACCACCACCAATGCATCAAAAAGTGCCAGCCAAACAAAGTCTTGTTGTGTTAGGCCTGGTGGGGTTTTGTCTTTGACAATCTGTGGCACTCCAAAACACTGCATGAAGGTGGGGGAAATTGTATGTTCAGGCCTTGTTTGGAACGAGTTTGGGCAAAAGAGATGCATCAACAGAATCTATTTCTATATTATAAAAGGAGAGCAACTTTCGATACGACTCAAAATCGAGACCGACTTGCACTTTAAATTTCCGAAACTAACCATAACACTTACTTCCACATCTACTAACCGTAAGGGGTGGTTACAATATTACGACATGTCCTACCAAAACATTCAACCACGACCACTTCAGTTAGCAAAACCAAATCTATAGAACTCCTCACCATTTTCCTTTTCCCGCAGAGATTACTGAGGAAATATGACAAGCAAAGATGGAGATTTTCAAAATGGCGAGTAATCAAAGATGGTAAAATTAAAAATGCAGCGGAATCTGCCTTGAACAGGTACTTGAATAAACATGCACAGTCATGCTCCAAAAATACAAAAGAGCAGGTTTTTAGTGTTTCCAATTAAAATTTGAACACGGCGATCCCAAGTCATAGAACGAGCAACAAGAAGATAAACATATTGGGAATGAAGGGACAAAATATGCAACAAAATTATGCAAGGTTCCTAGTCAATAGAAAATCTATCAGTTCACCTGTTGCACCGTCAAATATGTACACAAACTCTCTTCTCTCCGCCTGGAATTTTGTCAAAAAGAGAACCAAGGAATTCAACTCAAACTGTATTTGCCTGGAAACAAATGAATAATTGCAGGATAGTGTGCTCAATCCTTTGTACAACTGGGACAATTGTTGGGACTAAGATCATACAACTGTTTACTTCTGTGATGGGTATACCGGTAAACAAGGTTCCATGGATACAAGATTTTCCATTCTAGTGTTGACATACTGTAGTATCATCAGAATATGATTTTTTTGGGGAAGCCCTGTCCATTGCAGCAGCATGCGACGAAATGAACCGAGAAAATGTAACTCGGGCCACTTTTAGAATCGAAATAAGTACGGACATTGGAAAATGCAAGTTAACAATATCCTTTCTTCGGTCAGTGTATGTTCAGATAAATACGTGTGCAACTGTTGACAACAGAAAGAAATAAGTCAGATGTAATGCTCTTCATACCAACAAAATGATACACAAGCAGAAAAAAAAAATAGAAAGGAAGAATTTAACCAGTCATGCTGCCTTATTTTATTTTATTTTTATTTTTATAGGGCTAAATACCAGTTCAGGCAACTATTTTCGATAATCGGGGCGGTTCCGGGGACCCTTAAAAAAACCCTCCAAATCTTAATCTCATAGTTCCCGATCAAATTTTGATAATCCGAGCCGCTCAATGTGTTCAGAACGTGATTTTAAGGGTGCCCGCGAGAAACTGGCAACTGGCAAAAAAACTAATCGGGAAGGGCTTGATTTGAGCAGTTTTTTATTGAACCGTTCAATAAAGTTCAATAAAAAACTGTTCGGATGAAGCCCTTCCCGGTCTTTTTTTTTGCTGATTTCTCACAAGCACCCTTAAAATCATGTTCTGATTACATTGAGCGGCTCGGATCATCAAAATTCGATCGGGAACTTGGGGGGTTTTTTTTAAGGGTCCCCGGAACCGCCCGTTCGATAATTACCAACTAAAATGAAATACTATAGTTAGTAATTTGGCTTCAATTCCCTTCAAACAGTCATTCTCTTCAGGAAACCCAAGTCATGCAACTTTTTGGTTACACTTAAGAAGACAAATTCTGCAAATTCTGGATGGAATTTTGTCATTCTGTAAAGAATTTGTTAACGACGATAAAAGTCATCAACAGTTCTAACCCATTTGGACTGAACAGGAGTACTTATGTGAGAGAGAAAACCCATTTTTCCAACATAACCAACGAGAGAGTGGAGAACATAAGACTTACATGTGTATTCAAAACTGAGGATCAAAATTGAAAAGGCTTCTTTGTGCATCTGAAGGATTACCCAGCCATCGGCAAAACAACAATGCTGCAGCAATCACTGATAAAAGCGATAGCATCGCGAGAGATCCGAAATGTGAAACATCATTGGCAATTATTGCAACTCCTAATAGTACAGACTCCGCTAGACTTGCAATAGAAACCTCTGTTGTCCCGATGAGATTAGCTTTGGACTCTGGGATCCCAGTTTGAAGAATCTGCGCCCCTACGACGTCATATGACATATGTCCCAATCTGGACAATACCTGCATAAGGAGTATCCACTTTTTAAAATTTAACATTCAGCATAATGGATAAAAATAGATATGACAGAGTATACGACATATTAAACCGCGATTATACATCAGAAAGATGAATATATCAACCAAAGATCAATGCACGCTACAACACCAAAGGTCAACAGCATACATCATGCATGCAAGAAACTCATTAAATATGTAACAAGCATAAGTATACATAAAGACATTACCAAGTGTTGTTCCGTTCCGTTATCTATATTGCAATCTTCCTTACAGTTGTTAATGTGTTTTATGTAACAAGGATATGTTTATCTTTGTAACAATTTCAAGGATTAATAAAAAAAATTAGCCTTTCAAAAAAAGGAAATGTTTACATAAAGACATTACCACGTGTTGTTCCAGGGATGCAGCAGCAAACATTGAGGTCCTGCATTATCCTAGTTCTAAAATAGTTACTAGGATGTGTATTGCAGGCCTAACTAGCGTAGAAGTCCTGCACGGGATATATAACTCATTTTCCATATATGTGGCCTATGTATTTCAAAAGACTGTCCGTGAGACCTATTTGGAGATTTATCAAGAAATCCAGTTCGACCAATCATGATGATGAGCACAAGTTTGGAAATCTTCGGTCTTTCTATTTTCAGCCTAAATGACTTTCTTACGTTTCACTGTTTCAGCCAAATGCATGGACACATGCACCAGACATGAGAGAGAGAGAGAGAGAGAGAGAGAGAGAGAGAGAGAGAGAGAGAGAGAGAGAGAGAGAGAGAGAGAGAGAGAGAGTTTACAATCAAACACAAGAAGAATAGAAGAGGAGTCTGCCGAGTAAGAGATCCACTCCAATACACAGCAACAGCAATGGTAAGAAGAAAAGCCTGTAATACCAAACCCACTGCTCCGGCCTGTTAAAAGAAATTGTTCAGAATAGCCGAATAGGACTAGTCTATGGACAAAATATGTTCACCACAAATAAATAGTACAACCTTCAAAATACCAAGTCTCCGGACCATGTATGCAGATAAAAATGTTGCTGCAACACCCATGAAAGCACATAATCCACTAAAGCCCCCGATGATTGATGGATTTAAACCTGAAGTAATCAGAATGAAGCAACTTTGACTTAAATCTGAAATCTAAATATCTAATTCAAGATCAAGGGATTCCTAAAGATCATCACTCATCAGAACTAGTGATTAGAAACTTGGACTTTCACATATCAGAGTTACTGTTAAAATTTTGCAAAAGCCAAAAAGAAAAAAATTAATGATTCTAACTCTCTCAGCTTATACAAGGTATCAGAAAGTTAATAGATGAACAGTGTTAATATTAACACGATCAAATGGTTCAACTCTAGAGACCTACTATCCAAAGAAATTAAAAAAGATTCAAAATATCACATTATAGAAATTCAGCAACAATTTCATGTCAGTTGTTTTATCTCTAGAACACTAATGTTACCATGTAGTCTTGATTGAAAATACTTGACATAAGCTCTACAAAACTCTTCAAAGGCAATGAAACTATATGAAACTCCTCCAGTTAATAATTGCTAGTCCATGAGGCAATGACGTGCTCGAATACATGATATTTAGAAGAGTAATTGTGCATGCTGCTCTGGATTTCGGATGAAGGAAGCAAGGTTCTGCACATAACGTCCTTTGAGTTCCTTGAACTTTGGAGGTATTGCAGTGGCAAAACTTTCTGTGAGCGGCCACTCTGTGCATATGTTCCCAAAGAATAGTTCAGTATTGAGTCCGCCCCGCCCACATCCCCATTTGATTGGGGATTACATGGGGTACTTGTACTGTCCTGTTTGTTTGTTTAGAAGGGTAGTTCAATCTCAAATTATCTTTCCTTATCTAGTATTGTCTTAATTACTAATTTGAATTTGGGACACTTTTGACTGAATGTAATTCGGAGCAGTAACAACACTTAGATAGGAATTTCGCATTTAAGCGCTTAATATGTCAAACATCTTACTTACCTTGCATTGAGTGGTTCCAATTATCAGCCGCCTAAAACTCATACCCACAGATTCGTACCACGACTATAAACGGGGTCAAGTTTCAAACAAGAAATATAGGAGTATATCACTATCGGGTCTATCCAATGCTGCTAGTTACATCCCCTTTTCATCTGTAAACTTGTAACATTCTATATTAACAAGCAAATTCTCAACTCCAAATTGACTATTTTCCTAAAAATAGGGCCACCCCAAGGACGTCTCCCCAAGAAACTGTTGTTGAAAAGTTATAGGTCAATCAATACCTTGCTGTGTTAAGAAAGCAGTCATCAACCCACCAGGAGCAAGTACAACATTGAAGCAAAGAAGCACATAGGCTAGGCTCGCAGGGAGCACAGGCTGCTGCATGTACTCAACCCACCCGTGCCTGATAGCATCCACACTCATCTCCACTGGTTATCAAAACAATACAAGTAGTTGGTGTATCAAATTGAAATACAAATTCTAAGAATGGACGACAAACTTTTCAGATCCCCTAAAATATGGGATGGAGGACAAACCTATATTTTCAGTACCCATAAGAGGTCCACCCATGGAATTTCTGCAACATGCTTGTGGAGATTTAGCACGGTTAAGAACCCCCATAGAAAGCTCGTTGGTTAACCACGTGAGAACAACCTTAAGACATAGATTACAAGTCTCAGCTTTCAATAGAGCACCTACTTACAAGGTACCACAGATGGATCAAGCAGAACCAAAGAAAGTCCACGACAAACACAGAGAGAGAGAGAGAGAGAGAGAGAGAGAGAGTGTTTACCACAACAGGGGTTGACCATAACATCAAGCCAGCAGCAAGATTCAAGCAGGTTACAGGTTCATATTTATATATATATATATATATATATATATATATATATACACACACACACACACACACAAATTATCAAGTGAGGGATCCCTCACTTTGTTAAAATGCGGGACTTTCATTCCCCGATCAAATTTTGAAAATCCGAACCGTTCAATGTGTGCAGAACGTGATTTTAAGGGTCCCCGCGAGAAATCAGCGAAAAAAATGACCGGGAAGGGCTTCATCCGAGCAGTTTTTTTTGAACCGTTCAATGAAAACTGCTCGGATGAAGCCCTTCCCGGTCATTTTTTTTGCTGATTTCTCACGGGAACCCTTAAAATCACGTTCTGATCACTTTGAGCGGCTCGGATCATCGAAATTCAATTGGGAAGGGGAGTCCCGCATTTTTTAAAATGCGGGATCCCTCACCGGAACATGACTGTATATACACACACACACCACGGATCAAGTGAGAGATCCCTCACTTTGTTAAAATGCGGGACTTTCATTTCCCAATCAAATTCAAATTTTGAAAATCCGAACCGTTCAATGTGTGCAGAACGTGATTTTAAGGGTCCCCGCGAGAAATCAGCAAAAAAAATGACCGGGAAGGGCTTCATCCGAGCAGTTTTTTTTGAACTGTTCAATGAAAACTGCTCGGATGAAGCCCTTCCCGGTCATTTTTTTTGCTGATTTCTCGCGGGGACCCTTAAAATCACGTTCTGATCACTTTGAGCGGCTCGGATCATCGAAATTCAATCGGGAAGGGAAGTCCCGCATTTTATTAAAATAAAATGCGGATCCCTCACCGGAACCTGACTGATATATATATATATATATAGAGAGAGAGAGAGAGAGAGAGAGAGAGAGAGAGTTACCACAACAGGGGTTGACCATAATATCAAGCCAGCAGCAAGATTCAAGCAGGTTACAGGTTCATATTTAGATAGAAGGATGCCAAACAATGATGCTCCAGCAATCTGCAATTTAGTGGAGACACAAGTCTCTTCTTTCAGAGTTGGTCACAAATCTTAAAATCAAGACAGTTTAACCAGCATGAAGATGTCTGTCGTAATATAGCACACAGATTGAGCTCCACTTTCAATAATATCAAATTGAACTCTAGCCACAAATGAGACTAGCGCCATCCAGTATATAAGACCACAAACTTGGAATTCAATACAACTAGCATTGACAGGTCATGATAAGAAAAAATTGCAATCACCTCGCAGAGGAGATCAATCCTATTAAGAACAGCATTTGCTTGTGCAAGAGCAATCGGTCGATTTGTTCCTGCTAGCTGCACAACCAAGTATTCCACATTAGAAAATAAGTAAACACCCAAGAGAGAACAGAGAAAAATCCTTCAATGTATGTTTGGAAACCAAGAAGCAGAAATGAGCACTACCAGCACAACCCAATCACGTTCCATAGCAACCCCTAGAGCCAATCCAGACAGCCTCTCAATGGCTCCTGCTAATACTAATACAACAAACCAAGGACGGGGAAGCGTTGATGTGGCGGATGTATAAATGGTGTGAGCATGAATCATCATTCCAACAGATAACAGCTGAGCAGCTGCCTGACAGAAAGGGGTTTATTAGAACACTCCGACGAGAAAATTACGCATATCGAGCTTCAATTGATGAAATATAATAAAGAATTACCTGGACAATAGACAAACAATTATATGCAGGTACTCTGGGGAAATGATCCATAAGTTTACCAACCAAAGGGCCTCCAAAAATAACTGCAAGCTGTTCAACATGGAGCTTGTTAGAAGAATTCTTTTTACACGTAACTTTTATATGAATTGTTCACCACATTAAAGTCATTGAAACCTTAGAGAAGAAACCCATGACAGCCACTGGAAGAAGGCTGGGATGAATCAATGAAATAGCAACAGGCCAGGCAAAATTCCAAAGCTGTTCCACCAGATTTCCGGCTATGCAACTAGCATACAAGGCTGATTAAAATACAAGAATTTCGGGTTAAGAACTGCTCAGATAATTCAAAACCAATCCAATAGGAATTTGGTATAAAGTGCACATAGAAGTTAGAACACTTGGAAAGAAAGTACATCATAACTGAACTGAAAGTTAACAGTCAACTCTAGAGAATCAGCAAACCAACATGCAGATAATGTTTTGAGCTAAAAAGATGCTATGCTGGCAAGACGTAACTAGCCGACTTTTAGTACAACTCTAACAAAAATGATTTGAAAATCGAAGAAATGCTCTTAAAGTGTAGGTAAGACGAAAGATGTGTGATATACTTCATTTTCTAGAAAGAAAAGATTAACCGTCCATCACTTTATTCGTTCAGTTGAAGTCCTTAAATAAATACCACATAGGAAAATTTCCCTCGCTAAGAGGGGTGGTATCTTGGTTGATCTTTATCTTTCTTTAGCTTCCTTCCTTAGACTTTTAGTGTTGATACAAATATACAAACAGTGAGTGCTAAATCGGAATGGTATCGAGTTTTCTTATTCGAGTTAGTAATCGGTGAAATCTAACTTTATCACGTTAACATGCTTACAGGCTTGCAAATACCAAAATATCTGAAACATACACCTAAAATTTGCTCAACAATCTGAGTTCTTATGCTGGAGTCTGGAGGCCTCTGAAAATTGGACCTGAAGTCCCCATCACAGAAAATAGTGTCCCTATTAGAGGATTTGGGAAGCAAAAAATTTCCATAAATGAAGACATTGTATGTTCAGCTCACATACAACAATCATATGATTGGACATACGTCCATTTCTGTGTTTATTAGTTATTATGATTATCATATTTCTTCGGTGTTCTAGACTGAAAGGTGGATGCTCTTACCATGCAATCCTGCTGGATGGGCAGGAGTTGCAGCGAGAATATTCTGCTCCTCCTCTGATAAGACCTTGAAAGGAAACAACAAAATGGTGAGAAGATGAGAAGTCATGATTCATGGTTTCTCACAGATAAGAAATAAAATGGATTTGGGGAATTGTTGTTGGCCACTAGGGGTCATACGGGCAAGCTTGTCAAAAGAGTGTCAACATAAGTGTCTTCAGCCAGTAAATTCAAAGCTTCAGTCTTGAGGTTGAGGATATCAGATTGGATATCAACAGTTTGGACTGAGCAGCTTGAAGAGGCAACTGAAAATTCTCCTTGAGCTTCTTCTTCAATGCCAACTGGATTGAAGACTTCAGTGTTTGTAATTGAACATCTTGAATTGAAACCTTCCAGCCTGTGAGCAAAATGATAAAACGCATAAATCGACAGAGAAATTCCTCCCGTTTTTATTGATCTAATTGTCTCATAAGATACGATACAAGAGCATAGTCAAAACTACAAAGACTCACAAAAGAATTCCACAAGCTCAAGGATGCTCATTGAAAAAAGTGCAGAATTATTAGCTTTAAAAGAAGCACCTCCTTTCCTTCTTCATAAAAAGTTGGGGATATTAACCAGAACTCCTAAGGTAAACTCGTATCTTACCACACGTTAACCTGTTTTTAGAAGGGAACATGTTAATTACATCTCCCAAAAAAATCAGTTAGTTTTTATTTATCCTGCTTCTCTGCTATTCATCACACAATAGAGATGATGGGAAAAAAACAAATAAAGCTACACATGCCTTTATTTTTCTTCCATACCAGGTCCTACCCTAGATCCCCAATACTCATCACACAAACACACAAATTAGGGATCTCCAGCCTTACTATCTTTACTCAGAGTTAAATTTGACTAAATCAGCAGAGAAATTCATCCCATTTCTGTTGATCTAATCCTCTCATAAGATAGATAAAAGAGCATAGTCAAAACTACAAAGACTCGCAAAAGAATTCCACAAGCTCAAGGATGCTCAGTGAAAGATGTGCAGAATTAGCCTTAAAAGAAGCATCTCCTTTTCTTCTCCATAAAACATAGGGGATATTAACCAGAACTCCCAGGGTAAACTTGTACCTTACCATACATCTTAACCTGTTTTAGAAGTGAACATGTTTTTTACATATCCCAAAAAAATCACACTTTTTATTTATGTTGCTTCTCTGCTATTCATCACACAGTAGAGAAATAGGGGAAAAAATTAAAACGCTATACATGGCTTTATTTTTTTTCCACAAACCGAAAAAATTAGGGCATCTCCAGGCTTACTATCTTTACTGATAGTTAAATTTGACTATAAACCTCCTCAAACGCTCTCCATTCCTTTAGAACCACATCAAAACCACTTTCACTTGTTCACTTCAGGCCATCAGGGGAACTCTTGTTTGTACCAGTGGCGGAGGCAGTGTGGTACCAGTGGGGGCCCGGGGCACGGCCCCCCACCGCAATTTCCAATATCAGTATTACCACCAAATTATAAAGGCCGTGACAATTTGTATCCAAAAAAGTATACACATTTTCCTTCGTATAACACTTACATCTCCTAGTATCTTTGTCAAGTTCCCAAAAAAGTTTTCTTTTACGCGTTATCTATCTGTATATTGTAGTAAAATTTATGTTCTAAATTCATTTTTTTATATTACGGTTGTTTACCATGAAAGATAGAAAATTCTAAGAGCGTGCTAATTAATGGTGCCCCTACTGAGCTAAATTCTTGGCTATGCCACTGGTTTATACTCCAACTTAATAAGACTACAGTACCTTTCAAATTTATGATTGCGCCATTAATGAGGCTTTTACTGGAATTCTATGTTCAAATCTGTGTCTAATATTGGAGAGCTTGATATCTAACTAAACAAAATGAGTAAAGGGCAAATCAATATTTGCTATTTGGAGAGCTTCATTTTCTTTTCTTTTAGTTTTCTTTTTAATGTCTGAATATTCAGGAGCTAAGACCATTCCAATGCCCCTTACCGCTGTGCATAAACTGAACCAACGCTTAAGATAAGCACGAAAATGAAAGTTTCGATAAATAAAGACACACCCAGTTGAAACTCATTGCCCATGGCCGACGCTTGGTTACAATTTCTAATTCTTTATTATATGTTTTTTTTTTTCATAATGCAGGGTGTCTCAGCTTGTGTGCACCACGGACTATTCCCTGCAGGGTGTCTCAGCTTGTGTGACCCAAGAAAGAATCTTTTTTCCCTAGATTTTGTTGTTTTTGATGTTGAAGCCAACCAAAGCAAAACAAGCCACAAGGTGAATTTGGATGGCTAACCTTTTCGAAGCGAATTGGGGAGGATTCAACCGTCGACGAGCAGAGAAGCGATGGCGTACTCGAAACGGAGGAGGCGACCGCAGCGGCGAGGGAGGAAAACAACGAGAGTGGCGACTAATAAGTAGATTAGACGGCGTCGTCTGAGCAACGATAACCACAGCCATGACTGCTGCTTCAACAACTTGGTTTTGAAGCAACGGTGTTCCTTTCGTTGAATTGCCTGAAAACTCATGCAGCAAAGAGACGACGACGACGATGTTGAAAGTTTTTCGTTCCAATTTGGAGAAGGGATTAGGGTTCTAGGTTTTTCTTCTGGTTCATCAAATCATTCTTCACTATTGGGAGGTTAAAATTTGCCGGAGATAATGAATGGAAATGGAGTAGGAGTAGTTATTATGGGGGGGTTTTGAGGGGAGGAATTTGACACATATCGGAGACTGATGAGAGGAGGAGTAGTAGTAGTGTATATATATATCCTTATCTGATGGAGATCGCCGGTGGTGGGCCGTGGGCGGAGAGGTCAACCGAATTGCGGGGCCCGTTTATACAGATTAATTAATCAGTGGAACACTCCCGCTCTCAGTCCCAATTTATCTCTAAGTACAGGGACATTACACTAAGGGCTTGTTTGATAACTTAAATTCAGCACTTAATACTGAATCAATTAAGTAATAAGTGATTCAGTAGGTTTGATAACCACATTTCATATTACTTAACAAATTAAGTACCACTTAAAATATAGGCTAAAAAGTTAAAAAAAATTAAGTAGCTTTGAGCTACTTAATTCTGGCTGAATTTTTGTATACTTACATTCAACCGTCATACCACCACCACAACCACTTCCACCAACACCTCCACCACTCCACCACCACCACCACTACCACCACCTCCACCACTCCACCACCACCACTCCTCCTCCACCACATCACCACCACCACCACTCCCTCCACTACCACCACATCACCACCACCAACTCCACCACCACCACTTCCTCCACTACCACCACCACCACCACATCACCACCACCACTCCACCACTCCACCACCACCACAACTCCACCACAACCACCACCACTACCACTACCATCACTACACCACCACCACCGCTCCACCACTCCACCACCATCACCACCACCGCCACCATCATTACACCACCACTCCACCATCACCACCACCACCACCACCACCACCACCACTACCATCATTACACCACCACACACCACCGCTCCTACCACCACCTCCACCACTCCACCACCATCACCACCACCTCCACTCCTCCACCACCACCACCACTACACCACCACCACCACTCCACCACCACCACTACTAGCACTCCTACTACCTCTACCACTCCACCACCATTACCAAAAGTATATTGTGACCGTTAGTAAATTAAGATAGAATTGGAATAAAATTAATTCATCATTTTTTAATTCAGTACTTAATATATTTATCAAACAGCTTTTCAGCTTAAAAATTTCAGCATTCAGTTTCCAGTACTTAATTTTTCAGCTTTCAGTTTCAGTTTTATCAAACAGCCCCTAAATCACTACACCATCAATTATATTTTTTAAGGGACTCATTTAGAATTTCACAAAAAATACAGAAAAATATTCATAAATTTTAAAATAATATTTTAGGGGTCCTGTAAAAATCAGCTCTAACGGGTATCGATAAGTATAATTTCTAGATTTGTAGGAGTGAAAATGTTAAACTGCGCAGTTTCGAACATACGTACCTAGAAATAATATTTACCGATATCCGTTAGAGCTGATTTTTTACAAAGCCTCATAAAACATTATTTTAAAATTTTTGGATATTTTTTTATATTTTTGTGAAATCCTGAATAGGCTCCACAAAAAATGTAGTGGATGATTTAGTGGTTTGGTGTAGTATATGTAGCATCTCTCATTATCTCAGTTTCTATTCTAAGTGGATAAAAAAATTAATTATATCTTTAAATTGATAATGAATTTTATATCCAATATGTCTCGATTTGTTCTATAATATAATATTTTCAAAATCACCTAAAATATTATAAATTACAAAATATAATTAATTGAAAAGTGGCACGAACTCCCAAAAGTGACAATTAAATTGAGACGGAGGTAGTAAAAAGAAAAGGAAAGGGAAGAAAAAATGAGTGAAAAAATTTACTATTCACGAAGGCTACGTTCTTATGAACTTAACTTAAATTTAAAAATTTTGTTATTATTTAAATTTCTTTTGTATTTTTTTATTTTTGCGTCAAACTTTTGTAGTTTATTTATTCGTCTCGACAAGAGGAATCAGAAAAGTAAATTTTTTTTTTACTTTTATCCAAGTATTTTAAGAAATAACCATTTTTAGCAAGAAAATTCAAATAAGATCAAAATTTTCATATTTAAGTTATGTTCAAGAGAACGGGGCTCAGATTAATTAGTGGAACACACCCGGCTCCGTTTGGAAGTTAAAGAAAGGGGAGAAAAATGAGAGGAAAAATTTACTATTCACTAAATTTAAAAATTTTATTTTCCTCGCTCTTTCTCTTCCAACTAAACAACATAATTGTAACGCCCCGATTTTTCAAAGAATTTCGAAAGCATTAACTCTAAAATACACTGAATTTTATAAACTACTAAGCCCCTATTTGTCGTTATACAAAATGTACATAAAAAAAAATACAACAAAAAGAATCCAACATTTTATTTAAATATCTTCAGAGCAACTCTAGTCTTGATTCAGATCTCAAGCATACTTGGTCTCCGCTCTTAGTATTCTTCATGTGTCAAACAGCTCCACCATTGAACCCTGCACCCTCTGGCAAATTGATTGCCGAAGCAAACGATTTACCAGGATACAAACTTATCCGTGAGTGATAATTCACCCAATAGAATAATTTCAATCCTACCAACCCCTTACTCTACATTTAGCAGATCAACAATATATCAATTCATAGGAGGTACAGAATAATAACACATCGCCCTTTCCTTTACTATCCATTATCTTACATGAAATCTAAGGATCCTTTCCACAAGGTCCTTTCCTCGCATATCCACTAACTTTGACCGTCCCATGGAATAACTCTCCTTTTACTTGTCCTGCACCAGGGTTCTAAGCGAATACTACTAAATTATGTATCCAGTCTGGATTCGCTTACAACCATAATAAAGGAACAACTCACCATGACAACTCAGCATTAGCGGTCGCACTATCTAATTGTCAGGATCCTTTACCGTCTCCCAACTCTACACACTGGGTACTTTACCATACCCCTAATCTACACACTGGGTACTATACCGTATTTAAGGATCCTTTACCGTTTCCCAAAATACTGTACCCGGAGTCCTTTACCGTCCTCCACACACACACTGGGTACTGTACCGTATTTAGGATCCTTTACCGTATCCCAAATACTGTACCCGGAATCCTTTACCGTCCTCCATACACACACTGGGTACTGTACCGTATTTAGAATTCTTTACCGTGTCCCAAATACTGTATCCGGAGTCCTTTACTGTCCTCCACACACACACTGGGTACTGTACCGTATTTAGGATCCTTTACCGTATCCCAAATACTGTACCCGGAGTCCTTTACCGTCCTCCACACACTCTGAGTACTTTACCGTACTCGGGGTCTTTTACCGTTCCCCAACTCAACTAAAAGTACTTTACCGTACTAGGGTCCTTTACCGGCACCCAACATCCTCAATCAATTTTACCATTTTATCCTTTACTTAACCATGTCTACGTGTTCACTACTCGAAACCACCATGAACCCAAACCCATTCCAACATAAACAACATGATACAATCAATAACAGCTCGATTCATAACATAATATATTTCAATGAGATAAAAAGTACATATCAAATAATATTGTGCGAGTAAGTAAACATATAATATTTTATGATTGGACCAATGCTCTTAAGATTCGTTGAATAAGTAAATTAATTAATTATAGCATGCGCTTATTCTACTAAAAATAAATCAACCACATAGTTCAGGTTCAAATTGAGAACTAAAGTATATTCAGGGGGCAAACTGCAATTTTATAATATCTCACTTTAAAAGAAAAACATGCATGCTACAGTAGCCTTCGATTTTCAATTTTTCAAGAAATAAAGTACTTCTGATTTGATTCGCGGGTATGATAAATCCCATTATAACTTTTCAAATTCATCATATAGAAATTATTTAATACTTAGGAGAAAATAGGGAAGCAATTATTCTACCTTAAATCCGGCCGAAAGAGCAGGTACTAGTTTGCGGACGATTTCGGTAAAATGAAAAAGACGTCGGCGGCAGCATAGAAATCTGTCTCTCAGGTACTAGTTTGCGGACGATTTTGGTAAAATGAAAAAGACGGCGGCGGCAGCATATAAATCTCTCTCTCTCTCTCTCTCTCTCTCTCTCTCTCTCTCTCTCTCTCTCTCTCTCTCTCTCTCTCTCTCTCTCTCTATTCTAGACTCAATAATAGAATTGGGAGTGAAATAATATACTGGTGTTCAATTTTTTTGGATTTATGTGGGTATGTATAATGAGAGAGAATAAGGTAGTGAGAATGTGAGAGGATAAATGTGGAAGTGGTAGAATGAGGAAAGAGAGTGAATGAGAAAGATACTGATAATGATAACAGAGATAGAGGACAAGTGCCACATTTGGTAGGGTTTTCTTTAATCTAATGTATGTGGACGCGTTTATGTATAAGGTGAGAATGTATGTGGACGCGTATATGTATAGGATGAGAGAGGAGTGGAGAGTTAGTTTGAATAGAATTTTAGTTAGGATGTAGATAGGAAAGATAAAAGATGAATATGAATCCCTAATTTTCTGTATATCTAAAGTTTAAATATATATCTTAAACAATAACGCAAATAATATCAATTATACACGTAATAATATATTTTAATTATTCAATCTAATTAATTATTAAATTAGAAATTTAACAATATAAATTTGTATTAACAAAAATTAGGTCAAAAATCCGGGTCGTTACAATAATGAAATTTTTTTTAATTTTTCTTTTCTTTTTCCTTGAGTTCCAAAACAAAGCGTAAGTCTTCGTTCTTCCTAAATTTTGTTTCGATTTTTTTGTTTGTCTTTACTAGTAACTTTTTAGATTCAGATTTTACTAAATATTTTGAGAAATAACCACTTGGTTTTTTTTTTTTTTTGGTCAAACAGAAATTAATAACCACTTGTTAAGTTCAAGAGAACGGAGCCCAAATTAATTAGTGGAACACACCAAGCTCCGTTTGGAACTTAAGAAAAGGGAAAGAAAAAAAAAAGAAAAAATGAGAGGAAAAATTTACTATTCACTAAACTTGAAATTTTTATTTTCCTCTCTCTTTCTCTTCCAACTAAACAACAGAATGGAATTTTTCAAAATTTTCTTTCTTTTTCTTGAGTTCCAAACAAAGCCTAAGTCTTTGTTCTTTGTAAATTTTGTTTCAATTTTCTTGTTCGTCTTTATTAGTAACTTTTTAGATTCAAATTAATTATTTGTCGCAACCAGAGGAGTCAATAAGAAAAAGATTATGACTAAAAGCAAAAAAATCTATAAAGACGGACGAATATGAAGCAGTTGGTATTGTTATCTCGTCGTACATAATTTTTTTTCCAACTTCGGTCCAAAATTTTATATACTTTTTTTATTTTTCTAATCGAAACGAATGATTAATTCAAAATTATAACAAAAAATCATGCAAAAATACTGGAAAAAATACCCGACCAAGAATTTAGGAAGAACGGTTGATATAGCTTGTGTTGAATACAAAACCACTCTTAATACAAAAACTTGAAAGAGCTTTAAACACAAAATTAGTAGCTTTTCTATAATTTTCTTGTGTCTCGTTCATCAACAATTACAATCTAAATCCACAATATAGATTTCGAAACAGAAACAGAACTGCAAAAGGGCGACAACCCTGATCGATTTTCGTTACGCCGATGGTTGATTGACTAGCCATCGATCTTGGTCGATGAACTTGTCTCTTGAGAATTTTTGCAATTCCGAAACACTTCTCTCCCACCTCACCCGCCTCGACGTGTCGGCCCCTGCGCCGCGACAGTTGGCCTCGGCGTACATGAAATTTTGCCTGATGTTGATTTGAAGACAGAAAACACAAACAAGAAAAAAAAAATTCAAGATCTTCTATAACAATTTTCTGAAATTATGATCATTGAATTTGATAGTCACATGAGAAGAATACAAGGCCATTAAAATTTGATTTGATAATGTCAATTGTTTATTAGAGGTACAGACGATAGGAGTCTAAAAAAAATAAAATAAAATTACCAAAAGCGAAAAAACTTCATTAAAGACGAAAAAGTTTGAACAACTTTTTTTACTGCCTTTAGGATCGTCTTATCTGACATTCTAAAGTTCGGTACATACATTTATATTTTTTTATTTCTCTCGTAGACGCGAATGACTAATTTCAAAAGTTTTGGCGAAAAACTAAATAAAGGATGGCGTTTCGCTAAGAGATTTTTGGGTTTTTTTAGTTTTATCCTTATTCAATTTTTTTATTTTTGCGTTTGTTAGTTTTGCACCTCACTTTTTTAGTTTTTAAATTTGTCTCGTCAAGACGAATCGAAAAAGTAAAAAATTATGACTTTTACACAAATGTTTTTTGAAATATCCAAGATAAAGCCCGAAAACCAAAAAATGTAAAACACAAAACTAACAAATACGTTTTTTTTAATAAGGACAAAACTAGAAAAAAAAGATCCAAAAATCTAACCGGAACGGCACCTAAGAAATAGCAAAACCAGTTCAATTTCTTGCCCTTGAACAAGTTGTTGGAATTGGAAACATGAGAGAGAGGGGCACTGAAGTACGAGAAATTTTTCAGTACCAGGTGGGTATCGCGTGGTGCCCGCTTGGCATATCCGAGCCGTCCGATGCGATTTTGGACGGCTCGGATTTAGAAAGAAAAAAGAAAAGAGAGAAGGTTTCAATCTGAGCCGTCCAAGCGTGCATCGGACGGCTCAGGAGTGCCGAGCAGGCACCACGTGGGATATATCCGCTCGGCACTGAAAAATTTCACGTGAAGTACTTACTCACTGCCTTTGTAATGCCAAGCGTCCCATCCATCAGGAACCACCAGTGCACCCAATTCTGTGCCATGGAACACCACTCTGGAGTGAGGACCATATGCCCTTCCCAAGTAAGCTTTGCCAATCCCAAAAACAGAACCCCTTTCGAAAACAAACCCACTGGAGTCCTTTGCTGACTGCCTTCCCTGTGCTGTTATGTACCCTGCATACAATCTCTGTGGAGGTGCCAATCCCGCTGTCACCTTTATCGAACAGTCCTGCGCAGAAACGAGCGAATGACAACCGTAATCGGATCTTCAAGGCATTTCTTTGATGGATGTATGTAAAAGTTGTCACGACAGATTACAAAGCAAAAAAAAGGAAGAGAGCAGAGAAAGCATATGTAACGCAAGTATGGTACCTCATAGAAAGATTGGCCACTTCCCCAGATGAAATCCACTGCCCCTTCGATAGAGCATGAGTTGAAGTAATGGCGACCTCGAACGTCCCATAAGGTATCTTGAAATCCAATGAAAGCACAGTGATGAAAAGAGGATTTGTCGCCATAGATTCTTGCTGCCACTGCCGGAACCCAATTTTGTTGGACAATTGGCATGTCATAGGAATTCTGCTTGAATCATGAGAAGCCTTAATTTGTACTCACTAAAGGTTAAAAACAGGGACAGAGTTCCTGTCCGGTTTTGGACCTTTGCGGGCCTCACCCGACTCTACAATAATGACCAGAATCGTTCATTTTGTAGAGCTTGTGAGTATATTAGCTGCATTAGATGCATAAACGAAATAGATTGTACAACAAAAAATGGGCAATTTTAAGTTTCAATTTATTTTTTTGTCTGTTTGTACAAATTTGTTTTATTCATATACCTACCCATGAACGAAACAGATAGCACTCATAGTAGATAGGGTTCGATGGGGGAACCAAGAGAAAAAAAGTTCATCCGAGTGAATGTACTTTAGATTAGTATATATTTCGAAATGAGGACCCAAGTGTTTGTGGGATCCACCACTCATGTGAGTGTGGATGTGTATTTGGGTGTGTAAGTGTATGTGGTACTAGAATTATTGATATACAACAAAATGTATTAAAGTAATTAAACAAAGAATAATTTAAAAAGCCAATTACAAGGAAAAAATACAAAATTTGGAAAAAAGAAAAAGAAAAAAAGTATTCAGTGGGGGCACATGCCCCCGCTCGTCCTCAAGTGGCTCCGCCACTGCTCCTCCAGTCCTCCTCCCTCTCACTCTCTCTCTCCCTCACTCTCCGTTGGTTTTCAGATCTGGTATGGGACCTATGGATTTCTTTATTTTCCTTTTATTTTTAATTTTTTTTTTGTGTTGGTTGAAATTGTGGGTCCCACTAATGACGTGGCAAATCTTGTAAAGATGTTGTAAATTTTTGTTGTCATCGCAGCATTACTGTTTATTTTTTTCTATGAGATATGAGAAACTAAAACTACCATAGTCCCATCCCATGCACTATTTGCATTTCATTCGAGTGATCTCAAACTATTTGCATTTCAACTAGATTTTAAACTCCCATCCCATGCATGTACTTTAATTTTGTTCACAACTGCCCATGTTATGTACAGTACTTATTTTGTTCGTAATTATACCTAAAATACTCAAAGTTACACTTCATATTCATTTTATCTTAAAACGGGTGGAGCCGAGGCCCCCCACCGACCCATTGTAGCTCTACCACTGTTTCAGTGCCCGTAAGCTTTCAGTCATTGGATCGCACAAGAATATAGTAGGAGGCCGCTATCAAACCTAGCAGGGGATTTTATGGCATTTTGTATTCTCAACAAACGATTTTTCGTTTTTGTTTTCGCATTTTACGGGTTTTTCTCATTACCTCGAAAGCAATGCCCTTGGCAACGAAGTTGGCGGCCGCTGCAGTGAAAGTAGCAGAAGTATCTGTTGGGCCATGTCCATTCCATGTAATTCTTGTTTGCCCACTTCCACTCCCTTCAAGAACTATGCACTCTTTATCCCAGGGTATGGTCACCTTCTCCCTGCATATAATCCACACAATTTAAATTCAAAACAATCTACACTCAAACGCTACCGAAATAAATATATATATAAAAAAAAAAAAACGTCGTGACGTGGATCACATGCATGGTTACATATTATCGTAGAAATGTGTCAAAACATATATTACTTGTAGATGCCGGGTTTGACAAGGATATGGATCCAATAAGCATTGCCGGAACGGACGGAATTGACGGCCTCTTGAACCGTGGCGTGATTTCCTCTTCCGGATTTATCGACCGTGATAGTGGATAAAGATTTCGATGGACTACCATATGTAGTTATTTTACAATCTATGGCTGTGGAGACATTGGAAGAAGAACACATGAGCAAGAGTACTAGGACCAAAAACAATGGTCGAATCTCCATGTTTTTCTCTTAAGCTTTGTTTGGAAATGATAAAAATCACTGCTTTCTTTGGTTTGGGATTGATGGGTATTGCAGGAATACTTTTATAGAGGGAGCAAAGAGAGAGAAGGTTCAATTATTTACCATACGATAAGGAGTTAGATACATATTCATATTGGACTCTTTTTTGGAATCTTAATTAAATCTTCTTTCCTCGGCTCAGTGAGAAAGATATCTCAAATCCTATCCAAGATGTATTTTTGGTATGGAAATTAAGATAATTCCATGTTTTTGAATTCCATCCATGACCCACTTCAATTCTTAGTCTTGGCAGTAATAATTAACATTTTTTTGAAGTCGATCTGCATCTGGCCATGGGTGGTGCATGTGCCTTCCAGTAATTATTTTCTTGCAATGCATGCTACGTACGGACACGAACAAAAATGCACGTATCAGGATATATATGTCTGTGTCCGAAACAGTTCGATGCATGTGAATCCCACACGGTGTCCAGACGGAACAGTTGGATGCGCATGGATCCCACACGCGGTGATATAGAGACACGAGGTCCATCCATACGAAACAGTTATTACGGACGAAACTGTATCCGTATCTGTACATGCACTTTGATTAACGCATGTCTCTGCATTTTTATTCTGTTTAGCATTACGCAAGTTTCTCTGTAACAATGTTAACGTACAGGGAATAAACTGATGAGGAAAATGGTCCGACAAATGCTTTGCATTTTGAAACGGCGTTAACTAAATCGTGCAAACTAATTAATTACTACTAATCACCATCAATATCTATCTATTCTAATATATAAAGGGAGAGCACTACTTTGGTGTCTCCCTTCTTTGAAACCCTGTCATGTTTTTGTTTTCCACAATTACCCTAAAAAGAACCTCAATACTACACACGATAAAAAGAGAGAGAAATTAACTGTTAGGATTAAATTGTCATTTTAACAAAAGTAGCTATCCAAAGCAGTTACCACTTCCACTAACTCTCTCTTTTCTAAAGCCACTGAATGGGTCTTTATTGTCCAACCAACACTCCCCTTAGCCAGAACCCAACCTAGAACTTCCAAGGTAGGGTGGTCGCCTCCTCCTCGCAACACTTTTAAACTCAATGTTGATGGAGGTGGATTTTCTACCTTTTCAGAGGCTTGTGCAGGTGATCTGATTAAGGATGCAAATGGGAAATGGATTACAGGCTTTTCATGCAAATTGGGTTTCATATCTGCTCTTGAGGCCGAAATTTGGGCAATTATACATGGTCTCAAGATTCTCTTACAACGTAACATTACATTGGTGGAGATTGAAACAGATGCCTCTAATGCCATCCACCTTATCAACAATGCTACAAGCACCCATCATCTCTACAATTTGATTGTGAATTGCAGGTTCCTTTTGCACCAGCTGGGTGATCCACCGTTGAGGCATGTCATGAGGGAAGGAAACAAGTGTGCGGACCTCCTAGCGCAAGATGCAAAATCACATCTTTTTCCTTATTTATCGTATCTTTCAATTCCGTTTTGTATTAAGTATCAATTCTATAAGGACATGAGGGGTGTTACTTATCCCCGGACCTTGTATCCGTGTTTGTAATTTTCTAATTCCATGTTTTAACCAAAAAAAAAACTCTCTCTTTTCTCACTTCACTTCACGAACTCTTCATCGCAAATGTCCTCCCATTTAATATATATATATATATATATATATATATATATATATATATATATATATATTAGATCATTTACTGTATTTACTTATTTTTCCAATTTACTCTTTCCCGTAGACACATATTTATATTTGGTTTGCCATTTTATGAATTGTAAGTGAGAATTGAAACTACCTTCCCATATTTATGTTCTCTCTGTCACTTATAGTTTTTGGATTTAGAGTTTATTACTTAGCAGTTGCGCTTTAGGGAAAAGAAAAAGAAGCATGAATCAGATAAAGAAGTAGGTGTAGAAAAAGTGAATTGTTCTGTACCTGAGTAAAAGAAGAAATCGATTTTTGTAGGTATGAAAGTGACGCCAAAGGAAATTTTTTAGGGAATCTGGAGAGAAGAACAGTGAAAGGTGTGCAGTTTGTGGAGTTGGAGGACACGTAAGTAGTAATGGGGTGGTAACTATTTTTGGGTGGTTTTTTTGCTGTTAGAATAGATACTATAAAATACATTGATGATGATTATTAGTATCGATCACTCTAATATATAAAAGGGGGAGCACCACTCTGGTGTTTCTCTTGTCATGTATTTCTTTTTTTCAAAAATACCCTTTTAAGAAAAAAAAACACACAAAAAAAACAATTAATTGTAAAAATATTTTAGACATTTAAGAAAAAAAATCCATCTAAAACAGTTATTACCCTTCTCCGAACTGCCTACCCACGTTCCCCTCAAAATTGTCAGACTACACATACAGCCGTCACTATTATCTCTGTCATCGTCCTCTGTCTCGGTTCCACAATCAAAAGAAGAAAAAAAAAAACCCACAGTGCTAAACAATGGATTCTTCCTCTTTTGCTTACAAGAAGACAATAGAACACATTGCTTTATTGATTCTACAAGGTGTCTAACAGTTTGCTACTGCTAGGTAGTCCACTTTCTCATTTTTTCCTTTTCTTTGTTTGTACGTTTCATTTCTTTTATGTTGGTAGGAAAAAAAAAGAAAGATTAGTAAATGATGATTGTGTGGGATGGTTTTAAACTACACGTTAGACCATTTTAACTTAATTTTAACCATTTTAATAAAAACAATCGTAATTCAGTGATGATGCAATTGTTTTCCAGTTAGTAATTGATTCACATGACTAGAGGCCGGGCACACGCGATCGATGCGTGTGTTAGTCAGATTTTGGAGGCCAACATGAAGAAATTTTGTCAAAATTCAACTTGCACACGCATCGTGTCTGTCTTGGCCTCTAGTTCTTCTTAAGCCAGTATTACCTAATCAGTTTTGGACTCTCTCTCTCTCCAAACCAATACATTTCTTTGTATGGGGACTTGGAGTCGTATAGTATTTGTAAATTTCATGTGCTTAATTTTCATCAAAGAAATTAGATCTTTCCTTCGAGGCTTTGGGGTTAAAGATAGGTTAAAGATACAAGTTTTTCTTGTGAAAAACAATGTTTATTCATATTTGCGAAGACGATGTTCCCCTAGTTTTAGAGGAATCTGTTTTTATGTTATTTAGGACGGTGCAATTCTTTTTTATGTGGGGTAATGTAAGATTGTTAACGATTCGTGTTCAATCGGGTACTGCTTTATACTCTATCAGATGTCGAATTTCATCTTGTTAGAGATTGAGGTTCCTGCAACGTTGAAACATGAATCGAATCCGCCTGTCCCATGTGATCATTTAGCAACCTTAGCAAAATCAAACGTTCCAAAAATTGGCATTGTTAGAGGTAAAAATGTTACGTTTAATATTTTTTGCTACTTTAATTTTTCAAACTATACGAGAAGAATATATATTAGAGTAGTCATATCAACTTTTCACATTAATAGAGGGAAGAAAATAACAAAAAAAATGCCGTATTAAGAAATAGAAAAGTACCAATTGTTTTTATTGTTTTAAAGATTAATAATTTGGAAGGTAAACAAATATTCTTAAAAAGCTCCAATTTTTGCCCATCCAAATTTATATTGGACCGTATGCAAAAGCCCACTAGAGTGAGAACAAAGAGAGAAGCTCCAATTCTTGCCCACCCAAATTTATGTTGGACTGTGTGCAAAAGCCCACTAGAATGAGAACAAAGAGAGAAGCTCGACCGTATGCAAAAGCCCACTAGGGTGAGAACAAAGAGAGAAGCTCCAATTCTTGCCCACCCAAATTTATGTTGGACCGTATGCAAAAGTCCACTAGAGTGAGAACAAAGAGAGAAGGGAAAATGACGGCCAATGACGTGTTTTGATAATTAATACACGCCAAGAACATTTTCAATATTAACAAATGTTCTTAGCATGTTCTTGACGGGTATTAATTATCAAAAAACGTCGTGGACCATCATTTTCCCAAGTGAGGGACTCAACTTTTGAATGACGGATGGCCGATTATACATATTGTTTTTTTTTTAAAATTGTTAAGATTAGATTATCTGAAATCTAAAGAATATACGAGGGTGCCTATGGTTCACACTTGGGGGTGTCAGGTTCTCTGCAATGTGATTCCCCTCCAGTTTTGATTTTTGTGTGTTCATTTATGGTTCACCGATAATTGGAACTGTTTATTGTGTAGAGCTCGTTGAATTCTTCACGTATGTTGAAGTTCAGTGAATGCTGATAAATCAAGTTTTGCTATTAGCAACCAAGTTCTTCAAAGTCAGCAAATTTTTAAGGACTATGTAACTGTCTTGGCTTTTTGAGGAAAGAGTATGGCATAAAGGGCGGAAGTATTAAAATGTTCACGGGAAGGGAGCTCGGTTTTTGAATCCGATACATAATGGTAAATTGTCTTCATAAATTCTACGATTGAGATTGTGGTTAAAGAAGTTAATGCATCAACAAAGTCTCTTTTTAGGGCTGCGATTACACTTTGTTTGGTTTGAGTTTTGATGGAGACTTTTGGGGTAATGAGCGGAGAAAAATGGATGGAGAGATTAAAGTAATAATTAAAGATAAAATTCATTGAGGACTATGCGTAGAGAGAGTGACCGGAGGCTCTTGGTTTGAGTTTTTAAATTTTTCATAACTTTTTATTGAGATTTTTGTTGTAATTTTTTGTTTTACTCATTCGTCTCGACCGAGAGGAATCAAAAAGATAAAAATTTGGGTCAATGTTGGAAAAAATTCTTATAAAACGATAGTTTAGACTTTAGACAAAAAATACAATTGTTTGGTATTTTTTTCGTCTTTAGTAATTTTTTTTTTTTTTGCTTTTGATAATAATTTTGTATTTTTTAAATTCTTATCTTCGAGATAAATGATTAATCTAAAAAATATAGGAATATTTAAATATTCATCCTCTTTATTCATGTCATGTAAGAATTCATCCCGCCCTTTTTTCATGCTTATGTTTTCATCCTCTTAGTGTGTGAATTACCTTTCTTACCATGATATAAATATATTATGTTTATTGCTTTCCTAATTTAGTGGGATTAGATTAAATTATTTTCCCAATTTAGTGGGATTGGATTGGATTATTTTTCTAATTTAGTGGGATTTGGTAAATTTAAATATGATTGATTACTTTTATTTTTTTATCCTATTACTTTTATATTTCAAATTAAATCGCATCGAAACAATCATAATTCATGATTTTTTGGTAATTTTAATATGATTGATTATGTCATGTTTATTAAATCGGTTTCAAGCTAGATTACAAATGGTCATGAAACGTTGAAATCGACATGGTAATTTAACCATGAAACGTTGATCACGATAACACCTATTTTGACGGTAATTTAACAATATTTCATGGAATAAGATCAATTAAAAATATAACCTTTTTGGTTAATATGTGAGAATTTTAACATGATCAATACATGCAAAAATATGGTCAACTTATCATGTTAATTTCATAATTTATCATGTCTGGTTGGCCAATACCTATAATCCACAACACTAAAATGTGGTTATCTTATCATGTTAATTTAATAAAATATGGCCACTTTATCACCAATACAGAAGCACGTAATACAATTTTTATCCATGAAAACATAAGAATTAAATCCTATTCTCTAGTGCTAAATGCATCTCACAGCAACAAAGCTCTTCCTGTTCTCCGATAAGGCCTTTCCACCTCCAGCTTTAACGTCCAACTCCATCTACCAGAAAACGACGACTGTTGCACCGCCATCGACGGAGTCAAAACCACCATATCCACCGGCACGCCGCAAAGCTTCTGGTGGAGGGTGGGATGGAGGACAGCGACGGAGATGCAGAGGACGATGACTTGGATGTGGCGTACAAAGATGAGGATGTGAGGGATGGTGACGGGGATGCGGTATGTCGACGACGATGCGCACTGAGGATGGGGACGGATTTTTGTGGTGGTGATGGGCGACGGGGTGGCCTTTTATGGATTCCAAAACCAATTTTAGAAATATTCAAATTTTTAATGGGGTTTCCATTTTGTGGGGATCAAATTGCAATGGGAGGCGTAATTCAAGGGCCTAGTTCATTGCCGGGACTTGAAATCTTAGGATTTCATCCCAAATTTCGTTGATACATATACACACACATACATAAGGGCAGTTTTGGGATTAAAAAAGAGTGAGGATGAAAATATAAGTGCCAAAATTGAACAGGATGAAAACTTACAAAAAGTGAATTCTGAGGATGATTCTTTAAGTTTCCCAAAAATATAAGGTGAATCATACAACAATTCAGCAAAGAACATAATATGCAAAAGAAGGATAAAATTTTCAGTGCCGGGTGGGCATGGTCACGTGGTGCCTGTGCGTGTATCTCAGCTGTCCAAACGTGTTTTGGCGGCCCAAATTTGTTTGGATTTGAGGGGGTGTTTTGATAATTTACACTTAAATATATCCAAACAAATCTGGGCCGTCCAAAAAAAAATTTGAACGACTGAGATGCGCCCACGGGCACCACGTGACCATGCGCACCCAGCATTGAAAAATTTCTCCGAAAGAAGATGGACAAAGAAGTTAAGGAGGACAGAGTAGGTAAAGCGAACCAAACAGGCCCTTATCATCACACCATAACCAATGAAGTCTCCACGTCGCTCATTCTTTGGCCCCATAATTGACGTGGCAAGATCTTAATGGGCCTACAAGACTTTCACTCACTCTCTCTCTCTCTCCTCTAGCACTGAAGCTCCCTAATATATGCGCACATGGGTGATGCCATGGAAGAAAGAAAGAACTTTGAGAGCAACAGAAAAATAAAAAAATGATGGGATATTTAAAGAAAGAAAATGTGGCTCCGGTGCAAGAAATCAAGGGTTCAAACGTCGCCGGTGGCTCGAATCCCGACGGTGTTGGTGGCTTAGCGTCGCAGGAGATCGCTGCTCGGACCTCGTCGGTGGATAGTTTCTACGAGAAACTCAGCAAGCTGTTCGAGTCGTCTGGACTGAGTCTCCTGTGAGTAGACATTCACTTCCCTTGTTCATGGATTCTTACATGCAGAGAGAGAGAGAGAGAGAGAGAGATTTTTAATTTGAAATACGGAGCGTGCAAAATCTTTCTCTAGCTGAGGCTATGAGGGTTTAAGCTTGGGTTAGGTCTAATCTTTCTAACCAACTGAGGCTAGCTTAGTTGGCGAGGACTCTTGCATCTCATCAGAAAGCGATGAGTTCAAATCTCCCTATCTGCGTATATGAGTGTTCTTCCCTTATAAGAGTTTTTCTTTTATTTCTTTGTTTTTACCCTATAATAAGCTTATTTCTTGTATTAGTTGAGTTGTTGAGTTTGATTGTCTCGGCTACTCTCATAATTGATTCAGTGTACTGAGTTTGTACTTTGTGCTTCGTTTATGATGTAAATGATATTTACAAAATATTTTGAATAAAATGAGGGCTCCGATCATCTTTGTGGGACCTGATACAAGTCCCAAAGCCATATGTACACGGAGTATGTGATCAAACGTGTGTACACATATCAGCTTTGTTCACAAACACATACAGATTTTTATTTTACGCGTATCTGGACTAATTGTGGGGTCCTGAAAGTTAACAACTCGACAAACGGCCCCAAGTTTCACAAACACATGGGTACATGCAAAAGAAAAACAAAAGCAGTCTGAAAATTAGGCCCTACTCTGCTTACTATTTCTTCTGTTTTTTGGGAGCCAACCCGAGTACGGTTCTAGAATGCAGATGAAATGCTGCAATTGCATGGTTATTTTGGTAGTCGAGTTGGGCTTGTCCCAGACTTCCAGTTTATTATGCTCTCAAATATACGTTCAAATTGACTGAACAAAAACACATCAAAATGGCAGATTTAATTTCCGGGAAACAAGCTTGGACTTGTATGTGTTCTACAAAGAAGTCACTGACAGAGGAGGATTTTGTCTGGTAATTTCTTTTTCTGTTTATAGTTCATTTTCTGATGTAGGTTTCTTCATTATTATTATTATTATTATTTTTGCGAAGCGATCAAAGAGTGATGATGTACAAAGAATCTATTTAAGCGTGCCTCTTTTCATGCCATGATTGGAGTTGCATTTGTGAGGGAAAGGAAAAGCAGGAATATAGCAGTCGAAAATGAAGTGAAAGATGGTAAATTGTAGTAATTTATTCGGGTGGCTTATGCTTATGAAAATGAGAAGAAACTGAATAGGTACTTGTCGAAATTTTGTGGTGTAATCTCATTTCCATTTACTTTCCCACATTGAGAAAAATCCGAGATCCGGATATAGTATATTACACTATCCAAGGAGGATAGCTGGAATTATCTTCTGCATGATGCCAATCTCATAAAGGCAGAATTTCTTGGTAAGTAAAAGGAAATGCAAGCCCTCAGCCAATCCTGTTAGCGAGGAAAGTAAAAACTGATTTATCAGAATTCTACTCAGTGATGAGGATTAGTCGTTGTACTATTTAAAAAGCGACACCATTAACATCCATAATGGATGGTGAGGGAAGATTTTGTGCTGTCAAAATCATGAATCAATCCGTAATTTTAGAGTTTAAGAGAATCTGGTAGGGAACAGCCATTGGGGTTCAGATAAGAGCATGTGAAGTCTTACGCTTCTGGCACAGCTCATTGGATTTGTACACTGACTTGTTCAGTAAACTCCAGTAAAAAAAGGAGCATATTGGAATTGCTCAATAGAAAGTACTGCGTTGCAAGAAACAACTGCATGGTGATTTCACCATTCCCTCTTCCTGGCAAAATACTAGTATCTGATGCTTCGATCTACAATTAGGTCACTAAAGACGGGAAGTGGGTTGAAGTTGCATCTACCTTGAACACAAAAAGCATTGTTTCGATGTCACCGATTCAACTTCAAAAGCTTTACGCACAATTCCTTTACCAGTTTGAGCAAACCTATCACTACCGGACTCCTGCACAAGCAGCTGCTGCTCCAGGTTCGTGAGTTACTGCTATATGCAAAATATTTTCAGGGTGCTTTTCAGTCTTAGTTTTATTGAGCGTACATAATGATCTTTCAACTTTGCTCTTATAGAGAGGCTTTTGTCATTTGTTACTTGCATAAGACTGAGAAAGATTTTGCTTCAAATCCGTTGGCATAATTTCTGCAGGTCATTCTCCTTGTATGGGAGACAACTCAAACTCCTCAACAAGGAAGCGGAATCATGGCAACATTTCTCCCTTTTTGACGGTTGATTTGTTTAACAAGGATGGCCCAACCGCAAAAAAGAAGTGCAGCGACAACTCTAACCAATTGTCGACAGGTCTGTCGCAGTTGCCCGTTTAGGAGAACTTTTTCTGTTGCCTAAAAACCCAACTTGACTCTAGAGCAAGACGTAAGAACAAAACCGTTGTCTCTTTTTAATCTTTAAATCCATTCGAGGTTTTGGAGTAATCAATTTATTTTTCCTATTCAGTTGTACTACAAAATAAATTCTATTTCTTTACCTCATATCACTCTGAACTTATGTCATTTGAGAAAATCTGAAGATTGGAGTCGTGTCTAGTCTCTCACTCTGCATTCCGAAGTTAAGTGGTGTTGGCAAACGGCCCGTATATATCATTCTTGGAATACTGCTTTAGACTTGAAATCGTTCTTCATCTCTAATCCCATGTGGGTCTAATTCCTAATAATGATGATGTGCGGTGTACTATTTCTTCTCCAAAAGGATTGCACCAAAATGCATTGTATTGGAAACCATACCTATACTGTATTTTAGCTATCATCAATGTGGTTACCAGTTATACTTTACGGAATCTGAAAATCAAACAAAACATAGCCATCTTTTTTGATTTCTTGAAATGTGCTTGGCATTGTATGGACCTCAAATATCTTTTCACCGTGCACGAAATTCCCAAAGCTCGAACGGCATAGAAGTATCAAATTTGTGCATATTCAGTGACCAGAGAAACTATCAATTTGCTTCATCATCTAAGGCGGGTGCGCATCAGTGTTTTCTGTGGCGGGTTCACACCAGGATTTTATGTTCATGGTTTTGAAAAGCAGGGCCACCACCAAAAAAGAAACTTGTGCAGACACCACCAAAAAAGGACAGAAAGAAAGATCCTAATGCTCCCCTAAGATCAAGAAGTGCGTACCAGCTGTTTCTCATGAAGGAATGCGATCGACTCAAAAAGATCCATGGGGAGACCTCAGCAAGCCAAAATACCCGAAACATGGTTATAGATGCGTGGAGGCATCTTTCTGAGAGCGGTCGACAGGTACATTCTGCAAAGAAAACTTTTTTTTTTTTAGATTACCAATGACCTCTCTCCATCTTTAGCTTGTGTTGCAACTGATTTGCCAAACTGGCACATACCTAGCTGATAGATTGCTATTCTATATTGTGTAGCTTTATACCATGTTACACAAAATGTAACAGTACCCGCGTCAAATGTTCACACAGCCGGATAAGTGGTATGAGATGTGTCCAATATGTTTAGTTGGGACGTGGGCATTCGCCCAACAAGCGTAATTCGTAACTCAAATGTTCAATTAACTATGCACAGAAATTCGATATTTTGCATCAAATGCCTCAAGTCACTTTGTAAACGCTAGATTACCTGGAAAGTAAAAGAAATATTCCCGTTATAGGAATATTTTGTCTTTTACCATTGTCGTTGAGATGGAAAATGAATGGATCTGACACTTGGACACCTGGTCCTGCCCACCTCCAACACGTGTACCCGAGGCCATGTGACATAGGTTTTAGGCTCTGTTTGGATCTCGGATTCATGAAGGGATTTGTGAATGGAAAAGAAGGGGGAACCGATTTGTGTAGCTGATTCTCTCTCTTTTCCCTCTGCAAATTTCTCCGCAGATCTAAGATCCGAACACAACCTTAGAAACACCGAGTGTTGATAACAGGGCCCTGTCCCAAAATATGTGAGCTCTCTCCTTACATTTCATTCCGTATATTCTCTAGGTATGACCATTAGTTCAGTTATCACATTTGATAAAAAAAAATCAACCTACTAACCTCTAGGTTTAAGGGCTCAAGCCCCGGTACAGCCACTTTGTGGATCAGATATAAAATTATGTCATTACCAAGTCTACTCCCAGACACCCATTTATTCAGAATAATTGGGCAAATTTCATCCTTTCTATGTTTACAGCCATATGTTGAAGAGAGTATGAAGGACAAGGAAAGATTCAATAGGGAAATGAATGCCTACAAGGAGCGGAAGAACATGCCCGGGAAGACAGATGGTGACTACCATGTGAATGTGCAACTTGCTCCTGGAAACTTCTTTATCCCAGATGAATCCGCAGCTGAATTAGCCAGTCGACTGATGAAGAACGGGCAACCAAATGAATCTGCAGCTGAATTAGCCAGTCGACTTATGAAGAACGGGGTCAACGGGCAACCAACTGAAGACACCTTATTCCAGATTAACTGGGACAGTTACTGTGGGTCACTTGATATACCCATTTAAAAGGATCGGTAGCTGGTTTTGTTTCTGAAACATATGGCGCCGTGGATGGTGCCCCTTTTGGGAGGTATGTCGCATATGGTATCGTTGTCTCCTTTTTGTATAGTTCCTGTTTGTGTAGTTGCTATAGTCTAAATGCGTATACACGAAAGATCTGCATGTCTCCGGGGGAGGTTTTGTGCTTATGGTAATGTTGACTGTTTTTGCATGTGTCAACATACTCTCCTTTATGTACGTTGTACGTCTTGTTTTTTCTTTTTCTTTTTTGGGGAGTTTCTATGGTTTAACTGGATTCCGATCGAGATTCTCTCCGTTTCAATGCACGACATTGCAACATCAAACTATTGTCGTATAATCGCCATTTCATTACGAGTTTTAAAACCTCCTTTATCTGTTTCTGGATTCAAAACAAAAAAGATTTGCTGATGTGGCTCATGAAGATGGGATTGGAAGATGCTGCCAAGCAGGGGTGCTCGGCACCGCTGCCAAGAATCTTCTCAAGAATGGGTTTGCGACTTGAGATATTCAGATGAGAAATCAAGAAATATAATTCAACTTTCTTGACTTCTCCAGTTCATTTCCACATTGTCTTGAGTTCCATCTCTGGAATGAACCTTTGTTGAACTGTTCCATGTCTTTTGATAATAATCCCCTGCGGATCTGCAAATTTTCCCATCAGCTCCCCGGATACTACCTTTTTTCTAACTGTGGTTTTCTAACTGTGGTTTCGGTCCCTTTTCATTTTGACCATCACTATACAGTTCCGTGTTCGTTTGAACAGATCCTTTTCATTTTTATGCACTACATACAGAAATCTAATGACCGATGATCTGGTGGCTGACCTGACTTGGGTTCTAAAACTTGTAATGACCGGACAACAACGTATAAGCTGTTGATTAATCTGCGCTTCATCTATTCGGATTCGAGCCTTTTTGAAAATTTTGAATGTGCGAGAGATTATTTGACAGAATGGGAGTGTGTTTTTCTTCTCCTGCATTTGGGACCAACCCAATTTGTGAAATTTGGATTCTATCCTTGTGAACAGAACCAAAAGAGATGAGGCAAAGTGTACTCATTGGTATCGTTAATTTTTCATCCAATTATCAAAAAATTGCAAGAGCTTCAGATTTTGCTTCAAAATTGTTTTCCCTTGGAATTCGGTCGGAGAGAAAAGGAAAAGTGGAAAACAAATAATGGATGAACTCCAATATTATTTGGAACTCCCATAACAATAGATGAAAATATAGCTTGTTCACAAATTAAATTTTTACATATATATATGAGATGAACAGTTTACAAGGAATATAACAACAATATATACAACACAAAAGGGCTACAATGTAGTGTATTTCTCCTCCAGCTGTGGAAGGCGTAGAAGTCATCAGTGCCCGTCTAGGTAGGTAATGGGCCCGAGAGATGTCATCGGGCTCAACCTTCGAAACAACTAAAATTCGTGACTGTGAGTGCAGAGCGAGATTTGAGTTTGGAAGCGAAAATCATTTCGAAGGATTATATTACTAACTCACCAAAATTAAAAAATGTTGGTCAACATTTTTTAAATTTTGGTGAGTTAACAACATAATCCTTCAAAATGGCTTTCGCTCCCGCACTCAATCCTCGCAATCGCGAATTTTAATTGTTTCAAAGGGTTTAGAAAGACGTTTTCACTCTCCTGCTCGTGCACCCATATCCGCGCTCGCACACACATAATGTGACTTAGCGAGACGCACCAGCTGTGTGAGAGGAGGAGGAAGCATTGCATCCGAGCAGTAGGATATATTTTCCATTTCTTATCCATTTGAACTTTCAGCATGTGATAGTATTCCTTTATGAGATTGGCTTATTCATGGAAGAGCCGTGGATAAATCGTTTTAGGAGTTACACGTTCTTAGTTGTCCGTTTAGACACTGAACGGTTCAAATTTAAAAAAAAAAATTATTCACCAGAAGAGTTCATAAAGCTTCCAAGCAGTAGGATATTTTTCCATTTGAACTTACAGCATGTGATAGTATTCCTTTGTGAGGTTGGCTTATTCATAAAGAAGCTGTGAATAAATCGTTTGCGGAGCTGCATGATTTCAGTATTGAACGGTCCAGATTTAGCTCCGTAAACATTTATTTACGGAAAGCTCGGTAATAAAGTTTTTCGTTTTTCTCTTCCTTTATTTGTCTAAGCCGAATAATTCAGTCAATGACTGAGACGAGATGAACACAACGACCACCACCACCATCACCGCAGAACAACCTTATCACCACCTCACACCGAAAAACCACCCACCACCAGAAACCCCAACCTACTCCCAAAAGAAACTCCTGCGCCTGTTGAACACCAAATGCACCACTTCCCTTCAACATCTCAAGCAAACCCATGCCTTGATACTAAGAACCGACCATTTCCAGGACCACTACGTATCTGGGTCCTTGGCAAATTCCTACGCGAATCCTGATTTCGAAACCCTAGACTTTTCGGTACGGGTTTTCGACCAGGTCCGAAACCCGAATGTCTTTGTATGGAATTCTTTGGTCAGAGGGTTTCTTGATAACAACCAGCCATTGAATGCCTTATCTTTTTATAGTACTAAAATGGTGGGTTCAAGGTCTAAGCCTAATAAGTACACTTATCCTCTATTGTTAAAGGCTTGCGCTGTTTTGGGCGCGGTTGAAGAAGGGGTGCAAGTCCATGCCCATGTGGTGAAGTATGGGCTAAGTGGAGGTAGGCATGTAAGAAGTGCTGGCGTTCATATGTATGTATCGTTCGGGCGAGTTTTGGATGCCCGGAACGTGCTTGTTGGAGGTCCTGAACCAGATGTTGTGTGTTGGAACGTGATGATTGATGGGTACTTCAAGTGTGGGAATGTTGAAGAAGCTAAAAAGGTGTTTGAGGATATGAAAGAAAAGAACATTGGGACTTGGAATGCCATGGTCAGTGGCTTCGCTAGCTGTGGGATGATTGTGGAGGCAGTGGAGAGTTTTAACCGAATGCCGGAAAAGAATGATTTATCTTGGAGTGCAATGATTGATGGGTATAACAGAGGAGGCTATTACAAGGAGTCCTTGGCAATTTTCAAGGAAATGCAAAGGGAGAAACTTAAGCCTAGTAAATTTGTACTGTCTAGTGTTCTAGCAGCCTGTGCTAATTTGGGGGCTATTGATCAAGGCAGGTGGATACATAGGTACATTGAAAGTGAATCAGTTCCACAGGGTGCTATATTGGGGACTTCCTTGATTAATATGTATGCTCAATGTGGGCTTATAGACTTGGCACGGGAGTTTTTTGACAACATGAAGCAGAAAGAAGTTTTTACTTGGAATGCCATGATTGGAGGGCTTGCTGTGAATGGTCGCGCAGAGGATGCGATTCAGGTTTTCTTCCAGATGCAAAGGGAGAAGATGAAGCCAGACGACATCACCTTTGCGGCTATTCTAAATGCTTGTGCTCATGGTGGATTGGTTGATAAAGGGTTAGATTTTCTCCATTCTATGAAGCAAGATTATGGAGTTGAGCCTAAAGTAGAGCACTATGGTTGTGTGGTTGATCTGCTCGGAAGAGTAGGGCTCTTGAAGGAATCAGAGGATGTAATAAATTCCATGCCAATAGAACCCAATGCAGCTGTTTGGGGAGCGCTTTTGGGTGCTTGTGGGAAACATGGAAATGTCGAGTTGGGTGAGAGAGTAGGGAAGATATTACTTGAATTGGAGCCACGGAACAGTGGCCGGTATGCCTTGTTATCGAACATCTATGCCAAGGCAGGGAGGTGGAAAGACGTTGAAAATTTGAGAAAATTAATGAAGGAAAGAGGGGTGAAAACAAATACTGGAAAAAGCTTGATTGATGTTGATGGAACTGTTCATGAATTCAAAATGGGAGATGGGTCGCACCCTCAAATGCAGGCAAGGATCAAACTTTCCATTGACATAGCTGAAATTTTTCTATTTCTTAATAGACTGAAATTGAACACTAGTGCAATCAGAAAGTTCACCATTTTGATAGATAGACAACAGGAATCACTCTAAAATTATAAGTAAGTTTATTTGACAACACTTGAGTTTCATAGTAACATTTCGCATTCCAGTTTATTGGTGTAACTTTCAAAGGTACAGAGAATCACTCGAAAATTCTATGTTTGTTTGAAACATACATGCATTGAGGCTTTTAAGCACTCAGATAAGGTTGAGTTCATGGTTCTAAATGTCTCTTGAAGTTAAAATTTCCTTGTCTCTTTTGCAACGTTTCCAAATGGTGTTTCTTTATCTATACCTAAGCAAAATTTTGAAATGTGAATGCAGGATATCTACTCTTTGTTGGAAGTAGTCATTAGAAAGTTGAATTTGGAAGGGTATTTGCCAAAAACATCAGAAGTTTTGTTCGACATTGATGAGGAGGAAAAGCAAACTGCATTAAGGTATCACAGTGAGAAGCTTGCTATTGCTTTTGGGCTTCTTAAAACAACACCAGATACAACTATCCGCATTGTGAAGAACCTTAGAGTTTGCGATGACTGTCACAATGCAACCAAGCTCATTTCAAAGATCTACAACCGGAAGATAATTGTGAGAGACCGAGTGCGGTACCATCATTTTGAAAATGGAGCTTGTTCCTGCCAAGATTTTTGGTAGGTTTCATCCAGATAGCAGAACGACGAATGTCTCCCAAATGATGTTGAAAATTTTAATCTGCATATTAACAAGGAGAAAATCATTTCCCAAATTATCGATACAATTATATCCCTGCCTAGACCTTGTAATAGTAAGCTATCATTTTGTGAAATATGAGACCTATGACTTCGCAGTGGAAAGAACAACTTTATATCCCAATCTTCTGTATTCTTTGGTGTTAGAAAATTTTGTTCTTTTTTTTTTTTTTCCTTTTGAATTACATGAGTAAACAACCTTGGTTTCAATTGCAAATACTTTCCAGATTACTTGAAGTTGCTAATATTGGAGAATCTTAAGTTGATGTTCATGTGGTGGCAATTTCTGGAGAAAAGAAAGAAAAGTATTCTACCAATTTACACCTTTACGGGACTGATCATCTGCAGGCATTCTTTTCAGTTTGGATGGCGGAAATCTTGAGGAGGAATAAGAATGTGATGCCATACTTCCATCATTCCGATGTTTGGAAGCAACAACAACATGAATGTGATACCATACTTTCATGATTCCCACGTTTGGAAGAAACAGAAATAGGAATGTGATTTCTGATAACACATCAAACTAAGAATCACATTTCTAGATTGAGTAGGAATCGATCTGATTCTTCCGTTACTCCATGGTAATCTTAGATTCCTGAGCTTATCCAAACACTGGAATGAAATTACTTCAGGTATTATATTCCTAGGAATTTAATTCCTAGTAATTATATTTCTATTCCTAGTCAATCAAATTCAAGCTAGGATTACGGTCATCCAAACATAGATGAAAGGGAAGTACAACTAGCATATATGTCATGATAGCTTTCACATTAAGAGAAACCATCAAATATGGTTAGTGGGGATCCTAAATCCTTACAAGGTTGAATTGAAATAAAGCTCTTACAATCGTCATCATAACTATCACGGGGCATTACACATGGTGTTGTGGTAGATTAGAATTGTCAAGACTCACTCATCATGGCATCTGTAAACTTGATCAGTCATCTTATTTTGGGCAGGTTGCAGAGGAAGCATTTTTCTTTCAAGAAACTTGTTGTCTTCCTAATATCGCGGTTATTGGATGTTAATTTGGATAAAACAAAGAGGCATCAACGTCTGAAAGAGGTACTCATTTCTCTGGAGAAATTGCTGGTCATGTGAAAAGCAAACTCCATTTACATGCGGAGCGACTGCGACGCTTGGACCTTTCTTGAAAGTCCATCACTAGTTCCATTATATGAACCTGCATTAGAATCTAAAAGACAGTCTATTTTGTTTGCGGTATGAAGCCCTTCCTCCATGAAAGGCACGGACAGAAGGTAGAAAGGCCAAGACAAAAGCCGATTCCTAAGTCACTCAGGCATGGCTTTGGTTAAGTCCCTGATCTTAACCAGTAGCCAAGGTTGGCATAATCCGCATGAGCTCTTTAAAGTGTTTAGTACCTCACCTCACTGGTGCTCTTCGCCAGATCTTTTTTAAAGCAACGAGAACTCCTTCCTTATGAAAGGGTCTCCTTTAATCGTACATCTATATTCTGGATCAGCTTATGGATTACCAGCTTTTATTTGAAATCTTGCAGCGTTTGATCTGGGTATGCACATATATATGAACATATATGTGTATGTATATGTTGATTAAATCTTGGAGAGCATCGAGAATGAATCTACTAAATCCATCCATTAAGCCATATATTAAGCAAGCCAACAAACCATGCATGATAGCATTGGTTCTTCTTATTTGCAAACACTGTTAACACAAGCACACACTGAGCCTGCAGGCCATACACGCTTTACATGTCATAGGACAACTGATACAGCACACACAAAAGCCAGTAATTAATCACCCTGCTAAATTTTATTTAGCTGCATCGAGCGAATTATATATTGCCCCCTTCGGCTACACTTTAGTGGGGATTAGGACGGTTCTCATCCGTGAAAACATGGTGAGTATCAGTAGATGATGCAGCAGGATCACCAAAATTTCCATAACTGTTACCCGCTTGATCATCACTGCTGCTGTTTTCCTGATACGCATTGTTGCTTGTTTCTTTCTCATCAACTTTTGGTACCGAGCCACCTTTCTTGACTCCATCAAGCCTCATCTGGGTATCATGCAAGAGCTGGTTATAAGCTCCATCCTTCTCAGTTTCTTCTGAGAAAAGTCTTCTTCCATTTGCTTGAAGGCACAATAAGGCTAATCCAGTGATGATCAGTAGTATGATTAATCTCTTCATGATTTAACTACAAGTAAGAAAGGTAAAAGCAATAAGTGAAAAAATGGAAGTAGTTAGAAGGTAGAGAGTCAGAGTATTTTCAGAAAGTAAGTCTAGATATCTGGTGGCCGAAAGGGCTACTGGGGACGTAGGTTGGTGGCGGCGGCTCCGGTAATTTTTCCCAGTAGTCATTAAAAACTTAATTTGTACAAGTTTTATGTGGAAAAAAATCATCTATATTAATTCCATGCAAATAAACTTTCCATTGGACTTCGATTTTCCAAAAATTTCGGGAATTTTTTCCTATCAAAACACACACAGATAAATATCTTCTACCTTGTGAACTGAGAAAACTCTATTGACATACCTGTTTCCTTCTTTGGGGTAATGAATTTGGTGGTGATTCTGGTGAACACTGCCATCAGTTATATAGAAAATTATTTTAGCTTAATCATGATTAAAGGGATTTAAGATGAAAGTGGGGGTGTGTGGGGGTCTAGGGGCACAAAGGCATCGTGGAGTAATCACCATTTTTGGTGGCCTTATTGGAAAGGATTAAGTTGCCTCAACAGGGAAAAGTGTCTGCCACACAGAAGCTAGCTTTATGAAAAGGAATTTAGCTAGGATCATAGGAGAAAGGCAGAAAGCTAGAAATATTACGTGCGTTTTTGGTGTATGTCATTCGTAATTTTGGTATATGTTACGCATGTTTTTGGTTAGTTGTGAAAGGGGTGTGTATCTTGGAAATATATGGAACGTAGCGAATAGGTTTGGAGAATCCTACACATATTTTTTGTGTCGGTTACGCATGTTTTTAGGGTATGGTACGTATGCTTATTAGTTATGCATTTTATGGCATCAATTACGAATAGAGATATACGGTACGCCCCAAAATAATTATGTAATATTTTTGGTTAGTTACTTATTTTTGGTATTAGTTACACATCTTTTTCTATGAGTTACATCTTTTTTTTGGTAACCAAATATTTTGTCACCAAAACTCCTCCTTGTGAGATCTTTCTAGCTTGGTGTTGTCTCGCTTTGTCGGGTATTTTGGATCTTCCATTTGCCCAAAAAAAAAAATTAAGAAAAGAAAAAAAGGAAAAGGAGAGCAGAAGAAAATAAAATGAATTGAAAGAAGCTTTTTTTTTACTTTTTCCTTTTTATGTTTGAGTCAAAACAGAAATTGAAGCAAATGATAGTAGTTTCATTAGCCATTTTGAAATCCAACGACCAAGACCCAAACATAACAAGAGAGATCTAATCATGTTTCTTATTTTGGATTCAAGACTTTCAATAAGTTGACATATATGTGGTTAACCTTGTACCAACAAAAAAAGTAATGATTAACCCTAGGTTATATTTGGTTGGCCGAAATCTTCAGTAAGAATAGGAATATATGATTTTTAGGAATTTTCTTGAGTAGAAATAAAAATATGAAGAATTAAATTTTTACCAATATAAAACTTGAAGTAATTTCATTCCAGTGTGTGAATTGATTCAGTAATCTAATGCTGGAAACAATTAGAATTCAGTAATCTTATTCAGTAACATTTCCTTTTTTGAATGATTGAGTTAGGAATCTATGATAACCGTGGGATAAGGAAGAGATCAGATTCCTCCTAGATTGTGATTCCTAGTTGAATATGTCATCAGGAATCACATTTTTATTCTGGTCTCTTCTAAACATGAATCATGAAAATATGACATCACATTCCTATTGTTGTCTCTTCCAAACGTCATAATCATGAAAATATGGCATCACATTGTCCAAGTAGGTATGAGTAAAAAAATAAGTGATGGTCTTCCATGCGATTGCACGTTCGAATCTCATAGAAGCTAAACATTCCAAATCTTGGGGCCACTGAAGAAGTGTTCTGGTTGTTAACTTCAATGTCTCAAAATTAATCGAGGTGCGTGAAAGTTGGCTTAGATATCAGATTGTCAAAAGAAAAAATTGATGATTTGGGGATGACAACATCATAAGGTCATTAGTAACTTGAAGAGTTGAAGCCCACTTGCATTGGTGAAATGGGAAATTTAATATCCACCATGTCACAATCTGCTAGTGCTGTAAATAGAGAACAATCTCAATAAAATCTTTACCTTCTCATAATCAATTCAACAGAGTAATTCCACTGGAAAGATATCTAGAGACTATATTGGTTAGGGTATAAGTATATACACTATAAAATGTGTTTTGCATGTCAGAACAGGAAGCTGGCCAATGTGGATAATGTTATACAGTAACATTTTTGCCAAAACAAAAGTTCATACCTTTTGCTGCTTGATATGAATCTTCAATCTAACAGGCCAGTGGAATGGAGATCTTTTCATGTGACTCTCGTGTCATTTAAAATAAGACCCGCTATCGTTCTACTTGACAATCCAAACCAGTCATTAGGTAAATCTAGACGTATTAGTCATCCATGCAGAAAATTAAATTGATCGGATGTCGGTAGAGGTTAGATGGAATCTTATTGATACCCTCTTGTGACAATTATGCTTTGTTCTGGTGAATAGTGATGTCTAATCAAATATTGGATATATGTTATGCATTGACGATGAACAAATTAAGGCCTACAAAATGAAAGACTTGAATCATCAAGTAAAATCATGATGAAGGTTTACGGAAACTACTTTCTCCCCTTTCTCTCTCTAAGACAGGCGATTCCCCTTCTCACCTTCCTCAAATTAGGGCTTCCTTGCTTTGAGGGGGATCCTATTCTGGGGAATCAGGTCAAAACGTAGTTCAGGCTAAGATTCACTCATTGTGTTTTACCTCACATTTTACGCTCTAACTTTTGCCTAGAACCGCTCTTTTAGATTTTCGGTCTAGCGAGCTTTCAACTATTACCTATTCATTTTTGCCTAGACCACCTTCATAGGTTTCTGGTCTAACAGGTTGCTCTAACTTTTGCTTGGAACTAGCCATCCTTGGGGTTTTCAGCCCAACGAGCTTTTCTCAGGAAAAAGCAACACTTGCGTTGATCCAAGTTGACCATGGTATTGAATTTGTTGCTGTCGAGGTCAATGATCTTTGGCCGCAGCCCCAGACAAAATGGGTTTGATAATGAAGGATCCAGAGCGCTTTTACACTTTCTAATCTGCGCTCGGCGGAACGCTGCTGCTGCTAACTTCAACATGGTACGAGGACCTGAGCCTTCTGAGCTCTTGCTTTTTACGATTTGGCATCCTGTAGCAAGGGAATTCGATGCTCCACTATCTCAAAAGCGATATTAGGCATGTCTTGATGAGACCATGCAAAGTCTCTGACTGGGCGCGATGCTCCTCTGGGGATAGCGTTGAACCAATTTGAACCATTCGGTGGTCTATCTCATCTTTCAAGTTTATTGAAACTACTTCTTCTTTTAATAGGTTGAGCATGCCTTTCGTCTTTCCTTTTGGCGAGGGAACACATTTCTTTGAGGATATTCCCATCGAAATCTATCCCTTCGTCGTCAGGGTCGACACAGTTTATTCAAAAGCTAACGAAGTACTTAGAAGCAAGATAGTTCATCCAAACAGAAAGCCCCTCGAGGTTGCCAAGTACAGCAAAAGAAAGCTACAACATGGAGGGTCAAGATGTACAAACTCCGACTCATAGCTAGACTTAGACGACTTAACAGACACTGTGTCAGACTCAAAAGTGTCAATGCAAAATAGACGCGATTTGAAAATACAACTTTTATAGTTACCATTGGCTTCCACAAAAAAGAGGGGTAGGATCTAGAGGACATCAGGCCCAAGCAATAACACTTCGACTTCCTCAGCTTCTTCGACCAAACCTCCTCGGTGCTCCTTTGATCAAATGAACTTGGCCTGTCAGTCCCTTCCTTTGATTGATCGGTCCGGTCCTCAACCAGTGCTTTCCAGCTTTCAGCCACATATTCCATTCCGCAACCTATAGCCATCATGCCAACCTCGGATTCAAACAGGATAAACACAATCGATTTGGGTCGGTTTTGAGGGATGATATAGTGGCTAGGGTTGAATATGGTAGAGCTAGGGTTGATTTGAGTGGAGGTGATAGATATCTGACCAACCAGAGGGTCAAACTTGTGTTGAGGCAAGGAATTGAAAATGACGTTGAGCTTTGGTGGAACTTAAACTGTGCCATTGTTAATGAGATCTTATATCTCGTGTCGAAGACGATAGCACGCGTCAGTGGGATGACCAGACATTTGGTGGAAGGTGCAGAAGAGGTTAGGCTTGTAACCGGCAGGTAGGACCTTGGGTGGAGGAATTGGGGTCAAAAGTTTGAGATATCCAGATTTGATGAGTTTTTCCATCACTGCGGACAGAGGTGCCTCGAAGACAAAGAAACTCCGAGGTTGGGTTCGGGCCCGGTAGCTTTAGGTATTTTGAACCTGATTGACATCGGCAACGCGATTGAAGTTGAAAATCGAAGCATTGCTCCCACTTGTAGCTGTATTAGAGTAGTTGTTGTTACCAAACACTGCACTACTATTTCCAAAGTAAGCCCTCGGCTTAGCTTTTTGAGTAGAGGAAGAAGAGCACTCCCCTCTTGGCAAAACCCCAATTTGCAGCGCATCCTCGATGGCTAGGCCAGACTCAAAGAAAGTCTCAAAGTTGGCAGATGCTTGGACAAGAACAAGGTACTTGGCAAAGTCGGGCTAAAGATTGCATGAGATGATGCGGAGTTGATCCCTCTCGCTCGGGCGCTCAGTTATTAAAGCGGTTTTGACTCTCCACCTCTTGATGAAATCCGTAAAGGACGCATTGGCTTCCATCTTAGTGGACTCTAACTCTCGAGTGGTCATCTTAAGCTGCGAGTTGTAGCTATACTGTGAGACAAAGGCAGCCCCTATGTCATCCCAAGTTCTTCTTTTGGAGATGTCGAGTGACAGAAACCATTGAAAAGCCGGGCCAGAGAGCGTTTGAGGGAAAAACTGAGATATGGCCTCACTTTCCACTCCTAGCAGCTTCATGGCAGCATGATAGCCCAGTAGATGAGTCTTCGGATCACCATTCCTATCGAATTTGGAGAAGTCTGGCATTTTAAACTTCTCAGGGAGCCTTGTATTAGAATAGAGGCAAAGCCGGTCTATGTCTAAGCCGCCAGCCCCTAATTTTTCAGATTTGGAGACAGTTTCCTCGAGCTTGGTCATCTTGGCTATCAGAGCAGCCATTTTAGGATTTTGAATAGATCCACCACCCATAAGATTTGGGTTTGGGACAAGCACATGAGCCTCTCTAGGTAAGTGTTGAACAATGAGTTGCCCTTCGCGGTTTAGATCCAGAACCAAGATAGGCTCCCCATGGATATCCTCATCCTCCGAGTCTACGCCTTCCTCTTCGGGTGCTTGCAAAAGTCGAGTGGTGATCAGGTCATTCAAACGGGCAATGTTAGCATCGGTCTGAGTAGCCCTTTGCTGCATAGCAGTGAGACTATTCTGATGATTTATGAGCACGGCTTCAACACTGAGTGGTTGGTCTGCCATTACAGGTTTTCCAGAGGAGCTTGATGAAGATACTGAAGATGGGGAAACTGGCGGCGTTGCTTCTTACAATATCGACGGTGAACCTGATTGTAGGGCAACCAACAATGAACCTGGGGAAGCCTCTGTTTGTGACTAATGGGATTCTAGCCTGACAAGTCTTTGAATCGGATTCTGAAGATGTTCCCAAGTAGGTTTGGCTCTTCCTTTCGGTACTTTCTTGTTCGGTGTAATGGTTTCAAACTAGACAGTAACATAATTGAAAGCTTAGTGACGTTCCTGCGGAAGTTATTTGCAAGAAGAAATGCAATATACACGTCATCGTCGTCGGTGTCCTCCTAGACTCTACAACTAAAGACGAGTCTGTCTCGTGATGTTTGGACACTGCCAGAATCCTCTGATTTCTTTTCGATGGTGTATCATTGTTTGAATCGACTAACATTAGAGAGATGTCAAAATAGTTTAAGCCTTTAACTATTCTGTTCTCAAAGTTTCAACTTTGAACTTGGAACAACTTGGTATTGATGGCGTGGCACCTTAACTGGGGTAGCATCAGTGACTTCGTGCCTTAGTCACAGCGTCAATACTTTGTGATTCTTTATTTTCGGATGAAACCTCAATCAAGCATGAGCCAAGGAATTAAAAAGTCTTGATTTCTCAATGTCTCGTTGATCCAAAGACTTTGAAAATTGACGAGATGCACGACTCTTCATTGGTTCTAGCAGTGTCCTAATAAGTATAAAACAGATTCGCAAGAGAGACAACTTAAAAGCCACCTTAAACATGCTCCTACGCAAAACGGTATGTATTTATAGTGCATGCGATAGGGAAAACAATAACATGTAAACAGTATATGGGGGTTATATGCAAGTAATCTTACCCTGCGGGTACCTGTTTAGTTTTGGAGAGTTGTAGTGCTTTGTACTCCCTCCGTCCCATAATATTTGTCCGGCCTGCAAAACGGAGACGTAAAAATAATACTATTTTTGTAAGAAAAGTTGAAAAAAAAGTCAACAATTTACTAGATCTCGACGAGTTCTTTTAACTTATGAAAAAAATTTAAATTTTTTCTAGAAAGAAATGCATTATTTTGTAGTCCTCGTTTCGCGGACCGGACAAATATTATGGGACGGAGGGAGTATATGCAAAAGCCAGTTTTGGTTCAAGGGGGTTCCTCGAACTAAAGCCAAGATATACCTCTCGCTGCTCGCATAACCGCAGAGCAACAGTCGAACGATAAAATGACTTATCATCGTCGAAGGTTGTTGGGCATTTAGGGTCCCCGGACTTTGGTAAACAGTGCCGGCTTGCCAAAATGCTCCAACGCGGCTATCCCACATTGATACAAGTGAAGATGCTAAAGAGTTTAATTAATGAAATAGAATCGCAAATTCATAAATGCCTTTTCAAATTTGGCTATTTTATTTAATCCATACTTTGAGGAAACTACATGAGAGAACAATCGGAAAAGTCCCAGTCGGGATGGCCAGACACAAGGGTCCTGTTAAATCACCAATCCTTTCTTCAGCAGCGTGAAACTCACTATTTTGATAGAGTTTTACGAGATTTGTTCTCAAATGTATTAAAATCCAAGTATAGACCACTATTGATTCAATCTCCAGCAGAGTTGCCATTGTGGGCAACGTGCCCTAAAACATGTAAGGCAGATCAAAGGAGCGCTGTGCAGACGAGCGCTCAATTCAGAGTCGCCATTTGAGTTTGAAGGTGCAACACCCAAGGAACCGAACTTGAAACGCTTGCTGTGTTGTTTTGATTTGAAAAGGTAAAAGCATCGGTCCGTCATAACCATATATGGGTTTGGAAGCCAGGTTACGAGAGGAAAATGGTTTTAAGGCACCTCTCTCGCCCAATCCAGAGATCGGTCTTTACTTAGGCATTTGCGAAAACATTTGCGATTCTGTTTGATTAATCAATTCTTTAGCCAATTAGGGGCGGGGAACAATTTAATGGAGATTAAAACTGTAACACGATTTGTAGGATGTGATAGATGGCATGCTCGAAACAGTTAGTATAGGATGAAAACAGACTCCCGTGAGAGTTTTAAACAGACTGGAAGACCACCATTTTAGAGTGACATGCGCATGAAGAAAATAGCATGCACCGATCAAGTCACTGCATGCTGACCCAACCTGTGCACGCCAAACTCAAACCTGCGCGCGTTAGTAAGCTTAAACCCATAACTCTTGTTTTCAAACCCTCTGGGCCCTTGAAGAACCAGTGCACACCTAGGACCAAACCAAGCAGTTTGTTGTATTTACACTACACAGTTTTAAGGCTGAAAAGCCCAACAAATGAACAAAACACCTCATAAACAGTGTGGGGGACAAACAGTGGCCAAATGCCAAGTTACCCATTCAAAGCTAGCCACAGGTTAGAGATGAACCTGCACGCGCGGGTCATCCACTATCACGCGAGGGTTTAAGCCATCTAACCAGTGCTTGGTTTTACATGATCTGGGTTCTGAGACATGTTCAGAATGCTCCTAGGGGTACTCCATAGCAGCAAATATGCATGTTGAACTAAAAGCTAGCAGTTTTAACTAAGGAAAGTAGTAGACTGGTAATTAGCATGCTTTCAGTGATCTATATTCAAAGGAGAACACAAAACAAGAAGACCCCAGGCCCCATGCTAGATCTGCGCGCACAACCACATAGTGGCGCGCGCGTATTGCTGACCAGCTAGCGCTGGTCCTTCTAGCGCTGGTCCTTGCCACTACGATTTTTGAAACCTTTCTAGCTTTAGGGTTAGGACTTAATATTGATTACCAGCCTTGACCCTGCCAACCCCTCTCAGGGATCAAACCAGGAAAATAGTAGGTATGTATACCTAGATTGAGTTTGAAATGTAGTTGAGCTTTGATGTGTTTGAAGCTTGATTGAGTGGCGTTGGATTGGAAGCTTGAGTAGTGGTTGAAGGGTAGTTGTACTTGGTTGAGATGTGAAAATGGTGTGTGAGGTTTTTGTAATCCTTCTTGGACTTAAACTTGGTAACTCTTTGTGTGTGAGAATTTGTAACCCTTTGAAAGAGAAACAATGGGGTGTATATATAGGGGAGAGGGGAAGGGGATAACTTAGCCAGTAAGTCACATACCACTGGGGACCCCTGATCATGGCTTCTACAAGCTGGCCAAAAAGGTGATGGAACAGAGCTTTAACCGGCGCGTGCATGTCTCAAACTGGTGCACGCGCGTCAAACCAACCCACTCGTGGGTCAATGGTCAAGCTTTGATTGTTGACCAACACCTGTCAGTTTGACCCACGCGCTGGTTCCAGACCAGTGCATGCAGGTGGGGTTCTGGGAAAGTTCAAGGTTTTGTTCAAACACTCAAAGCTCAAACATGCTATCATTTCCGGGATGTTCTTGATCCGTTTCATCATCGGGGAATCAAAAACTGAAAGTAAACTAATCTGGAAAGTCCAGATTGGGGTGTCTACAAAAAGTCGGTATCAAACATGTCTAGAATTTAGTACAACAAGCTTCCACGCCTCAAATTCAAGAGTTTCGGCTGTCCATGTTTTGTATTTCGATTTCACCACTTAATTTCCACCTACATCACCGAAACAAAGCCAACGGCTACAAAATTGCTCTAGACAATTGCAAATCATACAGCGTAAAACATAATTTTTTTTCTTTCAAGAAACTCAATTTAGGGTTTTTTTTCCCAGCAACTGAGCAATCAATTAAGGGTACTAATTGAACCACAGAGAGAGACCTTCGTGGTGGGGGTAACAAGGTCTGACTTCCCAAAAGCTGGTGGTGGTGGCGGTCACCAGCGGTGGGGAGAGTTGTGGTTGGGTTCTGGTGGTGGAGGTGGTAAGCATGGTCGTCGGTGGAGGCGGTAAGCGTGGTCGCCGGTGGAGGTGAGAAGTGTCGTTGCCAGTGGTGGTGGTGGTGGGAGCCCCTCTCTCTCTTCTCTGAATTTTTTGATCGTGAAAGTGGAGGGAGGAGAAAAGGAAAGGGAAAGGGAAGCGCTGTTCACGACCTGGAGTTTTTTATTTATTTATTTACAAAACGACGTCGTTTTGTGCTTAGATCATGCTAACGTCAGCGGTTGTGTGACTTATTGTGTTAGGTTGGTTGTGTGTAGCATTTTCCGTGTTGAAATAGGTATGTTGTACAACTCAGTGCTATATTGTTACAACTGTCACCCAACAGCTAATAACCTCTCTATAAAAAAGTTATTACAACAAAAACTGAACCCGGTTCTTTATTATTACGTGACCCAACAGTGAAGTTCACCTGTCTATAAAGAGTTAAAACAACAACAAACAGAGCAACTAGTTCATGTGTACGATACAAAAGCTGAATCCCTTGCATCTACACCTTTTGATGCCAACGGGAGCTGTTTGGTATTACAACAACCGGCTCTACATCACAGAAGTCCATGTTTACCTGCAAGATGGATAGCAAAAGATGAGAAAGTGCTTTTAAGTATGACGCGCAAGAAACCTGCCATGCAAGAAGAGAGAAATTTGGCATGTGCAATAAAAGAGTGCGCACCAAACCAAACTAAGCTTGTGTCTCGATCAATTAGGGTTGGCTGATATTGGGATTCATATTTGCAAGACGATAAGAGATCTCACTGGGCTTTTAGGATGTTCAGCTACCGAATGTAAGGAAAAAGGTGTCACGCAGAATCATGCCAAGGCCCAAAAAGAGACATAGCAGTGAAGGTGTTGTTCAGCATGTTACACATGTGTCGGAATCAGCAGGTGCCCAGTGGGGTCAATCTCTAATAATGTGGTGCGTCAAATTTTCTTGTTAAAGAAATGGTGGCCATTCTAGCATGAACGTTAATATACAGAACTGGAACATGACCTGGGGGCAACCTTGAGACGAGGAAAGAGACCAATCTGAAGATGATCAAAATTGGATCAATAAGCCATTCTGGCTATACTATGCTATGGTAAGAGCAAAGAACCAGGGAGATTAACCAAGGAGACCTGAACATAGTTTAAAGGGGTTGCTCAGAAGGGGTAAAACAAAGAAAGCTACTCTAAGGAGGTGCAAGGGAAGAATAAAGCACCTAAAGCACTTCCATTGTAAGGATACATTAGAGAGCATTTTGAAAAATACATTATACCTGCAAATAAAACCAAAGGCCTGCAATAAAATAGTGCATGCTTACTTCCCAGATTGATTTTAAAACTAACCAAAGAAAAGAGAGCAGATAAAAGAGAGGAAGGCAATGGATGATACAAGAACGAACAGAAAATCATGGACCCAAATACAATTGATTATCTAATCAAATCACATGTTTAAGTGGGACAAATGCTCAAATATTAAAGCAAATCTTTTCCTCAAGGTAATAATCAAAGCAAATTTCCTTATCAACAGGAAAAAAGTATCACCTATGAGAGGGCTGAGGTAGCTAACAAAAGTAGTAGAAGATAGCAACAAGAGTCGCTAAAATGTCTCAAATTAACTGTCTTCCATGTGTAAGACAGTGTAAAAGTGAAAACAAGGATCCATAGCTTAGGACTTGCTTGGAGATTTCCTTGAAGATGACTGAATAAATCGAATCAGCAGAAGAAGAAGATAAACAACGGAGAACTAAGAAGGAATGAAGAGTTTGTAGAGAGTCTAGAGACAAGCCACAAGTTCCATGACTACTCAATGGAAAAAAAGGAGTAACTAACGACTAGGGCTGGCTCAAAGCTCCAGCATTGGGATTCTATTGGATTAAAAATACAAGCAGATATATCCGTATTGCACACAAGACCATTAATTACATCCACATAGTACAGTACACATTCTTTTGGTAAATGCAACTTATCTTTCCAAACAGGCAACCACGTCAATCCTTTTGCAGCAGCTCTACTAATTTTTCCAAGATACTAATGTTACCTGATCCTAGCTTGGGGTCCTTAACTTTCCGATCGAATGTTATTTTCTCTCTTCAACCACTTCTCGCTTACAATGAACACAAAAATAAGGGCATGCATCAGCCTGTTGTAACACCAATATTGCAAGAAGCCGGAGCAGGTGAGGAAGCGGAGACGGGGAGTGAGAGCATGTAGAAGATTCTAAGGCCAGAAGCAATGAGCATAGATATATCTCTCATTGTAAACCTTATTTACTTGTAGCATGTGCCATAAAATACGAAATTACTACAGACTAGGAATAATGTTTGTTTGTTACTAATATAATTAATAAGCTTTAGGTAATTATTTTTCTAGTACCTTATTGTTGCTGCAAATTTTCTCCTGATAGGTATCTCCTGGTGTTTCTTAGGAAATATATGCTTGAGAGGTTTCATCCCTGTTAGGAACACTGTCCCTACTCCACAAAAAAGCGAAGTTGTTGCCTAGTTTTTAACTTGCAGCATCGGGCTGGGGTTCCAGAGTTTTGTTACCCCCTATAGGAGGATCCTGTAGTTAAGACATATGCACATTCTCCGTCCAACTTCCCCAAAATAAAAAGGCCAAACACAGCAAGGACGCGCGCTTCTTTGAACTTTGAATTCATAAACAGTTGGACAACCACAATTGTGTGACCGGCATCTGCCCAAATTCTCGAGTTCCTTTTGTATGCTACCAAAAGGGGGAAAATACTACAAGAATTACATCACGGAAATCGACCATCCACTGGGTTTTTGGATAACCAATGCAAACTAGCTCTAGCTCACAATTCTAACAATCTAACTAGACTTAGTATTGCCTCTTCCCATGAATCCACAGAGGACAAAGACAACATTATTTACCCAGCTTATAGGGAATAATTATTGCAAACAAACTAGTTCATTGTTTACATTTTAGACACTATTCTAGGTCATAATGTGCCACATTGTGTGATTTCTAACAAAATCAATGTTACTCAAAGGCGTAATTGACCACAAAATATATGCAAATTATGAGACATAAAATACACTACTAATGGAAAGAAGGTGATGTGATTTCAGACAAGAAGGAGAGTTGTGAAGAAACAGCCTAACACATTGACCTGCATCATCTTTGAGTGTAGTAGTGCGGTTGGCGGGTTTCGTATTAAGATTTTGTGGCTTGGTTTAACAAGAATTCTTGCAACCAACAATTAATAAACAAGACCACAGTTAGAAACCAAATAACTAAATTGAACCAAGAAGTGATGAGGATTAAAGTTGTTCGCCCTACCCTATGTCCATAGCTACGTATGCTGCAGGATATCAAACTGCGTAAAATAATAACCTAAAAAGGCAGAATCCATGGGATTCAATATGGAATATGTCAATGGCCATTAAGAACACGTCAGATATTGCCAACTCAAAAAACTAGATGACTATGTATAGAAACCACTACACATCACGAAAACTGAAAACAGCCTAAGTTTAGTTTTCTCCTGGTTCCGGTTTTTTATAATGATGAAGCCTCCATTATAGCAACAAGATAAGGATATGGGAAATATCAAATATGTCAATGAGTATTAAAAACATATTGGATATTGCCAACTAAAAAATGACTATGTTTAGAAATTGCAAGGCATCATAAAAATGAAAATACCTTAAATTTAGTTTTCTCCTTGCTATGGTTGTTTATAATGTTGAAGCCTCCACTACCAATATTCTACAAATCGCTAGGCGGAGGCTCTAGTCAGGCGGAAGAGGGGCACCTAGCGCCTAGGCTGACAAGTCAACGCCTAGAGATTAATCGGTTTTTCCATTTTAAAAATATATATTTATCCTCCTCCCCCAAAGTTTGACAAAGAGATGACATAAGACTTGGAAGAAATGATTTAAGACTAAAGTAACCACTGAAAAGTAATGCTTCTATATTTTATTTTGTATTATGCGCATATTGTGTTAACTGATTTAGGGCGCTTTGATATGTTTAATTTAAAGATCATATATATTCAACGTTTAACACCTTTTTACTACTACATTTAATCCCCAAACACTTTCAGAAATCATGGAATATACCCCATCAATTAATCGCCACCTAGTCAATTATTCGGTGACTAATTGCCGACTGATGTAAAAACACCTTATTGCCGCCTACACCATAAAATCTAGGTGTTGGGTGTTCGCCTAGGCCGAATTTCGAACACTGTCCATTATAGAAATAAAATAGAGATTTGACAACCTAATATCTCAAGGTACATTGATCGAAAGCATATTCACCCACTTTTTGCAGCCTTTGCTCTTTTCAACTATGAAAAAGATGTAAATTGACTTTCTTGAGACAGATTAGGTATCTTAATGTGTCTTGTAAATCCATGTAATAAGTCTTTACGATTTACAACAATAAGCAGACATCCAAAGAAAGATTAAATAAGTTAACTAACCCGTAATGTTATGTGTAGAGTGAAAACAAGTAAACAATAAGTGAGGCTCTCCATGAATCACCTTGTTGTCATCTTCCCCTCTAATAAACACACGCGCGCGCGCGCGCACACACACACACACAAACACATATACGGAGACATATCTATATGCACATACATTACTGTGTAGCACTTAAGGTAGGCAGTTAGGATCCCAAACCTAGATTACCATAAGTGCTTCTTTTTATTTGAACTATAAACACAGATTTACTGTTTTTAGCTAAATGCCTAGACACCACACCAATATGCTTTGTTACCATTCAATGAAACTTTATTAACTTCCTCTGTTGCTATTTGTCTTAAGGAACCATGCGATTGACTTTTAATAATTTAGTCACACTTTAAAGAAACATAATTGACAAAATCAAGCTAACTCTGCACAAAACTTCATTCACAGAGTTGAAAATTCAACCAAAAACAAAATAAAAAAATCTTGGGCATAATCCATCGAAAAGAATAGACCACACTTTTTTTTCAAATGACTATAAAGGGCACACTTTGAAGGAACACATACAGCAAGAATGTAATAGTTAAGGAAAAATGGTAATAAAGCTTACTCCAGGAATATGCAATCGTGAATATTTAAAAGTATAAATGGATGGCTTAAATGCGAGCGTGCATGACAAGTCAAGAAGTTACAATGTATCAGGGCACATTTGATATATTTATGTTGCAATACGTTGTCGTGTAACGAATGGTTTGGAGGTATTCATCATAACCATGCAGAGTATCCGTTCCAACAGAACAATTCAAACAATAAACCTACACACTTTTGGGACTCTACCATTAGAAATAGCAAAAGAAGCTATGAGTAAGAAAAGGAGGGATTGAAAACCTTTCCTATAAAGATGCAGATTCTTCATATGTTCTTTTCTTCATTATTTATCTTGACGTCTGCTTCAAGACTCCTCTTCTTCTTTGATTGAAGTACTTGTTGTCCCCTCACAACTGGTCACTTCAAATGAGCTTTCTAGGCCCAATACCCCTTCTCCTCCCTCAAGAAAAAGTAAGCTTTCTATGAAAGGAACAACATCGAACCTATATGGGCCCCCAAAGCTTGTGGAAGAATATTTAGTTTGATGGCTTTCCAAGTTATACCAAACTACCTTGTTCTCCTGATTTTCATATACAATCTCATCAAACCTAGTAATGCCCAACAGCCTTTGTACTCTTCCTTCCAGAACAATAGTATACTGCTTACTCCAAGAGTCGGAGACGCCATACTCTTTCATTACCCACAAGCAACATTTTTCATTAGCTTCACCCTCTCTGAACGGGCTATACTCAAACAGAGAAAGACATTCCCTCAAAACGCAGAGGGATCCACATACGAGGAATTCAGCGATGTGAGAAAACGGCATTGCTATCTCACGGAAGACCTCTTCACCCAAACTAAAAGACAAGACCACTTCATCTACTTCTTCTCTTCCTGGACTAGAAACAACCCAGTGGAGATTTCCATTAACGAATGCCGCTGGCAATTGATTAAGCAAAGTCCACGGAAATGCACCTCCAACTTTCCTCCAACACCCCTCCCCCAGCCTATAAACCTCAACCTCACGGTGAATCACGCCACGATCACCGGTCTCAATATACATAATTCTTATAACCTTGTAATCATTACTTTCACGATGATACCCAAACCCTAGAAGCACGTAAGGATTCGCGGGAATACAGCGAAGAATAGAGCTCGAATGCCCAATGTGCTTGTATTTCTTAATAGCAACATTACACAAGTACAGTTTCCGCCCATCAAACGCATCAACCAAACAAACCAACCCGTTCACCGACCCAACCACAGTGCAATAAGACATATCACATTGGAATGGAAGTTCCACCTTCGCAACCTCGACTAGGGTCTTGCTAGAGAGCAAGGTGCACAGCTTGTTTTGGCTGTAATTCACAGACATACACAAGTAGTAGCCATTGCTGTCACTTGCAAGGGATTTATCAAGATGGGTCTTGATAAAACTAGGGTTCTTGATCAGAGAATACCATGATTTGCGCACGGTGGTGAATTCGACTAGGGTTTTGGGTGGTAAGCTTGAGAGGATATCGACCACGAGTTCGTCTGGGAGGTTTTGGGACAACATTGGGGCAATGAAAGAAATCGATTGAGCTGAATTGATCCTACGTTAGGGTCTTGAAAGCAGATTGAAGCGTACCTGGAAAATGGATGCCGCATTTATTGGAAGGAGATTGCAGTGACGGATGTTGATTGGCATGGGGGTTCAGTTGCATGCAAAACGTTCCCCTCGTGTTCCCTTTTATTACCCTTTTGTCGTCTTCAATAGAAGATCAATTCTATAGGTGGAACTGGAAATGATGTATAAAAGCAACTACAAATCTCCAAATGGATCAGCTAAATCTAATCCGGTTAGGGGATAAGTACTTAAGCAGTATTTTTTAAAAAGAAGGCTAGCGGATTTGGGTTTGTTCCGGTTGTCATACATTGGCGCGACAGCCTGCTGGATTTCATTCGGCTAGCCTTTGGTCTTCACGCGCAGAGCCTGCCTGCGGTGGCAGCGGGGCTTGCCTTGGCTCTGTTTGGAATCTGTGGAAAATAAAATAAAATAAAATGGAAGAAAATTGAGAGAAAAAATGAAGGAAAATTTTATTATTCTCAAAATTTAAAATTGTTATTTTTTTCTATTTTTCTCTCCCAACCAAACAATAGGGGAATTTTTTTTAATTTTCCTTTCTTTTTATTTCCTTTCCTTAAGTTTCAAACAGAACCTTAGGGTTTTTCTCCACTACTGTGGTTTGTGATCTCGCATACATCCTCTTTTGATGGTGATTTGCCTCCTCGTCCAGATCGGTCGGCGTGCCTTAGACCCCGTTTGTTTTGGAATTTTGGATTTCAATTTGTTGATAATGAGTGTAGAAAGAAATAGAGTAATGCTTAAAAATAAGAATAATAATCGGAAAGAAATAATATACTACATAATAATTAGAATCTAAAATTCAAAACCCCAAAACGAACAAGGTCTTATGCATTTAGTCCATGGGATGAAATCCTATCCTCTCTGCTGGTTGTACAGTCACGTCGATTGAGCAATAGTACTGTTCTTTTTCGGCATGTGCTCACATCTAGATCATGATAGTTTTGGTTCACTCCTCTATTCAATGATGAAATCTGTAATGTCTTAGGGCGTTTTATATTATGAATGAAATGCTTCACTACTGATTAAAAAAATGATGATATATTATAAGAGAATGACATATCTCGTAAAATAAAAAATAACGAACTTGACGGAACAAGGCCTGATCACTGGTATAAAAGTTACTACTATCATTACCTTTTAGTGCTCTTCATCGCATGGTCTTCAAGTTTAAAAAAACTTAAATGGATAGCAGAGTACCGTCATTTTATGTTCAACATTTTGCAACAGAATAAGTTTTAGGTAAACTTTACGTGAATGTCTAGTGTTGAAAGATGCTTTGAACTCACCGAAAATGTATGGCGTTGGAAATTGTTAGGATATTACGCGTCAATATTCGAGTTCACTGAATAATTATTCTTGGTAGACGAGACGACCATTACATGCTATATCTAACACTTGAATGGTAAAAATAGCATTTTTGCATTGGACATGCACTCATTGAAGTTTCATTTCAAGGTAAGAAAAGGAGATGGCTCACCGGCCGGCCGGTTGAAGCAGACTTTGGAGCCGGCCGGTCATGGGACAGATCACGACGGCTCATCACGTCAGTAACATCATTTGTGATTTTAGATTTCTCATTGTGGCAGTGGGAATTCTTCGGATCAAACATAACTACATCGCGAGGGCAATCGGTGTGCAGACATGCTCGCCAACATCAATCTCCACGAGTGAAGAAGACGACTTTTTTCTAGCTAATTTATTCTTGTACTGTTCCTCCTAGTTTTGATGTCCAATTAGCTAAAGAAACAATGGGATATGATCGTATCAATTGTTGTATATGGACATTAAAATTCTGTTTAAATGAAGTTCTGGTTTACCAAAATAATTTTTTTTTTTTTGGTAACTCCCCAGAATTACAATTTACAAGTTCCGAGATTTCCAAATACTACCTAAAGTATTTGACAATCGCTTCTTATTTTGCAATACTAGTATTTTCGCATAAATCGTGTAGGTGTCCCGGCCATTTTTTATTCACGACTAGGGCTTCAACTTATTCAAGATACAATCGTTAGATTTTATACTATCCGCAATCCTGTTTAGTCTTGTTGAAATTGGTAGTTCTGTGGTGGTTACATGACATAAAATTTGTTACTATAGGTATATCTTAGAGCGTCTCCGACCAACCTCCATATATTTTTCTACTTTTTGCTAATTTGAGGATCAATCTAACACATTCTCTAAATCCCTCCTCATTTTGGAGACAAATTTTTTAGGTGCAGTTAGATTGCCGAGAATAAAAATAAAAATAAACTTTTTTATTGTATTTTCATACGTGTTTGGTTCCCAATCGACAACTATATCGTGGCATGTAATTTGAGCTCAAAATATATGTCCCCTAAAAGCCGTCACCTCTTCAATGTCTAATGCTCTCAGGACAATACAAAATGCACGTTTAATCATTCGTCTAGACAAAAGGAATTAGAAAAGTATAAAAATGTGGGCCGATGTTGAAGAAATATCATCTAAGATGAAATTTTAGACAAAAAAGACAGCTCTGTTGGGATTTTTAGTCCCTCGCCGCAATGGAAGCACGCCACAAAATTAAACAAGCACAAGAAAAATAAAGAACACAAGATTTCCGTGGTTCGGTCTCAATACCTACTCCACAAACAAAAGAGAAATTCCACTATATTGATCGAGTACAATGAGATAGAAAAATATTAATCCCCAAGCCCACGCTCACTAATATTTTTTATCTCTCCCTCACTCTCACAATATATTTTTCTCTCTTGCTCTCACCAATTGTGTATCTCTCACACACATTGCATATATCTCGTACCAAACCAAGGTATATATGCATGCAAACTATAACAGCCGTATGGAAGGAAACCAATATATTGCATGGCTAACCAATTTGGTATTTCTCTGATTCTCTTTTCCTAATTAGACTTGGACTTGGTCTCCAAGCTTCACCAAGATTCCAATCTTTAAGGAAACCACTCCCAAATCAAACACCACCCTTGGTAGATTTCCATGCCAATAAGAATTCCTTGCTCACTGCCAAATCACGTGAACACATCTTCCAAACCATAGAAAAATTATCCAACGTGGGTGAAGCACAACAAGCTCTTTTGTTTTCTGCTTTCTGTCCTAATTTTTTACTTTTAAGACTTCTCTCGTCGAGACGGATGATTTTTTTTGAAATATAATGCAAATCTAACAAAATTCAGCAAAGAGGAACAAAACACACAAAAACCAAGAATGAGGAATTTTTTTTTTACAAGAATGGGGCCTAAAATCACACATTAATTAAACATACAACGGGGAAGAATAACCTGGGGACAAGGCTCATACAAGCCCGGGCATCCCGCACTCAGACGTTCGATACACTTTGTAGCAAGCCGAGCAAAATGGCTCGTGCTATTTCTGAACGTGATCCAGTATCTCGATCAACTCCAAGTCATTTTACCCTCGACGTTCGGAACGCCGAAGGCCTCCATAGCCGAGGGTCTTGTTAATTACGACTCGCTTAATCGCCTCAGTCTCCAGCACCCATACGATCGAACGGGAAACGCGTTCGGATGGAGATCCTCCAGTGGTCTCATAACACCCTCGGTATCGAACGAGCGTAGCCAACATTCTAGCTTACCTACATGAGGACGGCAACCTTGGTCGCAATGACGTTCGTAACGTCATCTGAGTGGTTATCAGGATAAGGATGGAGGGCACGTGAAGGTAGCAGCTCATCCTGTAAACAGTTACAAAATCCTAAACGTGACATAAGTTTGACGTCAATTGACGCGTGTCGAGCGTTGGTGCAATCTTGAAGATCAAGCTAAGAGGTTCCCTATAAATATCCCATTATACCTTTTTGGAAGAGGTACGCACAGAAAAAACCCCAGCTCCTAATTCCTAATTTCTCTCTGCAAGTAAACTGACTCTTGCACCGGAGGGCATCCCGGAGAACCTCCGGTGTGGTCTTTAGTCGTGCTTCATTTTGCAGGATGAAGAAAGAGACTAGGAGCGGATCTCGAACCCACTGTCAGAAAGTATGAACCATTCGGAATGGAGCCCCACACACTTCTCTCTCTCTCTCTCTCACGGAACTCCCCAGCAGTCTCTTCTTCATCATCCTTTTCCTTGTCGATGAGTCGTAGAACCTCACCGCCACCTTCACCGGCCTCGTTAAAAAACTGGCAAGCCGGGCAAGGCCGTGAGGGATGGTGCTTGCCGCAGCTCGTGACGTAGTTAGCCACCGGAACTCTCGTTTTCAAATTGGGTGCAGCCCCGCTCCACTCCAGGTTTCCATAAAACGCAACGGGCCGTTTAATCATGTTTCTTTTAAGGTAAGACTCCAAAATAACATTGCATATCCTGACATCATAAGTTGGGCAACCTGATTCCCATTCCGAAAAACATTTGTCAAGGCTGTCAGCATCGTCCAGCTTGAGGAGAGCTGAGAGCATGACGAGATAGCTATCAGTACTGGGTTCTTCCGGAGAGGCCAACTTCTTCAACGACTCCCAAGCACGATTAACCCCAGACAAATCGGACATTCTTGCATACAATTCTATGAGACTGTCGAAAGCCTTGCAATCACGGACATTTTCCATACCCTCCAGCTTTTGCAAGGCAGCATTGGCTTTATCAATAAGCCCTGCATCTACATAAATGGAAGCTAGAATTGCGTAAGTAAGCCAATCAGGCATTACCTTGTCTTTCCCCATCCTCTCGAGAACCCCCTCCACTGCATCGCAATCCTTCAGCGAAGTGAATCCCCTCAAGAGTTGATTGTAAGTGCATGTATCTGCAGCGATTTTCACCTCCTCCATTTCTTTCGCGAGCAAAGAGACTTTCTCAGGTTCGCCAATGCCCAAGTAGAGAGACATCATGCATGTTGTTGTAGTTACAAGCAGATGCGAAACTCAGCCCTTTCATTCTCTCAAAGAGGTCAGTTGCTTCATCTACCATTTTCTCCCCGCAGTACCATCCAAGAAGTGCTCCATATGTTTTCGGATTCTTACTTGATTCGAAAAATCACATACTCCATGGGGAGCTGATTTTTTATTTTTTTGTTTTTTGATCCACGGGGAGCTAATTTTACTATGAAGAAAAAATACAAAGGTTTTGACTCACCGAAAGCCAAAACGGGAAACTGATTGTTTCCAAAAATGTAAAAATTGGCCCAGGAACAGCGAGTAGTGCAGTTCTAGGCCTGATGCGGGCGTGCCAGGGCAGGATTGCTACCCAAATTCGTAGCAAGGCCTGGAAGCCTTAATCTGACTTCTAACTGGACGAAAGTGCACGGCCTAAGGGTGGAGACCGTGAGGAGGTTCATGGTTTGCCTTTGCGGGCTAAGGACTTAAAATTTCCTAATCGTGTGAAAAATGGAAAGAAAGGTAGAGCAAGGCCTAAAACAGAAATAAAATCTAGGCTTGGCTAGATTGAACGGGAAACTAAAGATAATTAAAAAATAAATTTGCAAAAGCCGAGGGCTTGATGGTCGGGAACCTAAAGATAAAAATAGTTGAAAGATAATTAAAATGTAATTTAGATAAGCCGTGGGCTTGATGGTCGTGGACCAAAAGATAAAAGATAAAGGAAAGATAAATATGCATAAGCCGTGGGCTTGATGGTCGGGGACCTAAAGATAAAAGATAAAGGAAAAATAAATATGCATAAGCCGTGGGCTTGATGGTTGGGGACCTTTGCCAAGGCCTTCAACTCTGGTATTTATAGGCAGATGTTCCAGGCCTTGAGCTGCTTGAGCTGCTTCCACAGGCCTTCATGCTTGGCTGCCAAGTGTCCTCCTTATAAAGGCTTAGGCTTGAGCAGCTTCAAAATGCTCCAATGAGGGGATACTCCCTGAACAAAACGTGCCTTTTACTCCAAGAAAAGGGCAAAGGCTTGAAAAATCCTTCTTCTTTGTATAAAACTTTGAAAAAATGGCAAAGAAAATTTTAGTTCCTGCAGTATCCAGGCCATTCCGGGCCCCTCACAGCTGCAGACCAATACTTCACCAGGCCTTTCTTATCATTTTATTGGACCTTGCATAATTTGTGGGCCCTCTAAATCCTCTGAGGTTGATCTCTCACGGAAGAAGGATCCAGAAACTAAGGATCAACCAGACCTGGATGAGCTGCTTGTGAGCAGCTTGCTTAGGTCTGCATGAATCATTCACCAGTAGCTCTAAGGGCTGCATGTGCGCCACCTATCTTTGGCCTTGCTTTATGCTGAAGGATGGGGTCCACTCAGACCTTGAGCTGCTTGTAAGCAACTTACCCAGGTCTGCCCAGCAAGAACATTCTAGGCCTTTGAGCTGTTTGGGATATCACCATGCATGGCTGCCACGTGTCCTTGGTCTGGTTGAGCTGCATGCGTGCATGGATGCTTGTAAAAAAGGGATATTTGGGCTCACCAAGGCCAAAAGACGCAGGCCTGGTTGAGCTGCTTGAGCAGCTTGCTAGGGAGAAGCTTCTAGGCCTTTGAGCTGCTTGTGAGCAGCTTGCTTTCCAAGCATGACTAGGCAGCTTATATGGCCTTTTTGACTTGGTCAGTTTTAGCCCTAAATAAATCTAAAAAACTGGGCCAGACCTGAAAAATGAATCTTGGCCTTATTGGGCTAGATAGGCCTGAAAAACTAATCCGGGCTTTGATTAGTTGGGCCAAGGCCTGAAAATGGGCCTAGATCTGAAAATCAATTTGGGCCTTGACTAATTAGGCCATACTCCAAACATTAATGTGGCCTAATCAATTTTCAAACTCTCTCCTGCCTTTCCAAACTAAATTTGACCTAGTTATGACCACTTTAAATTCTTCCAAAGGCCCAATTCTGTAGGTGACTGATTCATAAGACTTCTCAAGGCCTGAAACTACTTCCAATGCCATTCTTTTATTCTCTTTCTCATTTTGGCCAAAAATGGGTGTAAACAGAAATCCAACCCAATTTCTCTCACTACATTTTCTCTAAGCTTTACAAGGAACATATTTATTGGAAGAGGAAATCATCTCCACTAGGTTCAAATCCAAGTGTGAGTGAGTGAGTGAAGTCAAATTTGTGGGCTTTTGATGACCCCAAATTGAATGGGAGCCAATCCAAAGTCTTCAGTCACCAAGCAAAATTTACATGTGCTGAAAACATAGTTGTAAAAAACGGTCGTTAACGGGTTTTTGAAGGTCTGATACCGTTGCGGGTGAAATAACGGCGTTACGAAAATTCATGTGCGTATCTGTCGTTACAAGACCGTTACGCCCACAGAATGTCGCGAACAACTTTTCTTCTATTTTTTTTGGTTCCTTTCTCAGACCTCCATGTGATCCTACATTGTAATTTTTGTAACTTTGTGAGATGCCTTCAAGTGCTAAAACAATATTATGAAAACCAAACTCTCACTAGAATAATAAAAAACCCCCGTCAATTTCGCTCCTAAAACGCAATATTTGATCAAATCTTACTTAAAACTACTTGTAAAAGTAAAATATTGCTTAAAAACATTCAATTTAGTCGTAAATAAGGTTTGAGCATTTGTATCAATGAATTTTTTTCAAGCACTTGAAATTTTTCAACACTTGCTAGTGCTTGAAAAAAGTTCATGAGTGCGGTGTCCAATTCTCGTTACACATTGACCGATACTCCCGATATCTGTTACATATTGACCGAATACTCCTAATATTACTCGCGATCGCGACTGTTATGCTGATTTAAAACCATGGCTGAAAACCTTATACGGACACCTTGGAAAAACAAAGTAGACTCTGGTCTCGCGAAGATCATTGACGCAGCCGATAATATTGTTGAACGTCTTGACGTTATAACTTCCTTGCCTTAACCCATTCGTACAGAGTGTGGGGTGGCGAGAGCAGAGAGATTTCGCAACAGGGATTCCTCTTTTCCTTTGTTCACAACCGCAGCCGTCGCCGTAGAAAAGTACCTTGTTCCCGCCGTTAAGGTGGACATAACCTGGCGTTTTGCATGTTTTGCCATTTCTTCTAACTCTCTGCGTTAGAGAGGGGGACAAGCTAGGGTTTATGAAAGAAAACCCTCAAGTGTTTTGGATTAATCATCCTTTCGATTACTATGTTTATCTTCTTTTCTTTTTTTCACTTTGTTAATTTAGCGTCGATTTTTTTTTTTTATAGAAATTATTGGTTCTTCTCGATGAAAATAATGTTACAAAATGTATAAATATTATGATACAAATCTTACACAATTCACAAAAGATAACAACCGGATGTTTTGGATTGTCTTTTGTCTTTTCTAAACTTTGTTCAATTTTGGTTCATTTTATAATTTACCTTGTCCAGACTAAGTAATAATTTTTAAAAAACTAAGATAATATTTAAAAAGGCGAAAAACTTTGAATAAAAACCAAAAAAAAAGATAATTCAAAAGAACTATTAAGCCAATAGACCCCTGTAACAATCATTTTCGATTGTTTATAAATGTATGTATATATGTATTTATTAACACAATATTAGAGGAGATTTCATAAATTAACAAGTTAAACCAGAATCTGGGAGGCTTAAATCTTGTTTGGCATAGTTAAATAGAATAATAATTTATTCATTCTTTGTGGGCCTATTTTGAATCCCACCAAGATATTTCAAATAGCTCTTATTCTTAAAATATTTTTTATTGTTCCTGCAAAAAATTACTAGTTAAATCCGATGTCGATGAGGCCTTTTTTAGAAATCATAGGGCGAAACATTTAATTTTAGATTAATGATTTATTGATTTTTGTGGAGCCCATTTAGGTTCCACAAAGATTATTTAAATCGTTCAATGTTCTCTAATTTTTTTTTATGAGTTCTTGAAAAAAAACTAGCTCAATTCAATATTAGTAAAGACTTTTTCAAAATTCGCAAGAGTAAGAGCATTTTCATAATTTTTAGCGCCCTATTCTAAGAAAACTCTTACCGACATCAGATTGAGTTAATTTTTTTACGGACACCCATAAAAAAACATTTTTGAAATAAAAACAATTTGAATCATCTTTGTGGGATTCAAAATGGGCCCAAAAAAATGAATAAATCAATATCAAAAGAATCAAAATGCCCTCTCCCAAAAATGTCCCTCAAAATCGGACTCTACCAATAGCATGCATTGATACAGACACGAGACATACAGTTAACAACTACGTGCCATGAAAGCAGAAAACTCAGGAAAATAAAATACCTCCTTACTTCATCTAATACTACAAATCAAACCGCAACTAAATTTACAAACTTGAATTCCTCCTATTAAACAAGAGCTGGTTTTGAACAATAGCATGCAAATCAGCAACTGTAATGCCGAATAAGTTTGGCTTAGACCCAACCCAAGGAACAAAGCTCCGTTTCCAACCTGTTAGAATCGCCGACGTTTTTTTTCAACAGGAGAGACCGATACATAACATTAGCGGAATTCTGAACTTACATTGTTTCAACCGAACAAAACATGTCGAAATTGTAGGAAACACAGAAAACACATTACTGACTCATCAGTTATTTTTGCTTCTATAAGAAATACTACTACTACTACTACTACTACTACTTAACAATGACACTTACAAGAAATTTCCATTATGCTCCAACTACGGTATTGAAATGTTTCAAAGCGTTTCCTCATGCTTGCTAACCCAAATAACACAGGGCTTGTATTGCAGACATCTTCTTTAGCTTGACACATCTTCCAATTTTTCAGCAGGCACATATGCGCTGGGCATGCAACACTGGCATTACAGTCTCAGGCGTTCGATCTCCTTCACTCTCTCACGGAACTTTTCAGCAGCCTCTTCATCCTTTTCCTTGTCGAAGAGTTCCAGAAATTTACTAACAGTTTGATCAGTTGGAAACCATTTAATTTTCTCCGAACAAGCTTTAGCTACACCCATTTCAAAAAATTTGAAAGCCAGATCCCTCTGGCCGTTGGATATGTAGTAGTTAGTGAAGATATCAAATGTATCCAAATTGGGTTCAACCCCTCTACTACCCATGTTTTCATAAAGTGTGGTGGCTTCCTCAATCATGTTTCTCTTAACGTAAGACTTGAAAATAACAATGCATATCCGGACATCATAGGTTGAGCAACCTGATTCCCACTCTGAGAAACATTTCTCAAGGCCTTCGGCATCGTCCAGCTTGAGGAGAGCTGAGAGCATGACGAGATAGCTAGCATTACTGAGTTTTTCCGGAGCGGCCAACTTCAAAGATTCCCAGGCACGATTAACCCCCGACAAATCAGACATTCTTGCATACATATTTATGAGACTGTGGAAAGCCCTGTAATCACCGACATTTCCCATATTCTCCCATTTTTGTAAGGTCGCATTGGCTTTATCAGCAAACCCTGCATCAGCATAAATAGCAGCTAGATTTTCGTAAGTAATCCAATCAGGCATTACCTTGTCTTCTCTCATCTTCTCAAGAACTCCCTCTGCTGCATCATAATCCTTCAGAGAAGCAAATCCCCTCATTAGTTTATTATAAATGTGTTTATCTGCAGTGATTTTCATCTCCTCCATTTCTTTTGCGAGCAAAGGGACCTTTTCAGGTTCACCAATGCTCAAGTAGAGAGACATCAAGTTGTTGTAGCTTAAAGCAGATGCAAAACTCAGCTCTTTCATTTTCTCAAAAAGGTTGGTCGCTTCATCTATCATCTTCTCCTTGCAGTAACAACTATGAAGTGCTCCATATGTTTTCACAGTCTTTGAGGATTCTTCCAGGTTGTTGAAGTACTCTTCAGCTGAGGTCACCCCCTTGATCTTGGCAAGAAGGTCCATGCGCACAGCATGGTCAGCGTTGTTCATTTTGTTCTTCTGCTTTTCCATCCATTCATATATCTGCAATTATAGGGGTAAATCATAAAAGTGGGTCAAATAGTTATAGTTATAGCATCAACTGAATCCAAAACAACATCTACCCTGGAAGATTAAGGCACTGTTGATAAATTTTCATTCTTTTATTCTTGTATTTGCATTTGATGTAGTTTTCTTGATACTGAATGGTTCAAGTAACACACAAGAGTGAGCTTTCTTCTTCATCATTTTATTGAGTTCTATAGTTGATTTTATACTCTGAATGGACATGTGGTTCTTAACATCTATCAAACAGAAAGAAAAAAAAATGCTTGTAATCACTTGGCAGCTTAGCAAACTCGATAAGGAATTGCACATTGTGCATCAGTTTTAAATCAATCCATGGGTTAATTGCAGCCGATGACAGCTGACAACAAGAGTTGCCTGGGTAACAGAACAATCTATGGATACATCTAGAATTCGAAAAATGTTGATCAGTGATCACCTTTAATAAGTCCTGCATCAGATGTGTTCTATTATTTTAAGTATTCGACTTCATTCATATTAGCATGTAACAAAATACAGTCACATATGTGGGCTATTATGATCGACCAATATTCAATCAGAAATTCTAAAACAACATTTCGGTTCATTGTCAAAACAGAGACAAAAATAAAAAATAAAGGCATTCATCCCCTACAGATTGAGCCTTAGCATAAATACCCAAAAGATACCAATTCTACTGATGCATTGAGGAACCTGGAACTTTTCAGATGTGAAAAACCAATTAGGTCCAACAGTGACAAAATGCAGCTTCAACTTCACAAAAATGTACAATCACTTCACATGTGGTTAAAGCAATAGAGAGACCTGTAAGTAGAACTGCTAAATGAACAAAGCTGCTCGAGTTTGTTAAAAGACTGTTCAAGATTGGTTTGTTTATAAACAAACCAAGCTTCAACATTTTTTCGAAGCTCATTAGATTCCAACCAAGCTTCAACAAGTTACTACTCGGCTCGTTCGGCTTATCTATACTTCTTATAAAAGGGTGAAGGATTTGTCTACTTTTATTGCCAAAAATACCCTTATCCAAAAGTAATTTTACTTTTCCAAAAATGCCCCCACCCCAATTAATTTCGATGAATACCAAAGGTCACGACTTCCGCCCAATTATCTTGCCTCTGCAGACACAACTCCACCAAACCATTGCATTCTTCAGAACTAAGCCGTTGCTTTCCTTACCAACTGTACCAACACAAACACGGACACTATTCCCATCGAAATCAAATCTCTCCAAACAAATCACCATCGGCAGCCACTGCAGCGGGAACCCAACCACCTGCTTGCCGCCAAGTTTGTGTTCCCACCAAATTCTCAACCTCCGCCCACCCGTACAAGACCAACTTCATTACAAGGTTCCTCCATTTCCAAATGTCACTACATATTCCTAATAACAATACTCTCCTCAACCCACCTTCAAAGTCAGAATACTGTACCATCTCCTTTCAGTCAATATTTTGAATGAAATCTTATGCAAACCATCTGTTTGACAAAATATTTCTTTCAAATATGAACCTTTTTGACCGGGAAAAAAAGAGATGAAACACTCAGGCCGTATTCCAGTCACATGTGCAATGCCAATTCGTGCACATTACGGTCTGAGAAATATCTAAGTCCCAAACGAAAATGGAAAGAGAAAGAAATTCTAATAAACCGTGGACTTTCAGAAGTGAGTAAAGATGTTTCGTCCTTACAAGGCAGTGGTTTCGGAAAAAACAAGCAATGGTAAGAAACAATACTACAACATAACCCAAAATTCTCAAAGAAACAAACCCCATAATTTATCACGTGGGACAATTGTTAGGATTTCTGATATTGAGAAAAACAAATCATACTCCCCATTAACAACCAAATAACCATGCTGCAAACCTTCCATAAGTTGAATATTTTTATATCTTCACATTGACCTTCACCATACAAAGTCTAAAATTTAGGAGCACCAAGAGTGACCAATTCTTGCTTAGAGGAAACTGTTGTTTATAAGCAAATTCTTTATCAGGCATGCATAATCTCAGCTAATTTATATAGCATGAAATCAAAACACATATACGACGCTATTACTGTGTCTAGGACTTCTTGACTCCAAACCCTGTTTCAAGAAGATGCAAATAGACTTCCTACTTCTGAATGCATCCACAAAACAAAAAAAGAACACCAATACAAGATCAACAAGCACATAAGTTACTTCAAGCTACTTGAGATCGGCTCGTGTTTGACTTGACTAATGCTTTGTTTGGAACTTGTGGAATAGAAAAGAAAGGAAGGGAATATAAAAAATCATCTCTCACATTATTTGGTTTGGAGAGAAAGATGAGAGAAAATAGGAATGTCTAGAGTGCGCACAATACAATTTTCCTTTCATTTTCCTCACTTTTCCCCCTTTTCCCTTCTTTTCCTTTCTCCCATTTTCTTCAAGTTCCAAATAGAGCATAAAGCTCGTTTGAGATCATCTCGTCACTTAAGCTCGTTAGGTTTTCACACCAAAATTATCAACTAAACTACTTGCTCGGCTCGTTTGGCTCCTTTATCTTACCTGTAAGGCCTTTTCGTACTTCTTGTACTTGCGAAGCTGATTGACGCAGCCGAGGATGTAGAACCTCTTGACGGGATTCCCTTGCCTTACCCATTGGTCGAGAGTGTCGGCTACGCCGCCGTCTGCGGCGGTGAGAGCAGAGAGCTTTCGGAATAGGGATTCCTCGTTTCCTTTGTTCACAGCCGTTGCCGTTGCCGCCGCCGTAGAAAACCACCTTGATCCCGCCGTTAAGGTGGAGGTTACCAGTCGTTTTGCGTGGTTAGCCATTTCTTCCAACTCTCTGGCAAATGGAGTTATTTGGGGGTTAAGCTAGGGTTTATGAAAGGAGAACAAGTCCCCAGCTTCCGGAAAATTTTCCAGTGCCGGTTGGATACCACGCAGTGACACTCGGCCCATCCAAGCCGTTTTTGCGTTTTTTGGACGGTTCGAATTTGGAGAGAAAGAGAGTGAGCGAAAAGAGGATTTAAATCTAAGTCATCCAAACAAATACCACGTAGAATATACCTATCCAGCACCGAAAAATTTCTAGTCAATAACCGAAATGAACTGGTACGGTGGAAAAGAGAATTTCGGTAATGAGGATTTGATTCCGCCAGCTTGATAATGTAATTGAAAACCATCTCAATTTAATTGGGATCGTGCTTAGTATTCGCATACTTAGTAATTTTTTCTAGTATATATTGAAAACAATCCCAATTTAATTGGGATCATTTTTATTTTAACCAAAAACAATTCATTCAAAAGATTTAATTTGTTCAGCTCATCGAGTCAAATATGCCATGTAAGCGAATAATGAAATTGAACATGCATCGTTACATACCTCAATACAATACACTATAAATAAATTGAGTTACGTTATTATTAGATTTAAAATGGCCCAATTTGGGAATCAATACGGATCAAGCAAGTTCATACTATAGTTATATTATTTTTTTTCAGATAAACATTAAAATACTACTTGTTTATACGAAAAATATCATTTAGTAGCAAAATTAAAGGAAATGAGTTGTCTTAAATAGTGTATTTTTTTTCTTCTTAAATACCGAAAATGCCATTTAGTCAATAACGTGAATTCACCTCAATTTTTGTTTTGTACCCAATGAATCTTTTTTCTCTTTCTAATAGGTAGTGGTATCTTGGCCAACTTACGTATATCTCAACTATTTTATGTTTTGTCTATCAAGCCATTGCATGAAATGAAAGTATAACTTATATGTTTCAAAATTCTCACTTTGATCATGCAGTACAACTACAAAGCTATTACACATTTTGGTACAAAAGATTTGAAGTCCCAAAATGTGTTTTTTTTTAACCACACCACCCAATGAGTGCAATTTGGTTCACCCTCGTTGAAAGAGGGTGAACATTACCTTCTCTCTTATTGATTGAAATGGCGTGGATTCCACCACAAAAGTGATGTGGTAAGCATAACATCACTTTGTGATGAAATTCACGTCATTTCAACCAATAAGAGGGAGGATAATGTTCACCTTTTTAAATAAAAGGTGAACAAAACTCAACCCAACTGGGTTGTGTTCACTGGCTAAAGATTTGCTCTCAAATTGGAGATGTGAGTAGGATCAAATAAAAAAACCTAGAGATGTGAGTTTGATTCTCGGTTTTGAGATGGGGACACGTGTTGTAAAATAGTAAAAATAGATTAATCACGCCAATATAACTTTTGGGGAGGCAAGATGTTCTGTGCCGAGTGGTTTTTCAGTTGAATTTAAAATATAAAAAGTTTACCAAATTTACGGGGTGTTTTTATTAACAAAAAATACTAAAAATTTAACGTATTTTATCATTTCATTGTCACTAATAAAAAGGTTTCATCATTTTACCATCCAGTTTCTACAAACAAAAAAGTTATTAACAAAAACTATTTCTGCTACAGTAGTTCTACTCACAAATTCATCAATAAGTTATTCACTATTGAAAACAACTTGATATTTCTTAATAACTTATACACTACCGAAAATATATAACTTTTCAACCACAAAAAAATGTGCAAAATAAAAATTTACAAAATTTTCGCTAGGGAAACATCTCCTTAATGACCGGAACACCTCTTGCACCGATTTTTCGGGAACACGTGTGGCAAAAAAGGACGCGTAAACTTCACCCTTTGTCCGTTTACAAGTGAAAGGGAAAACAAAATGTCAAAATTCAATGAAACAGAAGGAAAAAGCTTCTCAGGGCAGCACCAGAGGAACGAAGAGGCTAACATGCCCGGGGTGCGCAACTTGCTATCCTACGCACGCTCAACCAGCAATCGAATCCTCCCAATTCCAAAGGGTCTGGGAAGAGAGAGAAAGTGATAGAGAGAGAAAGTAGAGAGAGATGGGTAATTGGGGTTACCGCTACAACAAGGCGAGACAACAACAGTGGTGGTGTGAACTTCAAACATCATCACCAAAAATATCGCCTCCTTTACTTTACCACCCTCCTCTTTCTAACCCTAACCCTAATCCTAACTATCCAAACCCATTATTTAACTCTGGTTCTCACCCTAACCCACCTCCCCCACGCCTTTCTCGAACCAACCAAACCACTCAATTTGTCCCCAAGACAAAGCTACATACTTCAAAACCCTAATCGACAATCTCTGTATCTCTCTCTCTTTGTGCCTCTTTTCTTATGGTCTATTCGGGTAATCTTCAAAGATTTTGAAGTTTTCAATCGAAAGGTGAGTTTTTTCATTTTGGGTCTCTATTTTTGTTCGATTTGTGGGATTTTATCATATGGGTGTGTTGATTTTGTTCTGTTTATGGATTTTTTTTACCGGATTTCCTCAGATTCCTTTCTTGTTCGCGATGAATTTCCCCTGTTTCTATATTTTGTTTATGAATTTCTTCTGATAATTGTTTGTAGTTTTGGGTTTGGTCCTGTGGTTCGCTTGGATTGACTAGCTTGGGTTTTGTGCTTTAGTCTGTTTCATTGTTCCAAAAGTCGGCCGCCTAGTCCCTGCCTAGGCGCTAGGCGGCAGCTGAATAGTCGCGTCTAGTCCCTGCCTAGGCGCCCCTTTTCTGCGCGACTAGTGCCTGCCGATTTTTAGAACATTGGTCTGTTTTGGGAAGTCTCTGTTTTTCTGCATTCCTATTAGAAGTTTGTATTTCTTTTCATGTCGTTAGTTTATATTGGTTGAATTGTTCGTGTATTTTCTTAGTCCTCAATTTCTGCCTTTTTCTGTTCAAAATCAGCCAGATTTTTTGTTTTCCATGAACTTTGAGTATTGTTAATTGGACTTGATCCCCCATGTCTGTTAGAACTGATTTTTATTTTTTTGAAATTTCTTATCGTATTAGTTCTTATTTCAACGTATGTGTACATGAGTTTTGAGATCTATTTTGATGTAATACTATTGACATTGTTTCCTGTGACTTCGTTCACAGCACCACAACTAGACAGCTACATTTGGCTTGTGGTTCAACCGTTTCCACCGTCATGGAAAGCTTTGGTTTCAGTGACACGAGCAAAACGGCAAGGAAGAAGAGGAGCAGTTCCTCCCGGCGTCCTCGTAGTGATTCTCAGCCTTTTGTAGATTGCCGTGAGAACTCAGACAATGTCAGCAGTGACGAAAATAATGGACACGGTCATTGGAAAAAAGAACTTAATTTGAACCAATGCAGCTTGAGGGCTTCATCCACTAATCTTGTTGAAGCAGGTACCCAAATAAGTAGGAGGATAAGTGCTAGGTATACTTCTTTTCCTCTTGGACAATCAGATGTAGCTTCAGATGCCCCAGGAAGTGAGAAAAAAGTGAAAAAAGTAAAGCTTAAGGTTGGTGGTGTCACACGAACTATACAAGCTGATTCCACACCTGCTGGTGCTTCTATGGGTGGATCTTCTATGAAATCTTCTAATTCTTCTGTTGCCCCTCATCCTCGGCCAAAGCTGATTCTTCAGGTAAATATATGCTGGATGCTGGTTATCGATGTTATGGTTTATCTTATTGGGGTGGTTGCATACTTGTAAATAAATGAAAGTAGTGATAAATTGGAATAATACTCTTGTGGGCATGCTTCTGGCCCTTCGTAGAACTGTTTCTCTTGTTGTTGCCTTGTTCCGATTTGTTGGAGTTTAAAGTTAGCATATCCAGTTTGTTTTATTTTCAGCCTCTTAAATGGATAATGGACATTGGACTGACTTTTATATTGGAGTTTAAAGTTAACATATCTAGATGATCTTAAGGTAGTATGTTATTTAGTTGGGACTTGGGAGTCTAAAGAGGGTAACCATCCACAGACCAATTCTTGGACTTTCTAGAGCTCTTTGATGAACTCAATGGTGTATAGGACCTTTTTGTTATTTGGCCTAGTCTTTTTGTATGTGGGAGACCTTCTCTTGATTCCCATTATGTTCATAATACTTGATTAAAAATCCATTGTCAATTGAGAGACTTGCACGTCAGTAAAATCTTTTTTAAGTTGTCAGCTGCTCAGGATCTTAATGTATCTCTTAGTTACTGAGTACTTGTTGGAGCTGGATTATAGTTTGCATGAAGCGCAGAACGGATAACCACTTCACTACATCATATCAAATGTCAAACTCCAGACATTTCTATTCCCCCTTCTGCTGGATTTGTTAGCATGATATGTTTGCCCTTAGATTTTAAATGCAAGTTCTTGTGTTTGATGGCTCCAACTTTCCAATTACACCGCTCTATGGGCTATAAAACATGAACTCATTTATTGGACAAGAGCCACAAGAGGAAATATAGTTTCTCATTCCAATTTTGCGAAGAATCTACTTCATGAAGTTAACAGTTGGTGTGATAAATAACTAAGAACAGCGCCGCTCTAACACTTTTCATTTTGATGCAGGACATTTCAGACGACGATCGTTCTTCTCCAGACAAGGGAAGTGGCTTGCGAGGAGTCCAATGGAAGGGCTATTCTAGTAGTGGTTTAAGTGTCATGAATCCGAATTCTTTGAGGGGGAAGAACTTTGACGAAAGTGTCTCTACTAAGCAAGACAAGTTTGAGCCAGTCCGTAAGAGCAAGCGTGTCCCTAAGAAACGTCCTCTAGATGGAGCATTTGATGATGAAGATGAGGATGATGAAGAGCTGCGATACCTTGAAAAGCTCAAATTTTCTAAGCTTGCTACTGAAAATAGTGCAGAATACGAGAGTGACGATGAAGTAGGAAGCAGAAAGCGACACAAGATCTCAAAGGTGTTGAATAGAAATGGTGCCGTCAGGTCCTCCGTTGATGCAGTTAAAAAATCCAGATCAGTGAGAGCATTCACAGATACTGAGTATGTGGAAGAGGAACAGTTGGTTTCCGATGGTGAGCCTGAGACAAAGAAGAAGAAGAAGCAGGGAAAGGAGTTGGTTGATGATTTGGGAGATGGTAAGAGGGAAATGGCTATAACTACTCGTCAAAGGGCCCTTCAATCTGTCAAACACGTTTCTTCCAATTCTGGTGCAAGTGTAGTTGAGTTCCCAAATGGGTTGCCCCCTGCTCCTAGAAGTAAGTGTCTTTTCTTTTTTGCTAACCGTCCTTGACTTCCTTGTAATAGTGTTAAAAGTTTCATTTGTTCTGCATCTTTCCTTTCTGGTGCATGTTTTATTGTCTTCCAACTTTTTTTGTTTGTACTGATGACAGAGCAAAAGGAGAAACTCTCTGAAGTGGAGCAACAGCTTAAGAAAGCTGAGGTGGCACAAAGACGGAGGATGCAAACTGAGAAGGCAGCTCGGGAATCTGAGGTGTGTTTTTTTTTTTTTGGTATCTATTATAAATGTTTTTATCAATTTTGGGAACATTGCAAAGAATTCAGGTTTGTTTGGTCACTCTTTTATTCTTCTCTTTCACCTGTTTCACCAATGATCAGCTATAATAATTGGAAGTCAAAGTATATTTGTTCTGGGTCTTACAGGCTGAAGCAATTAGAAAAATACTGGGCCAGGATTCCAGTAGGAAGAAGCGGGAGGATAAATTGAAGCAGCGGCAAGAGGAATTAGCACAGGTAACAAATTGTGCATAAAGAGCCATACTCTACATCTTACGGAGTATGAATTTTCCTTTCTGACTTGTGTTACCTGCCATATTTGTTGCAGGAGAGGGCTACCAACGCAATGACACTCGCATCAAACACTGTTAGATGGCTTCTGGGTCCCACTGGTAGTGTCGTGACATTTCCCAACGAGATGGGTCTGCCAAGTATATTTGAACCCAAGGCTTGTAGGTAGGAATCCACTTAAATGTGTGGAATTCGTATACATGTTAGTGTACTGAGCGTGTATGGAGTTGGGAAATCAAATTCTCGAGGCAGGTTTTCTTGCCTTGGCGTTTAGGAATGGCGAATTTGGTGATTGGAATATAATACATTTCCTATTCATCCAAAAAGGGAGAGGAAATAAATCTGTTTTGAAAGTTACCCACACTCGGGCTATTTTTCCATTGTTTAGAACTTATTTATTCTCTTCTTCCCCTTGTCTATTTCACCCTTGATTAGACATCGTCTTCTGACTTATCGTGTTGTATTTTTGCTAAAATTCTGCCCAGTACATCCTTTTTTCCAAAATTATGAAGTAAGTGAGCAAGTAAACATCTTACAATTTCAAAGCCTTCTGTTTTTAAAGATGAATTTTAAGGCATATCTGACTTTTGAACTTTATACCAAGGCTTCTTATATTCTTTGCGTGATTTTTTCAGCTACCCTCCTCCCCGTGAGAAATGTGCTGGTCCATCTTGTACAAATGCATACAAGTACCGGGATTCCAAGTCAAAAGTCCCCCTCTGCAGCCTTCAATGCTACAAGGCAATTCATGAGAAGATGCAGCCTGTGACTTCATGTTAATTATGTGGACTTGCAGCTTGCCCTTGCTGCTGTTCTGAGTCAGAGTATTCGTGGCCGGTTTGGCTATTATTGTGAAAGGGATAACATCCTTTGGCTGATCAACCAATGCTTTGATGAGTTGTTACTTAGACAATGCTGCCAAATTTTTGCCTGCATCAAATCTCTCTCGATAGGAGGCAGGATGAACAGTGTATGTTATTTCTGATTGAGAGCTTTTGACGCGGGCTTGAACTGCAATTAAAACCCAGCTCAAGTTCTTGTATATAACCTGTGTTTTGTTTACCTAGTCCTGTTATTTACTTACTACAACATATGCATTTTTTTTTACCTAGTCCTGTTATTTACTTACTACTACATATACATTTGGTTACTGTGGTTTGGTGGATGATGAAGTATTCGGAATATAACAATTGGATCACCTTTCATCTTCTTTAGATCTTGTTAATCTGAGGTGTGTGGTTGAGAGAAAACTTCCCAAGGGAATGGTGATAAAATTAGAGTCATGGTTCCATGAAAGGTATTAACATTTTTTGTTGATCTTCTCCTGCAGGTGACATTAACGCTAGTCTGTCAATGGTACACCAAAACAACCAAAATGTTTTGTTGTATGGTATCCCAGAAGTGAGTTGTGATAAGTATTTCAGATACAGTGACGGCGAGGAAGGGTGGCAGATGGCACGAGGTGGTGGTGGTTAGCGGTGGGGTGAGAATCAACTTGTTAATCCACGCAGGCAAACCCGGAATCTTGGGCCAAATTGATCAAAACGTTTCCTTTGTACTTAGGGTTCTATGACATCTCTACTTCAAAATCTTAACTGCTAGTTTACCCTTTTTGGAAGATTAACTTGCGGAATTGGCTCCGTTTGTTTGGCCGTAATAGCCATGAATGGCTGAGATGGGGATCGTGATGATAATAATGGCTACTCAAACTGGACTGATAAATGAACCAAGCTAGTTGAGTTGGAGTTTGTGTTCGTTTGTTAAAAACTCCTTGAAGACCGATTTGTTACATGAACAGATCGAGTTTGAACATCTTTTTTAAAACTCATTAAGTTTTCAAACCAAAGTTGAATAAATAGTTACTCTGCTTGTTTGAATATGAAAAAAATTAAGCTACTCTAGATCGACTCTTCTCATAAATACGCTAAGTATAAAAAATTAAGCTACTCCATATCGACTTGTTTCATAAACACGCCAAGTTAAGTTATTGAACCAAGTTTTTTGAACAAATAAGGTCGGCTTGTTTATTTTATTATTTTTTAATGAGCAAAAATGGTGGAAGAGGGCGACCAGCATAGCAATTTTTTTTGGGCATGATCATAGGGGTTTTCTACCGGCCGTGGAATATTCGGTTCGAGTTATAACTTCTCGGACAGACCGTCACCATAATACCAACTAACATCAGTGAACATAAATGTTTATCCCACACTCCCTTGCCACTGACAAAACTCTTACCGAGTCTCATCTCGGGAGGAAGGGCACCCTACCCACAAGATCGGCTCGTTCATCACCCTGGTCAAAATCAAGGCAGAAATTTTCGTTCCAAACAGGTCGAAAGTATCCAAAGGGCCAGAGCTCTTTCGAATTCCAGAGACATCGAAAAGCGTTCGCCGAGCTCAGCTGAGATCACTTCTCGTAAACGCACACAATCTTGTACTTCTAGTACTTCTATCTTCTTCTTCTACTTCTTCTCTCTCTCTCTCTCTCTCACTACTCTTCCCTTCTCTCAGCTTTCCCAACTCCAATGGCTAGGGCTTCAAACAAGCACGGTCGCGATCAAGCTGTGGTACCCTCTCCCTCCCTCTCTGCTTCTTGCCTTCCTCGTCAATTCAGTCTTGCATGTGTGACCCTATACAGAAACTGAAAAGACTTTTTGATCAATCAGAAGTGGAATTTGTTAGCCCTCTCCGTTTGTTTTTTTTTTTTTGTAATTCTTTTGTGGGATTGTTTCATCCTTCCACCAGGATTTCCAGGGATTTTTGAACGACTTGCAGGATTGGGAGATGTCAGTTGATGGCAAAGACAAGAAAGTGAGATCAAAAGATCGTGACACGGCAAAGTTGGTAATTTTTTTAGAACCCTTCAATTTACTTTTTTTTCATGTTTAATGCTGCTGACATCACAAATGAAGTGAGAGAAACAAAAAGTACAATGTTTTTGAACATTAAGGAAGCCCTCAAAAAGTACAATGTCTTTTAATGATTTCCATTTGGGTCTGCTGAATCCGATTTGCTCAAAATTTTGGAGAGCAGGGAGTTCATAAGTGAGGGGTTGAAGCTCTGTAGATAATGTTCATAGAGTCTGCTTCCTTGATGGACTATATGCGTGTTTTCTAAAGATTTAAGTAGCATGTTTAATAAGTGGACCTTAACATGTGAAACAAGGACAGTAGAAAAGTTAGAGAAAGTGTCTGCTTTTATGGTTGTGGGGATCTATGTGGTAAATGTTGACGTTGGTCCTTGAAGGTGTCATCTTCTCAGAAGGTTGGAGTAGTTGGTGAGGATAGAAGACCGATGGCAAAACCATCCACATCTGATAATTCTAGTACCTCAAGACAATATGACTACTTGAGGAATTACGATTCAATCAGGAATTTATCAAGTGGTTTCATGACAGAAACGAGTTCTCCTGATGCTGCTTCAGAGAAAGAGTTGGTTAGATGTGTTCTAGTAGAGCTGAATTCTTATAATCCATGATTCTATTGTAGAATTTGACAATACTGATATTGACATACATTGTTTATCATTTACAGGGTAATGAGTACTTTAAACAGAAGAAATTTAACGAAGCAATTGACTGCTATTCTAGGAGCATTGCATTATCACCAACCGCTGTAGCTTATGCAAATAGAGCAATGGCTTATCTTAAAATAAGAAGGCAAGTTCTTCGCTTCTTCTCAATGCTTCTAAAACTTTTTGCAGAAGCAGTTAAGGAATGGTGTTCAGATGGAAAATAATATCTGATTTCAAAATGTTGTGCTTCCTCCACCCTGTTGTTGATATTTGAGGGTTTGAGGCCACAAGTACTCAGAAAGCTGGTGATCTAAGTTTCAATATCATGCGCATGATTGCCAATCCAAATTGAAAGCCATCTCAATTGTCATTACGTTCTCAAAACTCAACCCTGCATGAGAACAAATAGGACCCCTTTTTTAACAGGTCTAGAAACTTGCTGAGAGCCTGCTTTGTCAGTTGTCCAATGGGAAGGATTGGCAGCAGTAACCTCTGTTGTTGCTCTCAGCTATCATCTGTCAAGTAATTAGAAATTAACAATGAATAGGTTTCCAACTATCCAACTCTGGCTCCCTCTGACCCCTTGCTATCTCATGTTGGCCTTTATAAAAATCCTTTGTCATGTTTCAAGAAATTGGAGTAGACCTCTCAGTTGATCGGGAGGATCACCTTCCCAATTTGAATTTTTTTTTCTTCTCTGGACCTTAAATGTTCAACACATGTTCCCTTCTTTCTACCGTAAATCCCAATGAACAATGAGCCACTACCGTAATTATTTATGTACCTTCCCCATCCTTCATTCACAATCATAACTGAAATAACATGAGAGGATAAAACCCCACTCATTTTGCAATGCTGTGGTGAAAACAGTCACTAAAGATTGCTGTTCTCAGCTGTAAAATTGATTTCACAATTGATGTCCGCTATCCATTGTGTTGTGATTTATCAGTGTATGAGTAGTCATGTGAACCGTTTTTCCATGTCTTGCAGTAGTTGATATCTGATCCATCAGGAGCTTTTTAATAACATTAAATAGGTTGTATGTATAATAGGTCATCCAGTTTGCTGAAGATCAAAGCTCGCCAAGGGGCTACTCATCTATACTCTAACTTGTTTGTTCCTTTTTATAAATGGTTGATTAGATTCCAAGAGGCTGAGGATGATTGCACAGAGGCCTTAAGTTTAGACGATCGTTACATTAAAGCATACTCACGTCGATCAACAGCTAGAAGAGAACTTGGAAAACGTAAAGAATCCAGTGACGGTATGGTAGTTCCTTAAAATATCAGTTCTTAACTAGCTGAATCCTTTCTTATTTGCTATATTATTTCTTATTCGACATTTGTCTTGATTTGATAAGTATAGCTGACTGCAGATGCTGAGTTTGCCCTGAGGCTGGAGCCAAACAACGAAGAGGTCAAAAGGCAGTGTGCAGAAGCTAAATCATTGTATAGTAAGGTAAAATTTTGTCATGCCCCAGATGTATGTTGTTGCTTATAGATTGGTAAAGAACCTGCCAGTTGCTCAAGCTAGCTTTTACAGGAGCTGCTAAAGAAGGCTTCTGGAGCATTGAGAAGCTCTGTGCAAGGAGTGGAAAAAGCTGGAAAGTCAAAGGTGGAGGTGAACGGACATGTTAGAGGTGTCCAATCTGTATCTAGTAGTTCTCAGAAAATGGGAGCTGCTGCGATTCAAGAAGATATTAACAGAGTGATTGAGGTTTTTGTCTTTCCTTTATATTGTTGTTGGAATTTTTAAAAAGGAGGGAAAATGTGTTAATTAAAAACTTGTAGCACTTTTCTAGGGACTCCATCCAAAATCACTAACTTTTGGGCTGGCTAATGTTGTTAATCATCCTTCAGGTCGACGATTTGGTGAAGTAAAATGAATCTTCAAATAGAAAAATAAGGTTTAGAACATGTTTTATTGGCCAATCGAGGTTGGAAAAAGCCTATCATTCAAACAGTAGGATTTAATTTACTTAAAATAGCTGATCGTAGTAGAGTCTGCTGGAAGTCCTTGGTATTGGGACTTGATGGTAACAACAAACAAGTCTGAGGATTCTTCCGTTTTGTTCACTTCTGGCTTACGGTGCCTATTGAGTTAAAGATCCCAAGATCAACTTTTGTTGCATCTGAAAAGCACTATCATGAGGCTACTTGATGCATATTTTAGTGAATGCATAACAATTTAGGTTTCCTGAATTTTCAATGCTATTTTTAATTTTTCAGGACACTGGTGGACAAGTTCGTGCAAATACACCCATGCCTGTTGTAGAAATAGAAAGCAGAAGTACAAGAAGTAAGGGACAAGAAACCGATACCTCTCGTGAAGATGTTGTCCAGAGTTCTCCTTTGGTGAGCTATAAGGTCTTATAGTTAGATCATTGCTTCATTTCATTACACTAGCAAAATCTTCTGTTGGTTCAAGAAGGATGCAGCAATAATACTTGCATCCACAATTTGTTTGTTTTCCATTCTTGTCTTATCACTCTCTTCTCCCGGGTTGAATAAAAACATGAGGAAGAATGTTGGTGGAGTTCCAATACTGTGTGAACTGTCGAGGATTTCGATTATCCTCGTCGAAGTTAAAAATGTAGGACAAGGCAAAGCACGGCTCTATCAGGCAATTCTTGGTTGTTTGGCATCGGATACCCCTGGAATCACTACTCATTGGTAATGCTCGGAAAAAAGACCGAAATACCCCTGAGGCGAAATGTTATTTTTACCGGTCCCGCAAGGCAAAAACACGACTCTATCGGGCAAAGAAACACTTTGTCGGGCAATTGTTGTCCGTTTGGCCTCGGAAACCCGTGAAAAGATGATTCGTCGGTAACGCTAGAAAAAAATGCCCGTGTAATGGCATGCCTTAGCCAAGGCAAGGCAGGGCAGGGCAAGGCAAAGCAAACCACGACTCTATCGGGCAGAAACTAGAATTCCATGGCCGTTTGGTCTCAAATGCTCGTGTTTTCACGTCCCGTCGGTAATGCTTGCAGACTCGCATCCTCCATGATGCATTGTTGTTCCCATCGGGGGATGCCTCCTTGTTGAGAGGTAAGCTCGTCGCCCAGGTGACAAGCGCCGGCCGATGGATCTTTGTTGGCTATGGCACCTTCCCGATGATGCATTGGCGCCCCTGCACGACAAAGCGTACCTGGCTAATGGTCTTTGATTCCTAATGCCAGGGTGCGTAGCCCCGGGGATGCCTCCTTGTTGAGGGGTCAACTTGTCGACTAGGCGGCGAGTGCGGGCTGATGGTTCTCTGTTGGCTATGGCACCATCCCGATGAGAAACCTGGGTGAGCCAGACCTAACAAAACAAAAAAAAAGAAATCGAATGAGAAACCTCATCGTCAGCAAAAAGACAAGGGTATCGCTAAGTTCGGCTACCCTATTGGCCACCCTAGTTCGTATTACAGATACAGGCTCGGGAGTCTCTTGAAGTTCATGTCCTAGGTTCGACATTGCTTCAAGATCAGATTCAGTGTCAGCCAGAGCCAACCAATACAAGGACTGGGGCTCGGAAGAACATGTTGAATACAGGGATGAATATCACTATTCATTCCCGTCATCGTACTGTTCACTCAGAACAAAAAACCTAGCAAAGCCCAGAAAAACAGTGAAAAATGGCATGAAAACTATAGAGAAATGAAGAACAACACGAATCGAGCCCATACCTGAAGATTTTTGGAAGATCTGACGGTGGATCCACGGGAAATCAAAGCTCGAAGCAAGAGGGAGGAGAGAGATGCTTCGGTCGAAGGATTCTAGAGAGAGAAGGAGATTGTAACCCCTCTCTCCTCTCCTTCTCACTTATATAGGGGCTAAAACCCCATTCAAATTTCCTGCCCTTTATTACACCGCCGAACCGACAGCCAACCAACGTCTGACACGTGGCATTGATGGGACGACCGTGCAGTTCCCTAACACGTGCCAAGCGTCTTTTCGTCTGCCGCACCCACACAGGAGATGACACTTGGCGCTCATCCATTGGGGTTCGACTCTGGCGGTTGCTGCTTCTCTGAGGGGACAGAAGATGGCAAGGTTCGGCCAAGTGGCGGTCACATCCACAGTCATTCGGGTTCGGCGAATTCTGAAGCTCGACCAGGCTCATGTTCAATCCCTACCACACAATGGCGTCGACAGAGATTGAGGGGCTATTGTTGTAAGCCGAACTTAATGACTCAGACCCCATGTCCAGCAGGGGCGGACCGAGGTTAACAACGAAGGAGTCAGCCGTACCCACACTCAGGTTCGACGATGACCGGGGCTTGGGGAAGAATCTTTCCGCACTTACTCAATGCCTTGGCTAAGGGAAAGGTCTTCAGGTTCGGCCACTGTCAGGACCATCCACTCTGTTGGTGTCATCCCTCTTTTGAGTCATCTTCCCTTAGGCTCGGCCAATCGCGGCACCACGTGTCGCCTCACGCGTTGAAGCCGCTATGCCATAAGGTAATGATGGGCGCACATGGGGGTGCCAGCTCACACCAAAAACAGTTACCAGATCTTATCGGCGACGTCATAACGACGTTAGTCAACCCGTGCAAGGCACATGCCCGTACTTGGAGAGCAAGCTAAGGATCCTCTATAATTACCAAGGGATAGCAGCCCTAAAAGGTACATGCTTCCACACACTAAAACCCTAGTTCTTTGCTTTACTCTCTGCACACTCTCATCCTCTTGCCGGAGGGCCTTGCCGGGCAACTTCGACCAGGTCTTAGTCATGCGTTCACTATGCAGGTCAGGGCAAGAAGGCAAGGCAACTCTCGAACCAATTGAAGAGGAACTAGGATCAACGATCAATGGGCCACACACTATGGCACCATTACGATGATGCATTGGCATCCCCGTACGGAAAAGCATACCTGGCTAATAGTCTTTGATACCTAATGCCACGGTGTGTAGCCAAGGGGTTGCCTTCTTGTTGAGGGAGAAGCTTGTCGCCTAGGCGGAGAGCGCCAGTCAATGGTTCCCCGTTGGCTATGGCATTGTTGCTTCGGAAATCTTGGCACCTCGCTGTGTCAAGCGGGCAACCTCGATGACGCATTAGTGTTCCCCTCGGGGAATATCTTCTTGTTAAGAGGTAAACTCGTCGCTTGGGTCCCTTCGGTAATCTCCCTCGATGATGCATTGGTGTTACCTTCGGGGAATGCCTCGCCGAAAGGTAAGCTTGTTTCCTATTTCAATGAGATGGGCAATGAGCGCCAGTCGATGGATCTCCATCCATTGGCTATGGCACTGTCCTTTCTATAACCTTCCTCGATGACGCATAGGTGTTCCCTTCGGGGGATGCCTTTTGTTGAGAGGTAAGCTCGTCGCCTATTTCAATGAGATGGGTGGTGAGTGCCGGTCGATGATTCCCCGTTGGCTATGGTATTGTTGCTTCGGAAATCTTGGCAACTCGTTGTGTCAAACGGGCAACCTTGATGACGCATTGGTGTTCCCCTCGGGGGATGCCTCCTTGTTGAGAGGTAAGCTCGTCGCTTGGGTCCTTTCGGTAATCTCCCTCGATGACGCATTGGTGTTTCCTTCGGGGAATGCCTCCTTGCCGAGAGGTAAGCTTGTTGCCTATTTCAATAAGATGGCCAACGAGCGCTAGTCGATGGATCTCCATCCATTGGCTACGACACTGTCCCTTTGTTAATCTTCCTTGATGATGCATTGGTGTTCCTTTTGGGGGATGCCTTCTTGCTGAGAGGTAAACTCGTCGCCTAGGTGGTGAGCGCCGGCTGATGGATATCCATTGGCTATGGCACAATCCCGATGATGCATCTGTGTCCCCATACGGAAAAGCGTAACTGGCTAATGGTCTTTGATTCATAATGCCACGGTGTGTAGCCCAGGGGATGCCTCCTTGTTGAGGGAGTAGCTTGTCGCGGGAGGTGGCGAGCTCCGGTCGATGGTTCTCTGTTGGCTATGGCATTCTTGTTGAGAGATAAGCTCGTTGTCTATTCAATAAGATGGGTGGCAAGCGCAAGCCGATGGATCTCATCCATTGGCTATGGCACTGTCCCTGCGGTAATTTTCCTCGATGATGCATTGGTGTTCCTTCCAGGGGATGCCTTTTTGCTGAGAGGTAAGCTCGTCGCCATGGTGGTGAGCGTCGGCTAATGGATATCTGTTGGCTATGGCACAATCCCGATGATGCATTGGTGTCTCCGCACGAAAAAGCGTAACTAGCTAACGGTCTTTGATTCGCCACGGTGCATTAGGAATCAACTTAATGATAATCCACTTCGACCAGAACCAGGACCACTTTGATAATCCACTTCAACCGAATCGGCGACGTCAAAGCCCTCGGTGCTACTCCTCATTTTCCCACAACATCGACTACCTTCTCCTTCGCCTTTGTCTTCTTCGCCCTCTTCAGCGCCCTCCTCGCCAAAGATTACTTTATATATAATAATCCACTTTGTATATAATAATCTTGCCAGTTCTGCTTTAATAATGGTGATAATTGTGGTTTTCATATAATAATTCCACTTTTTCTATAGGAATCTGTACTCAACCCTACCAGTTTTGGACCATTTTAAGCTATTTCGATTTGTTTGGTAGAAAGTGGTCTAAAATAGCAATGAATTTAGTGCTCTAAAAGACGGCAAAAACTCTCCTGCTTTCTCTCACATCAAAAGTTCAAAACCCTAACTTCAAATTTCCCAGTCAAAAACCCATCACCATCGCCATTAGCACCAGCCAAAACCAATGCCGGCCGAGGCAAGCCCAGGGCCACCAAGGCCGTTTTGATTAATTAGTGACTAAATTCTAATATTTATGAATAATCAATGAAAATTGCGAAGTGAATTTTGATTTCAATGTCAGATTGTTGATCTCTCACTCACCAAAATGGAAGAAATGAACTTTGTAAGTTGAATCTTCCTTCTGCTTTCTGTTTCAACAAAACTGGTGCTTGTTTTTTCTGATCCTAACTTTCTAGTGTGGGTCGCATCAAAGGATCTCGTGAATAACCTCCGCCTCCACAAAAAAAATTGGAACATTGATGACAAAGTATATAGGATGGTACAGAAAACTTGTTTTGCAGGCTTGCTGAAATTGAAATCTCGTGTCACACATAATATGCATTTACTTTCAGCCATTGTAGATTGCTACAATGACGATACTCGGAGTTTTAGGTTTAACGAACATAATTTTGTTTATAGTTTGGAGGATGTACTGTACATCACGGGCTTGCCAGTAGATGGCTTGGCCGTTGAGCATAATACTGAGGGAACTTATGCTGATATGTGTTAAAGTATCTAGGTGAGAACGGTTGTATAACAGATAGTAGTGAGGTATGCTTCAGTTGGCTAAAGGAACATTTTGAAAAGCTTCCGGAAGAAGTAGAGGAAAATTCCCCCAAAATCCTACCGTTTGTCAGGGCTTTTCTAATGTACATTCTAGGGAGTGTGGTGTTTCCCACTAAATCAGGAGACACAGTGTTGGTTTGTTATCTTCCGCTCCTGAAAAATATGGATGAAGAGGACGAGTATGCATGGGGTGCTAGCCAGCTAGTGCATTTGCACAAGTCGCTATCCGATTGCAAAAAGAAACAAACAAAGTCGATAGCGGGCCACACATACTCTCTGCTGGTAAGGATATGTTTCATGTGTTGATGGTTATTGTTTTATGTACAACGGAAATTGCACCTACAGTTTTCTGTTTTATTTTCCAAAATTTTGCAATGGAGCACATCCCAAAGCTGGCATTACATTTAACTGGGGCTACTCTGGAGGAACACAATGCCAATCTTCCAATCTTCCAAAAAGCTTCCCATTGTTGGTGGGCTGGGCAGAACTCTTGGAGAAGTCTGCCAATAATGCTTGGAAAGCTAAGGATAAGGCTATATTTAAACAAACTTTGAACAGGATATATGAGGGGATGCAGGTTGATGATGAGATGGATGAGGAGGATGGCTGCAAGGTAGGTCTCCATTCAAATTTTTTTAATTAGTCATGGCTCTCATAAAACTGCCGTAGGCGAGTTATTGTACTCTTCTGTTTCCTGTAGATTGTTTGGCAGCCTTACACAAGATTAGGGCCTCTTGATCAATTCCTGCCAACATATTGCATCGGGCAACAGAAAATGGGGATGTCTCGGACAGTCCTCATCTGCTTTGAAAGATTTGCTTACCACAGCCCCGACATAAGTCCCAAGCAATTTGGTTTGAAGGAATCCTGTTTGCACTGTCCATTGGTTGAGTTAGGGAGATTAAAGAGATGGAACGGACATGTACAAAATACTTGGGCAAAGATGAGAAGCATAACACATACAAGCAGGTGTGGGATGCAAGATATGATTGTCTTATATGTCCTCCCGATTATTCTTCCTACCCATACTCAATGGTGAAGGATTCTATTACGGATGCCCGATAGAGTTGTGCTTTGCCTTGTGGGACCGGTAAAAATAACATTTCGCCTTAGGGGTATTTTTGTCTTCTTTTCGGAGCATTACCGACGGGTAGTGTTTGCAGGGGTATCCGAGGCCAAACGGCCAAGAATTGCCCGATAGAGCCATGCTGTGCCTTGCGGGAAGGCTTAAGGAGGCATCCCCCGAGGGGAACACCGATGCATCATCGAGGAAGATTACCGATGGGACAGTGCCGTAGCCAATGGATGAGATCCATCGGCTAGCTTACCTCTCAACAAGGAAGCATCCCCCGAGGGGAACACTAATGCATCATTGAGGAAGATTACCAATGGGACAGTGCTGTAGCCAACGGATGAGATCCATCGGCTAGTGTTCGCCGCCCATCTCACTGAAATAGGTGACGAGCTTACCCCTCATCAAGAAGGCATCCCCCAAAGGGAACACCAATGCGTCATTAAGGAAGGTTATCGAAGGGACAGTGCCATAGCCAACGGAGAACCATCGACCGGCGCTCGCCGCCTAGGTGACAAGCTTCTCCCAGACTTTTCAGGCACCACCATGGTACTTGATTGTAGTCTTAGTGAAACAAATTGATTGATTACTACCGAAGTGGCTACTGGCACTTTATTCGGTTACTCCTCCAGAATTTTGCTTCCGGCTTCATATTTCTTTTTTCCTTGCATTGTAAGTTGCTGTTTCACTTCTGTTTCTATGCTCATAATCAAATGGGTAATAAGAAGTAAACAACTGTTGATAGCAGTGCAAATAACCGCATTTGACACATGATGATATCTATCACTAAGGGCTTTATTGGAGTGGCCATCCCTCCCTGTCCAGTCTTAGTTGCGGTGAGAATGCCGTTGTACTTTGAGGACATCTGCTTCTGAGAGTTCCTTACGGAACTTCATCTGCTAAAACTTAAGCTTGTCCAACAGCATAGCCACTTGACCAGATCCAACTAGCATCTATACTATCGCCATCGAGAAGGTATTTTCCACCATAAAGGTGATTTACCTTAAAATGGCACTTTATGGTATTTCGTGCAAATTATTATTTACATTTTTATATGATGAGGTTGTTCTCTTTTGATCTTTGGAAAATTCTGTAGTTACATATTTGACATTGTTCCTTCTCTAATCCTTATCAGAGAAATCAAAGAAACCAAGAGCTCAAAGCATCAGTGCAGGAGCTTGCTGCTCGTGCAGCTTCTCTAGCAAAGGTTGAAGCTGCAAAAAACATCACACCACCAAATTCAGCTTATCAGTTTGAGGCTTCTTGGCGAGGACTTGCTGGTGATCATAATTTACAAGCTCGTTTATTGAAGGTATGCAATGGTGATCTTACTCGACAATCTTGTCTATATTGCTGTTTTTTGTCATTCGTGCTCAATTAAAGCACTAGTCTAGTACATGTGTCTTCTAGCTTAGCTTGCAAACTCTTAAGTGTGATACTGAAGACCTGGGATAGGGAAGGGCTAATCACTATGTGTAACTATAACTGTTGGAGCGCCTATAAAAAAAAAATACTATAACTGTTGGAGCAGTAAAGGTTACTCTCTGGCTGTATAGGATGCAAAGTACCTGATTTAAACACCTACCTACAGAATTTGTCTTGTCCCTCTTATACCTTGTTCAGATGGAGATTTGGAAATTTTTGAGTTTGGTTTTTGGGATAATGAGTGGAGAGAGAAATTAGGATAATAATTGGAGATAGATGTAATGAATGGAGAGAGATAGAGAGAAAAATGAGAGTAATGATCGGAGATAGGGGTAATATGAGTGGAAAGAGTAATGATTGGAGATAGGGGTAATGAGTGTTTTTTGAGTTCAAAATTTTTTTCCAAATCCCCAACTGAACAAGGCTTTAGTTTGATGGACTTCTGTTTTGCTCGCCAAAACAATCGGCTGTCATTGTGTGAGGCTGATTTGGACTCTCTCTCCCTCTCTCTGATGGTCTACTAAAACAACAAATTTCATAAGTTGCCTTGTTTGTGTTTGTTGGAGTTCGTCCCACATCTGTTAATTATCTCCTCCAAAACTCGTATATGAGCCTGAGCAACCTCTCCACTCATGGCCAATTGGTTTTGAGCTAGATGCTTTAACAGTGTTGGTACCTTCATCTCGAGTGCTGATTTATGTGATAGCCGAATTCATAGGCATTCACGCTTGGCATGTTAAAGTTATTGAATTATTTATTAGTTTTTTTAGAACTGAATGTCTGAGTCAGCTTACGCGCAAGTCGACTAATCTTGGGGGACCAATCCTGACGTCCACTAGGGGGGGGCCCCAATTGCCTGAGCAAAGCCCCGTATGGACTGGCCCCAAAAGAGTTGATAGCACCTGAGAACTTTGCCTTAGGTGGGAGAAAATCCCTATGTCCCAGGTTTTGACCACAAGGCCAACCCCTTGGTTTTGTTGGGGAATTATTGCTACTGCTATTTCCCTTGGAACTTTGAATATCTTTTGTTGTTTCAGATAGTTCATCTATATAGCACCTGACTATTGGTTTTTGAATGATTAGGTGACATCACCAGTTGCGCTACCACAGATATTTAAAAATGCTTTGTCTGCTCCATTGCTAATCAACATTATTAGGTGTATTGCCACTTTTTTCACGTAAGTACTTGAGGTTTTTTTGGTTGTTGGTTGTCTGATGATTTTATGTAGAATGTGTCAAAATTCTTTTTTACTTGACTTATGTCACATGCTAAGACTAATGTTTTATCTGTTTGGCAGTGAAGAAATGGATCTGGCTGTCAATTATTTAGAAAATTTGGCCAAGGTCTTAAGATTTGACATGATCATCATGTGCCTTTCTTCAGCAGAGAGGGCTGGTATGTTCCCATATAAAATCTTCTGGTGTATGTGATCTGCAGCATTTATGTTATTGTATCACATTGGTATGATTATAGAGTAAATGGGAAGGTTTGCCTGACAACGACATTGGCTTATGCATTGTGTTTATGCTATGTTGTTACTCTCCATTTTACTGATGGCAGTCATTTGTGTCAACTTTACCACCTGACCTCACCAAGGAAGTGTGTAGTTTTTCATAAGTCTACGAGTTCATGCATACAATATCTTTCTTACCAGTCTATACTACTGAAAAACTGTGAATTGTCGCGAAAATCATTGTCCTTGGAACTCTCTCTTCCCTCTCTCAGATCGTTGGTGCGAGAAGCTGTGCAGAATAACAGAAACTAGTTGAATTGATCTTTTATCTTCTTTTTGCAGATCTCCACAGGATATGGGATGACATATTTTGCAGCAATGCAACTCCCATTGAGTATGCAGAGAGGCTTGATAAACTCCGTTCTAGATACTGCCCCAAACAATGAAGGATACACAAAGGCTTTTTAGGAGATGTCAGAAATGATCTAAATTTCGTTTATATGATCTATATTGACTGTACATCTGTTTTTTTTTTTTTTTTTTGTATGACCGACACTTCCTAGTAGTTTCTCTTAAGTGGAACTGCTTTTGACATTTCAAATATCCCTCTGGCAATGTTATCCATGGTTCTTGCCTTGCCTTATCATTTCTACCTCAACCAATGCATCCTTCATTTTTTATGGTACTTGGCAGTCGGGTATAAATGGTACTACCTCCGTTTCAAAATGTTTGTTCAGTCCGCAAAACGAAGACTTAAAAATAACTTATTTGTTCTAAAAAATTTTGAACTTCTTTCACATATTAAACAAACTCATTGATATCTAGTAAATTGTTAAATTTTTCTTGAAATTTTTTGTATTATTTTTAAGTTTTCGTTTTTGTGACCGGACAAATATTTTGGAACAGAGGAAGTAACCATCAATAACTAGGAATCTTGTGGAACTAGACATTGGTTTTAGGTTAACTGGGAATCTTGTATTTCACTGAAATTGGAACTAGACATTGGTTTTAGGTAAACTGGGAATCTTGTATTCCACTGACCAATGGAAAGTTCCTGATAATAACATGATATAATTGTATCAGTTGAAAGTTCAATTTCAACATCTGGCCATTTCCTTTTATTTTGAGACTACCTCTATATAAAGACCATGAATGAGATCTTGAGGGTGGCTTTTCTTCTCAAAGGTTAAGTAGCATTTGTGACCATTTTGGTTGTATGCTTTGTCATTTGTTCAAAAGTCTTTCCAGGCTTGAGCATTACCCCTCACAGACAAACTTGCATGAGTAAATGACATGTCTTTTTCTCTTGTTCACATCTTTTGGCTCAAGAACCTGTAGAGGGGTCAAGAAGTGATGAAAACTTGGTTCAATTTGTCAAGGCAGTATTATGGAAATGTTGTGCCTTCTTCAAGCTATGGTATTTATGTATTCAAGCTACAGAAATGTTACACATTTTTCTACTTTCTTTTACGCGTACTTCAGTATATGTTGCTCGTTGTTATTGGTTAGTTACGCGACGGGTCTTTGAATATACTCCGTATATGGTTCAGTTAGTTTTGAGAAGATGATGTGCATGCTTTTGGCGCCTCGAAGTAAGAACCCATCTCTAATGACACATTCCCCTTTTGCCTATCCTTTTTGAGTTCTACTTTCTTTCTTTTTTCCCTTATCCAAATGAGGAGAAATCCAAATCCATACCCTTTGTTCTCATCGCCTCTTTTCACTTTCTTATTATCTACAAATGTGGAATTTTAACCCAAATTTTGGAGGGAAAAAACATAAATAAAACAATAGATTTGGGTAAAATTAAGGGTTCAAGATTATTTGAATTTACATGAGAATTACGTTATCCGCAAACAATTAAGAATCAAATCCAGCGATTACAGTCTCAAGTCTCTCAATCTAAGGTCTCGGGTTCGATTCTCATTGCCAACAACTCTTGGGGCCACCTTACCTTCACGCGTATGCGTGTGAAACGGTTGTAGGGATTAGTCCGAGGTGCGCTCAAACTAGCCCGGAACACCCTGCATTACCAAAAAAAAAAAAGTCTCAACAATATAGAATAAAATTTAAAAAATAGCACAACATTAACCACGTCCAGCTGAACATTACTTTTTCTTGATGAAAATGCAATAATTTTAAGTTCTCCTTTTACTGGGCAATTGTTTATTTTTTCGGGAACAAAATTTTTTATTGGGACGGGGGTAGTACAACGTACATTAACCTCGTCCAACTCAAGATGGAGATCCCCTAATCAAGAGAATATACCATATCTTCTCCATATTCTGCTTTCCATTCATTCTCTTTGATAGGCAAGACGCCAACTGAACACCAAAAAACCCAAAGAAACTCAACGTAAAACATCCAAAAACACAAACGAGGCTCAGACCCTCTACGCAAACCCCCATCATCAATCAGGCAAAAAGCCAAACAGACGAAAAAACAAACCCACCAAGACCTCCGCAAAGACTAAACCTCAATATTTGTAATCTTATATAAAGATTAATATTTTTTTTTTTGCTTAGAAAAAAAAAAAGTCCAACTCACGAACCAATCAATTTATTTACTAAAATATATTCTTAATTAGTTGTTCCGGAATTCTGATCATTTGAATTGTAATTCAAGATATAGTGAGTGCAATAAATGTAGATAATTTCAACTCTATTTTTGATGAGGCACCCCGGCCAATTAATCGTGTAGTCAAAATGGTGGACACATATTGGGCCCTTTTATTTTGGGTGTTTGTTAAGTTTAGCACATGATTTCAAATTGATGGTGTCAACTGTTTTTGGCATCTTTGTTCTCAGTGTGATATTTTTCCGACTTAATTTCTCGATGTATCCTTTCGAGTATTAATAGAAATAAAATTTCTTTGCCGATAAAAAACAATTTGGCGGACACATAAATTGATTTGTGGATTACATTAATTTGCAGAAAGTTAGAGAGAACAAGTTTATGTAGATAACCAATGAGAAAGCTACACAAAGTAAGACGTACGGATAGAAAGGATCCCAAATAAATATTTTTTCCTTATTTCTTTTTACCTCAAGTTTCAAAAACACCTTATAAGAAAAACCATTACGCATTTTTTTTCTTTCCAAAAACTACCACTCATTTTTTGTTACATATTTTCATGCCAAAATTCCATGCCATCTCGATTTAATTTGTTATAGTTTGATTTATTAATCCTTTCTTGAGAACAGTCCTCCCATGGATTTAAATAGGAAAATTGTGAAAATCACTTTGGACCGTTGAATTTAACATTTTGAATAGATAGTAGATACCATGTTGTGAAACAAGTATTTGAAAACGTTAGTCATTAGAATATATTTTCTTTATAAATTAAAATAAGTGTGTGTGTATATATATATATATATATATATATATATATTCTCATCGTTTTCTTACGATGAACGCAACAAGTGGTATCAAATCTTCCGATGGCATGCACGAAATCTAAAGCAAACATCACAGAAGTATATAGCATTTGTGTTTTCTTCAATTTATATTGGCTATAGCAAATCTTTTTTCGTCATTTTGCTCCATTAAAGTATCTTGTACCTGAACCGGTGGCTCACTTTTTCTAAGTAATGGGAAAGATGACCGAAACATGCCACTGACAGACTCTACCGAGACAAAGATGGGTGTATGCAGAACAGAATAACTATCAAACCTCAAAGGGTTGACCAAGTGGTCTTGGCCTGACACTTAATTAGTGATTTGAGACATCGTGTTTGCTTCATCCTAAGGTCTAAAGTTTGATTTTTTTTGCCAACAACTTTTGGGGTCACCTCACCCTACGCGTAAGCGCGTGAAACGGTTGTGGGAGGAGTGTAGGGATTAGTCTGAGGTGTGCCCAAGCTAGCCCGAACACCCTGCATTACCCCGGAATTAAAAAAAAAAGAACTATCACCAAAATGAAATAATTGGCAGAAATATTGCTGTTGTCCGATCCTAACCAACTCACAATGGGAAAAATAAGACAAAACAAAAAATAGAAGGCATATAGGATAGGATGACGATTAAACACTATATATAATATGGTAATGGTGGGACAATTAATATGCCATGGACGTTGCAGAATTCAATCCGTCAAAAAGGAGAAAACAGTTTCCTAAAAGTGGAACTCGACACTAGATAAGATTAAGCTTTATATGACATGAAATGAAGATAAAAAGACAATATTCTTTTTTTTATTTTTTTATTACAAGGCAATATTCTTGATATCAGCAAATTCAATGATAACAATACTCCACTCGTCCCTAAATGTTACTCTTGTTCAGTCTGCAAAACGAGGACTTAGAAATAATACATCTTTTCAAGCAAAAAATTATTTATTTTTTAAATTATAAAGAACTCATATTGATATCTAGTAAATTGTTGATTTTGTTTTTTTTTGACATTTTGTTAAACAGTTTTTTTTTTTTTTTTAAGTCCTTGTTATACGAACTCTCGTTAGATATAAAAACGTACTGAATTTTGGAAAACAATTAGGTACGGGTAGATCAAAGAAGCACAAAATGAGGAAGAAAACCATTCAACTCACTCCAAAAAATGTGAAAGATGCAAAGAAGAAGAAGGAGGAGGTGAAAGATAATCTCAACTTTCAAAAAAATATGAAATGACTGGTTGTTACCTTTCCCAAACCTTGTTATATATACGAAGAGCTTTGATGTACACCAGATACGATCTTTTTGTTAAAGTCCACACACGTTTGCATCTTGTTGTCTTCGCCCATCGATTTTCTTGTATCACATATGGATACGCATTGATTTGGAATCAACTCTGGGATTGCGTTTGGATTTCCTTGTTATTGTTTTGTACAAGTACATAACGAAGACAATCAATCGGTTCAACATATCTTCTTTCTCTAGAAAATATAACGTAGTATTATCACTTTTTTTTTTTTAATCACCGAAGAAAGAAAGTAACATTTCATTAATAACAATAAAACATTAAAAGAGAGGAACATAGTATTATCACAATTATGCTGTTTGCGTGTTGAAATACGCAATAAAGCAATCAAACACTATTCCAAAAGTCGTTTTATTTTGACAAAATGAAAACACGCAAAAAAAAAGAGGGGAAAATATAATGCAAAAAAAGATAAATGAGTTAGACGTACATTTGAAGTAATTTATGGATCCAATTTCCATAAATTTAGAGAGAGAGAGAGAGAGAGAGAGAGAGAGAGAGAGCTTTAGCTAGAAGTGCTTCTCAATAGCCAATTCATCAATCTTGTTGAGGGGACTAAAAGCTTGGATTTTTTGCTCACAGCACTTGCAAGGCAACAAAAGTGGGCCAGCTGCTGCTGCATGAGCTGATCCATTGCTAATCACCCCCTGGCCCTGGTGGTGATGATCAAATGACTGAACAGGAGCCATTGATGAAAACTTCCTCGCAACCACAACAGAGTTGATCACCTCATCGCTCGGATGGAAAACAGAAAGCACCTCGAATCCCATTAGGTCACAGGGTTCAACCACAGGGTAGAGGAAAGCCCTGGCACCATGAGCACTCCTCAGCATCAGGATTGCGCCCGGAGCCATGTGCTTTGCCAAATGAGCTATGACTTCGACTTTCTCCTCCTTGTCCATCCCCACCAGCGCCGCCAGGAAAACAACTTCGTAGTTCTTTAGTTCGCCTGCAGGGGCAGAGTCAGAATTTTCGTTCAGTGACAAGATATTACCTAGAGCGTTACGCCCGGTTGCCCCCTATATTTAATGTAACATGCTCCTAATTATACACTTTTCTAGGTCTAATCGAAGTTGATCAAACCTATACAAAACATTAATGAAAGGGAGAGCAAAACAATACAGAACATGAGAGAGAGAGAGAGTTTTCAACAGGCAAAAATTCAAAACCTGATGAGAGAACATGGATAGTCAAAAATAAGTTATCCATTTTGATCTTGTCAATCAAAATGGATTATATAGGGCAAAACAAACATGCTCTTAGTTAGAGCCAATATATATAGGTAAAAATTCTACTAAAACTCTATGCTGAAGCAAAAGCTTCCAGAACTCGATCGGTACGGGCAATCAATCGACCTGTAACATCCTTGATGTCGGTCGTGTGGAAGAACAGCCGTTTGGACAGGTCAGGATCAGTCGAAACAAGGCGAGAAGCCATGGAATTGGCAGACGGGTCGATGTCATAGTTGTGGAAAGTGGTAGCGGTGAGGTGGTTAGTGGCCAAGACAATGGAACTGAGGGGGAGGGGACCGGAGCCGACGAAGGCGACCCGGGCGGGGGGGACTTGGGCTGTGTGCTGGGCGAGGATGGTGAACTCAAGGTGGCCGAGCTTGAGGTAGTTGGAAAAGTAAGGAAAAACATCCAAATGGTCAAGAGGGTTTTCAAAGGAAGAGCCCAAGAGGGTGGAGAAATGGCTCTCCAGGAGGCCCTCGGCCTGGCCACACAGCCTGATGAGCTTTGACCTGATCTCTTGTACCCTCTTGGGGAGTTTGGTCACATCGATGGGGGATGGTGGGATGCACGTGAGGACGAGCTGGGTGAAGAGAGTGTCGACATCTTGGCAGGGTTTTAGGGTTTCAAGGCCTGAGATTTTGTGATAAATCTCGCAGACTCTGTCAATCAGAGCTGCTTCTTCTTGGATGCCCATGTCGACACTATGAGGCTATGTGGGGGGAGAGGGGTCTCTTCTTGGGGAGTTCGTTTGAAATCTGTTCAATAGATGGTCCTTATTTATGGACACATTCTGTGGGGTCCACCAACAGAGGGAAGGCATGGAACTTGCAGCATTATGCACTAGGGTTTGTCTGTTTGCTTTTTTTTTTTTTTTAATTTTGTCAGCAAAAATATATTTTATAAATCTTTGAAAAAGATTACAAAGATTTACTCCGTAATAAATTACCGACATTAAGGGTACACCCCGAGAATCAAATACAAAGGAAGGTAATGAGCCAACCAAAACACCGTAGTGAAGAGCAATGCCGAAACATCCGCTGATAAACCCTAAACAAGCAGAGAAATCCTAAGACCGAAAGAAACAAACCGAAATTTAAGAGAGCAAACCGAAAGGACAAAGCCGAAACCAAGAAACAACCCGTACAAGGTTTTGTTTGTTTGTTTCCTTTTTCTCTTTGATTACGGAGTTGATTTCTTCATAGGATGAGTTTTCACCAAAAAAAAATTTCTTCAAACTACTGACGTCGATAGTCAAATTATTTTCACTAAATGGTATTTTAGTTGTCATATATGAGCATAATGACTTGCCCAAGAAACCGTGGAAACATAAGCTTTAGTTCATGTTGGGGTACACCCAAGTGGTGTGGGTGTGATTGTAGGGGATAAAATCCCTTGTCTGTTCTCCTTTGTATATTGATTGCCAAAAGGCAGTGTGTGGGTGTGCTGAGAGACGTGAGGGAGAGAGTAGAGAGTGAGCCAGTTTGTGGCTCCCCGTCCGACGGGGAGCGGTGCTCCTCAGAGATGCTCGGATACTCCGTGGGAGAGTCACCGGAGTGAGGGAGAGAGAGACGAGTGGGGAAGCCGGATTGTGGCTATCCCGGTGAGATTTTTTATACTTATATATGTGATTTATGCATAGTGAAGTTTTCCTCGGATATCTCTCATTTGTGCTTGGTTTATTTTTGTGCTTGTGCTTAGAGGTGCGAATTTGAGGGTTGGGGTCTTGACCCAACAGTTCATTTAGTTAAGCTAAGCAGAGAAACTCATCTTTAAAAATGCCCATTAACTTATCCTGAGAATTTAATTTTAAGAGAAAATCTTTCCCTTATAATTTGTCAACCACCAAAATTGAAAATCTTACCCTTATAATTTGTCAACCAACAACAATTTTGGACACAACAGCTTTCACCAAAAACAAAAAAGAAAAGAAAAGAAAAAAGTGTAGCGTTCACAACAGTACGTATATGTTTTTCCTGCGATGAAGCTTTTGTGTTTTACCTTTTAATTAACTTGATCGTTGTAATTTCTGTTGTCATGCTAATGAACTTTTTTATTTTATTTTTTCGAAATCTATGCATGTTTAGGTCAGCTTACGTACAACTTGACTCATTCACCAATCAAACGGTCCACTAATGGAGAGAAATTTTTCAGTGTCGGGTGGGTATCACGTCACCCGGCTGCAGGGCCGGCTCATAAGTTTTGGAGGCCGGAAGCGAACTTTTTGAATGAGGCCACCCTATATTTTTCATATAAAAGTGGTCTACAAAGAGTCATAAAAAAAAAAAGAAAAAACCAATACAAAAGATTTACCATATCTCAAAATCCATCATTTGAAAATTATTTTTCTCGCACTTTTTGCTGCAAGCGCACTGATTAAGTCTCCATAGTCAAGCTTTTTCTCCAATTCCTTCTCGATAGACAACATAGCCAATCCATTTAATCTTTCTTGAGACATGATTGACTGAAGATAATTTTTGATCAATTTCAACTTTGAAAAACTTCTTTCCCCCGATGCAACTGTAACCGGTATAGTCCACAATTTGGCCTATTTTGTGGCTCTTAAATTTCAATTGGGCCTATTTTGTATAAAGGAGGCTAGTGTAATTTTTTTTTGGACCATATATATAGAAATCCTAAAAATTTGGGGGCCCTCGTTTTTAATTTTTTTCGGGGGCCAGAAGCGACCGCTTCCCTCGCCTTGGCTATAAGCCGGCTCTGCCCGGCTGACGTGGTGCCCGAGCAGGCACAGTCGAGCAGTCCAAAAGTGTATTGAATTGCCTAAATTGAAACACTCTCTCTCCTCTAACTCTCACACCCTCTCTCTCTTTTCTCTCTCCAAATCTGAGCTATCCAAAACCGAAATGGACAACCCAAATGCACCTAGTGGACACCACGTGATATCCGTTTAGCACTAAAAAAATTCTCACTAATGGAGGACCCATTTAATTAAGTCGGGGCAAAGTCTTGTATAGAATGACTCCGTAAGAGTTGATACTACTAAAGAAATTTCGAATCTAATAACTAGGAGATCTGCATAACCTCTAAGAGAATCTCTAGTCCTTACCCTTTTAATTTACTCAGAATCAAATTCTATATAAAAGCGCTTTAAACTCATTCCAATTTTTAACTCGCACTACATTAAATGAGTTTTACTCAAACTGTTAACAAATGAAGGGTGACTCAAATTACTTTCAATCAAAATTGACAAATTATTTAACCCTGTTAATTAGCTAGCCATTGCCACTGCTTCATAGTATCATTTTACAGTATCAGAGGAGACTAAGGATACGGGGAAAGGAAAATGGAAGCAGAAGTCGGTAGAGAATATTTACGTTGGGCATTCCTAAGACCAAGAAGAAAGGTGGAAAAAAGAAGCAAAGTCGTATTCTGTTTAGATCAGCTGTTGCCGCTTTTGCTTTACCAATTTCATCTAAATGAGGCTCAGGCTGTTTGGACCGTTAACAAGATCATGGGCCTTCAGCTAGTGGTTGCGAGGCGGCGATCCAATGGCGACTGGTTTGTTGATTTGTTGTTAGATTTAGGGTTTGATAGGAGTCTTAGGTTTTGGGTGTTTAGGCCTGAAATTTTTTTTTTTATGTTTTTTTTTTGGGTTTATGGTGTTTGGGCTGGGTTCCTCTTTGGGTGTTTGTTGGTGTCTTACCAACCTTTGGGTGTTTTTTTTTTTTTAAAAAAAAAAAGTGAGGTGAGGTGTAGTAATAGGTGATGATGTATTATCATTTGTGCATGATGCTCTTTAGTGTGTCACTACATGGTTTCTGTTTTGTATTAATAACATGTAAACATTTCTTTGGTAATCAAAAAAAAGATCATGGGCCTTTGCTATTCAGGGGATGAGAAGGATCTTACTCAACGATTAGCAATTATGGAAGCCGAAGATGAGGAAAGGTCTAAGGCACATGATGTCCAACATAATGATTGACTCTTAGGTGTCTTTTTGGTTGTTTTGATCTTTAGGCTTGAGTGTGCTCCTTTTGGGTTTTGCTTAGGGTCTTTTTTAGCCAATATTGTATATATTGGTGGGGATTAGTAGGGAAGTTAATGAGTTAGTCCATGGGAGGTTCAGAGGCTATTCATAGCCCTAAACCCACAAATTGCCCCTAGCAGGGCTCGAACCTTGGTCTCCCACACGAGAGAGCCATGAGTTACCAACTAGGCAACAAGCCCATTGGTGGTTTTGCTTAGGGTCTTAGGTGTATCGTAATTGTTTTCTTGCCAACCTTGGTTTGTTATCTTTTCTCTTTGGATTCTTGTTGGCTTGTAATTGCTGGAGTTGTTGTTTTCCCTTGTGGGTTTTTCTCTTCTCTAGCTTGAAGCTGTTTAGGTTCTTTTTAATCTTTGTAATTTGGTTTCAAAGATTGATAAATTTTTTGCCTTTCCAAAAAAAAAAAATATATACTTTAATTTGGCTGCAGTTTTTCTCCAAATGATTTTGGAGGAATATGTAATTGAAACTTGTTGATTAATGGAATAGTGGGTTACGTAATCATTTGAACAATGATTGATTATTTGATTAAGACCAAAACAAAAGTGGAAAGTAGTTTGGTTATTCGTGTTGATTAACAATGATTGATTATTGATTATTGATTATTGATTATTGATTATTTGATTAAACCCGTTAGTTAATCTCCCCTCAGAGGGGGGGCAAACCGAAATGTTTTGACTTTCTTGCCCATGATGGGATTAAAGCAAAAAAAAAAAAAAAGAAGCCAATTACCCCTGTTAAATTATTGCCTAATATAAGCCAAAAATATAAAATAATAATAAAATCCATTAAGAACGTGATCAATAAAAATCTCATATGATATCTCTATGACAATGCATCTATACCTCACTAAAATATTATCGACGAATAGTCCTCCAAAATTTATTACATTTACTAGCGCATGCCCATGTTCTCAGACACGATTCGAAGAATTTGATATAGTACAATATTTAATATGGCTTTGCGAGTGTCCTAAGTGTGAACGAACTGTCCATCCCTTGAGGTCCGGCTCAACTTGATATTGAGTTTGCAATAATTGAATTGTTCAAATCAATTACGTGCCAATTAGAAGACATTTGCGAATCCTAACCAGCAATCGTTCACAATAAACACAATTTCCAGCAATTAAATACCATGTTCAGGCATATGATTTTTCATTGCCCTTGCGTACCTAATGGAATTGTCCTCCCTACTATTGACCAGCCTCACAAACAAACTTGAATCACCCCAAAAGCTACGATTTTTTTCAATAAGCTTCACCCCACTAAAAATATATCGATGAATAGTCCTCCAAAATTTATGATTTATACTTTTATCAAAGTTTTGCAAGCATAATCGAACTGAATACTCTTAGGTTTAGGCTTGAATCGTTTATGGAACGAGTCTAAAAATGAGACTTGCATGGGCCTAGTTTGTTTAGTAAATGAATCGAACTTGAATGAGCCCTTACCGAATTGAGTCTCGAATCGTTCGCAAACGGTTCGGATCGGTTCATTAATTGCAGCCCTAATATTTGTGCATGTTTGCACGAGCCTGACGACTGACGAGGATTGAGACAAAATATAGTATTTGTTGAAAGGAAAAGAAATGAAAAACAAGAAGATTACTTCAATGGTCAACTCCTACTGAAAAGATGATTTTTAGGGTATTAGATTCTCTTCATATATATGCTTTCACACCCAGGTTGTTTACGATAGTCAATGAAGAGCATAGTCTCTTTTTTTATAACTCAAAATATTTGCGTCAGTTTATACGCACCTTTATTAATTATCAGGGATCAACCAATCACAAGGCCACTTACGAGGTCTCAAAGCAAAACCATAAATGGATTGGCCCAAAAGACGTTTGAATCTGAGACCTTAAGAGAGAGTAAACCCATATATATACCTTGACTACTAGGCCAACCTCTTCGGGTTCAAAGAGCGTATAGTCTTGGATTACGTACATACAGATGTTACTCTTTCTCTTGAGTGTTCTTTAATTTATTGATTGGTATCATTTGGTTCACACTAGGTTTTGATCAATTGAAAGGGAGACACAGTTTTTCTGATTTAGGGCTTACCCAAATCCCACTGGGATGTTTCTTTTATTCTTTTTTTGACATGACCCACTGGGATGTTTGAGTCGTTGATATTCTAAAACTCGTGGAATAGAACCTTCACACAAAAATTCAAGTTAATTGAACACCCGAAATAAATTGATTAAAATACTGTATTTTTTCGAAAAAAAATGGTAAAGAGCGATCGAACATCCCACCAATATGGCACCGTCATACTCGACAATCATATGCGGCCCAGAACCCAAAAAACACGGTTGGCCTCAACACCCCAACACCACCCCTTCCTTTAAGGCAACCAAAAAACTCAACCATACACCTCTACTTCATTAATTTAGTAGGTTCCTTTCCTCCTTAGCCAACATAGCTTCGTATCGCTCTTCATCAAAAAAAAAAAAAATTCAAATGAGCAATCTTGCTAACGACTTCCCCTTCATCACCCTCGTAACAATTTCCAGAAAGACCAATTTTTGGTGGGAAAGCCTACAATACACACCTCTTAAAACGGTGTACCATATGCACGTATTTTATGGTTCATTCATAACATTTTAGTGTGTTTCATAACTTTTATTCTAGAATTCATAACCTTTCAGCAGTACGATTCGTTACATTTTCATTATGATTCATAACATTTTGGTGTATCTCGTAACCTTTATACGATTCGTAACTTTTTAGCAATATAGTTAGTAACATTTTCTCTACAATTCATAACATTTTTGGGAGTGCATATGATACACACCCAAATAAGAGGTGTGTATTGTCATTTTTGGTTTGTGTCTTTTCAATTGGCCAAACTCTTGATCTTCTGAAAATAAACCTTCGTGTATATAATATATTCGATGAGTCTTATAATATGAACGGTTCGATGAACGGTTCGATGGAAGAGATCCGGTTGAGCCCAAAATGAACAAACTGCACCTCGTAAGATATGGTGGGTCTAGCTACCCTTGGAATTTTGCACACCAAATCATCAATCAGCTGATAGCCTGATAGATGAAAGTTTACTTTCCGCAAGCTAAACTTTTTGAGTTTAATAATAAGACTTTGTAATCTTAATTGGCTGTTTGTCATGAATTTTTTTATTCTCCTGCTGCTTCTTCGCATTGCTTTTAAATAGTGAGTTTTTGTTATACACTCTTAGCATATATAATAGGGAAAGATTTTGCCACTCCCCTTTTCTCTAACTGCACTCCTCTTTGCGTTTGTTTTGTGAGAGAATAGGAGTGCCGTTACAAAAGAAAAGGAGAGTACGCGGCAAAACATCTGTCCTGGAATTTTTCTCTACACCTTTTAATTACATGTTATCATACGTTCATATATATTTTTATGGTATCTTTATTTGTCCACCAACTACAAATACTATCAGATGGGACACGCTATATGATACTAATTAATCACGTATAACGCGTGGTTTCTTGCTAATCTGAGTTAATTTCTTGTTAACCTAAGGTTTGGGTCTCGGGTGGGCAGAAGATAGTTCTTAGCTAGCTTAGCTTAGGATTTGATGTCATCATCATTGTCCTTTTAATCTTTGTAGCAATATTATTATCGTTTATTGTAGAAGAAAAATAAACTTTATTAACTTGGGTAATTCTTACAACAAGCTAATATATATGGATGTCGTAAAGATAGCATCTAGGTCAAAAAAACGTATCGTAACAAAGTCAAGTCACACACTCAACCAGACCAATATATACTGCTTGTAACCAGAAGCTGGCCCATATATTATTCATAGTATTTTTTATTGGGATAACTCCAATGTGTGGGCTAGTGTTTGCACATCTCGATTTATTTTGGAGCCCAATCATATTCCATCGTCCACGTACAGAAAGCCCATTTAAAGCTGGACCAAAGCTTTGTATGAATTGGTCCGCCAGAAGAGTTGATACCACTTGATAGATTTTGAACTTGAGACCTTAAAACTCAGGAAGGAGCAGATCCCTAAGTCTCATGTTTTAACCCCTAGGCCAACCCCTCGCGTCGATATTATTCATTCTTGTTGCCAATGGCTACAAACAAACTCATCAATGCGAGAAGTCTTGGAGTGCCAAGCGGGCACCACGTGGCGCCGTACCCATCGGTCTGGATCTCTCTTTACCCTCACCCCACCACACACACACACACTCTCTCTCTCTCTCTAAAATCCGAATCGTCCAAAACACGTTTGGACGTCTAGATCGCCGACGGAGTAGTGTGTGTGGTACCCTATCGACCGGCAACCAAAAATTTCTCCATCAATACAAACTCATTTAATTTTACACAGCATCATCGATCGATCACCTCAAATCTTTATGTCATTGTTAGGGAAATTCGTCAGAGAGAAACAATCAAATTTCACATATGCATGCATTCTTTGTCACTTGTTACTTCAACGGTTAAGCCTCCATTCATTGTCAGTCTTAATCAGATCTATCAAATTAGATAGGTTTGTTTGAAAAAGCTAACATTTTCAAGAAATGAGGTTTCGCTCCTTCAATGGTTGATCAGAAAAGGCCGGCCGGAAGAGACAAGATAGTATTTCATTGTCAAAAAAGAAAAGAAATCAAAGAAGAGACAAGATAGTATTTCATTTTCAAGCTAACACTTTGATTTGATTGTCAAGTCCTTGCTTTTTTTCTAACACACTTTGATTTCTTTTCTTTTTTTTCTCGGCAAAAAAAATTTATTAATTTTTGAAAAAGAGGTACAAAGATTAAACGGACCAAGGGTACGACGACTAGCGCCACCTGAAAACCAAAGAAAAATCAGGAAGGCAAAATGTCGGACCCGGGGACCCTGCCGAGCGGCACTCCTGCCAAGCGGGTGCTGAGCGGCCAATCCGACCGTTCATCTCAGAATCAACGGTCCGGAACGAAACATCTTTTTCCTTTTCCTTTTTTTTTTTTAAATCCGTTCGATACCTATATATCTGGGCCGTCCAAAACACTTTTGGACGGCCGAGATGTGCTCAGCACCCTTGCCAAGCACCCCTGCTTGGCAGGGTCCCCAGGTCCCAAAATGTCAACTAAAAGAAAAGACCCTACAAAAACCACCCAAGCCAAATTAACCCCCTAAAACACGTACCTCAAAATCAAAGAAACTAAGACGAAACAACTCAACCTCAAACACGTAAGCCTCCAACATGAAAAAACGAACATGAACGCTACTAGGAACCTCAAAATCAAACACCCACTTTGACTTCCTTTCACGTTGTCAAATGTTCTATGTAACTTGACCAAGTCCTACGCAACTAGATTTTTTTATTTATTTAAGTCTTGTTCCTACGGAAGAAACTCCATTAATTGTAAGTTCCATCTTTTTTGTTTATTATTGGTGTATATTTATATAACCTCTGTCTTAAGTTCACACTCATCTATCTTTTTAGAGTTCAGCAGCTTCAGCTCTTCTCCAATCCCTTTAAATGGACCGGAGAGATCGGGTGTTCTCTCTAATCCCGGACTGAAAAAAACTTTTTCGATCCTATTTCAATAATCAGGATCGTTCACATTTTTTTTAAAAAATCGTAAGTCAGAAAATGTCAAATATACAATAGAGGGAGTAGTACTTTTGAAAAGGGGAAAAAAGGTTGGAGACCTTTGGTGGGATTTCACTGGAACTTATTTGAAGTTGGAGGAAGAAATCTATTAAGGGAAAAGCTAAAAGCATCACTTCCTTTGCTTCTGAACAATTAATTACCTCTTTAAGCTTATTTAGGAGTAATTTTGAGTAGGCGCGAGCCATTCAGATACAAGTGGGGTCACTTTCCTTCCAATGTTTCTCAACAACTAGCGTAATTTCTACTATGTATACAAAATTTACTATTTTAACTCCTCTTTATAACTCTTAATTTACCCCAAGTTATTTCAAACATTTTCTTTATAACTCAAACTATTCGGGCCCAGCTTATGCACATCGATCTCTTGGGACGTCCCACTCTCAACTAGCTGTTTTTGAATCTGAGACCTAGGGGGACAAAACCTGTAAGTCTGTAAACAAGCTATAAGGCCGCCCTTGATTTTGAGGACATAAAGCTGTAAACAAGCTATAATAAGCAGCTCTTTTAAACAAGAGATAAACTTATTTACGGAGGTGCTGTAAACAGCTATTTATAGCACCAATCAGAAGTGTTCTAAACAGTTCGAATTTTAATAAAACTTTTTCAGGAAAAAGTTTTACTCTTATTTGGAAAAGTTTCATTAACATCCCGACCGTCCAAAATATTTTTGAACAGTCACGATTGAGCTTGTTTACAGCACCTCCATAAATAAGATTTTCTCCTTAAACAATAACAAACGACCAGAGTATTAATCTGAAATACCAAATCAATTTATTTCCTCAAAAGAAATAAGTGAACTCAACGATCTTCCAAACTTCACTAGGCACAAGTGTCGACACAAATGACACTGTCAAAAGTAATACTACTATATACTATAACTATGGCCAGAAGAACTTTTCCAATAAAAAAAAAAACTATGGCCACAAGAAAAGAGGAAGCACCATTTGTATCCCATCTTTAGAAGGGCTATATAAAGGTATTTATTGGCCTATAATTTCTAAAAATTGTCTTTTCCAAAAAAAACAAAAAAGGTTCAGTGTCTCACTCTTGGTCCTCCTATTGTTCCTGCATTATGCCCTCGGTTTATGAGCAGGGGCGGATGCAGAACTTTAATCATGTGGGAACAAAATTTTTATCCAAAGCTTCATCCCGTTAAAATTTTTATTATTTAAGTACTTATTTTCTACTCTATGAGACAACTAAGTTTCCTTATTTATGATTACATCTTTACTCATAGTTAATCAAAGATGTGAAACAAATTAAGGATGAGACAAAACAAAGAGACATGCAAATCTGACTCTGAAATAACGTCTGCATACTCATCTCCGCGTCACATGATCAAGACCTAATCATTACTTAATTTCCATATGACCCGACGAAACGACACATATTACATGGCCACTTATATATGTTGTTGATATATCTGTCATGTGGTCCCTTATGTACAGTGAAAAAATTGGACCTAATTATTTGTACATCACTAGATTTTTACCTAGTGGTTTTCCCTTTATTGATTTCTCCTTCACCCAAGAAAAAAGATGCCCTTTATTATTGAAACTGTAAAAATGGCCACATCTGTAGTCTAGAATGTTGACATTCCCATATCATTTGTAGCTAGTATTTTATTTGAGAATTCAACTTTCTAACCTGAGATTGTGCTCTTTTATATGTGTCCATTGTCTATTGTTTTTGGCTTTCTCCTTTTTGAGTTTCAATGGTGCGAAATAAGAGATCATCGATCTCTTTTATGCTAGTGCTTAATTGCCATCCATCGAATCTTTTTGCAACTTTATTTAGCATTTGCTTTTTTCGTCAAGGGCCGGCTTCAGAAATTCCTGTCAAGATAACTAGTGATGCCAGAATTCGGACCGTAGATCTGAGTGCTCCCGAAGAGATCTTACACGATAAGTTCGAGAATCGAAAATATTTTATGTTGTGGACCCCTTCGACGAGCGAGCGAATTGAAGGAGATAGAAGTGTACATTGAATCCAATATTGGTATGTGGAATATATAGCATTACTTTAATTGCATCAAATAAATTTTTTCTACTCATGTTTTTTCCCTTCTATATTAAGATAACTCCAAACCCAATAATAATTTTTAGAGTCCAATGCAGTCTAGTGGAGAAGTGATCAGCAGCAGCCTTATATATGGATGTGGTCATTATGCAATTAGCTACATTTTAATTTCCCAAAGAATATCATAGTGATAGTACTGTACTCTAAAGTGAGGAAGGCAACAAACCCTATGACTCCATGATTTCCCCCTTTTTCTACTTTATAGCCAACTTGTCCTATTTTCCTCTAAAAGAATGATCAAATGCGACGAATCGACCATGAAATTGGACAAACTTTTTTAGTCAAGTGGGTTCGCGTATTTCTGTTAACTAAAATATTTTACTTTCTTTTGTAATTGGTCCTACGTTAGAGTACTGTTCCAAAACGAACCCAAAAGAAAGTAAAATATTTAATTGGGTTCGTTTTGGAATAGTCTAATGTATAGGATCAATTACAAAAGAAAGCAAAACATTTTAGTTAAAGTAAATCTACTCACATATGTTCAAAAGCTGATAAGCTAGTTTCGAGTCACTTCAGAAGACTTCATATATAGTATGATCAAAAACAAATTTTACATACCCGAAAATATCCGAAGTTAAACTTTGAATTAATCTAGTGAATCCATGTATATAGGTTCAAAAGTTGAGATGTTGGTACGAGCCATGAAATATGACATTTTTCCTGAATGGTTTTTATAAAGCTCAATTTCAACCCTACAAAATGTTGAGATAAATATCTGGGGTATCTAGCTAGCTAGCACCATTTCTAGTTTCTGCAATATATCATGACCACCTCTTTATGTTGGCACATAGGCAACAACTTTTACCTCTAATGGCTCCATCCATGCTTTGTATTGATTCCATGCAAAATAGTTTCTTCTTTTTCCCCACCCTACACTTGTTAAATATTCACAAAACAAAGTGGGCTGGGACTAGCCCACTTTATTGGGTTAGTCTTTTGATGTGTGAGTTTATTGTCTGATTTGAGCATTATAGGCCCACAGGTGTTATAGGCTTTGTCCCTTAAGGTGTGTTTGGTCTTTGTTTCCAACTAACTGTATTTTCGAACTTTTGGTTAGAATCTCCTTCCCCTTTTTCCTTTTAATAAAATGTTACTTTTGTAGATAAATATATATATATATATGTGTGTGTGTGTGTGCGCGCGCGCGCGCGGGGGGCGCAAAACAAGAAACAATGGTTCCACACCTCCATATGCATGCATGAAGCAGCATCAAAGACATTCAGACATCATCTCAATGGCCCAACAATAATGCATGTTCTTTGGCTCTTAATGAAGTCAAATTTGCCATGTATATGACATCACGGTCCCACATTTGATCATGTTTTCTTATCGAATAACACCTCTTCTGTGTATATATATATATTATATATATATAGTTCTTGCAACAGTAGTAAAAGCGTTTTGCACCTCTTGTTTCATCACCTCAATAAACTTTAGTTTAGACAATGTTTGATAAATACTCCTAGTTTAGGCGTTATCACACATCCTTCGGCTTCAAGGTATCGCGTGTCCCGTATTTGGTAGAATTCGTTGTTCAGGAAACTTGAAGCTACCTCCTCCGTTATTAGTTTCGTACAAACTCCGGAAAAGAAGTCTCTGATGAAATATATATATATACTAATCTCAAGTCTAATCCGACTAGTCAAAACAGATCCTTAATTGTGGTTAGTTCATCGATCGTACACGAAAGAGGTGTATGATATGCAGCCAAAAAAGAGGGATGGATTAAGTGACATAACTATTGCCGGTAAAACTTTTATTAGCTGGAGTCTGGTGCATTAGATCCAGCATTCTACAACGAAATAACTTTGTTCACTCACCCTCTAGCTAGACCTGTGAGTGTTGACAACAAACTCATTCCATGACATGAGCAATGTTCTGTGGTCGGTCTCCTGTGGATTTCCAAGGCGTGACAGGTCTCCAATCGAAGAAAATAGTCGAGTCTAAGTACTTTAAATAGGACGAACTTCAGTGTTTAACCAATCAAAGTCGAGGATTAAACGACAATCTTCATGTTCCTGAGTTGATGTTACTGCAAAAGTAGCTAGGGGGTCATAGGCAGCAACTAAGCTTGTTTTCTCCAGAAGAATGTCAACCTTTCAGAAATTGGATACTTTCTGCTGCTACATTTAGCTCAGTAGTTTGGATAGCTTCAATACCCTTTTGAAGTTCAGAAATTTGCAGGCACATTCATATCCTCAATCTGATTCAGTCGAAATCCGTGAGGAACTTCAAATGAAAATCTGTTTCGACATATATAACAAGGAAAAGTTAGTGTAACTTGAACAAAATATTGGAAATCAATATCCCCATATCCTGAATCTAATTCAGCTGAATTCTTGGAAACTTGTATTGAAAATCTATTTCATAAAGCACTGAAATATAACCGATGATGGAAATTTGATTTGTTTTTGAAAAGTCAGCCATGATATATAGACAACCACCAGAAAAAATGCAGCAAAGAATGCAAATCCTCTGTTAATGTATAGCACATTCTCGAATCCATGTCCACAAAAGTTACCGGGTCCTTCCCAGTTCCCACTCAATTGGAAATGCGCCAATGCAATCAACCCCATGTTTCACCGTTCACTTCATTTTTTTTTCCCTTTCCTTTCCTTTTCCCTCTGCAAATATGGAGCCATGAAGATATCCATTCTGTACGTTAGATGCAACAAAGGTATGCATACGTAAACCCTATCAGAGGTGCGCCTGAGAAGAGTCATGAACATTGGAGTCTCCTGAACGTAGGAATGTCATGAAACTTTCTGCAGTTTCAATAGGATGACTGTTTAGTCTCATAAGATTCAGTTTTCCTCTGCTTCAGAACTTCCAAATGGAGTACATAGAAGATAAGTTTGTCCATTTAAAGACCTTCAAAATGCAGAAGACATGATGTCTTCACTTTTCTCTGGTTGAATGGACTGAAGGTAAGCAATGCGCTGCGTTGACAACCTCATACACCAATAGCCCGATCCTTCCTCCAGCCCATCCGTTTAAAAAGCTAAACTCTGACTCTAAGAGTGAAGCTGGTTCACCGGGAGCTGTCTACGTTTTTCAGCAATAAAGAGCAAAAAAGCAAGACAACTCGTCTTGACGAAAAACAGCAGAATATGGCAAATACGTTACATTGGAAGGTCTCGAAGAGAAAGTGCATGAACAAGGTCCTAATTATCATTGCAAGGATGAAGATTTGAGTACACAATATCTTGAACCTATAGTCTTTGTGGCACCATCTACGAGTACAACCCCAGTCAAGATAATCTATTTCCATTTGGGCATATTGCGAGTTAAGAGAACGATGTACTATGAGCGTTTACTATGTGGTCCAAAAGCAATAAACGGTCGGTAGCTTAAGAACCTGAAAAACGTAGGAGAGTATGTAGAGAAAGGTCAGTGACGTAAAACTAAAACAGGATGAGGAAAAGAGAGACGACCTAAAACGGGACTGGGTTACAACTAAAACTCAACTGGTTCTTGTCTCAAAATCCACCAACTTTAAATCCCTTCCACTCAATAATTGTTCTTGTTCCTACAGCCTGCATCGCAATCATCTTTTGTTAAACTTGTCCTACATCGCTCATCTAAGCCACTCAAGCTTAGTTAATAAAGTCTAGAGGCTACTCCACATATTGCCAATTGGTTTTAGGTTGGAACCCTCCAAGAAATCTAACATGGTATCAGAGCTAGGTCTTGGGTGGCCTCACCTCTCGTGGGAAAGTCGCTGTCATCTCTGTCGCCCGAGTCAGTCAGTCAGCTCCTGGTCTGTCACCTCCACGTGCATCCGGGCTGCACATGAGGGGGAGTGTTAGACTTGTCCTACATCGCTCATCTAAGCCACTCAAGCTTGGTTAATAAATTTTAGAGGCTACTCCACCTATTGCCAATTGATTTTAGGATGGAACCCTCCAAGAAATCTAACATCTTTAGGGTTCTATAATCAGCTTGTCGAAAGGCTTGGCCTTTGACTTGATTCTAGCTCCAGTTTTCACTCATTTTCTTTGCTTTTCCTTTCATTTTGTCGAATCTAGCTGAAACTATGCTAACCAAGGATCACAACTTACACTTGGTGGGCTGAGTCTCTGATTTTGGGCCATCGTTGCAAACCTCCAGTGCCTATCAAAAACCATGGCATGCCATGAATCGCTAACTTAAGAATAGACATGGTTTGAGGTTACAGAAGCAAGACTTCCCATTTTGTAGCTAATTTACAAACACTTGTTTGAAATACATGCAAAAAGTAAACTATACTCAAAGACAAACAGCACAAATTGAAAATTTGTTTCTTTCATAATTCCATATATAGAATCCGGAACTCTGATACAGGTAGGCTAGGTAGCTTAACTTATGCTTCAGAAAGAATTGGGAGCAAAGCTAATTCCATATATAGAATCCGGAACTCTGATACAGGTAGCTTAACTTATGCTTCAGAAAGAATTGGGAGCAAAGCGCAGGGTCCAGTCTGTGAATCCAGAGAGTTCAGAAAGAGAAAATTGAAGGCCAAGGCTAATGTCAAAATATGCACCAGTCACTAGATAGTCCATATAGCGGAATCCATACTGCATCTACCAGGCATCCATCTTCCATTGGCAATAGAATCCACCAGGCGAGACGCCAAAACCAAAATTAAGATACTTGCAATGCTGTTATGTTTGATATTTGAGCCTGCTATTTCAACATTCAAATTGGAAATGGAAATGCTAATGACAGCTCAACTGGTGACTCAAGTCCGGAATGGCGGAATCCATACTAGATCCTCTTAACAAGATTTCACCCAGAATGAGAAGCTTATGCAGTAAGTCACATATTCCCGCAATCCACTCATGCATTAATCAAGTAGCGGGTCTGTAACATCCTTCGGGATTTCAAAGGTTGGTCAACGCCATGCTCTCTCTTCAGGACCAACTAAGTTCGAGCGTAACCATTGCTGAGGGCAGTCTCAACTTCTACAAACCCACGAGGTACCTAGGCCCTGCAATCGCCCAATGGTGCTATTTGTAACCGAAATTGGTGGTTTGTTGCAAGTTCGTGGAGCATTGAGGGCACCATGACAGAGGTTTCTCTTGGAAAAAAGCAGAGGATGAAGGAGAACATGTCCTTGCAGAGGCCGCTGACTGAATAAGAGAATGCAACTAATGCTTTGGGCTTTGTAAGCCCCGATTTGGCTGGAAATGTAAGCCTCATAATGTATATTGGGGATGACAACGAGCCAAGGTGGCTCGCTGTCTATGAAGCCGGGGCAGCCAGAGGCGAGCTCAATCATTTGCAGTGATCCCAGAGGCCAGCTTGTTAATTCAGAGGCGAGGCGCCTGGAGAAGAGAGAGAAAGAGAGAGAGCGGTAAATGCCACTTCTTCAAAATTTTATTAGGCCAATTTTCCAGTATCACCTCTTCCCATTGCCTTTCTACCCTGATTATCGTTGTCTACATGATTTAAACAATGATGCCCACCAAATCAAAAAAATTCAATCATTTAATGGCCAATTCGAAAGAGCTAGAAATGGCTATGTCAGAATAAGTCACAATAATCTCAACACAATCTTCAACCCACAGTCATAACTATCAAAAACCAAACTAAGAAACAAGACCCCAGAAAAATGAAGACGGAAGAATATCGTCAACATAGAAAAAACTAAAGCAACAGAACGAACCCCCAATGCCTGTTGACAATGCTGCATTATTCATGATTGAAAGAAGCCATGATAGGCTGCGATGGGCACGGAAGGAGCAACGGATCAAGCATATAAGAACTGTCAAAATCGAACTGAAAACTATCCAGGAAACTGTTCAAGGACGTCAACCTTGCGGTCAATTCCGCTGCTTGAGCCCTCAACACATTGTTCTCTGCTACAATCACCGTGTACCCCTCTGCAGCTTTATCAATTTTTCCCACAAGGCCATTGTTTTCACTCTTGAGTCTTGTCACTGCATTGGCTAAATCCTCCATTGTTTTCTGCTTCCTCATCCTCGACCTCCTCGCGGAGTCTCGATTGGAAATCAGCCTCTTCCTCCTCCTCTCATCCATCCCCGTGTATCTCAGTTCATCCGCAGATGTGACAGAGCTACTGCTGGTTTGTCTCGGGGTTGACATTGTGATTATTGAACAGTTATATATGAGGAAATTAACAGTTGAATAAAAGGGTTCGTAAGAATTGGATATAGAATGAAAAAGAGTTGATTTTTTTACGGAATGTAGGTGTAATTTGCAATTCAATAGAAGGGTAGAAAAGAACTGATTTTAGAAGGAAGGATTTCGCATTTATTCAAAAGAATTTATTTGGGACACGGAAATTTAATAAAAGGGTTGGATTTAGAAGGAACAATGTGAATAAGGGTTGCGGGTTTGAAGCAAACAATCAAAGAGTTTAATGCGATTGATTCACGAGAAGACATAGAACCAATAAAGAAAGACGATCGAGAAAGATTGAAGAAGACAGATGTGCAATAGGGTGGTGAAAGTCATAGAGATTGTGTAATACTACCTGAGATAATAAGAGATTTAGAAACCATTGGAAACAATAACACCACCCAAAATAAAAAATCTGGAGAACACAAACAGAACCCAATTGAAATTTTCCTCAAAAAAACAAATCTTGGACCATTATATGCAACTTACAGTACTTGAACGTATATAGGTATGTACTGTGTACACAACAAGAAGCAAGAAGAAAGACCCGAAACCCAGTAAAACAGAAAGGGTTGCGGGAGGGATGAAGGGGTTGAGGGAGAGGAGAGAGAGGAAACTGATGAGAGAGAGAGAGAGTAGGGATGATTGTACGGAAGAGGGAAAGGTGGTTGGTTTTATAGGAGAAGGCGTGGATAAATGATTCGGTTTTTGAGGGGAAGAGGAATGTTTCGTGGATGCTGAGGTTAGAGACAGCTGGTTTTTACAATTTCTGGCTAAACATAGAAAGGAAGTCCATCTACTGCAGTACTCCTAGCAGTCTCATAACAGTTCTGCGAAATACAAGGATTGAAGACCTCGTCATAAACGGTTATTTCGGGAAATGAGTGGGCTTCTTTGTTTCCCGCCTGACTAAGAGAAAAAACAAATACATATCTCTTCTTCTTTTTTGTCCATTCTTTATGATCTGCATTGGTTTTGCATATACTAACATTCAGTCATCCCTGCAAAGCGGTGCCAAGATTGATTGCTCATCTCGGTATGGACAGCTCGGATTGAATCTGAGCGTATACAAACCAGAGCTGCCGATTGCTCAGCAAAAATCCAAGTCATCGATTGCCGAGATGAATGGCCAGATCAGCCGCTCTGCACCGCTTTGCAGGGGTGCTGGCAGCATCCCCATTCCCAAAATTCATGACATACTTACTTTACAGATTTTGGACAGTGAATTTCTTTAAAAAGAGAGGGAGTTGAGAGTTTTTTTCCCTGAATCGGGGATAATTTTTTTTCCCTGAAGAATTACCCGAATTCATGGTGTGTGTTTTTTCCTCATAATTTTACCACAAACTCAAATTATTACCCCTCCCAATAGTCTCACCTAATACTGCTGCTTCTTTCTTTTCCCCAAAAGAATAAAAGAAGCTTATCCGGTTCCAGACACAACCACCAAGAGCAACATGACCAAAAGACACTATTGAATGGCTCCTAACTCCATTCCATGGATAAACCTCCAGATAGATAACAAAACTAGATGAAGGACTTGAAACAGCTTTAAATGCAAAATTGAAAAGCAATCGAACCCTTGCAGCAACCCATCACTCTTGGAGGGGCAACATAGAAAACATGTTTTCCATATTATTCACCGGACAAAAGCCAAAAAAGAAGTTGACATGTTTGTCGATACAGCATTTGGGCAGAGCTACCTACAATGAATACATAGTAGCCATTGCATGCAAAAAATAACTACAAAGAACAAAAGATAACGGAGTATCTTTCAGACTTCAGTATACTCTGCACTTTGCCTTTAAGGTACAAAGAACAAAAATGGGCTTCCTAGTTCAACACTTCTCTTCACTAAAAGCTAACCTGATAAGGTGCTTCATCCTTGCAACAAAGCCATCCTTGCAGTTTCATAGACATTGTAGGAAGCTACCGACTATATCTCACTATGGCCTCGCAGGATTCCCCTTCATATATTTTCAGATGAGAAATTCTAAGCGCAAAGAAAATTTGCCCGGAAATTACCCCGAAAGAGCAAATCAATGGTACAGATTCACTTTGAATTGTATCTGTACCGTTGATTTGCCCATTCGGGGTAATTTCCGGGTAGATTTTCTTTGTATCTAGCACTCCAAAAGATACTCAAGAGTGGTTCCCGGACTTTGGAATCCACCACTAATTCCACGCGGCCTCTGGCCCGACCAAAACTGTAACTCGAACCACTGATACTGTTCGGTGCAGTTTATAAAGAAACTTCTGTGACAAATAAAAATAATTAGAATTCCCTTTGGAACATGCGGAACTGGATTATGAAATGACGATGCTCAAGGATTTCATTGATTGCTTCTCCTGAATTAGGCAGCGCTTCACTGCTCTACAAATAGGATGTGCATACTCTCAAATGCCAGCCTCTAATGAGAAGTATTTCCACCCGGGACACTAACAAAATCCCAACTGAAGTTTTCATCTCTGCCTGCCGCATCAAAACCCAAAGTAATACCAGTTCAACTCCTCCTGTGAGCATCTAAGAGTTAACAGAAACATTATACAAATGCCCGTCTATATCTGGAACAAATCCCCTCTCCATCATGTCCTCTTTTACTATCTCATACGTTGTCCTATTTGGTACCAAACCCTTCTCTAACATCTCGTTAAGGAGCCCATTTGCTTCTTCCAGCTTACCCTTCTGGCAAAAGCCTTTAATCAATACGTTAAATGTTACAACATTTGGCCGCTTCCCCTCTCTCTCCATACGCGCCCTCGTGTTCAAAGCTGCCCTGAGGTTTCCTTCTGTGCAGTAACCATCTATCAAAGTATTGTAGGTCACATGACAAGGACGGATACATCTTTCAAACATCTCATCCAAAAGTCCAGCTGCTTTTCTCGACTCCCCTTTCTTGCACAAAGCATTTAACCGTATGTTATATGTTATTACATCCGCCCTCAAACCCTTGTTCTCCATGTCGTCTAGAAGCTTACTAGCTTCTTCCATTTTTCCCTCTCTAAGGAAACCACCAATTAAACAGTTATAGGTCGCAACATCGGGAAACACCGGTTTATCCATCATCAAATCGCGCAATGCGATTGCTTCTTCAATTTTCCCAGCTTTACAATATGCATCGATCAACGTATTAAATGTTACAACATCTGCATCGAGCCCTTTTTCGCTTATACCATCGAACAACTCTCTAGCTTCCTTCAACATTTTCTTTTTCGAGAACCCATTGATGAGGGCATTATAAGTAACGATATTCAGCTTCAGACCTAACCCCACCATCTCATCCCGCAAACAGAGAGCATCATCGAGCTTCCCCTCATTACAATGTCCATTGATCAATGAATTATAGGTCACAACACCAGCTTTCAAACCCTGACCTTGCATTTCCTTGAACACCTTCATAGCAGCAGACAAATTCTCGTCCTTGCAAAACCCGTCAATTAGAATGTTGAAAGTACTCTCAATTGGGTGAATACCATTCGAAACCATTTCCTTCAAAATCCTGTCAGCCTTGTACATTTTCCCTGCACCGCCATTCTTACAATACCCATACATAAGAGTATTATATGTCACCACCGAAGGCGAAAACCCTCTCACCTTCATATCCTCAACAACATCCCCCGCCTTCTTCAACTTCCCTGCCTTACAGAAACCCTTAATCACAATATTGAAACTACTCACATCAAGTTCAATCCTCCTCCTTATCATCTCCTTATACACAATCTCAACCACCGCAAATTTCCTCTCCTTAACCAAGATACCCAACATGGGATTGCACGACGTTATCGATAACTTAAACCCATAATCCCCAGCTCTCAAGAAAGCCTCGAACGCCAAATCCGTCTTTGAATCATATACATAGGCCAGTATCAGCATATCAACAATTATCGAATTCGCGCAAAACCCACCTCCAGTAACCGCAAGAGAATGAAAAATCGAAGAATTCGAGTGCGTTTCGTCTTTTCTAACAAAGTGATGCAATAAAGACCTGATTTTTCCATACTTCTTTGAATTCACCAATAAATGGAATAGTCTACAGTACAGTTCGAGGTGGTGTGAAACCCTAAATTCCTCTTCCGACCATTTGAAGTAACGGAGAACTAGGTCTGAGTCGAGTTCGGATTGAAACAATACGTGAAGGAAAGTACTGGAGGTTGTTTGGTTGGTTAGGGTTTTGAGGTCGGACCAGTGTTGGTTTGTTATGAGCTCGGAAACCCTAGATAGGTCGAATGTGTGTGGAATAGGGGTGGTAATACTTGAATCTAAAGAAGAAGAAGAAGTAGAAGATAACCTGGTTTGGTACTGGAGATTGAGCTTGAGGAGATAGATTCCAATGTGGATACTTTTCTTCGGGAGTTGAAGATGGCACAAGTGATTCATGTTTTGATCTCAAAACAAGAGAGAGAGAGAGAGAGAGAGAGAAACTGTTCATTACAGGCAAGGAGTCCAGTTGCTTTCTCTCACGCTCTCAATTTTTACTATACGATCATGTGCGTTCGTGCTTTCAATCTTTATTACTCACGAACTGTAGTTGTTGTTTTGATATGCATGAACAGGAGTATAAATGAACTGAGCCATTTGTTAACTAGCTCGACTCGATAAAGGTTCGTTTGAGTTCGATTCGTCTATTAAATAAATTAAATTTGAGCTTCAATTTTAAGCTCATTTTATAAATGAGCCAAACATGAACCTAGTATTATTTGGGTCAATTAGACTTGTAACGCCCCGATTTTCCAAGGAATTTTGGAAGCATTAACCAAAAAATACACTAAATTTTACAAACTATTAGGCCCCTGTTTATCCTTATACAAAAATTACAATTTCAAAATAATACAAAAATCTATGTACATTTATTTAACAAAAGTAACTCCAGAGCGACTCTAGTTTTGACACGAAATTTCAAGCAATGTTGGCCCAGACTCCGTTTCAGGGGTCCCACCTGTATTAACTGCTCCACTGTGGAATCCTGCACACTCTGGCAAATTGAACGCCGAAGCAAACGATTTGCCAGGATACAAACGTATCCTGAGTGATAATTCACTAAGTAGAAATCCTAAAACCCAATACCACAATATGCAGATCAACAATATAATAATTCATAATACACCGAAGCTACAAAATAATAACACATCGTCTTTTTCTTTACTATCCATCATCTTACATGTAATCTAAGGATTCTCTCCGCGAGATCCTTTCCTCCCACATCCACTAACTACAATCGTCTCATGGGTCCACCCTTCCTCTTGCTTGTCCTGCACCAGGGTCCTAGGTGAGCGCATCTAAGTTATGTACCGAGTATGTTCTCACTTAAGACCATAACAGGAGGATTGAGTCATCCCATGACGTATCGTACATTAGGGTCGGACATCCACTACCCCACGCTAACTATAACCGTCTCATGGGACCCATTCTCTTTCTCCAAGAGAAACTTCCCATGACGTATCATACATTAACGTCTCACTAACTATAACCGTCTCATGGGACCCATTCTCTTCCTCGAAGAGAAACTTCCCATGACGTATCATACGTTAGCGTCACAACACCGGGCCCCTCAGGTAACCCATTTCAACACAGGGCCCCATAGGTTACCCTTGCCATCACCATGGCTCAAATCACAATCCACACAATCACACTTCCAACACTTTATCAATTTCCATTTACTTAACATCGTCTACATGAGTCACTACTCGTAACCACCCAGGGAACCTATTTGTCCAATCTACAGCCACAACAAAATATCGCACGGTTCAATATTTTAACTAAAAGTACTAATAACACATAACCATGCGATAAAATTAATCCTGTCATAGAATTAATCATGCGAGTAACAAAATAATATTCAGTCAAACAATTAATTACTACACTTAAAATTAAGTCTATTTCTCTCATTTAGAAATTTTATAAAACATTTCTACTATTTATACATTTTTCTTTAACTATCGTATTATTCATAGATTTTACAAACAAATTTTTATTGAAAAATACTTATTGCTAAATTTAGTATTTACTAACTATATTAAATATTAATATGAGATTTTTATAACAACAAAACTATGCGAGGCTATTCTAGTTAATATTTATTAAAGTTAAAGATTAACTAATATATAATCTAAAATATTTCTTGTTTACAATCTAAATAAATTTTTACTAGTAAAATATTCTTGTTAATATTTCATAAACATTTATCTACCCCAATAATTTATTAAACACGTAAACGTCCACTCAAATACAAATTTACAATGCAACATCAATAATAATTTCACAATCAAACATTTGTTAAACGATCATAAATTTTCACAGGATATAACACTAATCATTCCAGCACAACCAGATTAAATTTTAATATAAATAGGACTAAAAATAAATTAACAATTTAACAGCAGATCATCATCTTCAATAAACTTTAAATCTAAGTAACTCCATTAAAATGCAGATAAAGGTTTTGAGTTTCCGGAAAACTACCTCAAACGCGATTCTAAGTTCGGATAAGTGTTATACGGTGTCCGTAGATCGCTGTGGTGGTTTTGAAATCTCGAGGCAGCGTCCGGCGGCACTCTGATAGGGCCCGCAGCAGCGGTATGCCCACGAAACTCACGGCATGCACACACCTACGGTCACAACTCTCTCTCTCTCTCTCTCTGTTCTAGACTCAACAATAGAATTGGGAGTGAAATAATCTACTGGTGTTCAATTTTCGGATTATGTGGGTATGTATAATGAGAGAGAATAAGATAGTAAGAAGGTGAGAGGATAAGTGTAAAAGTGGTGGAATGAGGAAGGAGAGTGATACTGATAACGATAAAAAGATAGGGGACAAGTGCCACATTTGGGGGGGTTTCAATTCTAATGTATGTGGACGCATGTATGTACGGGGTGAGAATGTATCTGGACGCTTTTATGTATAGGATGAGAGATAGAGAAGTGGAGAGTTAGTTTGAATAGAGTTCTACTTAGGGTTTAGATAGGAAAGATAAGAGATGAATATGAATCACTGATTTCTTGTATATCTAAAGTTTAAATACATATCTTATACAATAATGCAAATAATATCAATTGCACACATAATAATATATTTTAATTATTCAATCTAATTAATTATTGAATTAGGAATTTAAAAATATAAATTTGTATTAAAAAAAATTGGGTCAAGAATCCGGGTCGTTACAAGACTCGTAAACCTAAAATATGTGTGTATTATGAGATTTTTATGAGAATTTTGTATACATACAGAATAAAAAATTTAGAACTTGTACAAATATAAACGTTTACAATTACTATTAAAAACTTATTTATGTATATATTCTTATCGTTTTATATATGTATGAATGTATTTATGTACATAGTATATTTACATTTTAAATCTATATGAGAGCATAAATATATGATATTATTTGCTCGTTAAGACTCGTGAACAAACTTGAATTTGACAGAATAAAAAATTTAGAACTTGTACAAATATAAACGTTTACAATTACTATTAACAATTTATTTATGTATATATTCTTATCGTTTTATATATTTATGAATGTATTTATGTACATAGTATATTTACATTTTAAATCTATATGAGAGCATAAATATATGATATTATTTGCTCGTTAAGACTCGTGAACAAACTTGAATTTGACTCAAACCTAGGCAAGTTCAGCTCGAACTCGGCTCGTCTAATTTTCATTGAGTTCGACTCGAGTTCAAGTTCAAATTCACTTAAAAACTTAATGAACGAATCTGAACATTCTAATATTCGGCTCGTTTATAGTCCTACGAACTAGTTGTAGTTGTTTGAGAGATCTTTTAAGGGGAAATGACGGCCAATGACGTGTTTTGATAATGTCCTTGACGGATATTAATTATCAAAACACGTCATTGACCGTGATCAACATAATAATGCCCTCTTGAATGAGTCTTGGGCAAGGAAAATGGGCTCAAAGGCCCGCGGCTTGCCTGCTGGACCAAGTACTAGACCCATGTTGCTCCCATAGGTTGAACTGACTGAGTCTAGGCCTGTCGATGGATAGATCCGAAGGGAAAAATGACGATCCAGGACGTGTTTTGATAATTAATATCCGCCAAGGACAAGCTAAGAACATTTGTTAAAACTAAAAAATGTCATTGGCGGGTAGTAATTATCAAAACACGACATTGGCCCCATTTTCCCATCCGAATGCGATCTGGTACAATCTAAAACCGATTTGGTAATCCGCTTGATCCAAATCTAATAATCCGAAAACTAAAGGATCAGATTCAGATATATCCTAAACTACCCATTTACGTTTACGAAACCGATCCGAGGATGTTACTTTTGGTTTTAGATATGTTTCGAAAATTTCAGGTGATGGATTTTTTGGGCTTGTATGCTTAATTTTCAAATAGGTTAAATAAATTGTGTGGGCCTGATTATCTTTTTCGGATTCAAATTAACTTAAAACGAAATTGCAAAAATCAAATTCAGGTTCTTTGTAATCATAGATATGCGAACTGAATCCGGGTCATTGACATGCCTAGATGAGTCTACCTACAACGGACAAGTCACTCCTTACACTTGCTCTAGATTGTTGTTTACTCTGATAATGATGTCTACTATCTCTCCAATAAAAGATGTGTTTAAAAAAGTTTTTTTTTTTTTTTTTTGTCTAATCGATTCATGAATTTATTCTTAAATAAAATGACAAAAATATATAAAGGTAAATGTAGATAATAAATAAATCCAAAAGTTATGCCAAATAACTTCACATTGTAATATGATTAGTGTGGTTGTGAAGTAGGGAAAATATCGGGATTTAGTCGCTCTACGTAAGAAATTGGTCAATTTCAATTTTTTATATTAAAATTTTATATTTTAATCAAAAAATTACCCAACCGCAACTGAAGCTATACGCGTTTTATCGACCTTCTAAAGAGTTTCAGGCCTAACTTCTTTGTTCCTGTTGAATATCGATTTTCATTTATTGAAGAAAAAAAAACGACTGTTTGATTGTTTTTTTAGTCTCTTAACTCATTAGCCCGAACTTTAATTGGGTTTTCCATGTGGCCAACAAGGCCCAATTTCCAATGGCATCCCAAGTTTGTATCTTGCAAGATCAGAACAATCATTTTACAACCACGAACAATTTACACAAGCAAATACTAGTACACAACACACACCTGGGCTCGTGTCTCGATTTGGTAGTTTTGGTTCTTTTCTTGTATTTGTGATGAAATCTTTTCTTTTGGGTGATGAAATGAATTGACATTTTCAAAAAAAAACGGTCTTGCTATTGTCAGCTCACTGGGCTGACGATAAACACACTAAAAGATAAGAAAATCACGTATTTCTGTGCATTTTTTACATCCTTTAATACACATTTATACACCTACTACCGTCAACCCATTGGGCTGATTTTAGAATTTTCCATTTTCAAATCTGAAAAACCCCAGCTAAACTCGCCTGAACTTGATATATTCGGACGCTCAAGGTTATCCACCCCAATTCGTTGGTTCGATGCTACACACCGAGAAAACCCACCGAACATGAACCAATAGTATCATACTCAGAGACGGAAATGTTGGTTGGCTTACGGAGTTGGGCCATAAATGAACCTAGCAGCTCACGAGCTTGACTCGGTAAGGCTCGGCTCGTTCCGAGCTCAAGCTCGAGTTTTCGGCTTGTTTAGTGAAAAACTCAACTTATTAAGGGTAGCTCAGCTCGAACTTTTTGCTCGTTTACTAAACGAGCCAAGTTCAAACTCGACAAAGTTTGGCTCGGCTCGTTAACAGCCCTACAAGGGCCAGGGCTTGTTTGGCTTAATAAATCATTTGGCTTCTTCTTTTTTTGTCCTTATTTAAAAAATTTTCTCATTTGTTAGTTTTTTACCAATTTTTTGAGAATTATTAATTCGTCATGACAAGAGGAATTTAAAAAGTAAAAAATTACGATTAAAATCTATTTTTTTTAATAAAGATGAAAAAATTGATTTCTTGACTTATTTTTGTCTTTATTTAAAAAAATTGGGTTTCGATCGTAATTTTTTTACTTTTTAAATTCCTCTAATTACGACGAAACAATAATCCTCAAAAAATTAAAAAAAAACTTACAAATGTGAAATTTTTTAAATAAAAAATAAAAAATATGCCAAATAACTTATTAAGCCGAACAAGCCATATTCTTTTAAACCCCTGCATGTTGGCCCACTACCCCATCCAACTTGGAAATGATAAAACACGTGCGATATTTTGTTCTCATTTTTCTAAACTGAAAGACCTTTACGCGTCACGAACTACCATATAAAGTCAACATCACAAAAGTGGGGTGTGTGCTCCTCTGCTCTGGGTTAGGTAAAAATTTGCAAAAAATTGAGGGTTGGCTGGTGGGGAACGCCAGCCGAACTGTTGACCCCTTTTCTCCCCTCTTGGAATTACTACTATATCAAAAGAGGGACATACATGAACACTTCGATCGACACAGTGGCGATACTGCGGCAGGACCAGCTTCGGTTGCGATTCTTCACCTACTGTCACGAAGCGGGAGGGATGGCTCTAGTACCGGAGAATAGATGAACGGGTACCGGAGAACTCTATTTGAGAGCGTGAGGGATCTCGATCCCCTTCTAGAGAGTTTGTGGTTGGAGTACGTGAACATGAATAGTAATTTCCCCCGTAATCAATTTACGAATGGAAAATGATACTCTCAAAATGAATTATTGGTTGGAGATATTGCTCTAACAAATTTAAAAATTTTACTGTATAGTGGTCTCGAGGAGTATGATCAGAAAAAAACAGAAGAATACAGACTAATCTGAAAAACAAAAAGAACGGAAGAAATCTAAAAGAACGAAATCGTAAGCAAAATTTGTATATAATCCAACTTTCCAAGGCTAATAAGAGAGTGCATGGCCCCGCTTAGATATCAAGCATGCTTCCAATTGATTGATCACCTTTTTTAGATCCAATTGATCTCCTTTTTCAGATCCAAAAAACACGTAACAAACTCATCATGGTGTGCATTTTTCTACACACACGATATGATAAACGTAAGCTAACAATCTGGGCAACCCCACCTAGATTGCGGTCATGATTAGGATAGCGGGGAGATAGTCATTTTCTTTTGAGGTCGGTTCGTACGAATCTTTATTTCGGCTTTAATTAGGACCTCGCAGATGGTGGGTGAGTTTGATTCTCAAAATTAAGAGAAACGTTAAGAAACATGAGAACTTTCTGTGACACCGAAATGGATGACTGAGATTTTTAGAAAGTTTAATTTCATGTTTCCTATCACTCTTCCAAAATTAATTGAGGTGGACGTAACTTAAGTTGACTGCCCGGCTGACTGATTTATGAGAGAGAGAGAGAGAGAGAAAGATTTTACACATGCAATTGAATAGATTTGCAGTTAGAAGGTGGACCTATCAACATTGAGGAATGACCGATCTGATCACCTTTACGGATAAACACGCCAAAGATCCATTTACAAATTACAAACCACTAGTTTACAAGTGAAACAAGAAAATCGACCTTCTTAATTAATTAGACCCCATTAATTAATTAATTAAGATCCCATCGCCTGCATCATTCATACTAGTTTTTTATTGTTAATAATTCTTATTGGAGTTGGTGGGTTATGATCACTTCAAACTCATAACTTTTCATGAAAGAATACAAAAAATGAATAATACAAAAATGGAACTAATCTGTTTTGGTTCATTGAACTATTAAACCAATATATAAGTGGTATGGTGCCAAATTGTCCTGAAAACTGACCAAACCAAACCGCTTATATATCTCTAACTGCCTCAAAAAGAGGACCCGGGGACCCTGCCGAGCGGCACTCCTGTCGAGCGGATGTCTAGCGATCAATCCAGCCGTTCATCTCAGAATCAACGGTTCGGATCGAAACATCTTTTTCCTTTTCCTTTTCTTTTTTTTAAAAATTCGTTTGGTACCTTTACATCCGAACCGTTCAAAACACTTTTGGACGGCCAAGACGCGCTCGGCACCCCGGCCAAGCAGGAGACGAAACTTGAAACGAATAAAGAGGCCGCCCGAGGAGCGAAACTGCACCAATGGGGAGGGCCAGGCCAAGCTGAAACTACCAAAATTAAAACCATTTCATTTTTATGCAAATAAGATCAACTTGAGATGAGGTGGAATCACTGGGGACTTTCATTAATATTTTTAAAAAAAATAAGAGTTTTTTTTTTTGGTAAAGTGGAAAAAAGGAGATTTTTTTGGGTGGTGCTAATGCCAAAATTGTTGTGCATAAAAAGCTTGTACCATATGCAAAGTACAAGACTTTTATGCACAATAATTTTGACATTAACAAAAACAGTTTTGGCATTATCGTCTCCATTTTTTTTTTGGTCAGCAATATAGAATCCAAAAAATGACAAGGAGAATTTGAGTTGCTCTCTTGGAAAGAGAAGAATGTTAGTTGCAGTCTCTTAGTTTGAGTAAGGGGAGAAATTTTTGGATGCGGAGCGGGTACTCGTCAGCGATTCCAACCATTCAAACATATTTTGGACAGTCTAGATTTATTTTTTCTCTCTCTCCTCATCCCACCACTCACTCTCTCTCTCTCTCTCTCTCTACTCTGTTTCTCTCTTAAATTCGGAGCGTCCAAAACACGTTTGGCAACTAGAATCGCCGACAGAATATCACGTGCGTGGTACCTGCCCGCACCAAAAAAAACCTCTCGAGTAAGGGACTTGAGATCAAAGGAGTAATAAATTAACTTGAAACCACCCATCACTAATCATTGAGATTAGCATGTTTGCTATATTGAAGGATATGATTACTCATATCATCAGTAGTCAAAAAGATTTCTTCTTTGGATGAAAAGGACATGATCAATATATGAATGATTATAGGAGTGGAATCGTAATTCGTTTCTCTTCTTTTGTTACTAAATTTAAAGTGTGAATGGCAGTGACCCATTCTTCACTTAGAGCAGCTACAGCAATCACTAGCCTAAATGACTACTCAAAACACCAAATTCTACTTTGACTAGCCACAAAATAAATCCCAACCCCAACAGCCTAAGCAAAGTGACTATTCAAATGGAAAACTCCTTCGAATCCCAAAAAAAAAAAAATTCACGAAGACGAATAAAGGAGAAAGTTGGACATCTGTGTGCCTCTTCCGTGACACAAATGATCACCCATCACACTATTTGTAGTACCCACCGGCCACCTCTCTCTCACACACACAAATCGGCCATTGCCATCACCATCCGCCATACCCATCTTCTTCGACGAACTTTATCACCACCCAAATCGGCGTCTACCCACATCCTAATAAACTCCATCACCACAATTGAATCATACTAGAAGGAAGTAGTGCTCATTGCCCACTTACAAAAGTCAACTCAGGAGTACAATCAGTTTCATGATTAATGTAGGAATTGGAAAAGAAGCACCGATTGCATCAAAATCGTGAACGAGGCCGCCCACTGGTATTTTTGCATATAAAAAATATGAACAAAATGACAGTCGGTGGGTGGTGGGTACCATCTTAATTAGTATCTCATGCACATTGTTGGGCCGGTCCAAGGGATTTAAATGTTCAACGCTAAATTGTGGGGTGGTGCCCTACGTATTTTTAGAATTAAACAACAATGATAAAAATGTTTCTTTATATTACTACTTTAGACTTCATAACGCATGTTAATTGCTTTGTTACTAATGGCCAAAGTGGTTGGCTTGAATTCTACTTGACTTAGTTTCAAAACCTGACAGTTATAATAGCATTATTTTTTAGGAAAAAATATTTCAAAAATAAAGCTGCCCAAAAGATTCAAACTCGGACACTCCTTATAAACTAAAATCAACTTACCACCGAGCTAACAAAGACATTTGTGTTATAAAACAAACAAATAATATATATACTAATTTACAAATAATATTGGAGTGCCCCTAAAAATTTTTTTTTATGCCCAAGGCCCAGGCCTCTTGAACCTTGGCCCTGGGCCGGCCCTGTTCAAATGGAAAGAAATTCGGACTGTTATTGGAGAGGCATGCCGGAAAACCTCTAGGCTCAGAAACAATGGGTTTTTTGTGCCGAGGGATTTTCAGGACAAAGAAGATCGGATCCGTTATTGGAGCTCTCTTGTAGAGTTCTTGTGAATTTCACATAAAGATCTATTGGTAAAAGTCTATTGCATCGTGAAAAAATTAATGGACTGCTCGAAATATATATGATCCAGCATAATACAATCGCCCTGATTCAATTTTATTTTCAAAACTGGTAACCAACAAAATGAAAAGTATATCTCTAATTCTCAAAACATTATTCTTTCCACAAGCTCGACATCTCTAAATCGCAAGAGTTTAGCCAAGATGCATAAGAAAACAATTAAAATGTTTGTCTTTCAACAAGTCGGAAGTCCGAATCCCACGAAAGCAAAATTTTCTAAGCATTTGGATCACTAGAGACTAGTTCGATCATTAATTTCAGAAGTCCGAAATTAGTCGGAGTGAACACATCAAAACTTGACATCTCTCCATCAAAATGAAGACGAAATTTCGATGAAAAAAGTGCTTAGATGCCTCAGTTACTGGACCCACATGAAATCTCATATTAATTCTCTCCCTCTCCCTCTCTCTCTCTCCCTCCCTCTCTCTCTCATACTAACCCAATTTTGTCTTCACGTATTAGAGCTTCATAATCAACCTTTAGTGCGTAATCTTTGTTGACGTATTGCACCACTTTAAAATCAAGAACCAATAAATGCATAATCTTATCCATTTCCATAAAAATAAAAATAAAATCACTATTTCCTGTCAACAAAGAAAAAACGTGCTTTAATTTCCATAGGACCTCGATCCATTTCCAATCAATAAATCCCAATGATGCATTACACGTACTACTATATATACAGTATTCTCAATGAGATTAAAATATTCATTTTGCATACGTCCGTATCCGGCCTAACGATTTTTATAATCTCACCCTAGATTGCATTGGCATATATAGCTAGAATTTAGGCCTGTTTCGATGAAGTTTTTATTTTTTAAGTAATTATTTTTCGTTTTACAAGATAAGTTATTTTCTCATAGTATACTACTTTTAATTCAAAAAAAAATAATTTTCTAAAAAGTAAGTATTTATTTTTCGTAGCGGAATTGGGTAGGGTTATCTTAGTGAAATCCCAAGGATTGGTAGGTGGTCAATGGGACTTAAGATTTTGCTTCTTTATAGGATATGCAAAATCTTTTAAGAGTTGTTAACTCTTGTAGGGTCAGTTTATATGAGGCTTTACTTCGCGGCTTTTAATGCCCCCCTCCCCCGGGCGCTAGTGAACAATGGGATTGTGCCCTCAAAGATTTGTCATGGTGTGCGTAAATTGTTCCAGACACTCTGAATTGCAAAAAAGAACGAGTTAGCTCATTCATAAAAGTCTGTTTGCTCTAGGGTTTTTCCTGTTAAGTTCTACTAAATTCCATACATGCAATCGATCCGGGTGGAGTCAATTTCATGCGGGATTTTGGCCCGGCTTTCGTCAGACCTCTCGATGGCTCCTCGAGATTGGTTTTCTAAAAATAGCTGCGATAAGCGTAAATTAGCCCAAACAACCATAGTCAGCTCCAATTAAATATTTGTTTCGAATTGAATATAATAGTCCTTTTCTTTTTTTTTTTAGGGAGAATATAATAGTCTGATAACATATACTCCTACATAGTATGATTTTGTGCTGCAATTTGGTGGGTCCGAAGCTTTGGAGATCAGGTACAAGCATGCCTGACGTGCGAGGAGCCACAAGCATGCCTGACGTGCATGTGACAACCACAAGCATGCCTGACGTGCGAGGCGCCGCCTTATACCCCAAAACGAAGTACTAGTATATGATATACGGTGTTTTATGCACATATGTGCATATGCAGCAGCCGGCGGCTAATCCCCACTGATTTTTTCTTCCCACAAAAATAGTGGACCGGATAGAATCAGCGTAACGACCCTCCGATCAGTTGGGGAACCTACTTGATCTAGAATTTCGGACTTAAAGCAATAGATGACCCCATCGGGAGGGAATATTGATCTGTCATCACGTTGTGGGCATTCGTCACCACTCACCGAAGTAAAAGTTAAATAGGGATCATCTCTCCCAACTCTCTAGTCCCAAAAACTTAAGTATCAAACTCATTACCGGCAGAAGAAGAGCAACCTTATGGTTTTATTTTTTTATTTTTTGTTAGGAGGGTTGATCTTCCGATCCTTGAAAGGGACGCATATTTGAACATAGTGATTCTCTCACATGACATGTGACTGATCTCTCACAACGCGATGCGCAAAACTTGCAAATGGTGTACCGTGTACCTATAAAGGGAGACTCTATTTCCTGAGAATTCTCTACATGAGAGACTTGGAAAAGAGATTGAACCTTGCCATTAGTTTATTTGTGAACTCTTCTTGTGAGCCTACTTCATTCGTTTTTTTGCAACTTGTTGAGAACCCCCCTGCCAATATATATATATATATATATAATGAACACTAATTAATATAATTTTAGAGTGCGTTTATCTTGAAAAAGGATCAGCAGACTTAATGTAAACTTAAAAATTTCATTATAAATGTGTTGTAATCAAGTGTTAATTGATTTCCGTCTAACATGATTTTTTTTTTTTTTTTGCGCGCTTGATGTGTAAGGTCAAATCAAAATATGAACCGGTTCAATCATCCAAGTTGGTCCAAGAAAGACAACTCACAAATGGGCCCAACAACATGATCCAATCCAAAAGTAGGGTTGGAGAGGAGCTCGACCTTTACAATTTTTATTAATTTTGCTACAACCACAAATACATTCAACTGAAGAAAGAGGAGATGTTGTAGTGCGGCAGCCGCACCATACCGTGTAGTGCAGTCGATCTGTGTAGAGACCCGTATTTTCAACAAAAAAAAAAAATCGTTTAAAGGTTTATTAATGTTAGACTGTCGAGTAAATGTGAAATTTGTTGAATTTATTTGATTTGGGGTCAATGTGATAGGATTAAAAATGGAGGGAGTGCAAGTGTGGTTGGTGTGTGTGTCCTAGTATATATATGTGTGTGTGTGAGGGTGTAGAGGAAAAAAAAATCCCCAACTCTCTTTCTCTCCTCCCGATCTCTCTCTCTCGGCTTCTCTCGTTCTCTCTCTCTCTCACACTCGAACACCCCAAAATACCTCGAACCCACCTCAATCCGCCGCAAAGTTCTCGCATTCAAGTGTTATAGAGCTTGGAAATTCGTGGGTTTGAGCTCGGAGAAGAGTATTCGGATGATTCGGAGTTTTCGGAGCTAGGGCTTGCTTGGTTGGGCTTGGATTTCGTTCTTCGACTTCGAGGTAGGGATTTCTCACAACTATTATATGTTTATGTGTTGATTTGGTGTTTGAATCGCACCCTAGATCATTGGTTTTGTTGTTGGAATTGTTCTGGTGAAATCTGAAAATCGTGCACTGAAAACCCAAGTCCTACCGGTAGGAGTTTTGGCCCTACCGGTAGAAACGCTGTCCAGTAGAGTCATTTTCGTGAAATTGTGGTCTCCTACCGGTAGGAAAATGTGTCCTACCGGTAGGAAATGAAAAATTCAGCATTTTGGCAAAACTTCGGAAGGGCATAACTTTTTCATCCGAACTTCGTTTTGGGTAAATTTTATACCGAAATTCATGTGCCGGAAGTCTACTTTCCAATGGTGGTGGTCTCACATCCAAATTCTTAATCAATAAGATTTGGTAGCCAAAATAAGATAGATATGTTCGTAGATGTTGGAAAATCCTTTTCCTTAGAATCGTTTGGGTGAGACATGGATATTCTTAGGTTCTCCTAAGTACTTAATTGAGTGGTTTGACGAGGCTAGTGGTATACTAGGCTTTATGGTGGTCGTTGGGTTCCGTATGAGTCTTATGACACCGAAACGAGGGTTTAGAGAATATAAGGAATATAGGTGGGCGAAGGTTATATGTGTTGACATACGATGTGAAAAACGAACACGTAGAACACTCTTTTGAGTTAAACAACGCTAGGCGTGGACACGCGAGACATTTCTTTGTGTTTGATATGTGGTATACCTCTTGCGTAACTTATACGATTTTACGAGTTGCAAGGTGAAAATCTATGAATCGTTGTGAGAGAATATCCTTTGATATGTGAATGCTTATATGAAGAATGAATGGTGTAATGATTATGAGTTGAATGAAGTCGGATTATCCTTATTACTATTACAACTACTACCTCTTGTGAATAAGTCTTCGTTGTGAAATCATTATATGTGATTGAGATGAATGGTTGAGTGGTGAGGTGTGTTGGAGGAATTGTGGTACGGTGACTTATGCTACGTGATGTGATTTAGTTCCTTTAGTGAGGAAGGTATTTGTAGGGAGTAGCGGGACTCCATGAATAGCCCGGAAGGAGCACTTGTTTACGCCATGTGATGTGGGATTGCAAAGGTGATATATATATGAGTAAACGTAAGGGTTTATTTGATGAATATACGAGAGAAGTGATTGGTTGCTGAGACAACACCATAGAGTCATGTATCAACAGGTCTTTCTCTTTAAACATGTGACGTTATGACTAAAGCGAAGTCGAGGAGCGGATAGAGTATTCGGAATAGGGTGTTATGGTTAGCCTATAGTCTTGATGTATAGTCACGGAACTTCATTTATGTCGTCGATATTGGGACAATCACTAATCATGTTTTGTTTCTACTTTGAGATACCTTACCTTGTCCCCGTTATTCATTCTACCTGTCATCCCATTTGCATATAATGGTTGTGTAGATTTCTCTGCTGGGCTAGTGTAGCTCAACCTATCATTTTTCAGGTATGAACCCGGAGCAGTAACATAGAGCGAAGTGCATGCATTCAAGTGATATTCTCGAAAGAGGTGGTAAAAGAGACCTATGGACATTTTGATAAAATGCATTTTTTTGGGAATGTAATGGAACCTATTTTTTTTTATGATGTAATATATTCAAACTCTTGGAGTTGGATCTGTAATTTAATGATTAGGACATGGTGAAATCTTTTGGTGTATTATGTAAGATATCGTGAGGAGTTTTATTTACAAAAAAAACTATCTTTATTTATGTTAAAAATCGAGGGCATGACAACTTGGTATCAAAGCATAAGTTTAGAATACCTCGAGACCGTGGGGAGACTTTGAGTCTCATGGGTTCAAAAAAAAAATATTATTGCATTGTGACATGACTTATGTGCTATTGAGTGATTGATATGTATCCAACTATGTGGCATTGCATTTATGTTACCGTATAATGGCGTAGAGTTGTTAGATGGGATTGGTGGAGTTGGAGATTCGCAGTGTATTCCTTTGTTGATGATCTTTTCATTGTTTCTTTGTAGTGAGATGCCTCCAAGACCTGAGAATAGGCGGGGTAGGATTGGGAATCCGAGAATGGGGGCAGGACAGAATCAGCTTGCTAGGGATATTGTAGCGGCACTTGCGGCAGCTAATCTTTTGCAACCACCTCCTAGGGATAACGCGGACAGTCGGGCCATAGTAGCCATGAGAGAATTTAGCCGTAGAAATCCACCTCAGTTTGATGGGGAGAGTAGCGATCCCCTTGTGGCCGACCATTGGCTTTCACAAATTCGTAAGATCTTCAATGCCCTTAAGATTACGGAGGACGACCTACGGGTGAGTATAGTAGCTTGTCAACTTATCGGTGAGGCGAACGAGTGGTGGGAATCTGTTTTAGGAGTAAGGAGAGATGCTAGGAGGGCGGCTGGAGTTGCAAATCAGGAAATTGAGCCGGTTGAGGAAAGTTTGACATGGGCTAAATTTGAGACACTTTTTGAAAACCAATATTTTCCAGAGTCGTATCGCGAACAGCTTAGAAACCAATTCGAAAGGTTAGATCAAGGTGACATGACCGTTTCAGAATATGCCACTAGGTTCCAAAACTTGTCCCGTTTTGCGCCAGAGTTAGTTGCAACCGATGGTAGGAAATGTAGGCGTTTTGAGAAAGGGTTATGTCTGTCTATCAAGAAGTTTGTGGTAGGTCAACGAATTGAAAGGTTTTCTGACATTATCGAGTGTGCTAGAAGTATTGAGTATACGGAGGAAATACCAGAGGAGGCGAAAGTGCGGGAGTCGAGGAAACAAACCATTAGCAAGAACATATCTATAGAAACATCTGGGAGCCAAGGCAGGAAGAGACAAAGAGATCAATTTTGGTCCACCTCGGGCCAGCATAGTTCAGAACCACCTAATCTTTCCAGAACGTCAGGAGTTCCGTCGGGATCAACAATTGTGTGTTATCGATGCCGCCAGTCGGGCCATCGTGCAGTAGACTGTCCTCAGGAGAAGGAATATCATGGTCAGAGACCACCTCGGGTTTGCTATCGATGTCGTCATCCGGGGCACTTAGCGGTAGATTGTCCACAATCGACAAGCAGAGGGAGCGTACAAAGACCCACGGGGTCGGGTCATGCGTCTCATACCGCGTTGCAAGGTAACGTGAATTTATATGTTATGTTGAGATTACTTATGCGTATACAAAGTGCTTAATTGCCAAATGATTGTTATTATGAAGTGTATGGTCTATTCTAGTGTTGGATAGCATTGCAGAGTTGTCTCTATGAACTTGTCTGATAAAATCTAAGTGTTGTGACAACTAGACTAATGGGATGAAAATACTCAAAATTGATAAAATGAATAGAAATCGTGCAAGGTCTTGTGGGATTGAAATGAACTAAATTACTATTGGGCTTCTTAGAGCCACGAGTTATGAAGTTTGGGCACTAAGTGAGCCCGTGGTTGTATTGGGTACTGTGTGAACCCGTGATGGTATTGGGCACTGTGTGAGCCTGTGGTATTTTGGGCACTATGTGAGCCTGTTGTCATATAGGGCACTGTGTGAGCCCGTAGTGTGCTGGGTACTATGTGAGCCCGTACTATATTGGGCACTGTGTGAGCCTGTGGTATTTTGGGCACTATGTGAGCCCGTAGTGTGTTGGGTACTATGTGAGCCCGTACTATATTGGGTACTGTGTGAACCCATTGTATTGGGCACTATGTGAGCCCGTGGTCGTATTGGGTACTGTGTGAGCCCGTTGATGCGTAGATGTGTTCGATGATGTGTAAACCATTAATTCGTACAGTGGGTTTGCAACTGGTTAGTCTATTATGGTAATTGTATATGAAATCGGTTGCTGTTTAGTTTTAATCTACATGCTTGACTTGTAATGTAAGCTTAGCGTGTGGAATTTGCTTTTGGAACACGATACTGGATAGATGATGATGTGCGTATAGGTACTTGCTACGTGTTAAATAGATGATCGATAGGAAGTGTTTGAATGGGGTGACCCAAAGCTCGTAGTTAGATGTAACGTTACGTGATGCTTGAAATCTCTAATCTTAACTCCTTATTTTGTTATACCTTATGATTTGATGATTTTTTTTGCATGCCTTTCACTTTATAGATTATGGTCTTATTGAGATTTTCAATAGCCTAATTAATCCTTCGTGAGATATTGAATAAGTAAGACTACATGGATGTTGTGGACATATGCCGAACATGAATTGAATTCTTTACTTGGAGCGCCGCGTAAATATAGTGAAATGTGTGGAGTGGTGGGTCTTGGTTTAGAAAGTTGTTACACTTACGGATGTACATATTTTGAACTCAAAAATTTTCGGAAAGGGATAATGCTTGGTGAAAATTGAATCTTTGCATAGTTCATTTTCAAAATTATAACGGTATAGATCATTTTCAAAAATGATAACGGTATAGACTTGGAGTCGGCTACATCATAGTCCATTTCCATGTTGACAAAATTGTCATTATTTTCAAATGACCAAGTGAGCTGTTCGTAATTAATTGTTGATAATGTCGTTCCGAAATGAACATTTCCTTTCAAATTCTATAGAATTTTGTCACACATGGGCATGTTTCAATGGTTTGGCAACTACTTGAACAAGAGTTTTCAAGGAGGGGGCAAAATTTTCATCAAAACTAACACTTCACCATGGCTTTGGAAAATATAAGTTGGAAATTCATGATCATTGTTTAGTTTAGACTTCATCGTGTTGGACACTTTAACAACTACTCGGCATTTGTCTTTTGAGGGAATTTGTCTTGAATTAGTATTAAGAACTATTAGAGTTCTACTTGTGCGAGTCTTAATAATTTGAGTAAGTCGGGGAGTAAAGAAATGAGGTGAAAGGAGAAATGTATGAAAGTTGATTTCCCTGTAAGCGTGCGCGAAGAATCTAGTAAATCTTGGGATGGATGAGTTAATCTTAGAACTTTTCGATTACGTATTGCTTGACAAGGTTGTTGAATTACAACGTTATGAAATTCTCTTTTGTGTTTGGACGCGGTCCACGGAACCAGAATTGGTTAGTCGGAAGTAATGAGAATGGATATGGTTTGTGAGACTGGAATTAGATGGTAACATGACTATGATTTGTATGAATACGACAACTTCGTGATTTGACGTGTATGAACATCGGAACTTGGCAATTGTTTAGTAAAAAGCTAAGCTAGTTAGTTGTGGCATTATAGAGTTTTCTACTTTTCTTGCATTTTGGACACGGAAGTGGCGGATACGAAGCGTTGTGTGATGAACACGGCCCTTAGGACAAGAAATCCATTGATGGTGTGCTTTCATTTATTCTATGCAAATTTCGGGACGAAATTTCTTTAAGGAGGGTAGGATGTAGAGACCCGTATTTTCAACAAAAAAAAAAAATCGTTTAAAGGTTTATTAATGTTAGACTGTCGAGTAAATGTGAAATTTGTTGAATTTATTTGATTTGGGGTCAATGTGATAGGATTAAAAATGGAGGGAGTGCAAGTGTGGTTGGTGTGTGTGTCCTAGTATATATATGTGTGTGTGTGAGGGTGTAGAGGAAAAAAAAATCCCCAACTCTCTTTCTCTCCTCCCGATCTCTCTCTCTCGGCTTCTCTCGTTCTCTCTCTCTCTCACACTCGAACACCCCAAAATACCTCGAACCCACCTCAATCCGCCGCAAAGTTCTCGCATTCAAGTGTTATAGAGCTTGGAAATTCGTGGGTTTGAGCTCGGAGAAGAGTATTCGGATGATTCGGAGTTTTCGGAGCTAGGGCTTGCTTGGTTGGGCTTGGATTTCGTTCTTCGACTTCGAGGTAGGGATTTCTCACAACTATTATATGTTTATGTGTTGATTTGGTGTTTGAATCGCACCCTAGATCATTGGTTTTGTTGTTGGAATTGTTCTGGTGAAATCTGAAAATCGTGCACTGAAAACCCAAGTCCTACCGGTAGGAGTTTTGGCCCTACCGGTAGAAACGCTGTCCAGTAGAGTCATTTTCGTGAAATTGTGGTCTCCTACCGGTAGGAAAATGTGTCCTACCGGTAGGAAATGAAAAATTCAGCATTTTGGCAAAACTTCGGAAGGGCATAACTTTTTCATCCGAACTTCGTTTTGGGTAAATTTTATACCGAAATTCATGTGCCGGAAGTCTACTTTCCAATGGTGGTGGTCTCACATCCAAATTCTTAATCAATAAGATTTGGTAGCCAAAATAAGATAGATATGTTCGTAGATGTTGGAAAATCCTTTTCCTTAGAATCGTTTGGGTGAGACATGGATATTCTTAGGTTCTCCTAAGTACTTAATTGAGTGGTTTGACGAGGCTAGTGGTATACTAGGCTTTATGGTGGTCGTTGGGTTCCGTATGAGTCTTATGACACCGAAACGAGGGTTTAGAGAATATAAGGAATATAGGTGGGCGAAGGTTATATGTGTTGACATACGATGTGAAAAACGAACACGTAGAACACTCTTTTGAGTTAAACAACGCTAGGCGTGGACACGCGAGACATTTCTTTGTGTTTGATATGTGGTATACCTCTTGCGTAACTTATACGATTTTACGAGTTGCAAGGTGAAAATCTATGAATCGTTGTGAGAGAATATCCTTTGATATGTGAATGCTTATATGAAGAATGAATGGTGTAATGATTATGAGTTGAATGAAGTCGGATTATCCTTATTACTATTACAACTACTACCTCTTGTGAATAAGTCTTCGTTGTGAAATCATTATATGTGATTGAGATGAATGGTTGAGTGGTGAGGTGTGTTGGAGGAATTGTGGTACGGTGACTTATGCTACGTGATGTGATTTAGTTCCTTTAGTGAGGAAGGTATTTGTAGGGAGTAGCGGGACTCCATGAATAGCCCGGAAGGAGCACTTGTTTACGCCATGTGATGTGGGATTGCAAAGGTGATATATATATGAGTAAACGTAAGGGTTTATTTGATGAATATACGAGAGAAGTGATTGGTTGCTGAGACAACACCATAGAGTCATGTATCAACAGGTCTTTCTCTTTAAACATGTGACGTTATGACTAAAGCGAAGTCGAGGAGCGGATAGAGTATTCGGAATAGGGTGTTATGGTTAGCCTATAGTCTTGATGTATAGTCACGGAACTTCATTTATGTCGTCGATATTGGGACAATCACTAATCATGTTTTGTTTCTACTTTGAGATACCTTACCTTGTCCCCGTTATTCATTCTACCTGTCATCCCATTTGCATATAATGGTTGTGTAGATTTCTCTGCTGGGCTAGTGTAGCTCAACCTATCATTTTTCAGGTATGAACCCGGAGCAGTAACATAGAGCGAAGTGCATGCATTCAAGTGATATTCTCGAAAGAGGTGGTAAAAGAGACCTATGGACATTTTGATAAAATGCATTTTTTTGGGAATGTAATGGAACCTATTTTTTTTTATGATGTAATATATTCAAACTCTTGGAGTTGGATCTGTAATTTAATGATTAGGACATGGTGAAATCTTTTGGTGTATTATGTAAGATATCGTGAGGAGTTTTATTTACAAAAAAAACTATCTTTATTTATGTTAAAAATCGAGGGCATGACAATCTGACCATTCATCTTGAAATTAATGGCTCGGATTTATTCCGAGCTTTTACAAATCCGAGCCGTCCATTGTTTGGATTAAAATCCTAGCCATCCATTGCCGAGATGAACGACCGAATTGACCGCACTACACGTGTAGGGGGTGCACTACAGCACCCCGGATCCCAAGTTTCAACACCCATAAATCTCGAATTTTTGTTTGCTACAAACACTTTCATTACCATTTACCACCCATAAATAACAAAAAACAAATAAAAAAAATTAAACCTCGTATTTCAAAATGGCTAATACACATAATAAGAGACTAATCAGATAGAAAAAAGTAGTAAGACTATCTTCCCTAAACACCAAATCTAGCACAAAATCATAGACCTAGTATTTCCCTCATCCTCACAACTTGATCACAACACCCCAAAATTTGTTTTTTATATTTTGCCGCCAAATTCCAGAGACCCACCATCCCTCTCCCTCAGGCCTCAACAATAAATAAACAACTTTTTTTTTCTATTATTTTAAACAAAAAATCCCGAAAAAACCGCTCCTGCCTCCACGTGGATCCGTGACATCACAGAGAACCCCTAGTCAAAAAGACTTCTTTTTGAACCACACTTGTATCCCATTGGTCTTCTTCTCCAATTTTCTCTCTCTCCACTCCAGGTCCCCCTGAGTAGGGTAGGAGTACATAATTTCTTATTTTAATTCAAGTTGGGTAATTCATAGCTATATATATTGCCTACCTAGAAAAATTCAGATCAGAACCGGACTAGGGTTTTTCTGTGTGTTTTTTTTTTTTCTTTCACTCAATGAAGTAGTGTCATGTAAGTAGTATAGAGCAGAGCCTATCGCAGAGCCTTTATCACCATGGCAGATGAGCTTCAGAGCAATATTTTTTCTGGGTTTCAGGGCTCTGATTTGAAGAGAATCAAGCTTTCCCTCGACTCCAATCAACAGGTTTTTTTTCTCTTTCTTTTTTTCTTGTTTGTTTGATTTGTTCCAAGAATTGAACTTTGGTCTCTGTTTTTGTACATACTCACGTATGTGCGCCCGCGCGCATGTATAACTACATGCAAGTTATCGGTATCGTAATTCGTACGTATATTTCGGGGTTTAGAAGCTTCGCATTGCGGTTTCAGGCATTGCAAGAACCTCTCTGTTCTCGGATTTCTTCCACAATTGGGCACTCTGTTCTTTGGGTGTCCTTGAAAATTGTATCTTATTTAATTTTGCATGACTGGGTTTAGGTGTTCTGCGTGTTTTAGTTTTTCCTGATTTGTTTTGGTTTTGGGCAATTTGTGGTTCAATCTGATTATATTTAAGTTTTAACAGCTTGATGTGGTTTCTGTGACTCTGTCATTTAACTTCCACCCATTGCAGAGCATTTTTATTTATTTTTTTTTTCTATTTTATGAAAGGAGCATGAATACCTGCCAATAATACTTCTTTTTCTTTTCTTTTCTTTTTTTTCATAGGGAGGGAATCTCAACTCTTCTGGCGAATCAAGTCCTCTTGGTTTGAGACTAAGCAAGACACCATCTTTTGTCAATTTGGTAGAGTTGAAGTTAACCCAAGCAAGGACTTCACCTGATCAGACTCATAATGCCGCATCGGCATGCAACACTTCTCGAGCAAGAAAGGATGATTTTGAGACTGAGAAATTGAAGGCCTCGAATTTCCCAGCATTACTGCTTAAAATCGGCTCTTGGGAGGTAAAAAAAAAAAAACTGAAACCGTTTTTTTAGGCAAAGAAAAGTGAGGTACCCGGATATAAGAACGTGCAAATTTGATGAGTTGGATGAATTTTTTTTGCAGAGAATATCTAGGCACGAAGGCGACTTGGTTGCGAAATGTTACTATGCCAAGAAAAAAATTGTGTGGGAAGTATTGGATGGCGCTTTGAAGAGTAAGATTGAAGTTCAATGGTCTGATATTGAAGCAATCAGGGCTACTATTGTTGATGACCAACCAGGAATTTTAGAAATCGAGGTTAAATATTTAAACCTTTATTTGACGAATGATCTTTACTTATTTTTTTGACGGCTCAATGAAGAAGATACCATATGGTTGGAAATTTAACTTGGTGAATTTTGTGCAGTTAAACCAACCACCCCAGTTCTTCCGGGAGACTGATCCGCAGCCGCGGAAGCATACGCTTTGGCATCCGGCATCAGACTTCACTGGAGGCCAAGCTCCCATTTTCAGGTAAAGCCTTTTCATTTTGTTTCTATTTCTGATTTGAAAACATAGTTTGTAGTAAGTTTTTTTTTTTTAAATTAGGCCTTAATTGGTCCACATAACACTGATAACAGGTGTCTGATTTTTGTATTTAGTTTACTCAATTTTTGTATTTAGTTAAATCATGGAAGACCATACCAAATAGTTTCATTTTGCTAAGGAAAAAGGTGGAAGAGGGGCTGACTAGCTATAGTAACCTCACGGTACATGGTCATGGGAATTCCAAACCATGACCGACTCCGTGAGCGACCAATCATCCAGAGATTTCTACTGCCCACCAGGGGCTAATGGATCACCTCTTGAACTCAGACCCATGCAAGTGAGCCATGTATCACTAGGCCACGCCACGGTAGTCCACACTTAAATAGTTTCAATAATGAAGTATGCTTTCTAAAACTGAGTTGGGAAGAAGGGAAAAGAAGAAAAAAAAACCCTTTTGAAGATGTTTCTAGTGTTGTCTTGAGTGTTTGGCTATTCTGAGGAAAATAGACCAACCACCAGTGATTGAAAAAAGACACAATCTTGCAGATTAATTGTGAGACCCTGAAATTAACAAAAGGGCAAACCTCCAGTAGCCACATGGTTCGGAATGTTGATCTTCTAAAATCGTTATGTGGAATCAAAATTACTTGCTAAATTGTACTCCAATAAAACTGCAAAATAACCACTCTAAAGTTAAACCCAAATTCTTAGATCTAGAACTCTACATTTTATCATACAGTGCTAACTAACTTCTGTATGTTCAGGAGGCATTATGTCCGATTTCCTCCAGGAACTCTCGACAAACACTACGAGAAGCTTTTGCAATGCGATCATCGTTTGTTAGAGCTCAGTCGCAAATCCTTTCCACAGCTAGGATCGCCCTACTTTTATTCTAACCTCTTTTCTGGAATGGATATCTCTTTTGATAATGGAGCACCCCAATCACAAGTCCCATTTCGCGGCATGCAATATTCTTTCCCACACATACCTTCTCCCTCCCTACTAATTCCTACTCAATGGATTCAGAGTCAAGGACAAGCTGTTGGAATCGTGGACTCCAATTCACCTATGTCAGGTAAGTAAGTAAATTCAGGTTTTTTGAATTCGAGATTTCGGACATAAACATGTTTTGATTTTTGTATTGTGATTTTTTTTATACCCAGTTATGGATTTTCCACAAACATCTGATAACGTTAATAGTTACACATTTGAAAATCCAAGGGCAGCACACTGGGTATCTGAAGGAAACAATGGTGAAAACTTGTTCACGGGGAAAGATCACATTCAAGAAATGCAACCATATATTTCTCCAGCTGCTCATAACGAAGGAGTCTTTTCCTGTCACGTCCCAGCTTACTGGGGAGAAGCCTCTGGGACCTGTGGTTCGAGCAATCTGATACTCAATGACATAGAAAACCATTTGTTAGGTGAATCTCTAATTTCGAACTCTGATGAGGGTAGACACCTCTCTAGGGTGAGGCCTATGTGTTCAGTACTCGAACCACGGGAGGTATCAAACTTCTCGCAAAACATTGGCGCGGATCATGTAGCGTATGGACAAACAACTTATGTTCATGATATGAGGATTAATGAGCGCCTTGACATGGACAGTGCTATCCCTTACGTGCAGCCAATCTGTTGCTTGCCTCCACAAGTTTTTGGCAGGACATCGACGATGAGTCATCTTCCAATAGAGAACAACCCGTACGGATTTTCTAATCCAGCAACTGGAGATTGCGAAGATGTTGATGCTAGCCATAAGGTTTGGCAATGACTGTAATGTGTTGATACTTGTTTTGTTTCATAACATTTTTGTTTTTCATTTGTTTTGTAGATAGGAACTGAAAACAATTTTCTTTTAACTTAGGTGGGAGGTTTTGAATTCAGTTTCTAGTTTATCTTGCTGAGAGATGTTTTTGAAGGCCTCCCTATTGTTACCTAAAAGGTTCAAGTGTGTTTCAACATTTCATATACAAGCATACATACACAGTCTCACTTTACCGATAAGATGTAAACAATGCGAAGGGTTAGAGTGGAATGATGTAACGGTTTGCCTGGATTTACTACCAATCCAAAAATGCTCCAAGTGTGCCTCTAAACGTGCAATTACTTCTAAATGTGCAATTATTTTACTTTTATAGCCATCAACCCCCACAATAAACGACTCGGGAACGACTCGGGTCTTCTTTATCCGACTGTACTTTCTTTTTAGAATCCCTATAAAAAAATATCTATCCCCTTTTCTTGTCTCCACAATGTTTTGGAATTTCTCCGTACAAGTTTACCACATAATTAACGTGGTCTTCTAAAATCTTCTGGAAATTTTCTAAAATCCTCTGGAAATTTCAGACTCGTCACGCTAGTCTTTTGAAACATTTGCGTTCCTCTAACATTCTAGAACCTTTGAGAATATTCGTTCGCCAATATTTTAGACCACTAATCCATACTATATAGTACACTAGCGAGTGGTACACTAGCGAGTGCGCGTGCGCGTGTCTAAAAACAAGTCAAAATATAATATATTCTCAACTTAAATAAAAGCCACTCCACCCAATTGTTATACGAAAATCCTATGTGTACCGACCAATTTTGGACCGAAACCGTACCGACGGCCGCGCCGGCCGTCTCCGGCCACCGGACGGCCGATCCGAGCCGTCCAAAAATTTAAAAAAAAAAAACCGAGGGGCCTCTCGCGGGAATCAACGTCATCCGATGTGTGTAGAGTGCTTGATCTAAACACCCTATTTTTCGTGTATATATGTATACACGAAAAATAGGGTGTTTAGATCAAGCACTCTACACACATCGGATGACGTTGATTCCCGCGAGAGGCCCCTCGGTTTTTTTTTTTTAAATTTTTGGACGGCTCGGATCGGCCGTCCGGTGGCCGGAGACGGCCGCGCGCGGCCGTCGGTACGGTTTTGGTCCAAAAATGGTCGGTACACATAGCAGTACTCATTGTTATAATCTAAATAAACATAGTGTCAATTAAGATTTTGAGACATTTTTCTTATTTTATCATTTCATGCAACATTTAAATGGGAATACATTTTCTTAAAAGCGAGAAGAGAGAGCAGGTAAATTTATTAAAAGAATATTATACGTTGCGGTGTTCCCAGACTACTCAATAATTATTCATAAATAGTAAGCTTACACCAAACAATGGCACAGAGGCTGCAGAAAGACGAAAATTGTTCTAGAGTTCTATCTGCAAATCACAGAACTAGGGTTTTCTTGCTCTAAGCTGTCGTCGCAGGTAAGAAATATTATTCACCTTCCTTGAAGAAATGAAGAAAATAAGAACTAAACTTCATATGTCTGCCAACATTTAACAAGATGTATAATGCCAAACAAATAGAAGTTCTCCATTCTAATCCTAATCTCCACAATCAACCAAACAACTGTGCAAGTCATGAATACACCGAGTGAACACCTACAGAACAACTATCCGATGAACATCTACAAATATTTGATCGATTCGAATTTTGGGTTGCTAACAAGGTTAATCTAATGCAAGTGTAACAATCTAAATAAATGCCAACCTCATAGAAGTTATTGACGCATAGCTATTCCTACACCTAGTTCAAATTGATCCTAGCTCCCTAAGAAAATTGTGTAGTGATTTCTGTGGATCCAACGTAGTATATTAACAAAAGAGAGAGTCCATGAACTTCAGCTACTGATCCGGCGGGTTCAACCAACTCTTAGCTCTATCTGTCGGACTCATGCATGGCTCGGCTTATGTCTTCACACTTGGCTGAGGCACCTTTGTAGAATCATCCGGCACATAAGGTCGTCTGCCAGATCCGCTTGCGACTTCATCTGTTCCATCCTCGGTGTTCGTCTCATCAAGTTTTCTTTTCTTTGATGTTGAGTCCGAATTCTCCTTTCCACTTTCTACCACTTTCCCTTTGCCTTTCTCACTAGCCTTGTCGTTCTTCTTCTCTGATAAGGTTTCGGTATTTGGAGGGAATAATGGAGGCTCCTGGCCACTTAATCGGCAGAATACCCTTTCAACTGTTTCACTTATTTCCTTCCCCAGCCCATTATTGTCCAAAATCAGCTCCCAAACGGATTTAGAGGCTTTCTCAAGCACTGGAGTCCTGCAAGACAACAAGATATGAAAAGAAAGTAAATCAACCTAAGTTTATCCAATTAAAATTTTAAAAAAAAACAGGGATTTTAGGGACAAATTAATGAATCTTTGGTTTCAACATCGTTAGAATGTTGGACCCTCTGCTCCAATGCATAGTCAAGGTGCTCAGTATGCATTCCACCATTGAAGACAACGAAATGTTGTCATCCTGTACCCCAGGATGTGCATGGAAACGAAAGAAGTAGAATTATAGAGAACTGCTGTTTGGTAGAGTAAAATTACACAACTAAAAATCAGTTCACAGGCTTGAAGTACTTCTTATGTTGCTTAGATTTTTCATAGATTTCTTCCCCTTCCGTTTGTTACGTTAGTGAATTTAGGGCTGCTAATCATTCACCTATCCTTTCTAAAAGATAATTTCACGGGAGGCATAAATGCTTGTAGGTCTCAGATGTACAAATCCCATAAAAAGATTAAAACTGCTACATAATACTCAATAACTCGTTCGATTAATATAATTACGTCAGTACTTCCTACATGTATCCCTATCGTGTCCCACACATGCCCTTGTCAGCCGTGCTTCATACCCCTTACTCAAAGGAATCAACACTTACTCAAGTTCATGCCGAAGTGCATCAAATAGCTCCCTTTTTGTCTGCTTTTCTGCCCCCGGAGTGTTAAGAACTTTACTCTGTTCGGCCATTTTAATAGTATTATTCTTCAGCTCTTCCTAACAAATAAAAAGAGAAATATCAGAATACCTAACACATGAAGTTCATTCCAATATCTAGAAAACTCCTTCAGGGAATACAACTTGATCATTCAATCCTCCAATGAGACATTTTGAATCGTTGCCTGGTAAATTGGTAAATTAACAGTGGAAGTCTGCAGGTTGGCCAAGAACACAAGACTACCAATGCATCAGAGCATGGGTAAATATTCATGAAATTCAGATCCTGTTTTTGAAGTTCATTCACGAAATTTAAAATCATATCTCCCGTGTCATCAATACGTCAACTGACTGATAAGTGCCTATCACCATGTATTCATCAACTAATCAACCAAGTTAGCAATAGAGTAGCTGAAATCTTGACGGTACAAGAGTCCACGAATAAGTTAACACCCTGGAAACTACTACTTGGTCAAACTTATATCTTGGAAGCAAATATCATTCTTAGGCCTGAGTAACCTGAGTGACACAAGATAGGACGAGAAAATACAGGTATTTGCACATAGGGAAGTAATTAAAACTGGGTTGCAAAATCAAAATTATGTTTTCATAAGAGGGAAAGAGCCATCAGGTGATAAGATCCACATTTTCCAACGTTCCACTATTTTTACCAACATATAGACTTACTGAAAAAAGCACTAAGCAAGGTTGGCCCTGTTTTTGGCAAGTTGGAACAAACCTATGTACATGGTTTCCTCTTGATACACTCGAGAGTAGGAAGAGTATGGAAACATAATCCTGACATATTTAGTTGGATAATCAACTAGCAAGCATAACTCCTATATAAATATGAGGCATGTAGTACCCAAAGCCACCTTGTAAACACCATTTATTCTAGATAATAAATGATATATGAAGAAATATGACGATTATGGTGTATCCCCGTGCCCTCGAAATGAAAACCAGATGATTTGGACAAATAGACATAAACCCGCTGCACCCGACGCCCAAATCTGGTCTATGAAACATAGGAAAATACTCAGCTTGTGCTGACTAATTTGAGAGGAAATTGGTGAACAATTTCTGCTGTTCGTTAAACAGAATCAGAGAGAAGGGATAAAGGAAGCAAGTGGAGCTCTCCTCTAAGGCCCACTCTTTCTCCTTCACTAATAAATGTATAGAAGAGGGAAGAGAGAGAGAGAGAGAGCTTCTCTCATGTTTCAAAAGCAAAATTAACATTTTTTATGGCTCAAAATTTGTTTACTGGCTCTCAGCAACAAAAGTGCTTCCCTCCCTCTTTCCCTCTGTACTCTTTGATTCCTACGTCACATCCTTCCATTGTACCAAAGCTATGTAAAATTCTCTTTGCTATTTGAAAAGAATTTTTCAAAAAATTCCCCCTAGATTCCTCCTACTTCCAACATTTCTCTCTCTATCTCTCTCCACTTATTCCCCTACTATTTTTCAAAAAACTTTTCAAAACACAAACCAAACACAGCAAATTGCAAACGTGCATGTCACTTCACACAAATTGAAATTGAAAGGCAAATAACCTCATCAGACCATCAAACCACCACCATCACCCTAACCTTATTGTCACAGATATGGCTTTTACAAGCATTTAAAACACCTGTTAGAGCTTCTCCAGCCTTTACCCTTTCCTGAATCAAAATATAATTATTATTTTTTAAGCAAAACTATCTAAATCCACTCAGCTCCTTGACTCGAATTTATGTCAAATTCAGTTTTACTCATTTTGCTTGTAAGATAATCCCTTGTTTTACTCAAGCGTACGTGGCATGTTTGCAAGATAATCCCTTGTTACTCCAACGTGTTATCAGTTATGTAGCACTGGCAATCGAAATTGTATTGGGAACTCCTACTTACCTTATTTTTGACCATGCTCGGTAGTTCTGGTGACATGTTTTAATTGAAAAAAGTCAGTCTTCTATACCACTTTTTGGGAACTCCTGCCTGACATGTAGCATCCACGACTCGAAATTACGTATCTACTTATCATATTTTTGCCCCTGCTCGTTAGTTCCGCATCAGGTCTTTTCGGACATTTTCTAGGGTTAAGGAACATTGCACTTATGATTATGCTTACATTTGAGTATGTATCATATGAAGCTTTTTACTCAAATTTGAGTAGAAATTTTGAGTCAAATTCGAGCCAGGGTTCGCGATGTCGTTATTTCCACAAAAGCGGGATTTGTTTTTCTCCATTAAATAATTGGTTCACCACCAAGTCCTTGCAAATTAGGGTACTGAGCAGAAAAGCAGATAGAAAAGGGCAAATATATTTAAGATGGAGATGATACGTACGTTAGCTTTGAGCTGATTGATAATCTTCAATCTCAAAGCATCGATAGTGCCGTCATTCATCAAAGACTCCAAAACATCTTCCGGAGTGATCACCGAAGAAGACTCCATTCAGGTTACGAAATCTCCCCCGCTCAATACGCGTTCTGGTGTGGCAAAATTACTCTTTCAAATCTGGTGTGTAGAGTATTGCTCGTTACCATGGGGTTCTTCCGGTTTAATTGATGAAGAAATCAGTCGGATTGGTTAGCTCAGCTACGTCGAATTAGGTTTTCGGAGGTCACAGGAGAGAGAGAGAGAGAGAGAGAGAGAGAGAGAGAGAGAGAGCTGGACGGATTGGAGGGTCTGGACAGCTATGCTATTCCATCGTTATTGTTTGGAAATTACCGTTGACCACCTCAAACTATGGATCTATATCATTTTACGCCCTATATTACTACTGTGTATCATTTTACGCCCTTTATAACCATTTTGAATTCTTTGTGAGGAAAAAAAACAACAGATAGTATCCCGAAAGACAACTCTACATATTCATGCACGGGTCAGTTCACCTATGTCGGGGCCCAAGCTAGGATCTCACTGGGTACAATGAGCGTTAAAAGAGTGTGTTAAACTCCTCCAAACGACTATAGCAATTGAACTCAAACACCGAGGGAGGAATTTCAAATACTGACTCTTTTAAAGCTTGTAATACGCTGTGAGATTTTAGCATGGGTCCGAGTATCATGACATAGTCGATGTATGCGTAAGAAGTAAGTTAACCCGAACACTCAACACTCAGAGTTTATGGGGAAAAAATGCTTCTAAGTACTCACTCATTGGACCAGTGAATTGGTGGTATATTTTGTGTTCAATGATAAAGGAAATTATTTGCAATAAGGAAATTTGATGATGTAAAATGAATATTGAAGTTGGAATCTATTTTACAAGGTCGGGTGCGGTTGTAATCTTCATAAACCATTCTCCGAACAGGCCTAATACAGTACATGAAAGAAAAACATAAAACCATCCATGAAACACTAGACGGTCCAGATTCACTTTCAGTATTGTTTCATGGATAGTTTCATATTTTACTTTCATGTATCCTATCTTTTCTATTCTCGGAATTTACTTTCTGAAAACACAATGATAAAAAAATTAAATAAATTTGGTTCTGTTGACAGTTGTCTCTTTCCATAAGACTGTAGAAGGCTCCTGAACCTACAGCCTACAGGAAAAGATTCAGTTGTAGCTAAACTATTTACTAACTGATTTGCACAATGTAAGAACATTTACAGATGGGAAACTAGGATCTCATACCTCAGTCTCAGACCCATATCCGGATCATAGGATCAATGAAATAGTCGCACAAACATCCAAAGAATGCTGCTTCAAACACAGATGTCCGGTATCCGAAGGCATCCAACGCACGTGAGAACCACGGTCTATGTGCAAAATATTTTCAAATAAAGAATGAAGCAGATGGAAACCAAAGTAGATTGACTCGTCCATAATAACTAATAAAAATGCATAGTTTCCAATACTAAATGCGTTCAAAAAATACAAACGGGGTTATCACTGAGGAAGTTTAAAATAATAAATAAAATAAAAAAAAAAACACCTCATGCTCCCAGCTCCCACTTGTGGTAAATAGATACAAATGCTGTAAATTGCAATCGAAGAAGAGATTATGTCGATAGTGGCACTAAACTAATCCATATCTCCCGTGCTTAGAAGGAAAGGCACCACAAAATCACCCGTTAGATTCCCAAAGCCCATCTTAAGAGTAGTCTTCATCTTTATCCAAGGCTGATGATAGAAAGCTCAAGATAAAGTTATCGATTTCACCTTCAAGAACTGAATCGGGGTCTGAAACTTCATAGTTAGTTCGAAGATCTTTGACCATCCGGTAAGGCTGCAAAGAGATATGAAGGCAATAGATAAGGTTGTTTTATGGTCCATTGTTAGCAATTAAGGAACTAAATTTTGTGTTGTGTCTGCTTACATGGAGGACGTAAGTGCGAATTTGGTTGCCCCAACTGATTTCGGTGAGAGATTGCGTATGTTGCGCATTCATCTGGGCCTGGCGAGCCATCTCAAGCTGGTCTAAGCGTGCTTGAAGAACAGTCATTGCAGAAGCCTTGTTTTGATGTTGTGACCTGTTTTTGCACATAAAAAGATAGAGTTGTTAAGGAAGACAACTTCTAGGCTTCATTTGGATAGATTTCAAAGAAGGGATTTCACATCACCACCAAATTATATTGCATATGTTGCGCATTCATCTAGACCTGGCGAGCTTTACCTTTCATTTTGACAAGAGGCAGTGACTCCTGTAGGAATGTGGGTTATCCTAACCGCACTCTCTGTTGTGTTAACATGCTGGCCACCAGCTCCCCCAGCTCGAAATCTCTCGATTTTGAGATCAGACTCATTAATTTGGACACGGGTTGATGTATCACCCAAGATCGGTATTACGGCCACTGCTGCAAATGAAGTATGTCGGCGCTTAGCACTATCGAATGGTGAACAACGAACCAATCGGTGGACTCCTACTTCTGCTTTGGCATAACCGTACACATATTCACCATCAACTTTGATTGTTGCCCGCTGAAGAAAGATTCATTCAATGTCAACAAAGTAGATGAATAATTGAGTAGAGATGATGAACATAAAAAGGAATGAAGTTCAAGCTTCAAGTGCAGAAAGCATATGTAGAGAGCTCGTGACACACAAAAACAGAGAAGTATGTTTTTGCTTCTAGATTCTTATATGAAAGCCTTTGGTAGGTCATCAGTACTCTTATTGGCAAATATGCAAGCGCAAATTGATTCATGTGAATGTGCGCCCCAATTGACTGCTCAGCATAACTATTGATCAAGTTTGAAGTCAAAATTGATCCTAATATCTCACTGAATCATGGTTGGTTCAGATTTATTTATGGTCTCTTATGTTTTACTAGTAGAGCATTTGGGTAAATCAAGAAATCCATGACAGAGAGGTATCTAATCGATCTTTATTTATGACCTTAGTAGGCTGATGTGAGCTAATTAGTCGAAGATTGGAAGTTTCCAATATCAAGTCCAAGTCCCTAATAGAATCAGGTTACCTCAGTCCTATAGAGACTAACTATAAGCAATCCGAGTAAAGACCCTAGAGAAACACTTTGAAGAAAACAGAAAATTTCTAAATACAGGATTGTAAAATACTATTATTGAAAACAATGATTCCCAAAAAAAACAGCTCTGGTGGTTGGTTTTCTCTACTGAAATGTTCTACACCTTTTGAAGTCTAGGAAAAGCAAAAATAAAAGCTCATTGACCATTTCTTACCAAATACTAATCAAAATTTGTAAGACCCCTGACCTCACTCTTCAACCATAATTACATCAGTCTAAAGAACACAAATTAGCACCTTATTACAGTTCGTTGATTCTGTTCACTGCAAAAATGCAAATGAAAATTTGTCTTCTTTGTTAGTCCTAAGCTCTCTCTCGCTCACATTGATAGAATAGCCACCTTCAGAAGGATGTTAAGAACATTGTACAGCCCATGTAAACATCACACTACAGCAATATACAGCCTCACGTACAAAACTTGATTTCCATGTTTCCATTAACCTTGAGAAACATAAACATAGTAATACCAAAAGTACAGTGTCCGGAATGAGTATTGGCATGAGAGCTGGTAGGTAAGTGTTTGCAGTTGCATGCCTAGCAGTTTTCTCGTCTTTAACAGGATTTTTGATGTCTTGTATCCAAATTTAGTACTTAGAACGAATACTAATCTTTCATACAACATAATTTTAGCAAATGAGCAAACGATGGAAAGAAAGTGAACCTTGATTCCGGCTATCTCACCAGGCATCTCATCAACTACGGTCACTCCGTATCCATGACGGTGAGCCCACATTTTATACATTTTCATGACCATTGATGCCCAATCCATGCTCTCAGTACCTCCAGCACCAGCTTGAACCTATATTTGGTACAAAATAAGGTTAGTGTTATGAGTCTTACGACTGGAGTTAAAGACCAAAATGCAGACTTCAATCTCCTCTGCTTTACAGTTTAAAATCATCATGTTCGTGATAACAAAGGATAGGATGTTGACAAATAGTGGAGCAATTGCACACCACTCACTGAATTCTATCTCAAAGGAAACAGGTAAAATTTTGCAAGGATAACAAATATCCATTGAATGGCAGCCAGAACAGCAGAAAAAGTGACCTCTATAAAACAAGAGCAGGAATCATGCTCTCCAGACAACATTGCCTCGAGCTCTTTCTCTTTTGCATTTCTTCTCATCTCCAGTAAAGCTTTCACTGATTCCTAAAAAAAGAAAGTTCACAGGATGTTTCATAACATTAATAATCTTACACCCAACAAAAAGGATACATCAAGTAGAAAAGAGAAAGTGAAACCTACTGAATAGTGGATATGTTGCTGGTATCGTGGCTTGTGTATCATGTATGAATCTCCCCTATGGAATATGTGGGGGGCTACATTCAAAGACAAGCATGTTGCAACACTTACAGCTCTGATTGGCAGTCACCCTTTTCTGCCCTCAACCATAGACTCATAGTATAAACATCCAATTATTTTGCTACATCTCATCAGTTAGCAAGCTCCTACTTATAGTGCCCAATGTGGGAAAATGAATTTGCTTCTTACAGCAGCTCTGAGGTGAGGATTCGGTGGTGGTCTCCAAAAATTTTGCTGCTGACATCAACTGTGTATCTCAAAAACTTTCCACATTGTAGCACATAAAAAAACCAAACTTATTCATCTTCACAACAACAACTTGCCACCATTGGTGTTAACCCAAATTTCCATACTAATGCTTTTTCGACATGAATTCAGAATATGATTGACTACATATATAATTGCCTATGCCAAGTGCGAACGAATCTGAATGGTTACCTACTGTGAAATAAATTATGCCATAAGTGTCTCTAACAAAATTAGATTAAAAAATCACAATTGTCCCAAAATAGACCAAAACAGCAACAAAGCATGAAACGCTAAATACATGCCTAGAATTGAGGGCCCACCGATTGCAAATCTGCATCATCCTCTTCACGCGCAAGCTTAATCATGTCAATATGTTCAAGCAATTCCTGCTCAAAGGCCTTGACCTCTTTCATCCTGCTCATCAATGAACCATGCTCCCGGCTTATCTTCCCGGCGCGAACAGGATCATCCCAAAGGTCCGGCTTGTCTAATTGTACTGATAGCACCTCTAATCTGACTATCAAACTCTTCCACTGTAAGCATCAAACAACCAAAATTTTCTCAAACTCCTATTAATATAGGGTAAACGCAACCACATAATCACAACTAGTTCCTGGATTTTCATCACAAAAGCACCCCAATTTCATTGCAGAGGAACATGAACGACTCCATTTCACTGTAAGCATTCAACAATGAAATTTCACCAAGGTTTGTTAAATATAGGCTTAACACAACTACAGAATCAAAATCAAAATCAAAAGAAGAGCAATGTCTTCGCATGGTGTAGGAAATTGATCAAACTGCAACAAAAATCTTTATCGGAAAATCATCTTTCTGCTTAAATAGGACATAAAAATCCAAGATAAGCTGAAAAGAGCAGTATAAATGATTGCATTCTATAGAATTACAAATCCTCAAACAATGGCTTCTATAAAGGCATAATTTGTTCCATTTAGAAAGGAGAAAGTCACACACAAGCCTCAAGTCTAAACAAAAAAGCAGAAGCTGATCGCATCATGCAGCATTACCAACTAAATCCATTTCAACTAAGACTGAATCCAAAGTGAGGCGTCACTGAGAGGTCTATGGGCCTGTTTAACTGACCAAAATAGACAAGACTCAATTACAATCCGCGATGACAGCATTTTTAGCATTTGAATTCAACAATTATTGAATAGATTACATCCCCGCTAGATACAATTAAATATGAAATATTCATCTATGTGATATTACCAATGCTCTCACTAATAAGCCATTGAGGTGACCAATGAATCACAGCCTAAGTTTTTCCATAACTCATGTTTTCGGGCCAGCTTACGCACATCCCACCATCCACAGAGGGAGCTCAATTAAAGCCACAGAGCGAAGCCCCGTGCGTACTGGCCTCAAAGGAGTTCGAAGCTTGGCCTAAGTTGACGTGCACTTGTATAGACATGTAAACTAATGTAATACCTGCAAGCGTCTCTTGATTACATGAATCGACTGAGCAATTGCAGAGGCATGGCTCTTCCAGTCATTCTCGCTCTCATCAAGTATCGTCCACTGGTTAGAAATAATGCCTTCAACCGTGAGCCCATCGGAGGTGGATGGTTCAACGGCGGGCTGAGACCCGAATAAGCGAAAAAAAGACGAATTGACGAGACCCGAACGGGACCCAGATGGGAATTTCGAGGTTCCAACCGAAACCGACGAGGACCCAGTAACGTTCGCAGTCGGGAAATGATACCCAGAACCGAGAATTTCGAGTCTTTGATTCGAAGGTGAGAGATGGTGGGACTGAGGAGGAGAAGAGAGAGAGGAGAAGAGACAGGTCAAGAAGTGGTTTCTGAGGCTAGGGTTTTGCGAGAGAAGTGATGATCTTCTCAGTATGGAAGATGACATTTTTTCAGCGAGAGAGAAGGGGTGGGACAGGGTTTAATGGAGGTCGATGGGTTAACTAACGATGGGAATGCGCTCAGTGGCAGCTAAAACGACGACGCTTAATGGGTTCAGATACGGTGGTAGTTATGTTTTGGACCTTTTGTAATTGATTTTGGAAAATGATTTTCATACCCCATTTTTTTATTATGACACTCATTTTTTTTTGTCTTTTAGCATAAAAAAATGCACACAAAAATCTCATAAAGTATCATAATAAAAAAGTTGAGTTTGATTTTTACACCCTTTTTTTATACTCCACCACTTTCTTTCATTAAACTAACAAGAGAACCAAGTATATGGCTTTCTCGAAAAGAGAAAAAAAAAAACCAAGAGAACCAAGTACTATATTATGTTGGGCCCTTAGGTCATCCACAGTAGTATAATTAAAAAAGGTTAATCAAAAGTTGACACATCAACTTTTGATTATTCACTTAAGAAGCTAAGTTTAACAATGTTGAGCTTCACAATAATCACTTCTAGTCCATAACAAAAATAAGATTCCACTACAATTTCACTCTCTCTCCCCCTCTGTTTTCTGCTATTCACTTTTCCCCATTTACCTTTTTTTTTTTTGCAAAAATATATCGATTTCTTCTCTTAATTTTGGAGAAAAATCGGTGACTTTCTTCCCCCCTATTATGAATTTTTTTGGGGGAAAAAAATAAAAACGGAAAAAAAAGAGTGAAATACCTTAATTTGGCTATGATGGATTGAATTGTACATGATCGAGAGATATGGGCTTTACTTTTTAAGGAAAAGAAAGAGAAAAAGTTTGTGGGTGGAGTGAAGAATATATAGAGTAGACGAAAAAGAGAAAGAAAAAAAAACCAATTGAAACACGCGTGTATACAAATTTTAGAACTAGTTAACTTATATGGTGTGGAGTCCACAAATTTTGATTATTGAAAAAGGTTGCTAGTTTTGGTTATCCAAAGCCCAAAATTTGATTATTTATAAGGATGTTGCTAAGTTTAATTATATCATTGTGAGTCATCTTTTGCATCAACATTATTAACTTTAAAAACATTTGGCTTTTGATTGTACCACTGTGGATGGTCTTAGAGCATCTCCGGTCTTTATCCATTTTAATATCCAAATTCAAAATTTCAGTAAAAATACAAAAAATATTCTCCAATCTTTTACCCAAACCCTTCATCATTTTGGGTTTTACCCATTTTTTCCCCAAATCTTGAACAATTTTTGCCTCACCCATTTTTTGCAACAGCTAGTTAGGGAGAGAGAGAGAGAGAGAGAGAGGGAGAGGGAGAGAGAGATCTAGCCGGAGCTTCTGTATTTCGTCGGAGCTGGTCGACCTTTGCCGGAGTCACTGAGTTGCCAACCATTGAAGCTTTCGTCGATGAATTTCTCGTTTGATCTTTGCTTTGCCAGAACTGTGTTCGTCGGAGATTTATGCTGCTGAATCTTTATGTTGCTTGAAGCTGGGCTCCAATCATTGCTGGAGGTGCAGACAAATAAGAAGATGTAGAAAGAGAAAGTGGTGGTTTTGATTGTGAGCAGATGAAGAAGAATGTGGAGACGTGATCTGCTTTGATTGGCTCTATTTACCATTTTGCCATTAAGAATTAAAAATATATATACTTGGGTAAATTTTGAGTTTAATGATTGAAGATATGTCTACATACAATGGGTTTTTACCCAAAATTTGATTCAAATTTTAAAAAAAAAATTGAGTGAAGGCTAGAGATGCACTTAGTGCCTCATGAATTGGGTTATACAATGTCACTCAACTCACTCCATGCAATTGTCCTAAAAGATAGTGTGGTTATAGCGAAAGAGAGTGTGAAAAAGGGCTTGAATATTTTGGAACGACTTTAACTTTCCACACGCATGTTGCGCTCATGCACGAGTATTATACGTGACTTAGACTGAGTTCTTGTGAACTTATTTGTCCAGAACCTTTTCCGGTATTTTTTATTTTTTCAGAACTTTTTGTTTAGCTTATCATTGTAATTTTTAGGATTGATTATTCGTCTCGACGAGAGGAATCGAAAAAATATACAAATATGAACCGATGTTGAGAAAAGTTTATATGAGATGAAACTTTAGATCACAAAGACAGTTGTTTGATATTTTTTTCATCTTTATTGAATTCTATTTTGCTTTTGGTCATAATTTTTTTACTACTTTTTAGACTATTTTTGTCTTGAAGGATAATTAATTAAAAAAATATCAAGTAAATCTAACAAAAATTTAGAAATTAAAGACGAACAAAACACATAAAATGAAAAAGAAAAATAAAGGTTACAAGAATGATGCCTTATTTTAGGGCACATACCAAACTAGTACTGCGGATCAAAAAAAAAAAAAAAACTAGTACTGGAAATTTACGTTACCACAAAATGACCTCAGAGTTTCGACTTAGTAACGAATCAAACCTATGTATTTTTAATTATTCCCGTTTGAACCCAGATATTGTACTGTGCATGAATCCATCCCCCTGCTACTATCTAAACTTGGTTAATAGTTAATACCAATAGAAGAACAACTCCACACTCTTTTTACTCGCTTAAAGTAACATCAAAATTTTTCTACCTTCTACTTGAACAAGCCAGTGCCAGAATCAATACCAAAGTCTAAGCAAACCACTTAGAATCCACTTTATTGATTTTTTTTTTTTATATGTCCTGTGAAAAAATTTTAATAGCTTATGATCATCTTCACCCGAGTGTGAAATTCCAATTTTGGTCTATAGGTTTATTTATTTATTTATTTTTTTTATGGCAGCTGGTATTGTGCATGAGAAAGAGACAGACTGATTTTTCCTTGGATGGCAATGCAAGCAAAGTCATTTTTACTCATTGTTCAGGAAACATTAGTCAAGTGGGCAACCCATGAACATAATAATTTTTTGGTTGCCGAGCAGTACCACGTGCATGGTGGTACCTATCGACGATCCTAGCCGTCCAAACATGTTTTGAACGGCTCACATTTATTCCCTCTCTCTCCCCTCACCCGACCACGCTCTCTCCTCTTTTCTCTTTCCATAATCTTTCATTTAAAGAATAAATAGGGAATAAGAGATCAAAAATATAGGTTCTCTCGGCTGTGCTACCGGAGGCTCTGTGAAAGTATGGCAAAATTGGTAGATGCTACGGACTTAATTGGATTGAGCCTTGGTATGGAAACCGACTAAGAGATAACTTTCAAATTCAGTGGACAATCCAAAATATGTTTGGACGACTGGGATCACTGATGGAGTACCACGTGGTATCTACCCGGCACCCAGAAGCTTTTCCATGAACATTATGAGAAAGGCCATGGCCCTTTTGTTGTACTTTAAGGAAATTAGAAAATTGTCGCTGGCTTCCAAACCTAGCATAAGTGAGTGCCAACCGAGTGCAATTTTGTTCACCCTCCTTAAAAGAGAGTGAACATTACCCTCTCTTTTATTGATTGAAATGGTGTGGACTCCACTACAAAATGATGTCATGCTTAACATATAATACACTTTTTGATAAGTATGACATCACTTTGTGGGTGGGAAAGTAATGTTCACTCTCTTAAGTGGAGGGTGAACAAAACTCAACTCGTGCCAACCCACTACTGGAGAGATATAGATAGAATCGTAGCCCACAAAGATTATCTAATGCCCTGGACATTTTTGCCATGAGCAGAAAATTTCAGAAAGAAGTACTTGTATGAGTTGGTTACAATTTATGCTCTGGTGGTTGAACTACTTGTAAGTTGCAGGGTTAACCATTTGCAGGATCCGGGGTGTTGTAGTGCACCCCCTGCACTACACGTGTAGTGCAATTCATTCAGCCGTTCATCTTGGCAATGGACGGCTCAGATTTTAATCCGAACAATCGACAACTCGAATTAGTAGGAGCTCGGATTAAATCTGAGCCGTTCATGCCAAGATGGATGGTTGAATCGGCTGCACTCCATGGTGTAGTGTGGGGGTGCACTACAGCCCATCTCAATCCCCATTTGCAAGAGACTAGTAGTGCAAGTCTTTATGCACAACAATAGATGACATGAACAAAAATAGTTTTGACATTAAGAAACAAAAAATGCCACGTGAATTGAAATATATAATCATTCAAATATATTTTAAACACAAAAGTTTTTTTTAATACGTTTCAATTATGTACGTGTAAATTTTTATTTTTATTTTTATACCTTCACGTAGCAAATAATCAAGTACTCATAAGTATAAGAGAGATAAAAATTTGGGGCCACAAACAAACCAATTCATTCGTGAGCAGTTCGAGACTCGATTTGGTAAAGGTTCATTGGAACTAAGCTCGTTAGGTTAATAAACGAGTTTGACCTAGAATTTTAGGCTCCTTGTGTAAATGAGTTGAACTCTAATTAGCTGAAACTCGGTGCGAGTAGACTCGCGAACACTCTATTATTTTTTAAGAAATTTTTCCTATAATATGTAGTATGTACAAGCCATGTTCTTGTAAATTTATTTCTCCAGAACTTATTCCGGTATTTTTTATTTTTCGTAACCTTTTGTTTAGCTTTTTGTCATAATTTCTAGAGTTAATGTTCGTCTCGATGACACAAATCGAAAAAGCATAAAAATATGGACCGATATTAAAAAAAAATCATATAGAATGACACTTTAAACAAAAAAATACAACTATTGATACTTTTTTTCGTCTTTATTGAATTTTTTTTGCATTTGGTCATAATTTTTGACTTTGTAAACTCATTTCGTCGAGACAAATGATTAATCTAAAAAATATAGCCAAAATGTAACAAAAATTTTAAAAAGAAGAACAAGACACAAAACGAAGAAAAAAAAAAGTTTACACGAACCTATTACTCCAATTTATATGTCTTTCAGAAGGTCTACCTCTACCACTTTGTCTCACCTCTCCCTTCACCGCTCTCAGTCTCATTGTTCAAAAGTGTTTTGGACGGTCTCGATCAGAGAAGAGTTTTTAAAAATTCGGACCATTGACCGCCGAGCGTCCGAGTCGGACAATGAAATTGGGCGGTGAAACATAACAGTGAGTGTCTTTCTTTACAATAATTCTACAACCACATCTATTTTACACACCCAAATGCACACCCGTACACACAAGTGTGTAGGCTCCACACACTAGAGTGTGTAGTGTGTGTGGATGTGTATTTAGGTGTGTAAAATGATTGTGGTCCCAGAAATACTCCTTTCTTTATCTCAGCTGGCCGATTTGGACAGAATCCATTGCCATTTGTCAATCAAATAACTCAAGGCTAATCTCGTAAAACTCCCCAACAAAGTCCGGCCAGGCCTGACCCCTCCAACTGGTGCACTTTCCAATTGGTATTCGCCAGGTCACACCGGTGACAATTCAAATCCGACGTGCACTCCTCTTACTTGTCCACGTCATTCACCAAACTCCAGCTCGGACGCTGACCCCTAGTAAATCTCGATCTTATCCCCACCATCAACCAGAATTAACAGATCCCCTATTTAATCTCTCCCTCTCTCTCTCTCTCTCTCTCTCTCTCTCTCTCACTTCTGTTTGTAGCCATGGAGTCCGAGAGGCGGAGCTCTCGTCTTTCCTCTCTCATCATCCTCTCTCTCCTCGCGATCGCATCTGCCGAAGTCATTTTCGAAGAACGTTTTGACGGTAAATTTTCCACTACTTGGTCTGCTTTTGCCTCTATTTTGGAAGTTTTGGTGTTGTGGTCATTGGTTTGTTGCGATCCGATTGTGTTCAGTCAGCGGTGTCTCTTTTGGTGATAGATTACATCCGGAGCTATGGCTGTTTTAGCGGATCTATTTTTTTAGTAATTGAGACGTGTCGAAATTCGTTAGTTAGTTGATCATTTTGTGTTGCTTTATCTACAGTTGTTTGTCTTTGCGCTTTGTTGTTTATTTGACGAAATGGATGAGGTGTTTGACTCTGTCACCATTGAACTTGTGTACGACAAGAACTTGAATTTTCGACGTAATGTGTAATGGCTAGTGAGTTTTACTACCGATTTAGCTGTCATTTGTTTTCATCTATCTGAGTCGATATACGAATAAGAAATCTACAACTTTGTAGCATATGAAGAGATGATTGGATTGAGGTTTCAACATTATTCGATAAAAACTACTATAATTCTACTACTAAATCTATAATCCACAATTATTTATATATTCGATCAAAGTATTTCTAAAGTTAACTTTATTTTCTCCAAAACTTTTGATTGGCGGGTGTTGAATTGTTCAAAATGACGTTGGGTGGGCGAACATGTAGTTTTTACATGTAACGACCCAAATTTCGGCCAATTTTTTTTTTTTGAATAAAATTAAACATTTTTTTAGAATTCTTTTAGATGTCAATTTAGTATTTTTTTTTTTTTATAAACGAATTGATGGTTTTTTTTTTTACTAAAAAAAGAAAATACTAAAACTCTATAGATCTTCATTTAGAACCAACCCAAATTCTATGGATTCACCTATGGATTTTTTGTAGTACTTAAAATCCCTCAAATTAGGGAGTTAAATTTTGAGATGTATACACATGTGTGTGTGCCGATTTTTTTTAGTAAGGGAGCTAGACTTGTACTCCAAATCTTGTACCCATTAGATACACAAATATGTCCACCACTAAAACCTAAAATATAGCCATGCAAAGCTATGAATTTCTTGAAGATTTTTTTTTGCATTTAAGATCATACAACCCAATCCCTTAAATTATGGAGAGAGAGAGAGAGAGAGAGAGAGAGAGAGAGAGAGAGAGAGAGAGAGAGAGATTGCCGTGAGAAGAGAGGGAGATAAGATCGATTTCCACTAGATTTCCCTCCCACATACACCATCATCATGACCTATATATTCACCTGGGGTAATTATGAGTAAGAGAGGTGAGCAAGAAAATCAAAGAAAGAGAGAGAGAGGAGAACTGGCTTGGGAGAGAGAGGGAGAGGCCTTGGTTCCCTATAAATACCTCCATCCTCCTCACATTTCTTTCACACCTCACCTCACCTCTTCATTTCTTCTTCTTTTTCTTGCATTTGTTTGAGTTTTTAAAGAAAGAAAGTGAGAGAGGGAGGGTTCGGTAGAGCGGGAGGGAGAGAGTAGGAAAAATTAGTTCCAAGCCCACCACATTGCCACCACTACTCCACCACTCAAAATCACCCTTTGATCTTAGTTCTAAAAATAAATAAATAATTCTTAGAAGTGTTGTGTTTTCAAGAAAAAAAGAAGAAGAAGAAAGCTACTTTATTTTATTTTCGATCGAGCTGAAGCGACGTTACTCTGCCCGCATTTCCATCTGACACACCTGCAGCCGTACTACTTCCTAGAAGAACAGTAGAAATGTCTTACCTACTCACCTAAGTATAATGTTGACGTGCTATATGATTAAATATTGAAATTAAAAATTGTATGGTATCGCATGTTAAAATTTATATATCGATCGTGAGGTAAAAACCTTCTTCCTACTTACCTAAGTATAATGTACTGATTATATTTATTGGGTGAACGAAAATTGAATTTAGTTATAAGTTTCGCATGTAAAGTATAAAATTATAAAATGCGATGACCTGGGGAAATTGTAAAATGGTATATCAATACTACTGAGAGATGAACAAATGATTTTAATGCTACAGGAGAGCTGCTAGAGTTAAACTAGCAATTTAGGTTTATTAAATCGCATGCTTAGTACTGCTAAATTATCCGAGAAAGTAATTTATCAAGTGGTGTTTAACATTGTTAGATATTCGCATGTGGTAATATTATCGGGTTGAATGGTTAAATATAGTCTTGCTGCTATTACCGTGGTACCATTTTAAGTTAGATTAAAACGAAAGTGTAGAAATGCATGAACCAAGATTTTGCATGATTTTAGCAAGTTTTGAAAGAATAATGTGAATGCGAGAAAATAATGCATGGTCACGAGACACGAGAAACAAGAAATAGTTGACGAGAATAAATGAGCAATTGAAATGTGAAAAGATTAATTGTGTGAGCATGAGAGCCCGATGGAATCTGAAAGAATGGTTAGCGGAATCATGGCTCAGGTGTGTGTGACCTAGGAGCCCGATGGAATCTGAAAGGATAGTTAGCGAAACTAGTGTCGCGTGAAAATGGTGAAAGAGCCAATGAAATGAATAAGACTGAGAGCCCGATGGAATCTAAAAGAGACAGTTAACAGAATCAATGCTTTTGGGTGAAGCAAATTAGCTAGCCTAAGAGCCCGATGGAATTTGAAAGATGGTTAGCAGAACCAGTGCTCGAAGAAATAAAATGGAAAGTGAAATCAATACTGATAAAATGATGACACAAATTACGATACGCTGCGTTGACTCTGAAATGATATTGACACCTTTTTGTCGAATTGTTATATATATGTTGAACTGTTAAATCTCTGTGCCTTACTTTGCCAAGTTATATATTATTTTTGCTAACGTATGGGACATAGGGGTAAGAGTTAGCTATTGGACTTAATTGCTCACGGTGCTACTTTTTGTGGCCCTGGCATCTTATGTCAAAGTTTAGAGATTTACAGGTGTAGCACTATCCGTTGGAAGAGTACGGTACTGATCAGAGACTTGCCGAGGAAGAAGAAGGATACAAAGAGTAGATTACCTTAGTGTCCTCCCCTGTCTGTTAAATAGATGTAATTTGAATTTATGGATTTTTGGAGTTTGTAATGACGCCATATTCATTTCTATTTAATAAATAAATGTTAAAAATTTATTAAATTAACGTTCCCAAAAATCAGGGCGTTACATTACATTTGTGAGATAAAACTACTATAATTCTAGTACAAATTTGAAGTGTGGGTAGGGCGGTCGCCTGGGCTTTGCCGCTTGGTCAGTCCTTGTAATCCTTGTGGTTTGGTGATTGTTGAAAACCTGTTATTTTATAAATCCATAAACCATGACGGGATTTGTGTATCTGACATTTCATTATCATTTTATGTTTTCTTCGATATGCTCTTAAGATGGTTGGGAGAATCGTTGGGTTAAATCTGACTGGAAGAAAGATGAGAATGTGGCTGGGGAGTGGAACTATACATCTGGAAAATGGAATGGAGATCCTAATGATAAAGGTACCTTCTACCTTATGTTTGTGCAAGTTATATTTACGACAAGTTGGTAGTTTTTGAGTTCCCTGCTAATAATCATCAGTACAGAATATGTACACAAGGAAAAAAAGTACTAGTACAGAATGTTGAAAGGCTTTCAAGTGCTATGCTGAATTATTGTCCTGATAAATTAAAGTCATAAAATTGTTCTTTCCCTATCATATTTCATTGGTTTACTTGATTTGCCTCTTGTTCTGACGCAGGCATCCAGACCAGTGAAGATTACAGGTTTTATGCTATATCAGCCGAGTTCCCTGAATTCACCAACAAGGATAAGACTTTGGTTTTCCAGTTTTCTGTTAAGCATGAGCAGAAGCTTGATTGCGGTGGTGGCTACATGAAGTTGCTTAGCAGTGGAATTGACCAGAAGAAATTTGGTGGTGATACACCATATAGGTACCATAATACACAATATCTCTTACTACCTTGAAGTAGAAGTGTATTCTTTCATCGGTAACAATGTTTCTGTTTTGCTGTAATGTATGGTGGGATGCAGTATCATGTTTGGTCCAGATATCTGTGGCTACACCACCAAGAAAGTCCATGCAATTCTTACACATAATGAGACGAATCACTTGATCAAAAAGGATGTTCCTTGTGAGACCGACCAGCTGACTCATGTGTATACATTCATCCTCCATCCAGATGCTACCTATAGCATCCTGATTGACAATGTGGAGAAGCAATCTGGTAGCTTGTACTCTGATTGGAGCATTCTACCACCAAAGAAAATCAAGGACCGTGAGGCCAAGAAGGTTTTGCATATAATTGGATACTGGTTGCTCCATACTCTATTAATTCGTTGTTCTCGTTTTCTGTCATCTTGATAATGACCTTACTGCTTACTGACGACAGCCTGAAGATTGGGATGACAAAGAACACATTCCTGATCCTGAAGATAAGAAGCCAGAGGTAGTAAACATTGTAAATCTGTTTTACAGCCAACCGTATGAGTTTTGCAGTTGGACTAAGTTTTTCTTGAATTAACAGGGGTATGATGACATCCCAAAGGAAATACCAGACCCTGAGGCCAAGAAGGTAGTCATTTAAGTTTAAAGTCTAGATTTTATGCCCCTTTTCAGAAGTTCTTGTGAGAAGTAATATAGTTGCTGAGTGGGATGACTTTTATTTCAGCCTGAAGATTGGGATGATGAGGAAGATGGTGAGTGGACTCCCTCGACAATGGCTAATCCCGAGTACAAGGGTCCATGGAAGCAAAAGGTTTGTGAAAGTTATTGTACTTCTTTGCTTCTCTGTTGTGTATATAAGCAACTTTTTTTTTTACTAGTAATTGTCTGCTTGCAGAAAATCAAGAATCCCAACTACAATGGAAAGTGGAAGGCACCGATGATTGACAACCCAGGTTGTAGTCCATTCTTCTTATGAGGGATCAGCATACGACATCTAGTCCACATCTTTAACTTGCATGTTTTAACGATTAATGGAAGTTGTGATTATCTTTCAGATTTCAAAGATGACCCTGATATTTATGTTTACCCAAGCTTGAAGTACGTGGGCATTGAATTGTGGCAGGTATTTTGGTTTTTTCTCTTCTAAGTTGTCGCCATTCTTATGAAATCCTATGACTAAGCAAGGTGCACGTATTTTGTCAGGTAAAATCTGGAACCCTGTTCGACAATGTCTTGATTTGTGATGATCCAGAGTATGCGAAGAAGCTGGCGGAAGAAACATGGGGCAAACAAAAGGATGTATGTTGCCTTTTGCCTCTCAAGAGCATGCTCCTTTCAAACGTTTCTTCCGTTTTTTGATGTTTGGGATTATATTGATTTTGCAGGCTGAGAAGGCAGCATTCGATGAGGAAGAGAAGAAGAAAGAAGAGGAGGTACTACTTTTGTCCATTATTGCTGTCATTTAATTTCTTATTAAACGAATCATGCATTTCCCAGTTCATTATATCCCTTTGTTGATTTTGAATTGGAAAATTTTAATTTCAATATGAGTTTTCGCTTCATTTGATGTCATCGGAGTAATGATGTGCTCTTAGCATTACAACAACAACAACAACAACAGAACCCATGTAGTCCCCAATAATTGGGGGTGGGCGGGGGAGGTTTGGAGACAGACTTAACCTTTGGCAAAATGCACAAAGTGATTGTTCTCAAAATATCACTAAAATAGTGGCCTCCTGTACATGTTTTGCTGCGGAACTTTGCCCCCAAATCAAAGCCGAATAGCATTAGAGGGGGCAGGCCTAAAGACCCAATTCAATTTCTGTGCACATTACCATGCTTCTTTCATTGATAGTCCAGAGCATTAGTATGCACATGCACATGGCTCTTAGCATTCATGTTCTGAAATCCATTTATAAAGAGGAAATGATTGTTAGACTTTTATTACCCACGTCAAATTTCAAATTCTCTGCTTCCTTTTGGATTAGAGCCGGATGTGATGTTTTACTATCTTCAGGTCATTTGAGTATTAGCTGGGTGAATACTGATTTTTCATTTCCCCGTCTCTTTTCTAACTTCTGGATATATTCTTTCAGGAATCAAAAGATGATCCTGTAGATTCTGATGTAAGCTTCTGAACTAGTCTAAACATTCGAGTTTTGTTTAGGTTTTTGATTGAGTTCTTACCAAAATAAACTGTTTTTCGAAAGGCCGAAATGGATGATGACGCTGATGATGAAGATAGCGATGCTGAAGTGAAACCAGACACGCATAAAGATGCTGATGATACAGAAGAGAGTGCACATGTAGGGCTTTTTCTACTATAATTGCCAAAAGTTGAGACTACTAACAAATTTTTCTGTTCTTTTCTGTGTTTTTACATCTCTGTGTTTTGTATTTGCAGGATGAACTGTAGGTGAGAGAGCGGTTCTTCCTCCTCCTTTGACAATTCACTCCCGATAACTTGGGCTCTCAGACCCTCTAAATTTTCCGCTCTTGTTTATGACTATTAGCTTTAGATTTTGTTTTAGGAGTAGGACATTTGTGTCTGCTTGCAAAAACTGTGAAAATGCTTTAACCGGTCGGCTCCGAGTACCCTGAAGGAAGGGAAACATGTCTTTTTTTTATGAAACAGTTTGGAGATGGAGATGGAGATAATGTGGTACTGCCTGTAAAACATTCTCCGGTTTGCACTTCACAGTGTTTGTATGTTGCGGACTCAATGTGCTCACATCTATTTCCTTTCATTTTGCGATTGATGGAAGAGGTTAAATGAGAATGATGGAGCCATTAATTGTTGGAAGAGTTTTTTTTTTTATCTCCTAAACTATTCACATTTTCTCTAATTAGTACCTAAACTCTCAATTTGATGATTTTATTCTCTCAATTATCATACCGTTACCTACTTAATGCAATAGATATCGAAAATTAGAAATTTGGATGGAAAATGTCATGTAAGGCCCTGTTTGGATCCTGTAAAGTAGATATTTGATTATGAGAGCTTTAGAGATAAAAATTAATTATGATCCTTCAGGATAAAATGATCAGAAAAATAAGATATTCGCACCGGTTCAAACAAATTAAAAATTGGAGGACTTAATTTGTGTACAAGGTTCATATATTAGAATCTTACATGGCATTTTATGGAAACTAGCACATACATGTATTTTTTTAAAAAGACTGAATTCTTTATATAGAATTTAGACTATTTTTATATTAAAAATATTAAAAATATGGTTAAAAATTAAGCGATTTAATTTTCAATCAGTGTAAACTAGTGCAAATATCTTAATTTTTTATCATTTTAAGCTAAAAGGTTATAGTTAATTTTTTTCGAGAGCTCTTATAATCAAGTATCTGCTCTAAAAGATCCCAAATAAAAAACAGATATTTAATTATGATAGCCCTAAAGATAAAAATTAATCATGACTTCTTAAAATAATATGATCGGAAAAATAATATCTTCGCATCGTTTCAAACGGATGAAAACTCGAACACTTAATTTTTTTAGGTCATCTATATACTAAAAAATATGGGTCAAAAATTAAGTGCTCAAATTTTCAATCTGTTGAATTCAGTACGAAGATCTTATTTTTCTGATCATTATATCTTAAAGGGTCATAATTAACTTTTATCTCTAAAGCTCTCATAATCAAGTATCTGCTCTATAAAGTTCCAAACGGGCCTTACACGATATTTTCAGTCAAAATTTCCAATTTCCGTTATCTATTGGACTTTTTAGGTAACAGACTAACGGTATGATAGTTGAGAGGATGAAATCGTTAAATTGATAGTTTATGGACTAAGTAGAGAAAATGTGCATAGTTTGGAGGATAAATAAATAAAAAAAAAAAAAAAAAACTCTTGTTCGAATTCATCGCCCCTATCTTCGCCTCGTTAATTAACCCCTCGTATACATTGTTTGTATCTTCCAAATCTGAAATTCGAGTGCACAAATGCATGTTTTTTCAAAAAAAGCACAATAGATGTCATAAACTAGCTTCTTGAATATAATAGAGTGTATGATGAGCGGAATATGGTGGGGAGCTCGGAGTGAAGAACTGGGGATAGTGTTGTACGGGGTTTCACATCACCGTATTGTGTGCATTTGGATCGTTGATTTCGGCAATCTACGGTCCAGATTAAAAAAAAAATTATCGGTACAACATCAGGTCATGTTTGTTACATCTGTCATTTCTGCCACATCACCAAATCCAACTACCAAATCCTTCCCCTAGCAAAACATTACACCCCGTCATCAAGAAATACATTTCACCGCAAATCTCTTCTTTAATGCATTACCAAAGGGCAAATTTCACTAACCTCCCCTGGGGTTTCTGACATAAACAGATATCTCCCCTGAGATTTCTGAAATAACACTAACCTCTCTTTCTTTTCTGACAAAGCAAAAAGTGACCCCCTGCCGTTACTTTTCAGAGAATGGCTTTAACATTGGCAAAGGAAATAAATTGCATAGAGTTATTTGGAATGAATCACACCTCACTTTCACTTTCATTTTTTGGAATGAATCAAGTTAAAAACAATTAGGCGTAATATATATATTTTTCCCATTTTTTTATATTTTTCTTTTGTCAATAAAATTAAAAAATAGAGTTGTTTGTTTGAATCAAATTTATGTCAAAGCTGAAATAATTGACTTGTTTGGAATTTATAGGATTGTTTCTTGACGATTACAATTAAAAAATTCCCCAATTTCGTATTGAAACAAAAAAAAAATTGGAAAGAGAGTTTATACTCGTGGATTTATTTTTGTTTGCGAAATGGCATGAAAGGGGTCCATCTTTTATGTTTTATTTTAAACTTGTTGTCGCTCTTATGCTATCGCCACCATTCATACCACCATTGTTTTTTTGTGTCTTAAATTTTTTTTTTTTAATTATTGCCTAATCAACTCGTTGTTCCCTCACCATTTAACATACATTGCCCTAGAGACTCAATTACACTCAATCAAGCTTACATTCTAACATTTGGGTACTGAGAGTTTAGCAATATTATGCAATGAAGCAATGCACATGGACAATTGCCTTGGCTTTTTGCAATGGTATAATCTTTAGGTTGAAAAAGGTAAGGCAGACATCTTCCTTTTCCATAAGGTCCTTGCTTTAACAACATCTGCATTTTTTGTGTCCCCCCATTGATACACCTGAGTATTCCATCTTCTTGAAGTTCACAAAATGTTCAAACTATATCACAACTTGTACATTATCTTTTATATTCTAGGATCATGCTTGAAATTTGGTGATCCTTCAAAAATTTAAGAAACACTAGGGAATGTTGAAATGAACCAATAATCTAAAAATAAATAAAATATGCAAATTAAACTAACAAAGGCAATTGTTTTAGGATAGATAAAAACAATTATAAAAAAATGATTATTAAGCCAAACCATGCACGCCTAAGTGAATAAGATAGTTGTGGCGGATTTGAAGACATAAAAAAAAAAAATAATTGTGGTATGAGATGGCGGAGGCCGCATAAGAGCGACAACAAGTTTAAAATAAGACATAAAAGTTGGACCCCCTTCATGCCATTTCACAAATAAAAAAAAATTTCATGAGTATAAACTCTCTTTCTATTTTTTTTTTTTTGTTTCAACACGATGGGAAATTTTCTTAATTATAATCGTCAAAAAGTAATTTCATAAAGCCTATTTCAGCTTTGATATAAATTTGATTTCACACAACTCTAATTTTTTAAATTTCATTGACAAACAAAAATCAAAAAAATTAATAAGATTACGCCTAGTTGTTTTTAGGTTGATTCATTCCAAAAAATAAAAGTGACGAAGAGTGATTCATTCCAAATAATTATGTTCAATTTGTTTCCTTTGTAGTATTTTTGTACTTCTCTCGCCAATGCTAACACCATCCTTTGAAAAGTAACTGCAGGGGGTCCCTTTTTGCTGTGTCAAAAAAGGAAGGGAGGTTAGTGTTATTTCAGAAATCTCAGGGGAGGTATCTGTTTGTGTCAGAAACCTCAGGGGGAGGTATCTATTTACAAGATCTAGGGGTGTACACTATTCGAATTGGTCCAGTTATCTAGAAAACCAGTAACCAGACCATTTCAAACGGTTCTAGAAAATTAGGAACCAGAACCTAACCAATCTATGCATGGAATCTAACCAGAACCAAACTGCAAGACCGATCCGATTTTGGTTCGGTTCCGGTTCTATTCAACAAGCATCCAAACACTTATTCACAAAATATGAACTCATAAAATTAAAGAAATATGAAGATAATCTGCTAGAATAGGAAAGGAAGGAAGAAAATAAAAGCTTTCCTAGTAAATGAAATTTCATCTCTAAATAAATTAAGTTTAGTAAAGAAAAGATTAACCTACCAAATTCAAATACACATTTAATTACACACATATGTATATCTATATTTATCTTAGTTTTAAACGGTCTGATTCGATTTTAACCACAGTTCATTAATTGAGAACCAGTAACCGAACCAAATAGGACGGTTCGGTTTGGATCGGACCGATTTTACGATTCGGACGATTTTCTTGAACAGCCCTATAGTTATCCTAGTTCTCCTCGTCACTTCCAAATGGTACATAGTAAAATACAGAGGGAGAATGATATTTAATGAAAGTTAGTTGAAAATAGGATACAAAGAGGATTATTACATGACCGTCACTCCCAAATGATAGATAGCAAAATGTAGACGGAGAATGGTAGTTGATGAAAGTTAGTTGAAAAAAGGATGCGAAGAGAGTTATTGAAAAAATAGCGTTGCTATTGGTTTTGCACCATTGCTTCAACAGTATCATCTTTTGGCCAAATATCACCATTCCATGCCATTTTTTGGGAATGACTTAAATACTGTGTTCGGTTCCCTTCTCAAAAAAAAAAATTCAACTCCAACACCACTCATTATTCCTACTTTCAATCATTACTTTTATTTCCCCCTCCACTCATTATCGAGAAATTATTCGTTGCCCCAAGGGCAACACATCATTTTGGCCAGGTGGTGCCTCTTACCAATTAAAATCTGCCACATTGACATGATGTCAGTACTTTTGCCACATAAATAACACTCCACTTTCATGGACAAACAAAGGAACGGCGTTAGGCCCCGTTCCAGAATACCTTCTTAAAAAATAAGTACTTATTTCACATTTTTAAACTCAAAAATAATGTAAATGAAAAATAATTTTTTAATTTTTTTTGCACCGTATTAAAGATCTCAATGAGATCTATCAAATAAGATCCATAGTGATCGGAAAATTATTTGCGTAAGCACGTGATTTTTGAGCTTGAAATTACCTTCTTAAAAAATAAATACTTATTTATCGTTCTGGAACGAGGCCTAAACCAACCCTTTTCTTTTCAACTTTAACCCAACCCCTATATTTTTAATTTTTAACTTGGTGTCAGTACTCTACTTCTATTTCTCTCTTTATTAGGCCCTGCTTGGATGTAGCCAAAAGAGAAGTGAAAATATTGGAGGGGGTAAATGGGGTGGCCCCAAAGGGGTTGCCGCTGCTTGGATGCACAATTCGGTCCCCAATTTTCTTTTTCTTTGTGAAATTTTGACGAAATCACTCTGGCTTATCTCCTTTTCTCAACCCGAAGATTCCTCATTTATTTTTAAGACTCTCTTAAGATACTCATTGAAAGGTATTAGAACCAAAAATTAATTATGACCATTAAAAATAAAATGATCAAAAAAATAAGATTTTTTGCACCGATTCAAACGGATTGAAAATTAAAATACTTAATTTTTTAACTATATTTTTAATATATAAATGGTGTAAAAATAATAAAGTGTTTCAATTTTTCATCCGTTTGAACCGGTACGAAGATATTATTTTTCTGATCATTTTATCTTAAATGGTCATAATAGATTTTTGGCTCTAAGGCCTTTCAACGAGCACCCGAAAACTCCTTATTTAGTTTCATGGCTCTCTTAGGGTGCTTATTGACAGGCCTTAAAGCTAAAAATTCATTATGACCATTAAAGATAAAATGATCAAAAAAATAAGATATTCGCACCGGTTCAACTGGACCGTCTAATATAGTTTTGGACAACCCGAATGGACTATTCGAGTACCACGTGGGCACGTGGTCGCCCGGTACAGAGTTTTTTTATGGTCAGATGATAGACTTTAGTTATGGTTAGGGCTAGCACATGGGGTCAATAGGTTGTTTATAGCCTTGGCCGTCAAAGCTCGTCCTCGTAAGACTCGAACTTAGGTCTCCATGCAGGGGAAAGTGAGATAACCAACTACACTAACAGTAGTTTCGTTTCGAGAAATTTTTGAGTACCGGGTGCGTACCACTTGGGTGTACCCAAGTGGTGCCCGAACAGCCCATTAGGGCTGTCCAAAAGTGTGTTGAACGATCCAGATTAAAATACTCTCTCTCCTCTCACCCTACCACTCTCCCTCCTCTTTCAAGTCCGAATAGTACAATACTTAATTAAACGACTTAGATGTGCTGAGTGAGCACCACATATACCCATCCGTCACCTAAAAATTTCTCATTTCTAAACAGAGTTGTCGAGGAAAACATTACTCCTACAAAAGAGAGAAACAGAGGTAAAGTACTGACACCAAGTTAAAAATTAAAAATATAGGAATTGGGTTAAAGTTGAAAAGATAGGAGTTGGTACTTGGTAGACTAACGCCGTTGCTTTGTTTGTCCGTGAAAGTGGAGTGTTATTTATGTGGCAAAAGTATTGATAGCATGTCAGTGTGGCAAATTTTAATTGGTGGGAGGCAACTTGGCCAAAATCATGTGTTGCCCTCGGGGCAACAAATAATTTTTCCTCATTATCCCTATTCTCAATTATTATTCTCATTTCTTTCTCCAATCATTATTCCTATAACTAATTATTACATCTATTTCTCTTTTTACTCATTACTTAAAAAATTTCCTAAAAAAACTCTCAAAAAAGATCCGAATAAAGCAATTTAAAAGTCAACGTTAATGCTAAGGGTACTGGCCATAACGGTACTATGGGATACCATGTGTGGGGTACGGTCCAAACAATCCACACTGTTCATTATTTTCTAAATAATATTTCGAGTTTACCTATAAAATTTTAGCTTTGATCTAATCGTCAATGTTTTTGTCAGAATCTAGAAACCTAAACTTTAAAAGAAAAAATCAAACGTTTGATCAAACTGAAATTTTACAAGTGAACTCAAAAAAGAGATTATCTTAATAAGACATTTACGGAGGCGCGCGATTCGAACTGTCCGTTTCGGTTTTGGTTCTAGATTTAAATGAAATTTTTCTGGCAAAAAGTTTTAACTCTCTTCAAAAAAAATTCATTTAAATCCGAACCGTCCAAAGCCGAAACAAACGCACACGATTCACCTCCATAAATCTCCGTTCACAGAAGCTCCATTGAAAAGATTATTACATAAAAAATCATTTATAAAATATTGATCATTTGTGCAGACCATTTTTTTCTCAAAATACATCACAGTTCAAAGACCAGCCAGTCAAAGATGTCCAGCGTCGCATTATTACGTCACAATTTACCAAAGAATCCCCCCACAGGGGGAGTGTTTAATCGAACACCACACATCACCCTCACTCTAGGGTTTCTTTCAATACACATACATCCACATGGGAGAGCCATAACGCTTCTCTCTCTCTCTCTCTCTCTAAAACCACGAGCGTCCCGATGCGTTGTCGTTGAACAACCCGAGAGAGATTGCGAACCCCGCGTGTTCGTAGATCCAATCGAAATCTCGGATCTATCGATCTGGATTCAATTTGATTTGAACGCACTTCATCGAGGTCGTTGTTGTTCGGATCATGTTTTTGTTCGATTGGTTCTATGGAATCCTCGCGTCGCTCGGCCTCTGGCAGAAGGAGGCCAAGATCCTCTTCCTGGGCCTCGATAATGCCGGCAAAACGACGTTGCTTCACATGTTGAAAGATGAGGTTTGTGTCCTAATACCTCTGCATCCGTTCATGAAATGCATCTCTTGTTCGTTATTTATTCCGTTTAGTAGTTGGAAAGGTCAAGGTATTTAGCTTGGATCTGGTTTTTCCTGTTCTCGGACTACACGAATCGTGTGTTTTAAACGTAGACAGGACAAGAGAACGTTGAGATCAGCTGAGGCAACCTGATTGATTTTAGGGGGGGGGGGGGGGGGGGGGGGGCGAAATTGTGGGTTTTGCTTTGTTATGGGAAATTGTGCTCGCAATTTGTTGTTTTAATTGAAATGAACGGAGACATCACGATGAGAACATATATCAGCCAGTGTAAATGCAAATTAAGGTAAATCGGGATTGGTTGGGTGCTGGATTGTGTTATTTGAGTTCTATATCAATTGGATATAATAGATTTCGTAATTCAATTTCTGGTAGTACTGGTATCTACTTATTGTTTTTGCCTTATCGAAAGGTAGGAAAGGTTTCCTTGAGTATTTATTTTTGGAGCTAATATGCTTGCCATTGGGGTGGGAACTTGGCAGAGATTGGTTCAGCACCAGCCGACGCAGTATCCTACATCAGAGGAGCTGAGTATTGGGAAAATCAAGTTTAAGGCTTTTGATTTGGGTGGTCATCAGATTGCGCGCAGGGTTTGGAAAGATTACTATGCCAAGGTAAATATATGTTAGCCCGTGTTTAAGTATTTCTTCTCTCTTTTTCAGTAGCGTATCATGTGATTGTCCATTTTGATACCCATTAGTGCTTTGTAAGTTTGTATGGTATTGACAAAATAGTGGACAGAAGTTTGGAGTTGGTAATAGAGTGAATTGACCTTATATCTCGAAAGGTAATACGTTACTTCTCAAAGTGGGTTTTGTCTTGATCCTTTTCGTTATTTAGAACCATCCCTCCTTAAACAGCCGCAATGGAAATCTTTTCTGTGAATTCATGTAGGTCTTGGAACAAAATTGACTTTTTGCAGTTTTGCTGCCTCCATTTTTTGGAGGGAACCCTGGGAGAATTCAAACTAACGGTTCGCTGCATATTTATGAATGAATTTGGGAATATGAATCTTTTCCAGTGGACATCCACCGTTGCTCTTAGAACAGTATTTTATTCTGCAAGGCTTTACTTTTGGATATCTTTGTGCCTTCATAATCCCAGATAAACATTTCTGTGTTTACCTGATTCATGGGAGGCAGATATTAAGATTGGTAGTTCGCTGATAACACTCTTTCTATCTCAAGGAGTGGTTTTAATAGTAGCTCACCAAACATGTCCTTTTCATGCAAAGCTTACTAGTTTGTTGTCGTATGCTGATCCCTTGTTGTGAGATAGTGCGGCTTTTTTTCTCTCTTTTATTTTAGGAACTTAAGGGAATGGGGGTGTTATCCTTGGAACTTGGAAGTACATTTTTTTCCCACGCATCTGATTTTTTGAGATAAAAATGGATGCATATCAAGTTAACTACCAGGGGACACATCAAACAGAGACGTCATATGATTCTCTCTGCCCTCCTGACTCCTGACTACGCATACGTTTGGTTGACCATGGAAAATCGGAAAAGCATGTTGATGCATCTGTGCAGGACAGCACGTTAAATTCTAGTGATAGGTTCGGAGCGTCTCAATCACAAGCTTGTCCTCACATCCTCTAATAGTATCATTGTTGGTAATTGAATCATCTTTGATATTGAAGCAATATACATCGCACAGGGACACCCCTAGCAGGAAAGCATGGGGATTAGGGTCCTGATCCTTCTGGTCTTGAAATTCCATGTAGGGTCTAACTAAGAAAGATTTCTTGTCAAGGTTCTTGACAGGGAAGATGCCTAGTAGTGTAGTTCTGTTAAAAAGACCTTAAAAAATTGTGCGGATGCAGTATTAAGCATCTGATGTCTATTTTTTGATTTCTGTTTTAATGCAGCACACTGTTTGGTCAGGAAACAGTTCAATGTGCCAATGTGGGATTCTAATTTCTAAGCATTGTCAGGGTGGATAATTAGGTTTGGAAACTTGGAATGGGCAATGAACAGGAGGCATCAGTTTTCTTAGTCATTGCGCAATGTTCCAGGAATACCTTATGGTATCATCACTCTGCTTTGATTTCTGTTGGCCATGTCTTCTCTTCTTGCATTTATTAGTTGAATGAGAGAACATTTCCATGTAAATGGTTGTATGGTATTATCCCCCTCTAGAATTGTTTCAAAGGACTAGCTACGCTCAGAATAGAGTGAGGAAATGGAAGGTAATAACCACTTCTTCTACGTCACCTGATATGTTAGTTGTAATGGGGTGGTTCTGTATGATATGGGTTCCTAGGAAGTTGATCCTTGTGTTTGTTTTCGCCTATGGATTCTTTCTGTTGGAAGCAATTTTAGCAATGGTCAGTTTCTTTGCTTGTGTGAGTTGTGTCCAAAAGATGTTTCTTTCCTTGTTTTGGTGAATCAACTTTTGACAATGTTTGTCCTTTATATTCTTTAGTAAAATGTGATTTGGCAATTATGTTATGGTTTTACTGCACGAATATCTGTTCTGGTTCCCCACAAGCTCTTTGAGGCGGTCAGAGCCCAAATAAAACTTGAATTCCCTTGGTTGCATGTAACTAATAACACATACTATTCAATGCTTGTGTGTGAAGGTGGATGCTGTCGTGTACTTGGTGGATGCTTATGACAAGGAGAGATTTGCAGAGTCCAAAAAGGAGCTAGATGCTCTCCTTTCTGATGAGTCCTTGGCTACTGTTCCTTTTCTAATTTTGGGCAACAAGATTGATATCCCCTACGCCGCTTCAGAAGATGAATTGCGTTACCACATGGGTCTGACAGGCGTCACCACTGGAAAGGGGAAGGTAAATTTGGCGGACTCAGGTGTCCGTCCACTTGAGGTATTCATGTGCAGCATTGTCCGCAAAATGGGATACGGAGATGGGTTCAAATGGGTTTCTCAGTACATCAAGTAGTAAGAAGCAGGACGATATTTGAATACGTGTTTTACATGTTTTATGATGTGCTGGAGTTGAGTTGGACCTGTTGTCTGTTTGAAATCAGTGTTGGATAGATATATTTCATTGTTGCTGTTTTTTTGGTGAAATGACAAACTTGATGTCCCCGTACTGTGTGGTGTTGGTGCCAAATGGTTTATGATTTGTGACCAGAAATTGATTAAAGAGGAAGATCATTGCAGGGGAATTAAAATGATTGATGAATTTGCTGGCCTGCTTTATTTTGACATTGCTACTATTAATATTGCTATTTCGGAGGGCACGCTATTTTTTCATATTCCTGTTGTTTTCTTCTCTTTATGGGGTCAGGAATTTATGCAATTGTGATTCATTCGATATGGCACAGGGTTTTCAACATTCAATATGCATCTGAGTTATCCAAAATTTTGATTGGTTTGGAATTCGACTTCCTTTGTGTTTTTGCTTGGCATGAATAGAGCTTATCCCGGTCTAGTGCGGGATATTATTCAATATTCCCAGAGTATCGTGTGGCGGTTGGCAGATCAGTCACAAAGTGACTAATTTAATGGGTGAGACATGTCAACATTGTTAGGTGAGTGGGGGACGAGGTGATTTACGGTGCATGTTGTTTCTATTTGCCGATAGCATCTTGAGGCGATATCACATGGTACTCTGGAAGTATTCAATATTTTTTCATCTAGTGCAGGAGCATGCTACTGATAAGTTGGATTTGTTCATCATAACCAATGGTGTTGGGTTGGACTAGTGGGCTTCGGAATAGCCTGTCGTGTGAGCCTCCCACTAGGGGCCGCTATGCCAAAATCGAGAGAAATCCCATTCATCTCTTTTTCTCTAGGAGATCTGTGTTATTATTTGTATTTGCAGACCGAATCGACATATAGATGCAACACAAACCCATTGTCTCCCCATTGTTATGCACATTTAGGCTGTGTTTGTGTCCCTATAAACGAAAAGAACAGGTGAAGGAACGATGAAATGATAATCATGTGGAAAGGCTGATTGTTATCATTTCTCTATCCATCACTTCCCTATATCTTGGTAGTAATATCTTTTTACAATTCATTCATGATGCCAACACAATTTTGACGGTTTCTATTCAATCTAGTTGGTAATAGAGGTACTTGAACTAAGACATTTTTCTTTCAAACCTAGAAGATGGTACTATCAGCAATTGCAATATTCATGACTTTTCATGTCTTTGGGCTACACAAGGTGCTACTACAAAAGCATTCACTAAATAAAATTCGTGTACATTTTTAACTACTGTTTATAAAATGAATGAAAGTAAAGATAATTGTTGCATCCTTAGCGAAAATTTCCAAAATTTAAAATATGTAGGATATTTTTTGGTTGGTAAATGATATTGGCAATCTAAAAATTGATGCAAGCACTCCAAAACCAGTGTAATGCCAAAGCCACTTTCCTTTGTTTTTGGAGTGCCAATATTATTTTCCTTTTTGGTTTTCATAAAAGTTGCAATTTAGTGTTATGATAGTTTTCCCAATATAAAAAATATAAATCAGATAAATTTTGCAAGCAGGGGATGTAGCTCAGATGGTAGAGCGCTCGCTTAGCATGCGAGAGGTATGGGGATCGATACCCCGCATCTCCATTCATTTTTTCCATACACCCCTCCCCCACCCCTTGCTTTTTAGTGAAACCAACTTCTTTTACCCAAAAAAGGGGGAAAAAAAAAAAACAAACAAAAAGCCAGAATGTTTTGGATTTCACTGTCAAAGGAAGTGAGAAGATAGTGCAAGGAAACTAGGAAAGTACAAAAGTTTGGTGGCTTTATACACCACCAAACTATCTAATTCTGTCTATTAGACTCTAAACCATAGCAAAAAAGGCAGCTGGACTAGTCTCTCCTCTGCTTCATTCTGGCATCATCTCTGTAGTTGTTCCAACTACATTCCTGCTATCTGACTTTGAAAAACTAAAACTAAAAAAAAAATCACAAAGCCAAAGCCAAGATTTACAATAAAAATCTAAGGAGATTTCGCAATCAGTATATGCCAAATGTTAAAAGCTTAACTACCACAAAATATCATGTACCAGGGGTAGTTTGGTCATCTAACGCAATATTTACCGGGCCTCTTCCTTTACGCACGATTCGCCATGTCGCAACAAGGGAGGTGTTATGGACAGAGGACTCATTGTCTTGACTCTTATGCAGTTATGCTGCAGTTGAGACACTAGATATGTATATATATACTGATGTCTGTTAGCACACTACATAACAAGATAAAATCAGCTTCCTTTCTAATTTAATGATTTACAGCCCGAATTCTCTAGCTGTTGTAGTTTTTCAAAATGGAAGCCATACTCTTATCAAGATCGCGTAAATCTTTCATCTTCTTGCCGATCATTGTTTCTGCCTTTTGCTTCTACTCAGGTTGTTTTCATAACGTTTCCTTCTTTGCCAGTTTAGTTTCCTTTCCTTTCCTTTTTTCACTTACACGAGGGTGGTTAAATCTCTGAAAACATGAGCAGCATTTGCAGATGAAGGTCCGGCGCAAACTCTTACAAATGCCTTGTTGTGCTTCAACAATAAGTTTGTGAGTTGACACTATCAATCTCACTTCATTAACATATGAACAGTCATGTGAGCGCTCGCGCACAGTGCGTGACTGCATCCTGATGTTCTTCTTGCACATTCTCGGTTAATGTTTTTAGTTCCGGTGTGACATACAGATTTACAATAGATGCAGTGAAGCATACAGATTAAACCAGAGTGGAGATCTAAGTGTTCCACCAGAAGCAACAGATGAGTTCTGCAATGGGGCTTGCCTATCGGAGACACAAGGTATGCTCAGTTGCATTGATGACATCGTTTCTGGCTTCCTATTCTACAACAAGGCCACAACTCGAGACATAACAGGCACACTCCATTCTGCTTGCAGTTACACTAAACAAAGAGGTAAAATTTTATGTGTCCTAAATGGCCTTCATCCTTTCTCTACATTCTTCCTTTGCCCCTCTTTCACACACACTTTCCTACCGCACGATCACAGCGATAGATTATAAAATAACGACGCGCCTAACTGGTCGCCATATCTTTGTCAAACACGTCAGGGGCACCGACATGCCGGCGATACATGAGGATGCATCTGGGATACACCAAATGGCGTGTCTAGTTATTTATAACAATGTTTTATCAGGGGACACATTGGGACACGCTGGGAAAGCGAGTGTCTCACTTGAGACATGTAAGGGACACAGCGTGGTAGTCAAGTCATAATAACAAAAACTTATCAACTTGTTCCTCGTTGTGCGTTCTTTTACATCGCCTCTCAAAAATGTAGAAACAATATTGGTTCTCTTAATCGTGTAAAATCAATATCATAGTTTCTTCTTGTGCTAAGTTAGTGTTGGCTTTCATACGTTCTGGGTGTTTCGAACACACTATTCGTATCAACAGCAATAAAAATATAGAAATGAATATTCTTACTCAAATTTGATGTGTCCTTAGTTGTGTCCATCTCCTTTGCTCAGAATTAACGTGTCACATGTGCGTATCTGTGTCCGTACTTCTCCGGAGATAGAAACTTGTTTTCTCGTTCTGGAGGTAAATTAATGCATTAACAAACAAACCAAGGATAAGGAGGGTAAACCCCCATACATCTCAGTTCAAGAGAAACATATAAACCTCTGGGGTACCTACAGCACAGAGCCAAAACCAGCGAAAAAGAACCCAAGGCCAAAAGTTCTAGGACATGTACTCGAATCAATGCAAACCAATCTATTACCAATCATTTCTATCAACTTTTCGCCACGAGCTAATGCAAGCTCTTATTTCCCCCATCTTTGGCAATTACAGATTCAAGGACTTAGCTATTGTGTTGGAAAATCCTCGTGTTTTTCTCACCCTGAAGATGATACAACACAGCAGCCACAGAGAGCTCATGAAAATTCTGTGAGGGATAGACTTCCCACTCCTGAACTTAGCCCCAAGCAAGCTCTTCAGCAAACCCAGATGGAGCTTGATGAACTCTTCCTTACAAAATATGACCATGTGTGAGAAGTAAAAGAGATGCTATAGACTTTCACCTGCTCCACGACACAGGACACAACCTGTTCCTTTGTCCCAAAAACATCCATGTTATCGCGACTCAATGTATTAAGAGTTTCGAAACACACAAATTTCATGGCACTGTTGTGCCTCATGCACTGAGAAACGGGGGACGGAATTTCGGGACGAACAATCCATGCTGTAAGTACTAGAATTTTACAGAAATAAGCAAATGAATTCATAAGATGAGGGTATACTTTTTGCAGCTAGACTACCTTTATGAAAGATAGCATGAGAGTAACAGTGTCAGGTAGAAATGGCTTTTGCCCTTTTGGCCTCTCATATTGTGACTTCAGGTATTTTATCTCTCTTTTCTTTTCCTGCAGGGAACTTCAATGTGGGAGAATATATACAAAGGGATACAAGCGATTCACTGGGGATTCCCAAACCAGCCAGAATACATGCCTTGGTTTTGTTGATAGCTGGATGTTTTTTGATCCTCATGTGAATTAAATTTCTTGAATTTTTGTCTTCTAACATTAGTTGTACTTTTCCTACTTTTGGTCACCATTTTCTATTTCTTCATAAACGTCTCAGTTTTTTGCAACATATTATCCACTAAAATAAATATCCACCGAAACGAAGCATAAAAAATTGGGAATGATTCGCACCAGCACAAAGGGCTATTACAGCAGCCAAAGCCGATACTTTCAGCAACAGATATTACATTCAAAAGGAATGATAAGAACCTCAAAAGTTACCCTTTCTGATATGGCGATCAGAAAAGTCCAACTATTTGTTACTTAAAGAAATGAATGCTACAATTTTAGGCAGTTACCCCTTTCAATCAGACCAATTTACATGGGGAACCTTACTTCTTCAATATATTATCGATGATGGCCTCTGAACATAAGTTGGCAAATCAAGATCTTTGAATGAAAGATGGATTGTCAAGCCTAATCACTTTTTGGATGAGCCAAAACCCCCAAATCCCATCATAGCTGCAACATCAGGGTCTAGCTCAGGTTCCTCTTCTGCTGCCTTCTCTTTCTGATCCAGAGAGCAAATAAACAATTCACATCATGCAATAGTATGTCAATATAAAAATGCACCAGAATGAAATGTAGCATTGCAAAACTTGCTAGTGATAATGAGCCATATATGTGGAACTAACCTTCTTCTCTTTCTTTCTTTCTCTGCGTTGGCGCTTCCTTTCCTCCTCTTCTTGCTGCTGTTTTAATATCCGCTCATCAAGGTCTACAAAAGAGAGGAGAGTATCAATCATGTATTTTCCCCTTCTTGTCTCCAACCAACAGAAACACTTGTCCTTACCCTAGTCCTCTAATGCTTCTTCAATTTCTGGATTGCTTTCCAAGTTGGGAAAGCCCGCAAAAAATACGTTAACTGTTTCACCGCAAAATCAAAAGCGTAATAGTAACTATAGTTTGATTACTTTTGAGTTTGGACTATCTTAACTTATTTTATTTTTATTGGTCATTTTTGACATTGGTTGTCAAGAGAGTGTACACACATTTTGGAGACTTCTGTTGCAGTTTTGCAAGTCAACTTGTTCATATGGCGTTTTGCGTTATTTTGGCTTGCAACTGAAAACAAATTGGCAATGAGCGGTGAAACCGCCCAGACACATACTAGTTTCAAAGGTGCTAATGCACTGGTGATAAAAAATAGTGGGTTGAGGAAACATGTTAACTATTAATGTGTTACGGTTGACAACTGGGCAATTGATATTACTACTAGCCTAAATTCTAACAGGCATGTTTATTGCAACATGATTTCAAGCGTTACCTTTTTCAGTAAAAGGTTCTGTATCTTTACGCTTCTTGAGACGTTCAAATCGCTCCTGCACCTGCATACCATAAGAAAATTACAGTCTTAACAAACTTCCACTGGGAATTCAATTCTTGCCAAAAGTGAAACATTGGGACCAGATAAATAATCTGCATTCACTAAATACCGAAGCATTTATGAGTAGAAAGGATTGCGGGATGTCCCATCCCAGGACTATTTCCATGCTACTCCAACCTTATCAAGTGAGAGGTTGGGTCCCAACTCCCAACGGTTGTTAGTATTAGACTATTTAACGTTGTAAGGCGCAAGTGAACAAAAATCCATTACACAGACATGACTTTATTTATGCCTATCAGCTCCTTTTATCTGCAAAGCATCGAATACTCATTACAGATCAATATAGCTTAGGTCCCTTTTTTTCATTAAGAAACTTCTAGTCAGGTTATAGCACGTCTCCAAGCAATTTATTTCATTTACGACAAGATAATGGAATATTTGCTATATAACCAAAAACAAAAGCACCAAGCAGTGAATTACTATGGTTCAATACTAGCCATAGCAATTCACATGTGATTATTGCCTGTTACAATAACTCCAACATGTCTAGCAAGATCGCCACCACTACCCTGACATGCATTTCCTTTCCCAAGAAGACTGCTACCACTCTCGAAATGACAAATTTAGTGACATCCCAGCAGTGGACAAAAGCATGACTACCTAAATAAAACAAGTATAGAAATGGAATCACATCTTTTGTATAGTGCAAGAGTCTATTTTCGCTCTGAAAAATGACTAGCCTCGACTTTGCTCCAATTCTTGATTTTTAGAATGGGGTAAATTATTCTTGGTTGTGACTGACTTGCGACATACTTGACTCGGGCAATGTCACCTGACAGCCTACGTAAGCGCAGCACTAGATGTTGCATATGCACTGTTGGTACTGAGTCTACCGACACTAATTGATCTCGAACAGAAAAGTTTTTGGAGTTTCTATAGAGAGAGATCTAATGTGGTTTCCTCTTCACATGCAAAATGCCCTCCAACATGCTTGTTTGCTGGAGTATTACCAACCTTCAACTAATAATACCTCTTCGGCTTCTTTTTTATTCACTCTTTTCTCAAATTTCACTTGTAGCACTGTAGAATAAAAATACTTGTAACCACGTACCTGCTCAAGAGAGGACCGTTCCACCCTCATAGACATACCCAAAGCTCTTTGATCTAGAAAGCAAAACCAAAAGTACCATAAGAAAACTACAAACACAGAGTAATTCTTCTTCAATCAAAAACCTGGTGGAATCAGATAGCATATCCATGAGTACATACGTTTCTTCCCATTGATATGGTCCAAAAAGTTTGCAGAATCCTTCACCACACATTCACAAACTGAGCAGAAATAACCTGCCTGCAAATCAAAAAGAAAAAGAAACAAAAAAACAAACTGATTTTATCACAGCATGAAAAATCAAAGAGATTCACAGGATTGAGTCAAAGCATCCAAGTTATAGAACATAATTCTTCTACCATACAGAATAGAACGAACCAGAAGGAATATAACCAAACTTTTTACTGTTTTTTTCCTAGAGAACAATCAATTTGCTAGAGCATGATTTGGAAAAACATTACAGTCGATGACGGTATTACATTCAGGGAAAAAGGAAAAAAAAATCCTTGATCCGAATTACACAGCCCAAAAGTAATGTGATATGAGAAGAAATCAATGGCACTCTGCTGCTAGAGGCTGAGAAAGGATTGCTTCAATTCAAAGGAAGGAAGGAGAACACAATACTAAGGAAGTGATTGTTTTTCTTTTAAGTAGAAGGCTTGCCTTCTCACTACTCATTCTGGTTCCCAACTTCAAAAAGAGTCTTCGGGTCAACCTAGGAAAGAATTTTAAATCCCATCTCGTGAATTGGAATGCAAAAGGCTCCTCAAGGATGATGGTGCTCTTTGGATCAGCCTATTATTGCATGTAAATCAAGTCCCTAAGATTTGTGGACTTGGAGGGCTAGAGAAGAGAATGTCAGCGCACAAAATTGACATCTTGAGTACAGCTTTTAGCGTGGAGATTTGCGGTCTTAGTTGTGAACGTAAGGTAGAACAGGTGAAAAGATTTGCTAGAGGAGTAAATTATACTTCCTCCGTCCCAAATTGTTTGTCCAGTCCGCAAAACAATAACTTTAAAATAATGCAATTTTTTAAAGAAAAAATTCAAACTTTTTTCACAAATTAATAGAAGTCATTGATATCTAGTAAGTTGTTAAAAAACTTTTGAATTTTTCTTGCAAAAATCGTATTATTTTTAAGACTCCGTTTTGCGGACCGGACAAATATTTTGAGACGGAGAGAGTAACAATGTTCTAAAAGTCGCTTGGCGCTAGTCGGGCGGTCGGCCACCTTCGAGCGATTAATCGGTGCATGTTAATTAGTAATCGGCGATTAATCGTTAATTGGACCTAATCGGATAGGCCCCGCCAGATATTAATCAGTGATTAATTGCCGATTAATTCCTTGTTTTAGAACACTGATTTATAAGGTGGTGGACAGGCAAGCAGAACTTTGGAATTCGGCTCTCATGGAATACATGCTAAATCGTTCCCTGTAACAAGTGTAAGGGTAAACAACCATAGGTGGGGATAAAGACTGCAACAGACTAATACCAGTCAACATGACTATGCGGTCTGCCAAAGCTATTCATTAGAACTAAAAACAGTGCAATAGCTTATCTTGATATCAAAGAGTTCAAATTGGATATCATACTAATAATAATAATAATGCGGGTAATTCAACAACTACCAAATAATGGCAAACTGCGAATCCAAGAAAAAGATGGAGAAAAAATATACACAAAACTTCATCAGTGAGTGGCTTATAATGTAAGAGGTTCGATAATACCTGTTGGCTTAGAGGTGCTATTGGCGTAACGACCTGGCATAGACAGTAATTAAATCTGTTAGTAACTACAGAAGAATCATGACGCATGTGTAATAATAGTGAAAAATCAGAGACAACTTGCATCCAACATAAGAAGTTAAAAACTGTTTCAATGGTTTAAGCCTTCAAGATTGACAAGAAATAATAACCATTCTCACAATAGCAGAAACTAATAATTAACTTACTAGTACAACAAATTTCACCACCCCAAAAGTTACAGCCACAGCCCACAGGCTTCTAAAAAATCCAAACTTTTACCATCAATGCCACAAGAATGATCCTAGGAGCTTGACAGACAAGGCCAAAAAACTTCAGCAATTCAAATCATCCAAACATGAAATCAGCGGAGTAAGAGACATTTGATATCTTTTAGCAACCTTTCATTACTATGAATCCATGCAAGTACAAGCTGCTAAGTTTCAGATGAATTACTGTGAGGTAAACTGCAAGCAGAGCCATAAAATTAACTTGGTGTTTTTCTGTCATTTTCATACGATATGGTTGTTCGGTTGAACGACATAGATCCGTGGAATAGGGTCCAAAGGAAGGAAACATGTTGATTCGTGCCAATGAATGAGCTAGCAAATCCTTCGCACTGATTTTGCTCCCAACCATCCCACACTTTCAGTTAGTGTCTACCAATGATGCCATGACAAGGATCGAGAAAGAATCAAAATATGGGTTTTAAAGCACCCAGCCAACCATGCATGAGAAGTTGATAGCATTCGTGAAGTGAGATTGGATGATACAGAGCACACTCTTGTAATTGTAGGCATTCATAATGTGGGATTGAGTGGGCAATGTAACAGAATTGTATATAATGCGAGTAAAACTACATATATACAAATATATATATGAACAATGCACAAACGCATATCCCTTCAATGGGAAATGGATTGTGGCCTGTGAGTAAGTTTTAGAGAGAGAAAGAGTGATTGGAATGGGAGAGAGAGAGATGTGATTTGTGGCAAAAATAGATCTGGTGAAAATGAAAATTTTGAAAGGGTATGAACAGTGTTTTCGATACCAAAAGGATTTTGAACAGCGTTAGCTGGGCTCCTGATATGCGTAGACCAAGGGGCGGAAGAACCAGAACCGACCACCCTCCTCAAGGCCTCGAATGGGGAAAATCGGATTCAATTGTCAACTGCCCCTATCGGAAATAGGATTGACATTTCCAGTGGATCATTGAAAAAGTTACAGGGCACTTTAATCCAAAACAAAGTTAAGGTGATTCCACTGCATTAAAAATTAAGGTAGCTAAAGTACTTCAAGAGAAAAACACAGTGGTAAACGAATTTTCCAATGAATAAAGTAATATACCCATGTCCTTGCACAATTCTCCAGAATCAAACCATGTATTAAGGCTTAGAGCAACCAATACAATGAAACACTATATGTCATTTAACACCACAATCGAGAGATTACCTACTCAACTGCAATTAAACAATAGTACGATACACTCCTAATACGGGAGAGACAGAGAAGCTAACCTGAGTCTTTCCCAAGCGAGAATTGAGATCCACTTCATAATCCCTGTGCTTCAAAGGTTTCCTCTGTACTGGAGGACCTTTTGCTACATACACACAAAACCGGCATTTAAAACTCAAACTAGCTAGCATATGCATAGAGAACCAAATATAAACCATCTAGAGCTTTCAAACTACAAACCATAGAATGCGAGCATAATGTATGAATGCAGTAGAATTCGGTAATCCAATTAACTTACATTTGGATTTAAACCGACCATCAGCCTCCTACATAACAAAAAAACACCACAGTTAGTCAAAGGAAACTGAATGAAGAGAAAGATGCAGGAATAAAGGGGCAAACTTTGTTCCTTCAAAAAGAAAGAAAGAAAAAAAAAGCTAATTTGAAGGGACGAACAGACCTGTTCCTCGCGCTCGCGAGCGCGCTGTAAATACTCCTCTCGATCGAACTTCCTCCTAAAAGTGTTGTCAACCCCAACCGGCTGCACACAAAAAACAGTCCATAAGAGAGATTCTTGTATTCAGCCATCATTATTTGAAACAACAGCAACGGCCAATGTGTAGTGCATAAAATCCCGATAATAATCATGTGTACACAGCAATGGAAGCATAATTTTGTCTGCATAGATAATAGATAAAAAATAAAAAAACAAAAAAAACATGGAGAGATTGAGCTTACATGGTTGCTGGGCTGAGCCATCCTGGTAACTATCTCGACGAGTACTACCACCCGCGAAAGTTGATGCAATTTTGAGGGTTCCCAACTGAATCAATTGAGAGAGAGAGAGAGAGAAACCCTAGGAATTTCGAATGAGCGGAGATAAATTGGGAAAGGGAAGACAAAAGGCTGTTCGCTATGGGTTAATAATCTTTAAAAAGACACCTCGGATATCAAAAAGGGTGTTTGGTCTAGTGGTATGATTCTCGCTTCGGGTGCGAGAGGTCGTGAGTTCGATTCTCGCAACACCCCAATCTCGCTTCTCTTTTTTGGGTCCCCTCGGTTGAGGAAACGGGTCAACTCACGAAACTGGAGACGAAGCCGTCAACGCCCGAGAGTCTTCCCCATTTTTATTATTCCATCGGCAGCTAAACAAACAGTTTTCTTCATCAACATTTTGGATTCCACCAAGAAATGTCGAGCTCGCAGATCTGCTGGCCCTTGGCCGTCCTGGCCCTGTTCCTACTCTCATCGGCTTTCGCCGACGAAGTGGTAGTCTTGACGGAGGACAACTTCGAGAAGGAGGTGGGCCAAGATCGAGCCGCTCTCGTCGAGTTCTACGCTCCTTGGTATTATGCAAAACGCATCCCCATTTATGTTTATAAGTAGTATTTACGTTGTTTACGTCTCATGTATGTGGTTGATGGGAATTCAGATTGGTTTCACGTGCTTGATGGGTTCTTTTGATTTGTTTGGAAATTCTTTGGCGATGTTGTTGACTGTACGTGGATGATTAGATCCGTGCTTATTCGGGCTGATAATTTGGGTTTGATTGACCTGTATTTGAGTTGAATCAGAAGTTCTCGGTTAAATTTATGCTTTCGATTGAACGATAAAGCAGTTGACAATCTGGGTTTGTATGGTGGTGTTTAGAGTCTTTTGTAATCGCTATAGTTTTAATTTTGGCGCAATCTGACTCGTAGTTACAACAGTTTTACGACTACTGCTGCCGTTAGATTGTAGATCAATCAGCTTTGGTTTCGGCTAAGTGGCTAGAATGCTGTCAATTTGCTAACTAGACACCACCTTTGTCCTGGCTATGTTAAAAATCTGCGTGTTTAACTTTTATGCTGAGTTGGAGTATTGCTATTTCTTTCACTTTCCAGCACTCATGCCTCACTGCGGTAGGAAGCAACTAGGGGTCCTTCATCGCCTCTCACTGATGGTGAATGTGATCTTAGTATCTTACAAACACGGTCAAATGTTGAATTGGGAAACGGGCTTTAAGTTTTGGGGTGATTTGGAAGAAAAAAAAAAGAGTTTTGTAGTGTACTTGTTTTTTTGAAGATGATCGTCCCATTTTTACTGCATTATTTTTCAGTTTATTTTTTGAGCCTCCTATTTCCAAATATCTCTACTAGTTGATCTCCCCTTTTTGTTGGATGTATTAAGTAATTGGGCTCTTTTGTTGAACTCTGATTTCTCAATTCACTTTGATATTTGTCTCTCTTTTACATTTTCTGCATGAGAGTGATAATAGCGTTGCTGCTATTCCTTATGCAGTAGCTTTTAATCGATGTCTAGTTGGCTAATCTGAAGATGGTATACCTAAACTCTTTGAGGTTTTGTTCAATTGTAGGTGTGGCCACTGTAAAAAGCTTGCTCCTGAGTATGAGAAGCTTGGAACAAGTTTCAAGAAGGCAAAATCTGTTGTGATTGGAAAGGTTGACTTAAACCTTAGTTTGGCTTTCTCAGTGCTGCTTGTTGCATGAAAATATGTAAAGCTGTTGACTTAACATAGTAAGGCTTAACAGCATGTCCATTTGCATCCGTGTAATATTTTCGTGGCAACGAACCTTACTTTTCATGGTTGTCGAATTTGGCTATGTTAATGGACTGGGTATTAATTATTAACAGAGGGTGCAGGTGTAAGTGTAAGACCTCAATAGAAAATGAATATTGGAATATTGGCACGGTTATAGGTATTCAAAAGTTGGGCTGGATATGTGATACTTCTTGAACTTTAACTCTCTAGTATGTTATAGAGGAGTAGAATGTAAGATGCTGTTAATTATTTGGAGTACATATGAGTGGCAAGGAATTTAAATATTGTCAATCTTCTTTTACTTCAAACCTTTTAAGAATTGGAGGATTCAAATGTCTAATTTGGCTACGAGGTTGGAGAAACATTTTTATACCCTTACCCTTGGCCAGTAGAATGTGTAAAGCAGTAGGAATGGAAGAGTTAGTGCAACAATGCTTTGGAAGACGCGTGATAGATCACCTTAATACAATGTTTTTGTTTTGATCAATGGAAGTTAGTTTGGATGTTTTATGTAGTTCGTTGGGTGGTTTGCTGCAGGTGGACTGTGATGAACATAAGAGCCTCTGTAGCAAATATGGTGTTTCTGGGTACCCCACAATTCAATGGTTTCCAAAAGGTTCCTTGGAGCCTAAAAAGTATGTATATGCTTTCATGGTTATTGTCCTTCCTATCTTCGTTTGTTTTGTTATAGCTTAGGTCACCGAAGGAGCTTGAAGATTTCAGACATGCATATGCTCTTGAAATTATAGGTCCCCAAACCCATCTATATTTTAAGTTTGACTCATTTCACCTGGATTTGTTAATTGTTAGGTATGAAGGTCCACGAAATGCTGAAGCTCTTGCTGAGTTTGTGAATAGTGAAGGAGGTAATAGTCTACTTTGTGAACCAATTCATTCCTATTAGTGTCTGTAAATCTTCTTGTGTGTGTGTGTTTTTTTTTTCTTTTATAGGTTTTTCACTGATAGGTATAGGGATCTGTGGCTGGGCACAATTGCACAAAAACATTGTTAACCTCAAATTCCTTGGATATGTGGGAGTACGCTGGACCGCTGATTTACGTGTAAAACTTGCGGAGAGTGACAAGACTTGTATTGCATCCTAACTTGCATGTGAGATGTGAGCCATGTGACTCAATGTTTTGTCTTGAAGAACGGGAGTTGGACATATACTGTATAATCTAGAATATAGTATTGAGTATTTGTGAAGCGAAGCTTTTAGTAGGAGGCTCTAAAAATTTGACATTTGGTCTTAAAAATTGTGGCGTGTCTCTTCCATTGAGAAGCTGTGTTTCATATGATTTCTTTGTGAAATTTCTCATATCTTTAAAAATTAATCATCACAACTTGGACCTTAATGGTTGAATTTGGTTTTGTTTCAACGGTGTTTAAGGTGTACAATATAAGAAAACCAAAAAATCCATCCTTTTTGCTTCATTAGTTCCACACGCGATAGTGTGACGTAAAGAGTTTTTCTCTTTTGCTTTTGTGTGTTATGGTGTGAATGGTATTGCAAGTTGCAATGGGAATCATAGTCATTACGTGATGTAGCCGGGAGATAAGATTAATATGTGGAGCTAGGATGCCATTCTATTTAAATTTTTCGTATTAAGGAAACTTTTGGATTTCCAATTGTTAAATACTTTACATTATATTGTTGTTTTTTTGTCAGGGACTAATGTAAAGATAGCTGCAGCCCCCTCAAATGTGGTGGTTCTAACAGCTGATAATTTTGATGAGGTTGTCCTGGATGAAAAGAAGGATGTTTTGGTTGAGTTCTATGCACCCTGGTAAGAGTAAATGTTTTATCTCTAGTGCTTCTTCTTACTAGGTTAAGTGGTTTCCCTTAGGGATGAATTTTAGAATTTGATATCCAATTTTATACCCTTTGGATCATTAACCACTGGAGGTGTGTTTTTTTTTATAGGTGTGGCCATTGCAAGAACCTTGCTCCTGTAAGTAGATTTGTAGTGTTTCCCTTGGATTGTTTTACATTTTATATGTAATATGAGATTGAGCATATAAACAACGTTGATCGATCCCTCACTTCATTCTTCTGTCTGTTGTTTAGGTTTATGAAAACGTTGCCACAGCATTTAAGCTTGAGGATGACGTTGTAATTGCCAATCTTGATGCTGACAAACACAAGGATCTTGGAGAAAAGTGAGTTCAGATTGGAGAATTACCAGAGATCCCTTTTTTCGCGTAGAAATTTGTTTTTTTTTTGCAATACAAGTTGAGCTTCCTCTTATTTTAGTCAATATGATGTAGCCATATTTAAATAAGTTTTTTTTTTTTTTTCATGCATGCAGCATAAATTTGTCAACAATTTTGTTGTCTACTGTATAAACGTTTTTGTATCTTGCTGTCATAATTCTTCCCTTATGCATCTGATTGGCTATTGCTTGTTCAGATATGGTGTGAGCGGCTTTCCTACATTGAAATTCTTTCCTAAGAGCAACAAAGCTGGTGAAGATTACAATGGTGGCCGAGATTTAGATGACTTTGTAACTTTCATCAATGAGAAGTGCGGAACCAGTCGTGATGCAAAAGGACAACTTACTGACAAAGTTAGTGGCAGAATAATTCACATTTCCGTACCGATTAGTTTCTTTCTCTCCTTTTTTGGTTCTTAATTTCCTTTGACTAGACGGTTATGCTTTATTCAGGCTGGCATAGTTGAGAGTTTGGACGCTTTGGTGAAGGAGTTTGTTAGCGCTGGCAGTGAGGAGAAGAAAGCCATCTTTGGCCGAATAGAGGAGGAAGCTGAGAAGCTCAAGGGTTCTGCTGCAAGGTGGTGATATTGGCTTGTAGGTTATATATTTGCTTAAAGAACATCCGAAAGTCTAAAGACAGACTTAGGACACATAAAAGTGCACTCTGTCGCTCCAATTCATCCTATGCATAAATAAGTCTGGACCTCACAGTGTACTTTTTCTGCAACTATTTGCGTCGGAGTTTTGTTTTGTGTTCGATTAGTGATTGTCCTGTTGCTCAATGAGAAACAATTGGAATTGGGATACATTGTATAATTTGTATGCTATGTATTTTGTGTTTTCTATTGTTTATTTGTTGCTTTTGTTTCAGGTATGGAAAGATCTACTTGAAAGCTGCCAAGAGCTGTATGGAAAAAGGTGCTGACTATGCCAAGAATGAAATCCAGCGCGTGGAGCGCATGCTGAACAAGGTAAACTTTAGTTGCCCTTATAATATGGTGGTTGCGTTCGCATCCACTAGCATAATGCTCTCCCTGTATCAGATTGTTACATTAAACAGGCACAAGAAACTTATTTGCTTTACATATCATCATGACCAAATCTCCTTTCTTTCGTCCTAGAACATTATTCAAGGCCCAGTTAGTGGCCTTTTTGGCTTCCATTCACAGCCTTGTACACACACAGGCATAAATCGCCCTTGTTTAGAAGGCTGTTCATGACAAACAAGATGGCTGTGATACTAGTTTTTTGCCGCAAACTATGTATTGCCTCTCTCATAAATGACTTTTTTCTAAGATTGGAATTATACACCCACTATATAGTTGTACACACTTCAAGGGGCCAACCCCAGACGAAACAATTATCTACAAACTTAATATATAGACCAAATCTAACCATCACCAAGACCTCAGAATACCCAACAAAAACTTTGTAAGATGTGGCCTTCAAAACTCTCAAGTCAATAATACATCCATTGTCACAGCACATACAAATACAAATAGACCTATATGGCAGTAGTTATTAGAATCATCTCGTACCGAGTGCGCAACTGTAGGAAAGCAAAGCAGCAGCAGCAGCAGCAGCTCCTGCACTATCACAATAAGCCTGCATTATCCATTACCCAGTTATCAGGCCCATGAGTGAGAGTTCTTGGATGATACAAAGACTATTCACAATAAGCCTGCATTATCTAAAATAAAGGAGCTTCCGTTTCAGTTCTACCTTTCAGAGCACTTAGAGGAGCTTCCATATCTAAAACTTCCATCCCTTTCTTTAAAGGACCCTTAGCCGCAAACATTAAAATTATGGCAAGAACTCAATTATACCTTGATTCCCCGTCCCGTACCTCTTATCCATCTAAAACGGCATAATTGTTTTTTTTAGCACACGCAATTGCAGAGTTAACTTGGAGTATTGTTCATGTTAACTACTGTAAGGGGTGATAACTGCTGGTTGGGATGTACAGTCGCGTATGATGTTTGTAATAGCGCTTCAGACATCAACTTTGGGGACTGATTTGCATTTTTTATGAAATCATTTCTGTTCTGTTGGTGCAGGCCATCAGTGCCACTAAGGCTGATGAGTTCACGCTGAAGAAGAATATCCTATCCACATTTGCTTGAACCCTGAGAGGGATTTTATCCTTGGTGTTGCGGCTTTGAGTTGCACTGCTTTCGGGGTTTAATCTGCAAGGTTTTTCCTTTGGCTTCGGGACTGTACTATGTTGTTATCCTTTTAGCTCTCATCTACAAAACACATTTTTGCTATCAAAAGTTCAACTTAAATAGAGTAGGGAGCGAGAGGAAACATTTTCCATTTTGCGTAGAACTCAGCTAACTATCAACTCTCTGATTACAAAGAAATAGGTCGGTGCTTCACTTATTGATTCACGGAAACCCTTAATGAAGATACTTCAAATTGCTTTATATACAGCAATTGTGCGGTCATCGTTTTCATCCTCAGTTGTGGCCTTTTGATTATTGTTTTCAACCATAGAATGTGCATACTCTTTAGACATTCCATGGGTAGAATAATAAGTCATTCGCGTGATTCAAAAGGGTAATCTTCGAGGAAAGTGCTGTAGATAAAAATTTACTGATTCGTACTTATCTCGTATTTCCTTGGTTAGCTGAGGAGGGAAAGTTATTGCTTGCTCCAAATACCATGTTCCACACCAATTATCTCATATTGGTACTCTTCAGTGCAGAAGTGATGGGCCCCTATACAAACCAATGAGTAGTACGGTCAATTAGAAATTACCATGTCAGTGATCCTATTCCACCAACTAATTCTCAGTAAATAGACCCACAAAATAGTGCCAAACACTAGTATGAGTCTCCATGTCTAGTCTTGCCTTTCTGTACAAACCCATGAAGTCCGGACAACGTATAAATGGTTTTTGGGAAATGACATATACATGGAAGGACATGGCTTATTTCTGATGATGGAGGTTGTTCCTGGGGGTGAATTCCAGCTGTGTATTTCCATGGTAGAATTCAGATTCTTTCTAGTACCAGCTGAGCATGAATCTGTGTAATCTGGCATCTGAAATTCAGTAAATGGCACCTGAATTTTCCGCACCTGGTAGGATTTTAGTCCCTCCTTAAAAGAGGATGAACATTACCCTCCTTCTTATTGGTTGGAATGGTGTTGATACCACCACAAAGTGATGTCATGCTTATCAAAAAGTGTATTGCAAGGTAGAATTTATACCATTTCAACCAATAAGAGGGAAGGTAATGTTCGCCCTCTTTTAAGGAGGGTGAACAAAATAGTACTCACGTGGTAGTGTATGCAATAGGACACTCATTTCTCTTGGTGGTGACAGTATGCCACATTTTCCTTGGGAGTCCAGGGTTCAGGAATTTTCTTCTATTAGGAAATTTAACAACCCTGTCTTACTGTACACATTGTCATGACCGGTGAGAGTCCTGTGGTCAAGATGCTTGCTGTGAGTAAATTACTTCCCATGGTTATAGTGAGTTTTACTGGTGGGGTCCACACGCACTGCACGGGGCAGTATATGTGGACTCCACAAACTTTGTGAATGTGTGCGCATTTAGGCCTTGTTGGTGTACTAGAATGAGATGGACGTTCTCTTTGAATGCTTATTTTGATGTTTGTTTTGTAAAGCATCAGAACGTAGATCACAGATAATTTTTCACAGATGAAATTATCGTCAACAAATTTAGATGAATGGCCGTCCCATTGAGAGGCTAAAGAACGGTTATTTAATATTTTGCTCTCTCAGCACAGCTCCTAGTCCTAAATTTTAGATGAATGGCCGTCCCATTGAGAGGCTAAAGAACGGTTATTTAATATTTTGCTCTCTCAGCACAGCTCCTAGTCCTAAATTTTAGATGAATGGCCGTCCCATTGAGAGGCTAAAGAACGGTTATTTAATATTTTGCTCTCTCAGCACAGCTCCTAGTCCTAAATTTTAGATGAATGGCCGTCCCATTGAGAGGCTAAAGAACGGTTATTTAATATTTTGCTCTCTCAGCACAGCTCCTAGTCCTAAATTTTAGATGAATGGCCGTCCCATTGAGAGGCTAAAGAACGGTTATTTAATATTTTGCTCTCTCAGCACAGCTCCTAGTCCTAAATTTTAGATGAATGGCCGTCCCATTGAGAGGCTAAAGAACGGTTATTTAATATTTTGCTCTCTCAGCACAGCTCCTAGTCCTAGGAATGGAAAATCACATTGAGAACCTTTTTCTTATTACTTGCTTTTGGAAGAGGTGGTCTTTCTTCTTGTTCTTTTTTTGGTTGATAAGTTGAAGTGATATGATAATTTACCCATATAAAGAAATGGAATAGGAAAAGGAGAGAAGAATCCAGAAGAATTTAGGGAATGGGAACAATTGCATGGGATCAACCCGAAGGTTGGCCACGTGGTCTTAGTTTGGGATTCAGATTCGATTTTCATTGATAGCAATTTTTGGGGTCATTTCACCTCACGCATAAAAGTGTGAAATTGCTGTGAGAGTGGCTGTAAGAATTAGTTCGAAGCGCACGCAATTTAGTCCGGAACACTTTGCAATTGAAATATTAAGTGACTATCAAGTCATCATATTTCGTCAAACCTCTTTTATTTCAATGTCTAGGAGACACCATGGCCCATAAAACTGAGGTCACTAGCCTCCCACGCCCCTATCTCATATGCATATCTGCCTTCTCACTTGCCAAAAGGCAAATCAAATCATTGAAATCAATGACAGATCTAAAACAACCAAAAAAGGACAATCATCAACTTCTCATGGTCCCCTAACTTCCCATATTTCTGTGAAGAAACAAAATAAAAAAGTAAATCCTAAACAACCATCTCTTTCGTCTAGTTTGTACACATGCATCACAAGGCTTGGCCCCCCAAAGAAGATACAACAAGAATTACTTGATAAAACTTCCTTTCAATTTGAAGTTGTTAATGTTCGCTGGGGGCCCTTTTGCAATTGTGGATCTTTTGGGGCCTTGTATTAATACCTAATAAGGGTCTTTTCCTAGACCACGTGGGCCAATTCCCCCAGCGCTCAAGATCTAAACTGGTCACTGTTTATATAGACATCCATGCTAGAATACTAAAGACACCACGGATTCAGTGAGGGATTTCTTATTTTGTTAAAATGCAGACCTTTTTTTCGATCAAATTTTAATGATCCAAATGGTTCAATGTGTTCAGCTTATGATTTTAAGGGTCCCTCGCGATTTGCAAAAAAAGGATCAGAAAGTGCTTCATCCGAACAATTTTCATTGAACAGTTCAATGAAAAAATGCTCGAATGAAGTACTTCTCGGTCTCTCTTTTTTTCTGATTTCACGCGAGAACTCTTTTTTTCTGATTTTACGCGAGAACTCTTAAAATCATGTTCTGAACACATTGAACTGTTCGGATTATCGAAATTTGATCGGAAAAATGGAGGTCCGCATTTGAACAAAATAAAGGATCCCTCATAAGATATGGACCGTACTCGAAGATATCTATCTGTATGGGTCTCAAGCAGGGATAAATTTTCAGTGCTAGGCGGGTACCACGTATTGCCCACCCAGCTCATACGAGCCGTCCATTGCATGGGTCTCATAGGATATGGACTGTACTCGAAGATATCTATCTATATGGGTCTCAAGCAGGATAAATTTTCAGTGCCGGGTGGATACCACGTGGTGCCCGCTCGGCACATCTAAACCGTCCATTGCATTTTTGGACGGCTCAAATTTAGAGAGAGAAAAAAGTGAGTGAAAGTGTTGGGGTGAGAGAAGGTTTCAGCAGGCGGACTCCTAACGTTGTATACCAAGTACTTCAGTATTGCTAGTGAAAAAAGTTTGGATCGTTTCAAGTACTCCATGGGTCTTGAGATTTATTGTTATTCAGATCACTATTATCTCTCTGATCAAAAAAAAAAAAAGATCACTATTATCTCTATCAGGCAAAGTAGTATTTAAAGGATTACTATGAAAGATTCTCTCATTTCTTGGCCTCGCACAAAGGAAATTATTTTCTTGCACCACGCCGTTGTGGCCCTCGTGGGACTCTGTATTGCCTCACATTGTACAATTTTACATCATTTTTGAGGGTTCTACGGAAAATCAGCTCAATGAGAAAACTGAAAGTGCTTGATCTAATATTCCAATTTTATATTCAAAATAAACGATCACATTGGATCAAACACTTACAACAAAAATGCTACAGGTACCGAAATTGGGGGACCGAAATCGGACCGACGGCCGCCGGCGGGCCGTCTCCGGCCACCGGACGGCCGATCCGAGCCGTCCAAAAATTCTAAAAAAAAAAACCGAGGGGGCCCACGCGGGAATCAACGTCATCCGAGGTGTGTAGGGTGCTTGATCGGAGCACCCCTTTTCGTGTGTATAAAAATATACACACGAAAAGGGGTGCTCCGATCAAGCACCCTACACACCTCGGATGACGTTGATTCCCGCGTAGGCCCCCTCGGTTTTTTTTTTTAGAATTTTTGGACGGCTCGGATCGGCCGTCCGGTGGCCAGAGACGGCCCGCCGGCGGCCGTCGGTCCGATTTCGGTCCCCCAATTTCGGTACCTGTAGCAACACTCCACTTACAATTATCCGGTTGAACTGATTTTTACAAGGCTATTCGAAAAAACATTTTAAAATTAATGATCAATAGTTCGAATAATTTGTATGGGACTCGAAAATAGGGCCCTGGCCGATTTGTGCTCCTTCAGCGCATGAGCGGTCGGTTCCCATAGAATTATTGTTTTCCTAGATAACACCCTCCAAATTCCAATCAATATTTGTTGATCCGCCCCTATCAATGGTTGGTCCGAGAAGAATACGTACAAGCAGAAACAGATAAAAGGTCCTTTAGATTTGCAGTTGGTGGTCAGGCATGGAGGCCCCTTCCTTGTAAATCGTGGGTCATGGGGACCTTGCTACAAACACAACTAACATGGTTATTAATGTGCCTAGATCGATCATGTGGATCAAATCATTGGGGTTCGATAATCAAAACAAAATTGGTAACAGTAACTTTTTTCCATTGTAACACAACCTGTGCTACAGTTTTTTATTTTTATTTTTTATAATTGGATGTTTGGGTTAGTTTGCGCGCACCTTGACGAATTCTGGGACCATGAAAGTAACGATCCGGTATAACCCTCAGTGGCCCCAAAGTTTGAAAAGTTTCGCCTCCATAGAAATAACTTGTGACCTCATGAAAGAACACTTATTGTTTTCTCGCAACCATCCGGCCAACCCCGTTGGGATTAACCTATGCTACAGTTAGGAGATCCAATACGCCTAAAACCATGCTAGTAGTAGTAGTATTTTGTTTATTTATTTACCCCTTCGAGGATACGTATCCTAGGTAACCGTTTCTCATGGTTGTACACTTGTACTATAATTTTGTTATTATTCCTATTAAACTTGTTAGAAGATGACCCAGATCTATATACAGTACGTTTTTCTTCGAAAAGCACAATTGTCAACCCCTCAAATCACACACAATTGGGCTGTATGTATTTAGAAGAGCATCTTTAGGAGCAACAAACATGTTCTTTGTTTTTTTTTGTTTTTTTTTTTTTAACTACGAGTGGGTAGGAAATGAAGTGTGTGAAATTGTGAATAACTTCGAATTGAACATAAGCTCGTAGTCATACTGAGCCCGACTAATAAACGCGTTAAAGAGACAAGTATGTAACCAAAAACTCTCATTCAAGGGGGAATTTTTTTATATTATATATATATATATATATATATATATATATATATATATATATATATATATACATTACAGGAATTGACACCTTGACATTTCCTTTAGAAGCTCGTAGTCATATTTTTTTTTACAGGAGTACTAGAGTTTCTAACCTCTGTTGGGCTACATGTTTCTACTCCTAAACACCAAGGTGTTCGTCGGCCTAGTGATCCATATATGTATGGAACTTCCATCCTTAAGGTTTTATGTTCGAAACTTTTTCAGTGTTATCAACTTCTCTATTGGGTAGCATGTTCTATCCCACAATCCCAAGGGATTGACTAGTGGTCAAGGTCTGAGACTTAAGAGTTTGCTCGATCTTAAGATCTCAGGTTTCAAAATATCTTAGATGTCATCGTCTCTTTTGGAGCCAGTCCAGTCCATTCAGAGCTTTACTCTGCCTTAAAATTGGAACCCTCGCAAGTGGGCAGTGTGTAAGGTCTCTCATAATTAGTCGAGGCGCGCACAAGCTCGCTCGAACAATTGAGAGTTATTGTCATGCATTTCGAGTCGTTGGATCAATGTCTTAAGGATGGGAATAAGGAAAAATACCATGTAAATATAGAAACACCAAAGCTGGATCATATTATTTTCTAGTCTTTAAGTCCATGTCTCAAGGTGACCCTATCTAGGATTTTTCACATGATTCAATGCTTAAGATAACAAGGGACCCATAAAGAAATGTGTACAGGAGTACTACTACTAGGCCACAAAAACAAACTTATTACTACTAGTTTTTTAAGTCACCTACTATTTGTTATAGCCCCACATTGTTCGTTATACCCGATTTATTCCTAATCTCCCATCCGCGTGGGATCTAGATTCTGAGACCACACTATACACTTGATTTATTTTTAGAGTTAGTTACTCCAACAAAGTTGACTGTTGATACCTAACAGCTTTCAGCTTCAATCAATTCCAGATTTGGATCGAAAGCCCTTGTTTATTTCTAAGTATGTATTTGGAGTCAAAATAAGAAAGATTTAAGGACAGATAAAAAAATAAGCCTACTCCTTAATCAGTAAGGATTATCAAACGAGCCCGTTACCTTTCAGCATCGAACAAGCCTATGTTAAAAATTCTATAGATAGCAGATAGTAGTGCACAAATTCGAACACAAATGCGAGCAAAACCGTTCGATTGAGCCCCTCAACTGCCGTGTGAAACCCATGTACGGCCGACTGTTTCGGATTCAACTAACTATCTGTGTAGCATTGCTGTTTTCTTTTCGCGGTACAGCATCCTCCGGTCCAAATGAGAGAAGTTGAACAGCCAACGAAATCAATCTCTTTTACTCACACTGCAGTACAATAATTCAAGAGTGTGATGGATGTGCTAGTTCCCGAGGACAAAAGAAAAAAACCTGATGTGCACTGCATCCGCGGGGGACCGGGGTGGAGGTTAGATGATTAGATCTTACATTTATGAACTCCAAACACTGATTAGAAAATAGTAGAAGAAACCAGTGACATGAAAGGAAGTGCAAACTCACCATTTTGATAACTGTTCCAAGGCATTTCCCCGAACCATCTCCGCCCTCAATCAATTGAGATCGGCTACATAAAATCGTTCCGTTCGACGAGCTCTATTAAGACATCGAGTTTTGTGGTATCCAACAAACCTAAATTCTAACCAGTTTTACTTCCTTTGAAGTCAATTTCAATGTACCTCTCCGATAAACGCCAGCCCCTTTACAAGTCATGATAGACATTCAGTGCAACCATAAGCTTGCTTTACTATAGAAGTATACAACTTTATACACCTAAAATGGGAAAAAAAACATCCCATCCCATAAATTTCATTAATGGCCAAACCAGATCCATCAAATGGGGGAAACCTCACTCCTCTTCTCCAATCTAAAAAAAAAAGGGAGAATCCCCATCCATTCCAAACTAATAACCCAATACAGGGAGAGGTACATCACAATACATAGCAATTTTAACATTGGGGTGATAAGATACTACTAACAAAAATATACACATTATACTGCTACTACTGCTAGTACTACTATTCATATTACCTTGATGAAACTGGGTTGAGGGATCTAGCAAACCCATTCATGGCACCATAACTCTTGGAGCTAAAACCCAAACACCCAAGCAACCCTTGCCGGTACGGCAAGAACGTCTTCTTCCTCATCTCCTCTGACTTCTCCCTGTTCGCCTTGTAATGCAACTCGTGCGCCGACGCCGATGCCCCCCTCCTCTTCCCCAGTCCGTTTGACGGCTTCCCTCCTCCTCCGCCCACTCCCGCCAACGCTGCGGCCTTCTTCGGTTCCTTTCCACCCTGTTGCTTCGCCGCCTTCTTCTCCACGTCACCACTACTGCCCTCGGAATTCACCGGAACCTTCTTATCTTTCACCGGCGAGAACGAAACGGAAGTCCAGAACTTATGACTGTTCTGATTAGTGTTCCTTCCTTCACTTTTGCTACGGTAGAGAAATTCCTTCAGGAACACCCACCGCTTCGAGCTCCGGCTCACCGACGACGACCGTGAAGAGGAAGCTGAGGCCGACGGCGTCGTCTCGCTCGACGCCTCAGCCTCGTTCTCCTTGATCTCGATTTCTCCCTTACTGCTCTGTTCTTTGTCGGCATTTTGATCTTCTACGCCGTAGCTTTCGTGCCATCTGAACGGAGAGGATCTCAACGGCGACATAGATCTGGTTCTCCGACGCAGAGATCTGTCCCGCCATTTCACATCTCGTCCTCTAAGAAAGTTCTCACCTTCGTCTGTTGAGAATATATACTTGACATTACTCATATATTATCTCACAAATTAATCACATCTAGACGAGCTAATGGTGAGATCATATCATATCCAGTAAAAGTAATACTAAATCCTGTCCTAGAACCTCGCGAGTAGGGCCGATAAATGAATTGAGCAAGCCAAACAGTTGATTGGACAAAGTTGATTAGAAGACTTAACGAGCTTTAAAAATGTGCCAATGGCGAGATCATATCATATCCAGTGAAAATAATGCAAAATCATGACCTAGAATCTCACGAGTAGAGCCGATTAACGAGCCGGACGAGCTAAACAATTGATTGTTCTCAACTGTTCAAGTTTAATTTGAAAATTTAACAAGCTTTAAAAATATGTTCGAACTCAACTTATTTAGCTTATTTACCAAATGACCTTTAATCAAGCCCATCACGAACTGGTCTGCCATATCTTTAAATTTTTAATCATAAGTGGAACAAGTCCATCAATAACTTTTTCAAGGTCTGTTCAAAAGCTTAACAAAGTTTAAAAAGATGTTCAAACTTGGCTCTGTTTGGAACCATGGAAAGGAAAGGAAAAGAAGGAAAATTAAAAAAAAATTCCCTTCCATTGTATTGTTTGGTTAGACCATTGTTTGGTTTGAAGAGAAAGAGTAAAGAAAATATGGATTTCAAATGTTAGTAAATAGTAAACTATCCCTCCCATTTTCCTCTCATTTTTCTTCTCTTTTATTTTCCTTCCTTTTCATTTCCTTTCCAACGATTCCAAACAGAGTTTAGTTTATTTGCAAAACAAAATTGACCTAAAACGAGCTTTAATTAAGTCACAAACCGGTCTGGTGTATCTTTAACTTTTTAAAGATTATATGTCGAACGAGCCGAGCAATAACTTGTTCTAGCTCTGTTCAAAAGCTAAACGAGCTTCAAAAGGACGTCCAAACGCGGTTTGTTTACTCAACAAATTGACCTGAAACGAACTGTTAACAAGGGAACACGAGCTCGAACTTGACCTGATCGATTCATTTACAAGGCCTACTCACAGAGTTACGAACATAAAAACAACGACATTACTCTTCTCTCCAACACTTTAACCATTCTGAGATGAATTATCATACGATTTAGTGGTTTACAATACAATACCTTCGGTTTCGTCCAGATCCAGCAGCGGAGCGAGCACCTGAGGCCTCTGCAGGTGCGTGGACAGCTTCATTGGCCGGATCTGGCCGTTACAGAAGAGCTCGTCTGCCGAAATCATCGAGCCGTCCGACGCCGGCCCCGCGTTCGCAAACCTAGCCGAGAAGTCAAACTCGAACGACGAGCCGGAGACCGAGGCTCCAGAAGCGGGAGGCGTCGCGTTTAGAGGAGCAGGAGGAGAGAAGAGCATGTAGTGCATTGGACTCGTCGGAGCGCTGTAGAAGAATCCTCCTCCTATTCCGGCCCCGCCTCCGACGACGGGGATGCGGCCGGGGCTGGACGGGGCGCTAACGTAAGGGGTGGAGCAGGTGCTGTCGATGTCGGGGGAGTACATGTTGAGGTCGTGGAAGGCGGTGGCGGTGGCGGTGGCGGCGGCAGTGGTGGTTGTTTCGCGGCTCTCTTCCACGTAGAGAGAGAGAGGAGAGAGAGAGATGACGGAGTTGGAAGGCTCAGGTGATAATGGGGATGAGGGAGAAATAGAAAGAGGATGGCGAGGACTGAGGAGAGGAGGCTTGTGGAGAAAGGAAAGTGACCTTGGAAATCTGCGTTTTTATCGACAATGCCACTGCTGTCTTTTCAGATCTTCGTACTGGATCATGTGATTGATTCATCTGTTGCAGTGAAATTGCTCTAGTACCCCCTATAGTTTGGTCTCGTTACTAATAGCACCCCTATTTTTATGGACATTACTTTAGAGTTTGTTTGGAATAGGATTGTTCGCTGATCGGTTCGATTCTCAATCCCTATGGCAACAATATCTGGACTTGTATTTATCTCTCTTTGGCTCTCACTTATTTTACCTCTCCTCACAACATGTCATATTGTTTTGTTTTGTCGTTATTTGTAATTATTATTTCTGGAATAATGGAATTTGATTTTGATGTGCTAGGTCAAGAAGAAACCAACATTATGTGTTACATCACAAAATTAAGCAGACATGTCTGAAAGAAAGCACCAATGATTATGCATCTAAAAGCATAAATACATCCACATACACTCGTACAAATTTTACCATAACGTTAGGCAACTTCATTAACAATAATCTATTTGGTGTGTAGCCACATACTTCTTACTTATCTTGTCGTTAGTCTTTTATGCAATAGCAAATACGATAAAAATGACATAAGGAAGTACTATATGCATGTGCCAGCGTTTGTGTGGGAGAACAAGCTGATAAATACATCCATAAAATAATTGTCCTAGTTAACTTTGGGAATCCAAAAAAAAATGATTTTAGTGGCTAATAAGGGCTTTGGATACTTAAACGTTTAGATTAACCTATATCTTTCAGTAACATGAAAAGAATTATAAAAAAAGAAAGAAAGAAAGGTGTGGGGTAACATTGATAGAAGGAGTGAATATTGGGCTTGGAAAATGGGAAAGTACAATGGAGCCTAATTGCAAATCAGAGAGAGAGAGTGCACGTTCCCCCTGCATTTTGTTCATCTGTGATGTCACCCACCATTCCTTCCTGTACCATCTCCTGTATTGAAAAATTATCGGGTACAACACTCTTTTTTACGCTTGCTTCCTCAAATCAATCCCATCCCTTAATCATCTCGAGATCCGAGCAAGTCAAACAAGTTTGGCATCTTATTGGCTCGTACACAAAGGGGCACCAGCAACTTTGGTATACAGTATTTAACCTCTTTTATGACTTTTTGGGCAGATAATACGAGGCTTAATTAAGTACTAATTAATAGTTATAACTTGCTAACCAAATTAATTAAGGATTGAATCAGTACAAAGTAAACCGCATATAAAAATATTCTATTACAGAATACAGTGCCTCTTTTCAGTTTTCCTGTGCCCAAGAAAGGGGAATAATGGGGAAAATAAAAAGAAAAGGACATGAGTGTAGGAATACAAAGTTGTGACAGAGAAAATGTCACAGGCCAATGGGCTTTCTGCAAGCAGCATATTGATGATATGTGTTTTTAGAGATTGATAATTCTATAGTCGGAAGCTAAGTCACATAATGTGCACGAACAGATGCGGTGCAATTGTGGGAGTGCGAGCATCACAGTCTTTCAAAAAATTTATCCAACAATTAAAATTCGTGAATGCGAGAATTATGAGCACTAGCGCAAAACAAGAATTGAGAGCGGAAGCGAAGGCTATTTTGAAGAATTATTCGTATTGGCATTTGGTATTCGTAGATTGTGACACCCCGCTTTCTGGTGGCCGGCGGTATTGCAGGATGACAGGCTTCATCCGGACTGGAGGAGGCACGTCATGATTTATAAGAAAAGATCTCTCTTACTTGTACAAGGCATTTTAAAAGCTGTGAGGGCGGGCCAAAACGCAAAGGAATTTGACAGTTAAACGTGCTCAACCTGGGGTAGTTTAGGGATGGGTGACTTATAAGGAAGTTTATGGCTTTGGGCGTCCAAAGCGGACAATATTGTACAAAGATGCCCAATAAATTTTCGCTCAATTATTTTTGCCATTTGTCTATCTATCTCTTTCAACTCATTACCCAAAATCTCAAAACAAACATGGTCATGTGACTAAGAACTTGAAGGTGCAATCTATATAAACAGAAAGCATCAAATTAAGAAGATGGTTGTAATGCCAATGTTGCTTTCACTGTTTTCAAGTGTTTAACCTAGATAATGTTTGGGGTTAAGGGCTATGGATAGCCTTTGAACCCCCACCGATTAACATACTAATACTCCGTTAATCCGCTGATGTATACCGTATGTATGACAAAAAAAAAACATTAAAAAAAAACCTAGGTAATGTTCTTTTTTTTTGTCAAAAAAAACCTAGGCATGGAAATTTGACTAGAGGGGGCCCGGGTTGATCTTAGCATAATCCAGTTGAATCCCCTGTGGTCCTGGCCCATTTCCATAACTCCTTGACTAGGCCCAGCCCTTGGTTTAGTAGGGTGGGCTAAGACTACACCTTCTGTGGGCCATCTAGTCTTTCTGCAAAAATGGGACCAATTTTTCTTCCATGCCTCTGGTCCAGCCTGGTGGACGCTCCTGAAAGCTGAGAGATGGGCTTCAAAGATCTCAACCCCATGCTTACCTTAAATATCTCAGGCTGGCTGATAGAGAAACTACTTGATCATTCACAAGTTTGAATCTCATGAAGGCCGCATATTTCAAATTTTGAGACCACTGGAGGGTTTATGAGGTCTCAGAATTAGTCGGGGCGCACTCAAGATGGTCGGACATCCGGTTATCAAGAGGGTAAAAACACCGAATTGCTCCCTACAGACATCCTTGGCAAGGTTTAACTGCTTCAACAAAAAGTCCAAATTAAAATGCTTTAAATAGGAGTACGAACATTTGGTTGGGGCATTTAGGGAATCCCTTTATAAAGGGAAGTTCCAATTTAAACTCTTTTTTGAAGCTTCCCAGGGAAACATTGAGATTTTCATTCCAAGGTTGGTTATGCTTTGGGTTTCAAAACTGTAATGAGGTAAAAAGAGGCTAAAATGAACATAAAGAATGAGTATCCACCCTTTCATGTCTGTATATGGTTTACTTGTACAGTCCACCTAAATGTCCTAACTTGGATTGAAACCCAAAAGGGCTCTTAGAAGGTAACTTTATGTAACCAATTCGACTGAGCCAAGGGTTCAAATATTTCCATAAGCAAAATTGCCCTGCCCAAGGATACAGCCTCTAAATTGTTTAAAAAAAAAAAAAAAAGAGTTCAGATCAACAAATCAGCAACCAATTCATCAACCAAAGAAGTTAGTATCCTTTCCTCAATCTCTACACCCTCTTCAAAAGCTTCGGTTTCAAAATCTACCCATTTCCCATGCCATGAGCTCATATCTTTGTCAACAAGCTCATCCACCATCAACTCGCTCATGCTGGTCAAACTTGAAATTTCCCGGTACAAATCCGCTGCCAAACACCCCTTCCTTCGAAACAGCATTTCCCATTTAGACCATGATTTCCAGCTTCCACTCAACAGCCGCTCGCCCTTTAGTTCCATATTTTCACCCACATAATCAAACAAAACCTGTCGTCCTAGATTGAAGTCCTCCTCTGAATTTTCATCACATCCAGTACGCCGATTCTCCAGCTGATCATACAGATTGGGCGTTATTGCCTTGTTGATCCGGCCGAACACAATATCCTCGACACTCAGATCTGAATAGTTAAGTATTTCTGTTATGTAGTCTACTTCCCACTTTGAAGATTTCTTGAGATCTGTCAAACCAAATGGAGTAGAAGAATTCTTTCCATTTCTGCATGCAGTTGATGTGGAAGAAGCCGAATCTGATAACTCTGTTTCTATTACCACTGGTTGGCACTTTGTTGCTGATATACTATCCCCAATTCCATAAGCTTCAGCGGATATACTCTGCTGGGAACCTGAAATTATATTTTATTAGGGCATTCATTTGCATACTTGGCATAGACATAATATTTGCATTCTAACACTACAAGCATTATTTGCAGTGAATATGGCAGATAACCCTGATTCCTGAGGTATGTGTGGCATTTTCCTCTATTGCAATTACAAGACAAACAGAAGGAAAACGTGTACATTATGAAAACATTTTCAGACAATTCACAGTCTACAGAGATTCATAGCTCCTTATCCTCACTCCTTGTCATCACCCTAAGCTCCATGCTGGTCAAAGCTTCTTCTTTTTTTCATTTTTTGTGTGTGTGTGTGTGTGTTGGGTGTGTGCGTGCACGGCTGCACGCGTGGACATAACCCTAAAATCCCTTCAGAAAATTTCTACCTACTTATTCAAAACATCTTTAGTTTTCTTGTATATGATTATTCAACTGACAAGATATTTTTAGGAACTCAAAATTGTCAATCATATTTGCTTGTTGTAAAGAAATAAACCAATGATGGATAAAAATTTGGTACTTTACCATTGGCAATAGAACTGGTTTTGCTTTCTGATGACTCATAACTTGTGTCTGAGCAAGAGGGTTCATGATTTGAACGTAAACTATGAAATCGATAGTGAAGATCTTCGCCATAATCACTGGTGTTGCTGCTAGTGCTCTGCCCTTGAATCGCTTCCAATTCCTAAAGTCATCAAAGAGAATTGGAGAAGAATAAAACGAATTGGAAAGTTGAATAACAGTTGTAGAAAATTAAACAAGTACATGACAAGTGGGTTCACAGTTAAGTACTCAATACTTCATTAAATACAGTGTACCAAGCGAGCAATGATCACGTAATTGTTCGAGGATATCAGAACATGCTTTATTTTGTGCACATTCATATACCAGGGGAACAGAGAAATGAACGTAAGGTTAATTCCTTGGTTTCATCCCCTCGATGGTTGGGCAACATATTCTTTCACCATTTAATTATTTCCAGCATCATATTATCTCAAAGTCCTGCATGTATTTTTTGGGGCGACTCAGGTCCCGTGCAATGTGCCTCCCATCCAGTCCAGTCCAGTCCAGCTTGGGTTTCTGTCGGCCCATCTTGGGCTCACAACAATGATCAGAACTATTCATTTTGTAGAGCTCATCAAGTTCTTCCAGCATATGAAAAATCACGTTCATTGGATACCAATGTAGCACAGATGTGGACATGGACACAGGATAGCGGGAATTTTTAAAAATTTGGGACACGGACACGGCAGGCTATGAAGCACCGACACCTCTAAAGGCTGAAGTATCGCAGTGTCGGACACGGGAACACGACGGGGATACCTCAGGGACACGTATGAGACATGCCATGTGGCGTGTCACCGTGTCCCATAATTTAATATAAATTTTTTAGGGGGACACGGCTGGGGACACTGATGGGGACATGGCAGGAGCCAAACTGAAATTTTTTAGGAGCCAAACTGTAATTTTTAAAAAAATTGGGGGTCAAACTGTAATTTTAAAAAAAAAATTGGGGCCAAATAGTAATTTTTTAAAAATTTCTGGGCGTCAAACTATAATTAAAATAAATATACACATAGCATGTCCCCCGCCGTGTCTGTGTCCCCATTTTTTTAGAATTCCCGTGTCCCCGTGTCGGTGTCCGTGTTCGTGCATCATAGACAGCAGGTGACACGATGAAGACATACACTGTTATATACGTACATGGTAAGATATATACATGCTAACTTGCTAAGATCTCTCTCTCTCTCTCTCTCTCTCTCTCTGATTCCATCAATGAGAGAAGAGCTTTGATTGTTTGATTCTCAATCTAGGGTTAACTTGATAAGATCTCTCTCTCTCTCTGATTCCATCAATGAGAGAAGAGCTTCGATTGTTTGATTCTCGATCTAGGGTTTCAACAACTCTTTTTCCTCATTTTTGGCTTCCATATGTGTTAGGATAGGTTGTACTGACTTAATTACACTACAACCCAAATATTTGCAGTAGTAACATGTTTACCCACTAAAAAAAGAGTCTAGGACAGAAACGGGCAAAGGGAATGCTTAGTTTGAAACTTCTGCTTTGTTTTAAAAACATATTACAAATCTACCCTCGCCGTGCCTCCTGCATGTCGCCCTCCAAACAATGAACTAAATTTAGGGACATGCCATGAATTTCAGCGTGACCCCGTGTCCCAACACAATACGCCAACCTATTTGGAGTAACCATACAACTCAATATGTATCTAGTGAACTATTTGCCGATGAGTAAGACTCACTTTGGACAAACTTTTTGGTGTATTTTAGAGTCTTTAGTGTAACGCCTCAAGCAGACCACTGGCCAAGTATCTTGATTTTTGATCCACAAGCAACACCACAAGGCTCAAAAGCTTAAGCACAAGGTACTAGTAGTAGCCCACAAGGTTTTTATATACCCAAGATCATCCATGTAGACTTCCGATGTGGGACTAAGAACTCACTTCTCGCAAATCTTGGGCTATTACAATCTCCCCACCTTTATGCGCGAGGGGTTGAGCACTAGGGTCACCACAGCCTCCCCTGGGTCTGTTCCCTAGAGACCAAAGTCACCACGGCCTTCCCCGGGTCTGTTCACGGGTGCCATAACCCACATGGCCGTGTACATGGGTACCATTCTGTAATGCCCCAAACAGACCATTGACCCAGTATCTTAATTTTTGATCCACAAGCCACACCACATGGCCCTAAAGTTTAAGCACAAGGTACTAGTAGTAACCCACAAGGTTTCTTATATGCCCAAGATCACCTATGTAGACTTCTGATGTGGGACTAAGAACTCACTTCTCCCAAATCTTGGGGTATTACATTTAGCGTCGTCGTCTTTAGTGAATGTTTTCCAACTTTGGTCTATATTTTTGTAATTTTCCGATTCCGCTAGTCGAGACGAACGATGTGACGTAAAAATCATACCCAAATCTCGTAAAAATAAAGAGAAAACAACCAAAAAGATGGTGGCAAAAAGACACCAAAAAGTTTGTCCAAGGGAGCCTAAATGCTTGAAATATGCATCTGAGATGCAAAAGCCTTGGCCTTTGTAGTAGTATGTTGTGACATCTCAGAGCATTCTACAATAAATTCAGCAAAATAAAGAAAAATTTAGCATAAAATTGAAAACAGGAAATGAAGAATGAGCTAGAACAGGTTAGTTTTCCATCATGGGAAACAAATGTGAAATGATTAACCTTTGGCTCTAATGTGAGCATTTCAGCACAAGTTTGAACGAGTAATTGTAACGTGCTTCACCTTGATGGAAAAATCTAGATGCCATTGATAATCTCATGAAGTTGCCACAAAAAAGAAAGGCAGTAACATTCAGATTAAAAAAGTAGCAGCAGACGAAGTATTAAGTATGATAAATACCTGCAACTTTTGGTTAGCTTTGAGCAGAAGAGCATCAACTGAAGCACAATTAGCATCATCTGGGTGGCCCAATTTATCTTTATGCATATGAAGTTCATTGTAAGATTCAACTGTTGTGGTGTTAGTTATATTGAGAGTGGACAGAGAATCCTGCAAACTAAATGCAGAACAAGAAGCACTCCCATCTTTGACCGGGTTACCATTCGATGAATCAACTATGGATGCTAATTCCTTGAGCTTTTGCTCGAGGAGGACACTCAAAGAATCACCACCAATTACGTTCAAGCCCAGTAAAGATGAAGTTGGATTTTTCAGGTCATGTGGGCCACTTTCGTCGCAAGAATCAGTAAAAATGCGGGCATTCCCATCCATGAGTTGACCAGAGGCCTGGGACCCAGGTGCTGATCGCTTGACGGGAGATGTGAATGTAAATGAAACAACGTCCATGCCACTTTTCTTGTCAACTGCATCCCAGTTCAAGTAACCATCATTTGAAACATTGCATTTTACAGACCTTCCACTTTTACTTATTGATATGTTCTTAGCAATACTTTCTTCAAAATGATTATCTCTATGAACAGACTGTTTCTTCTGAGGAGAAGTCTTTGTTTTTGAGGATAGAAGTTCATTCCCAGTATCCTTTGCCACGCCATTCATCTTCCTGGATCCATTTGTAGAGTTTATAACCTTATTTGAGGCCTTGTTTGGTCTGACAGAACCATTGCTCGATGGAATTTTTCTGTCTTTCTGGTTCGATACTGAGGGTTTCAAGGCCACTATGTCTTTGTTGGCTACACAATTCTGCTTCTGGTTATTCTGCTTGAGCACATCAGAAGTCTTGCTCATAGGAGGCCTCTTCTGCACTTTTTTTTGCGTAATTGTTTGGCGTTCCAGCTTAAGCTCACCTCCTTCCTTTTGGTTGACTGAGTTTCTATTGCCCCTTGAAGTCGATCCCTCTTTTCTCTGCGCATTGACCTTGGCTTGGACTGGAAGTGAAACTGATTTCCCCTTATTCTTCAAACTGTCAGAACTCTCTTTTCTGGAAGCCACAGAAGCATTGTAGAGTTGTGCATCCTCAGATCCACTGCGGTGCTTTCCAATATCCTGTCCATTACTATACTTGAGAGAAATGGGATCTTTGGGCCTCCGAGTTGCTTCAGGCCCATATGTTATCGGTACAGCCTCCATTCTCTCTCTCAGATCGCGAATTCGCAAAGGAACTGAGGAGGGCTTGACACATGGCATCTTGCCCTTGGTTGTTGATGGAGGGCCTTGCTCGATCATTTTGGCAGCTGCCTCCATTACGTAAGTCACATTGTTTCTTGGGATAAACCCAGGACTCTTAATAGGGGACAACAGCCTATGGCGGGTGATTGGAATGGATTTAGCTGATTTGGGGGGTAATGTTTCGGTTTGAAACCTCTCAATTGGCCGAATTTGTGCCTTCTGTAGCCTATATTCGGCAAGATCCCTTGAAATTTCATCACTTGGAAGGCTGTTTACATTATGACGTTCAATGTGAAAATTAAGAGTACTCCTTTGGGAAAAAGAATCTCTATCAAAAGAAGATTCATAATAGGGGACAGAGCAGGGTTCAGAAATAGTTGAAGTAGGCAAAGTATCCAGTCCCATAAGCCTGGCAACAACACCTGGTGCTTTAGTTCCGTATCCATCATCACTTGTCACTGAGGAAGCAGAATTGTAATCAATAGTTCTTTTGCTTCTCGGACCAGGCCCATTCTCACGCACCTCCAGCTGAAAATATAGCAATAATAAACAAGATAATCATCACAGTAATTACATTGTGCATTAGTAAATAGGAGAAGGAACTAAATCAACACCCACACACAGAGAGAAATAGAAAGTGGAGAGAAGGAGAAGAAACCCACAAACGGAGGACATAATGTCAGTGAATTTGCAACATCTTCAATGCCTTGCTTTGTGCCTTCTGCAGTCAAATGCCAAAAGCCATATATTAAACAATGAATAATTTAACAGTACAATCAACACACAAAAAACAAAAAGAAGACAGAGGAAAATTATCAAAAAAAAAAGACGGAAGAAACAGAGAGGGATACATAAGTTCACAATGTAGAAGGATTCAAAGAAAATCTGTACCGGGTAATTCAGACTTGTTTGAGAACAGCCTCTTCCTGGATTTGATATTCCAGTCAAACAACTGAAGAAAACCTCCCCTTGAAGATCGTTTCTCAACATCCATTTTCTCATTGACCCCCAAAATCACTTCACGGTTTACAGGAAGTTGAAACGTCTGCAACAACGGTCTAAGATATCAGTGTGCCTTTATAAAAGGGAGAATGAAAATAAGCATTTAATGATCATACATTGCCCTTTAAGGAATTCACACCTTTGATCACCCACATTGCTCACTCACATGAACACTAAATGAGCCTAAAAGAGGAACCCTCACCGCAAGAAATGACCAGTGGCAATACCCATCAACATGTCTATATAACCCCCAAGGGCATTGGAGTTTAAATACACTTCATTTTTTCTTCACTTCAAAGTGCTTTCATACCACTCTCTCCATCTTATAAATATCAACATATCTTTAAGGCCAACCTCAATCATCTTAGACCTCTTAGTCGCCACAAAAATTGCCAGGACCAGGGTTGAATTTTGGAGTCGTTCATTAATCCTTGATTCCTTCACATGCAATAACTGCTTCAGGACATTATATGATTGTAACACCATGGACCGCCCTACATCTTACGCCAAATTATGTACCTATTTTTTTGACTCGGTCTATCCCCGTACATGATTATTACGATTTTTCATTTTTGTTTCAAAGCACTGTCAGTAATTTAATTTCAACAATTTCCCTAGCATCAAACTCTAACCAATCAAAGTCAATCCAAACAGCAATACTTCAACAAGGCTCATGAAAAGCTAGGGTTTCATTCCCCCCTCTTCATTGTTCAGTTATACAATCAGCGGTCTCTCAAAAAGCCCTAGTTTTCAACAACCATTGAAAGAGTGAGGGGTCCCATCCCATACATCCAACTACAAAAAGATAAAATAAAAAACCCAAATTTCCCCAAGAAAACCAGTATGCATCTAAACTTCAATCATAAACTGAACATTTTCAAATACCAGCAAACAAGCACCTGTATGATGTATATAGTATACGTACATAAAGCGAACATTTTATGTACGCATGTCGCGAGGGTGTATACTAGCATTTGAAAACGAAGAAAGTTCAAACAGTGAACAGAATCAATAAATTGAAAAAAAAAACACTCACCAGGACATGGTCGACTGTGAAGCTCTAGTTTCCAGATTCCTATGGGTTTTTTGAATTGAAGAAAAAGTAGAGCGAGAAGGAAGGTGAAGAAGATCTGCAATGCCTAGAGCGAAATGGTAGGGTTTTCGGGTGGGGGCGGTGGGGGAGGAGAGAGAGAGAATGAATACAAAGAGAAAGCGGTCAGCTCAGCACCTAACGCGAGGAGAGAGAGAGAGAGAGAGAGAGAGAGAGAGAGAGAGAGAGAGAGAGAGAGAGATTTGAATGAGGAGAGAGAGAGCGAGAGAGAGAGTTGCCTGCTGTTTTTGTTTTGGTTATGGGGTGAGGTGGAGGAGTGCAGTATTAAATTGGGAGTCCAATGGAAGAGACGAGACGACTTTCCTTTTGGACGGGCTTTATTGAGCTGCTAATAACACAGACATTTTGCACATATATCATGCACAGATCAGTGAGTTGGGTCCACTGTGGGTTTCACACAAACAATCCGAGCCGTTCATTAAATGTAAAATATTTTTTAAAAGGCCCTCCGGAAAAAATCAGCTCAACTCCATACCTATAGATGCTCGATACAATCGCTTAATTTTTTATTCATATATTAGAATAATGAAAAGTTAGATGATTTAATCAAACATTTATAGATATCGGATTGAGCTGATTTTTCACTCAAAGGTCCTTAAAAAGATATTTTACATTTAATGAATGGCTTGGATCATTTTTGTGGAGGGCTGCACATAGTAATCTGTGCACAATATGTGTGCAAAATGTATGTGTCAACAGAGTTTCTGATTTATTTAACAAAATTGAATTTAATGACACCATTGGCTGATGAGTACAGATCAGATATTAATTTTATTGTAGCCTTGGATTTGGTCATAAATTAATCTGGAAATTTATTTCAAGTAAGCATTTTAATGAATCTAGATGATCTCAGCAGATGGTTAATACGTAGTCGCTTATGTGATGCGGAATAGGACCGGTGATTTTATTTGGATAACTTAGGTGTTTGCGATTTTGTATTTGACCATCGAAGTTTGTGCATTTTTGTAACCCTCGACATGCTTATCTACAATTCTAGGAGATTGATTCTTTACGACAGGAAATGCCTTGCGACATAATAACTAAGATCGAAGACGTCGTATTTTTTTTATATTATTATTTTGACATGAAGGAGTAGATCGTTGTTCCACCTAGAACAACTTGACTAGATTGTTAATTTTGTGTCATCATAGATTATGGAAAATAAGACCAAAAATGGAAAGTAAACATAGGAGTTAGGTTTTTAATATGATTCTTTTCAAATTTTCATGCATATAGTACGAGTTTTCTACAAATAGAAGGTAATTTAAATGATTAGGATCGTTTTAAAATTGGTTTATTAAATATTAATCCCCAACATTTTTTTTCTATTTACCAACCCAAAAAAAAAAAAATTGCTGAGGTAAAATTAAGTGAAAAGTTAGATCACGTGCCCAATGGAGTAGCGTGCATAAAACCCTTCACATTGGAGGGCTCACATTGCCCAAAGGTGATCCTTCTCTCTTCTTTGACCCAAATTGATTCTAATTTGATCTTGTGAGTCCTACTATAAATGTACGTGGTCCTATGGTTTATTATTATTTTTTTTTATAACCGAATGTTTGGATCAATTTCCGCGCACTTCGCGCACCTCTACTAATTTCTTAGCCTTTGATGTATAGACGGTAGCACGAGGTCGAGCTCATCTATCCTTCCACATCGGAGGGCTCACATTGGCCAAAGGTGGTCCTCGCTTCTTTGACCCAAATTGATTCTAATTTGATCTTGTGTACCGATGGAGTAGTATGTGGTCCATGCTTGATTATTTTTTTCCCTACCCTTATCTGTCTGATAAGAGCTTCTCACTAGAATTCAAATGTGGGGTCGCCACATGATTAAGTAGTAGCAACCATCAACAATTCCTAGGATTAACGATTGTGGGTTTCGTCTTAATTAAAAACATTTCTGTTCTGAAATTGTCTTGATGAAAATTTGCATTGCCCTCTTAATTATTTGTGTGGCCCATGATCCTTGATCTGGATTCCTTTTCAGTGGGTCTGGTGGTTGCCTAGCATTTTTGTCCTAACCTGCACAATGAACGCACGACTAAGACCTGGCCGGAGGTTTTCCCTGCAAGGCCCTCCAGGAAGAGGATGAGAATATGCTGAGAGCAAAGCAAAAGACTAAGGTTTGAGTGTGAGTTTAGGTGTACCTCTTTAGGGCTGCATCACTTGATATTTATAGAGTTTGTTTGGCTTGCTCTCCAAGTACAAGCACATGTCTTGCACGAGTCAGCTGGCGTTATCGTGACGTCACTGATAAGATCTGATAACCGTTTTCTGGGATGAGCTAGTACCCCATGTGCGCCAATCAAAATCTCTTGGCATAACCGTCTCTTGCGCGTGGGGCAAAGCGTGGTGATGAGACGGGCCGAGCCAAAGCACTTGGTTGTCAAAGGAGACTCCTCGGCAGGAGAGGGACGAGATGAGACCGTCTGTCCGAGCCTCGGCCGTCGCGGAACCGAGACGTTCTCTTTTAGTCGAGGCTTTGAGCGGACGAGTTGAGACCCGCTGCCAGGGCTTCGGGCATTGCTGAACTACGGTGCTCGGCTCCGGATTAGCCTCGTTATGTCTTCAGGGATGTGTTGTCCGAGCTATGATGTTCGGCCTACTACATTATTAATTGTGGGTTTCGTTCTACCAAAGTTCTTATTTTTTAAGTACTTATTTTTTGTTTTACGAGACAAATCATTCTCTCACAATACACCACCTTTAATTCACCTTAGCGGAACGAGCCTGATTTACATTGTTGCTTGCGTTTAAATTGCGCATCAATAACCAAGTGAAAAAAAAACCCCACCTCATATTTCCACCTTTAATTCACCTTAGCGGAACAAGCCTGATTTCATTGTTGCTTGCGTTTAAATTGTGCATCAATAACCAAGCGAAAAAAAGCCCCACCTCATATTTAAAGTTCATGATAAGGTAAAAACAAAACTGAACGACAGTAGGAAGGAACAATGCTCATGTAAAATAAAAACGTAAAACCCACTTAAAGAATCAATCCAAACTAGGCTTTAAGCTCACACTTCGATCATTCCAACTTTAGAGCATGCTCTCCAAACAAGGATGGTATCATCAAAGGTCACTCCGGTTGATTAATGGGTTTTCGCTACACCACAATTCATTAGATTCGATTCTTAGAGATTAGGCCGCACGAAAGTACTTTTTTGTAATTTTTCTAATTTCGACACGAATGGCCTACCTGCCTTTGACTGGACTAGAAAGAGAATGAATTGAGGTGCATATATTCTGACCCGATCACCCCTGATCATGAATGAAAAAAGAAGGTAACAGAGAGAGCCGATTTGCTACACCAGCCAAATCACATCAAATAGATCATCCAACATACTAAAGTATTTGTAACATTGGACAGAAGTTCTAGTACAATCACGTTTTTTTTTTTTTTTGGCTCCTATTTAGTACTCCGTATGATTCTTCAGTTCACACTTCACACAGCTAGATCAAATACTGACACAGTAGAAAGGCCTTTTACATCCCTAGCCCCAGGTTCTCCCTTTTCAGCTCCATCGGTCTTTCCCTGCTAAAATCCAGGCTCAATCATGTGCCACCAGTCAGGTTTCTTTTGGAGGGAGAGAGAGAGAGAGAGAGAGAGGGGCTCAATCATGTGCCACCAGTCAGGTTTCTTTTGGAGAGAGAGAGAGAGAGAGAGAGAGAGAGAGAGATGGGACACATGCAAGAGGCGTAATTGTAGTAGTACATTATTGCCGAACGTCATGACTCAATGCATGAACATGAAGTAGGGCCGCATATTATTTGTTCCTATGTAGAGATTATTTCCAACAAATCATGGGCATGATGAGCATCTAAACTTTTCATGATGCACATGATGGAGGTCCCCTTTTAGTCATGACTCATGTTCAGTACCTCTTTACTCCTATAACAAATCATGAATCGGACCCTAATATTTTGAAAAGAAAAAAGCTTTTTGGGCCATTTTCATCTTCCAGAATTACTTTTTTTTTTTTAGCAACTGAAGTACTTTTTTTTTTAATAGTAATTCACGTATTCGGGTCAACTTATGCGCATCTTAACTAACTACAGGACCAATTCACCGCCCACTTCCAAAGGTCTCAATTAAAACTTGAGCAAAGCTCTACAAGGACTGATCCCAAAGAAGTTGATAGCATCTAAGATGTTTCGAACCTCAGAGACCTTAAGAAAATACAAACTCTTAAGTCTCATTGCATTGACTACTAGGCCAATCGCTCAGGATTCCTTTTTCAGAATTCTAGTGGAGATGGAATCATAAAATGCTAGAAGAATTACTACAACGTTAGACGTCACAGAATTGGTTAACTAGATAACACCCTCATACTACGCTGAAAATTTCCAGATAACACCATGCTTGCAATTTTATACTACGTGTGAGCCACTTGTACCCTCTATTTTTTTTTTTGGAACAAGTACTTTGCTGCTGCTGAAAGTAGTAGCGTTCACATATGAAGCCAATTGTTCTCAAATTTTCATGACCCCAATCACACACCTCCAAAGAAATGTAATGAAAAACATGGTACTATTTAACCGAGGCAGGATCTTTTGTGCCGAAAAACTCCTTTGCCTTTGTGCCGAAGGGATTTTTCGGCAGCTGGATTTGAAACATTACATTAAAAAAAAAATACACAATCCAACGGCCGAAAAACTCCTAAGCACAGAGTTCGGGATAGAGGAGATCAAACCCCCTATTTAACCACCTGCACATTAATTAAATTGATTGACATTAAGAATCTGCATCTCCCTATTAAGCATGCAATGATTATATGGTGGTAGTTACAAATTGCATGTGCAATAGGTTCACAGCTCTTAGATCCGAAGTTTGTTAAAAGAAGTCAAACGCTCGGTTGACTGGAATATTGTGATGCAAATAGTTGGCATAGTGGGTTTTTAAAGAAAATAGTTGGTGTTAACAGTAATGATTGGACAAGCCTAAGGTCTATGGCAATTTGCAAACCTTTGACAAGGTGATGAAATGGGAAAACAGGAAGAAAGAACAGCCGGTTAGTCAGCAATAAGCAAATAACCCTGATGCTAATAGATTACGGAAACACGCGAAACGATGAATCAGTTACAACTCCAATGCACATTTAACATTCGTTTGTATACTTTTGCGGATACCTATACATTGTTCACGGTAATTAGCATTTTTGGTTATTATCTACTACCCACTAGATGCTGGTTAGCATTTCGATCATGTATTCAGCTCTCTCTCCCTCTCTTTCAAGTTGACTGCAAGGATGGAAATTCAAATCCGTGTAATCAATTAATTGCTCATACAAGAAGAGGGAAGAGCAAACTCACATTATAAATAGGGCACCACAGACTTATAAAGCACACTTTTACACCCATCAACCTCTCAGAAATATTAAAACTAGGGCTATGAGGAGTTTTGTACAGTAACTGCTTAATCTTCATTGGGAACTAATAAAATCATGTTAATCGTTTGTTGTGTTTTATTTTGTCTCTCTGTTTAGAAGTGCAAATCTTCACATCCAAGGAAGTCCTAAATAGTTTGGGCCAGAACACAATTGCATTGGCTTGTACATAATTACATGATGCTAAGATCCTTAGAAGTAGCATTTCATGTCTGAAATGGTTTATCTACAGCACAGGTTGTAATTTAAATCTGGACTTACAACCCGATCCAAATCAGAATCCGGCAGTTTAAACTTATTATGCATTTTGCTCCAAATTCCTTAAAATCAAAAGATAACATCTGCAGCTGAAACGAGGAAATGAAAATATAATGTAGGGTACAAAGTAGACATGAATTCGAAAGTCAGAAATTGGAGGCAATATCGCTTTCGAAGTGTTTATGGAAAAGCATGCTAAGATGGTATACTCAAAGAAGTAAGAATTACCTCTTGGGCGAACAAGTTATTATCCTATGGGGGCAGATATCAGTTGATCAGTTCTGTTCTATATGGTATTCAACATTATTGGTATTCCACCTTTATTCTCCCTCAGCAACTTCTTAAGGAGATTGAATCAATTCTTCGGTCTTTTTTTTGGAAGGGAGTTGATTTGAAGAGTACGGGTGCCAAGATTAGTTGGGCCACAGTTTGCTCACCTAAATCTGAAGGAGGTCTCGGGCTGAAGCTCCTTAAAGATTGGAATAGGACTTCTATGCTCCAACATTTGTGGGCCCTGAGCAAGAAAGTAGATACGTTGTGGGTTAGATGGGTGCACAACTATGTTATCAAACAGCATTGTTTCTGGCATATGAAAATTCCAACTGATTGTTCTTGGACATTTCGTAAACTCCTGCGCCTTAGGAAAGTTGTTTTTCCTTTCATCACAAATATCATTGGCAATGGTGAGTCCACCTTTCTTTGGTTGTATAATTGGCATCCCTTGGGATCTCTTTTTTCTAAGTTTGGGAATGAAGTAGTCTTCAATCTAGGCAGGTCCTTGGATGCGAAGGTAAGTTCGATTATTGCAGATGGCTGTTGGAGATGGCCTCAAGCTCGGGATGCCATTGTACAAGAGATTATAAGGCATACTCCAGATAACTTACTCCCTCATCCTGATCGAGAGGATAAGGTGGTGTGGAACCTTACTGTTACTGGGGAGTATACATCGAAATCTGCTTGGGAGGCGTGAGAGTTCCTGGTGAAGAAGTTAGGTGGCATTATCTGGTGTGGTTCAAGCATTACATCCCTCGTTGGGCTATGATTCAGTGGATTGCTTTTCATGGGAAATCATTGACTTGGGATAGATTGTTTTCTTGGGGGATTATTGTTGATAAAAGCTGTGTCCTTTGAGGTGGGTCGGAGGAGTCCCATGACCATATCTTTTTTGTGTGCCCTTTCTCAGCTGCTGTGTGAAATCTGCCTGCTAAAGTGCAGCATTTCTAGACCTCCTTTACCTCTTAGGGATGAAATCTCTTGGGGCCTTGCTAATGGTAGAAGTAAGTCTGTGCATGGCTTGATTTTCAAGTTGATCTTTGCAGCTTCCATCTATTTTCTTTGGGGTGAGAGGAATAATAGAATTTTCAAAGCTAAAGGGATGCCCTGGCAGGGTGTCTTCGACCTGATCATAGAGAATGTTCGTGCTTGCCTTTGTGGTTGGCAGAACATTGAGCGAACTAGGGAGAATGTCTTTGGAAGGTTGGCGTGTCCCCTCTGTTGTTTTCATGTAAACACCAGTAGATATGTTTGCCATTTCTGTTATTCTTTGATTGTTTTGAGTTCAAGGGTATGCCCTTGCTCTGTTTTCTCCTTTTTTGGTGGTTATAACAGCTTAACTTTCCAAAAAAAAAAATGGTATACTCAAAGTGCAAATAGGACCCAAAAGAGCATCTATGATGAGGAATTTGGATCATCCTAATTATGCAAGAGAAAATACGGATAAAGGAAGGAAGCCAAAGATGAGGAAGGAGAAAGGGCAAAGCAAGGAGAAAAGAAACATATCTTGGCCAATAAGTCCATAAAAGATGAAAACTTCACCTCAGTGGCAGAAAAAGGAATCACCAAGTAACTCAGATTCATGCGGATCAAAAAAAAAAAAAAGTAACTCAGATTCATAAGAATAATGGCAAAAAACAGTAGCGAAGCGTATTAAACCAGTTTTAAATTGATCTTAAACATTACTGTATCTGATCTAGTCTTCTCCTTCAAAAATACTGTATATCATAAATCAAACTATAATTAAGTTATCAACAGTAAGATCAAAGTAAATGAAATAAAAAAAGGTTCAGTTCAATCTAAAAGATTAAAATTTCGAACATGTTGCCAACCTCACAAATAAACTAAGGTTCTACTATTCGGAATTTCTATGTGGAGGCATCTCAGAAGGAGAAAACTTAGTTCAGGAGTAGTTCAAATAACAAACAAGTTGGACCAACTGCAAACCTGGTGAGAGAATATAGCATCCTCCCTACTGCTACCTCCAAGAAGCACTGGCTTGAATAAAATTGAGCCATCCCGCAATAAAGAGTATCAGAGCTTTACCACTATGGAAATGTGCATCCTCTCACACAGAAGCTTTAAGGCAGTTATCACAGGGATTCGAACCATATTTGCAAGCGTGTCGGTCAAAGGACTCTCCAAAGTGTTTAAGTAAGGTTTGTCTCCGGCATTCCCCCTGTAAAATCAATGAAATTGTTCAAACTACACTTGGATAGTTTCTGTGATGGAAGTTCAAGAACTCCTGTTCGGGTTACACGAGGTTACTTTTGTTTTTGCTTGAGGAATATGAATTGACTTACCTTAAGTTCGCAGTACTGTTGCATTTCCCGAGCATGTTCCATGGCTGTCTTAAAGCTTTGGCTTTTGTACCTTTGTCCACTTCTTAGCATACATACAACTCGACTGAAATCCTTTTTCTGATATAGTACAATGCAGACTGCAGGAAGATTGTCTCGCCCTGCCCTTCCAGACTCTTGATAATAGCTTTCAATTGATTTTGATAAGGAATTATGCACAACAAATCGCTGCAAATATAAGGAAAGAACTTAGTTCCCATTCTGCAAAGGAAACACCATAAACCAAAAAATGTTCAGGATGAAAACAAGGTTGAGACTACACTCAGAAAAGAAAAAGATCACGTCAGATTATCAGTAACACAATCATTGGTCTTTCTGAAAACAAAAGTTGAACTTACAGCGAGAAAGAAAGAATCAAAGTTCACATAATCAGCAAGAAACAAAGGCAAATATATACACTGGCCAGTACTTCATTAGTTGCCAATGCAACAGCAGTTTCTATAGTCCACAACAATAGAATTTAGTGTTTACTTCATCAGTCCATTCTGTGATATTGTCGTCTCTGTCGTTGAATCTATTAGCTACTCTGCAAATGAAATACTTAGAATAAAAAACTCAATAACAATAGAAGCCCCATAATGGTCATCTCAACCAAAATGATGTTAATATCAGGTTAAGGGCCATGTAACAACCTGCTATTGTGAAAATGAAGAAATTACAAGAAACCACAATTTAGTACAAGCAGAGGATAGAAGATATGGTTTCTTCCACAAGGACCCCAATCAATTGAGTTAAGCAAGATTCAGATGATTGTAGCATTACTCTAGCAATTTGCAAAGGCATTGAAGAGTTAATCTGGACTCACAACATCAGCTTTGTCTATCCCCATGCCAAAGGCAATAGTTGCACACACAACATGGACCTCTCCCATATGCCATTTTTTCTGGACAGCTACTCTCTGCCGAGCACCTAAACCAGCATGATAATACGCTGATTTTATCTTACATTTCTCGTTCAAATGTTTTGAGACCTCCACACATTCGCTTTTTGAAAGGCAATACACAATTCCACACAAATTCTTAAAACGGCCATTTAAGAGCTCTCCAAGCTGTTTTAACGCTTGTTGGGTCTTCCCGATCACTTCATACTTCAAGTTTGGTCTATCAAAGCTTGTCTCAAGGACGAGAGCGCAGGGGATTCTTAAAGCATTTAAGATGTCCTGCAAAGTATTCATGATGTTCAAGGAAACACAACCAGTTATATCAAAATACTGAAGGAAAGCCAAATCGGTGCAATCTTATTACCTGACGAACTGAATGCGTTGCAGTGGCGGTCAAAGCCATCACTGGAACATCTGGAAAGTTCTGCTTAAGACATCCTAGACCCCGATAATCTGGACGAAAATCATGCCCCCATTGACTGGGAAGAAGAAATAAGAGCAATAACAGAACAAATAGATTAGTGATAATATAATCTAATAGTTCTCTGCCCATGAAGCAATGCAATTGGATACGAAGGGTGAGTTTTTAGGCGGAAAAGAAGAAAACTGCCCTTCCATCCCTTGGATAGAGAGAGTGGGAGGGCAGAGCTTTTGGTTTTTCATGTTGTCAAGAACAATGGGTTTTTCGTGTTGTCTGGATTCGTTGAAGCATAGTTGACGTTGAATCTAAAGGCCGGATCCCAAAACAGAATTGAGTATTGTGAATATATTGAAAACAACAAATGATTGTACAGTCATTAAGTATAAAACTCTTCTGAAATACATAAGACATCACAAGGAAAAAAAAACAGAATTAACACTAGAAGAAAAAGAAACCACAACCAACCTATTGGCCATACTAAGAACTTGATTTTGCTGTTTTCCCAAGCGAATGATGAATATCCCTTTATAAATTTGGCCATGAAAGAAAAATGTCATTCAGAAAATATGGCATTAAAAAAATGTCAGCCAGTAGCAAAAAAAACAAGGCCCTTTTATGTTGTCACCAGTGTCGTTGGTTCTTTAATTTTTCACTATATTTTTCCCCTTAACTGTATGTTGACACCAATCCCATATACTCAGCAGACCATGAATTTTTATGTCTAATATTGGAGTATTCCTCACGTATTTATCAGCAAAAGAATTTTATACAGGGGCATGTATCTCACATGGGAATGGGGTTACTTGAGAGTCGAGAAAGGTGGCCTTCCAACCATCCTGCACTTCTTCTTGACATCTCAAATTTTACCAAATCCACAGAAAAATGTTGGAAAAGGGAATTATTACCTCACGCAGTGTGCTTCATCAACAACAAATCCAGCTAGTTGTCCCTGCAATCCACCTCTTAATCACATCTATTAAAACCAACTAATGATGATTAAGAGGCTACAAAAATTTGTTATACCAAGGGCTCAAACTTAAAAAGGCTCACTTTCCGATGCAGGCATTTGAGGATCTCTTGGAATGACACATTTCCAGCAATCCTTTCAGGAGTTACATACAAGAGTTTGCATGAAGGTTTATCTTTCCTGAAAACATAAAAACAAAATAAAAATTTGCAATTAAATAACGGAAGCAACAATCAAGTAAATACCATTTAGTGATGACTGGGGTACTAAAAAATTGTACAAGGCCGCATAATTCACAAATACTCTACAGACACAATTTCTTGTTAGATGTTTCAGGTAGAGGAGTTAAGAACAGAAAGGAATATGAGACCACAGTACAAAGAACAGTTGAATCTTGCCTTAACTCTTGAAGGACAGCAGCTGCTTGGGAAGGTGTTTGTTGAGAATTTAAGAACGTTGCTGGTATTCCAAACTTGAGGTTCAGCGTAATTATCTGATCCTGAATGAGGGAAAGCAGGGGCGATATAACAACTGTAACACCCTGTTGCAGAGTAGCTGGAAGCTGTAGACACCGAGCACAATAAAAGAAGCTGATATTATCAAAAACTGATTGCAAAAACAATACAAAATCAAAGACCGATCTTCTAATATCAAAGAATTCACAATAAACCAGAGTACTTACCGAGGTCCAAGTTACAGAATGTCGTACAAAATAAAAGGCATTGTTGAAATGATTACCCTGACCAACTTAGTTCAGGATGTAAAAATCAATAAAGGCATCACTCATTTATCTGGCTTGCAAGCACGATTTTTTCTTTTCTGTCTTTTTAGCCTCTCCGGTAGATCTTGTAAGATAGACCATCCTATAATCTACCACCTTATAATCTTTGTTCCTCTTCACCACATTAGAGACATTTGGACATAGACAAGCACTACAGGTGAATTCGTGAAGAATTCGTGAAGGGTCACAATACGGGAAGAATTCGTGAAGCTAGCAAAGTTTACACACCTATTCGGGTAATGGGTGTTACAGCCCTGAGTAGTCAATCTAAAAGAGTGACTATGGTACTCACTACAGCAGTTGTGCATTGGGGAAGTTATAAGGATCTAAAAATGTTCAGCGGGGTTAAAAGCAACCAAAAAAAACGGAGATCCACTGCAGTTGAACATGAGCTACCCAAGTTCTGTTTGTTAATACGTTTTTTTTTTTTTTTAAAAAAAACCTTATTCTTCAAAAAGAAGAAAAAAGGAAAAAAGTGGTTAAACCACCGGGTTCTTTTGGTTTCTTATGGTGAATTGATGATTAACCTCATAAAGGCAGTAAAAACAAACAGAAAGCCAATTCAACTCTTCTTCATAAGCATTATGTCATCGTCAAGTTCATGCCGTCCATGGACAAAATAAAGTCCAGTGACAGAATAGGTTAGAAAACATATCATGAACTTGAATGTCCAACGGAACTTCAGTTAATCATGCATTATATTAAATAATTTTCCAGACACTGAGTTTTCCATGTATTATATTTTTAACATTTTCTCCGATCTAAAATTTCTGAAGGTTTTGAGCCTGATTGGACCACTTCCATTCATGTCTTAAGTTGGTAACACAGCCTGCCAAGACTTGTTTCTGGAACAGTCCTCATATTGCCAGATTTCTGGGTTCACCTTATGCTTACCAGAAACTGGAACAAAGGAATGAATGTGAATGAGATCAAATGTCTATAATAAGGGGTACTATTAGAAAGAAAGAAAACAAAAAAACAAATAACCAACATAAGACAACTCTAACGAGATTAAGAAGGTTTTCTGAAAAAGTTTCATTTTGCAGAACTTGTTGGTATGCTGCGTCCATTTCAAACAAGGTTGATGAAAATGACTCATAATTCAGACACTATTAATCATTATAATTACAATTATACCAATGAAGGCATGAGAATCAGCTTAATAAGGAACCTAAAAAAACTTACCTGATAACATAGACTTTTACCACCTCCGGTGGGCATCAGAATAAAGCAGTCCTGCTTTGCCAAGGCTGCTTTACAAGCCTGATGTTGCAAGGGACGAAAAGCCAGGTTACCAAATATTACAACATTTGCCAACTCAACGTCATCCAAAGCCTGTAATTCTTCATAGCTAAGAGTTTCTTTTTCATCATTTGATATCCTGGAGCCAATTGTTTTGCTGGAAACTGAATTTTGAGTGATGCTGCTTCTACAATCCTTCAACAAATCACAAGTTTCATTAGGTGGAATAGCATAACTGCACAAGGCTCAAAATGTGTACAAGCAGAAAACTTTTAATTCTACTCTTAACAGTTATTTAGCTGAAGTCGGATATCCTGTGAGAATTCCTCAACCAAACTTGGAGATCATTAAACTAGAAGCATAGTAAATCCTATGCCTCCGAAGAAATAAGAAGTTACGTATGAATGTAGAATGATTCCTACCACAGATTTTGATGGATGTCTATGCACACTTTGAGTTAGGGAATGCCCGCTCCTTTCAGTACAGCAGGAAGGGGTTGATCCAATATTCCTTTTACTCGGAGTTATGAAATCCAAGTCTTCACTGTCACTTGAAGAATCCAATAGCACCAAATTGCGTTGCTTCTCAGACTTGGCAGAATTTTCCATGACATGCTTCTTGCTTCTTGCTTTCACATTACTAGCATCTTCGAAATTGTTGATGATATCCTTGTCAAATATATCGGCCAAAGTTCCACAAGCCTCTGATTCCATGGCTTGTAAATCATCCCAGTCCTCACTGTCTTGCATAGATTCACCAAGTGCCGCAAGAAAATCATCACCACAGTGCTCCACACTGATGAAATCTCGCCCATCATCGCCTTCACAAGAATATGATTATATCATTTGCTATTGGAGCTAGATGACCTATCTGACTCTTCATGATAACTGAAAAGCCAGAATTCAACGTCGTCGCCTACCTCAGTTTAAGTAGAAAGTTCTCCGATTTAAAATGGCCTTTTTTCCACCTTTGTAAATCTTAAAATATGTACCAGGTTTGATTCAACCCTTTCAAACGAGTGGTAACAGGCCCTTCGGATTGTGAGAAACCAAGAGAAGGAAGGAATGTGGTTTCTAAGTGATGAGATTTAGTGTAGAATGAAAATGGACCAAGAAAGATCATCTTTTTCCTTTAGTTTTCATCCTTTCTTACCTTTTCTAGTCTTTTCAACTATGAAATAAGTGGAAGGATTATCTTTCTTTTCTCACCATCCAAAGGGGCTCAAAGTCATTACCTCCCTCAATGAAGAACACAATGTCAAATGCAATTGGACTTTCTTACTTGTTCCAAGACATGAAAATCTACCACACAAAATCAACAGCTACCATCATTTATGCATTCAGGGCTTGAGTAACTCGTAGACACTGGAACATGAAAATACATTTCTTGCATGGGACTAGCCTTCAGGCGATGGAATTGAATCCCTTCTTGGGAACTAAACAAAGAGGAGTCCCATTTGAACTTGAAAACAGTGGAATTACCCTACTTGTACTATTCATGGATATCAAATACATCCATCCATGATCTAACTTTGATAAAAATAAAAATTAGAAAATTATGTAGTCAATAGGTCAATAATGCATTTTCTCCTCCTATAGAAATTATTGGATCTTACACTCTTAAGTGATAATTTCAAATTTGAGCATCTTTCTTTCAATGCTTGGTAACCGAGAAAATCCAAATAATTTTCCATTACCAAATCTCTTTTTTCTTGCTACGTTTGTACTTTGTAACAATACAAAAACAAAAACAAAAAAAAACAACAACAACAACAACAACAAACCCTTAGCAAACTGCAAGTTTTACAACTTTTCCGCTCCAATCGCTCAGGTTTTCAGTTATTCAAAACATGCATTGAATGTGTACATACCAGGTATTCACTTCTCTTTTATCAACATCCACATTATTATGCAGCAGAAGGAAATCAAATTACTATCCCCAAATTGGACCAACAATTCTACTTGTAAGTTGCTAATATTCCACACAACTCAAAATTCCAATGCAGCTACTTAACCAACTTATCTTTGCAAAGAAATTTCGAATAAGTTCACCTAAACGCTTCATACTCACAAGTCACAATAGCGCAAATAAATCAATAAAACTCAATACAAAAGAACAGCGGGCATTCAATAGATTTCAGGAAGCACATCAGTATCTGCATTTAAATTACTATGATCGCATATGCGGTCGTGATCTAGGGTTTTATTTGAGTTGGTATTGGTTTGACGGGGTACGTGATGGAAAGAATACCGTAGAGATGAACAAGACGATCCAAGCACTTCTTGGAGGACTCTTCGTCGAATCCGAATTCGAGGGCTAAGCTCAGCAATCGCGCCTTTTGCACCTCCAATTCCTCGTCTTCCATCTCTCTCTCTCTCTCTCTCTCTCTCTCTCTCTCTGCGCGCGCGCTTCGAGTGATCGATTACTCGTGGATGGATTTCCCGCGCTTTTTGACACCGTACATGCGGTCATTTTATATGACAGGACGAATATAGTGATTTTCTCTTTATAACCCTGCCTAGGTGAGAAAAAAACAAGGAAATAGTGATTTCTCAATCATCTCATTTAGATGGACAAAATACTCCTAAGACAGAGAGAATGATTTCTCATTTGGCTAGGCAATATGAGAGGAAAAAAAGGCTTCATGTTTTTACCAATACAACTTCTCCCTTCTTTTTCTCTCTCTCTCTCTCTCTCTCTCTCTCTCTCTCTCTCGTGTTTAGGGTTTAAGAGCTCTCTCTCTCTCTCTCGTGTTTAGGGTTTAAGAGCTTTCTGGGTAAGGGCGACTCTCTCTCTCGGAGTCAAGTTTCAATTTGGTATTCCTGTTTCTATCAACGTCAAATAGGTGATTTGAGGAGGTGAGTTGCAGCGGTGATGGTGGGTTGAGGACACAAGTGGTGGTGCGGTGGTGAGGAGAGCAGCGATGTTTTATGTCCTCGGACAATTATGTATTTCAGTTAAATTAGCAACCTAAAAAGTTGATCTCCTCCCGTAATTCTTTTTCACAAAATCTCACCAAAAATGGTAAGAAACTAAATGGGGGCATCGAAGGGGTTCTCATATCTCACCTGTTTCATACTCTCTCTCTTCCCATTTCTCATCTATTTAGCAATTCAAACGCAGAAAAGAGTCCTCTCTCTCATAGTTTCTTCTCTTTTCTCACAAACTCTCTCAATCCAAACGGGCGACGACGTCGTTGGACGGATTGATTTGTTGTGCAATCGACGACGTTCATGCAACGAATTGAAATCCAACTAACTTTTAACGAGCGGACACGAATTCATACTCGAGTGAAGAAAAAACAAAGTTGGTTGGAACTTAAATGGGACCCATTAATCCCAAAACCAGCTGAGATAATACATTAAACACCACTGCATGTTAGATTGACTCGGACAAGCACCGACATATCACATCCGAAATAGCAAGAACGGCGAAATACCCCAACTTGTTACTCCATTATAACTGTCCCAATATATCTCATATATATAGAATAAACAAAGCTACAATTTATAAGGAATTGAGCTATGAAACCAATTCGTGCAATCCCTGTGGTTTTTTTTATTATTATTTAGCAAATATAATCGAATCTGAGACCTTAAGTCCCAGGCCTAGACCACTAGCGATTGATTAATTATAACCATAGTTCTGAATACCGTTTCAGACAGGGTACCGGTTTTCCTACTGGTACGGTACGTACCGATACCGGTCAGGTACCGGGTACCGTTTCGGATTTACCGCAACTACAATATATATAATAATTATATATAATTATAATTCAAAAAAATCCCCCATATCATACAATTCATCATAAAATATCTCTACTAGAGATTCTCTAGTCCCACATTGCTTAGTTACAAAACTCTTTTCCACTTTAAATGACTTTGCACACTAGTGGACTTGTAAATGAGGACCTAAGGAGAGGCCTCGCGTGCTTGGGAAAATGGGCCGTGGCCGAAGACAATTTGGAAAAATTGATTATTTTTTTGGGGGTTAAGATAACCTAAAGAAAAAAATCTGAAACGTTTTTTTTTTCCTTTTTTTGACCAAAAATGATAACATGACCGTAAAAAAAAAAAAAAAAACGCTGCAAAATCTCGGCCGGAATTTCCGGTACGCCGGTACCGGCCGGTATTTTCCGAGATGACCGGTATCGGCCGGTATTGACCGGTATTTTGTCCGGAACGGTATTGGAGAGTTAGGGTACCGGTTTCTTTAAAATCCGGTACGTACCGGCCGGTACGGTACGGGATTAATAACATTGATTATAACTTGAAATACGTCAAAAACTCAAGATTCAATGCTCAATACATTAGTCTTCCGCTTAAACAGTAGTAGTAGTATACGGGAAAGAGATATGTAGTAGTTGACCGATTTTATCCCTCGTTCTGTGAAGGGGCACAGATCCGTTACTTGAACCCCATAATTGAAGCATGAATTAGGGCTAAACACTCGTTATAGAACTAGGACACGAACTCAAATGATTCTATTCCATGCATGCACGAAAACCCCGCGACGTAAAGCAGGATCTTAAAAATGAAGGAGATCAAATGCTTAATTAATTTGTGCACTTAATTAATTAATCAACCTTGTTTGCAGGTTGTTACGTACGTACCAAGCTAGCTAGCTACTACTATTTGTTTGCTACATACAACCACGCATCACATTCCAAAGTACCAAATGCCAACAACTTTTTCCCAACTCTTTTTAAGTACTTCATTAATTCATCCACATCCATCTACCACTGAAAAATCCTGCGACTGGCCTGGCCCACATCCACCAAAATTACAACCATTAATGGAGAATTATCAAAGCTTAATTACTAACAATCCCAAGAATCTCATGACGAAGAATCAGTTTTCTGGGCATTGATAGCAAACAATTAACAACTAACGTCAACAGAGCAGAACCCCAAGGGCTCGGTGGTCATTGGACTTACAGGCTTGCTAACCCTCACGCGTAAGCGTGTGAAACAATTGTGGAAGAGGTTGTCGGAATTAGCTCGAGTTGCGCGCAAGCTCATGACCCAAAACACCCTACATTATTATTGAAATAAACAACAGAACAATATGATAAATGGCAAGGATGAGTTTGAGGCATAATTTTCTGATTGGAGAGAGAGAGAGAGAGAGAGAGAGAGAGAGAGAGATTTACTCTCTCATATCAGGGAAGATCGACTAATTTATACGTCTGATTCTCCAACAATTTTTTTATCAATTCTGGCATAAATTCATAAATCAAACACAAGATTTAATGCAATGCGGACATGAATAAAATGACATTCTACCATATACTGTAATTGTCTAACAGACAAAGGAAACCTAATTGAGAACAGTTTTTTTTTTATAATCGGATGTCCGGGACCTAATTAAGAACAGTTAAAGGAGAAAGGAGAAGGAAAAAGAAAAGAAAAAGAAAAGAAAAAAGAAGAGACACGAGAAAAGGAAAAACATTAAAAGTTCATAGAAGCCATGCATGCATGCATTAAAAATAAAAATAAAAACCCAGAGTTTCTCTCTCTCTCTCTAGACGCCATGTACAAGACGGGAACACCGGCGCTTGAACCAGGTATACCCGCTCTTCAGAGAGGCCTTGACGCTGCCTTCAATGGCGTACCATTTGTACTTCGCAACTCGTTTTCTTCTCTTCAGCTCCCGACCGCAAAACAAACCCCTCTTGGAATTCGACACCGGCTTCGGCGGCAGGGGCGACTTGCTCAGGTTCAGAGAGCGGTACGGGTCCGGAAGAGGCGGTTTGGACCGAACCACGTACATTCTGCCGGCCGCAGCATGCCCGTTGCCGGTGACAGCCTCGACCACCTTTTTCTCTGTTCTGTATGTGTCTGGGTTGTAGATGTCATCCATTTCCCCCCTCCTCCCTCTGTGTCCTCTTTCCATGCCGTCCGCGGAGAGAGAGAGAGAGAGAGAGAGAGAGAGAGATATATTTGTGTTTGGTTATGTTAGGTTCTCTGAATAGGCATGCGGAGGGGAGGTTATCAAGGGAGCTGGTTTGGACCACAAATTGTTTACAAATTTGACTAATATAGGCTACCTATAGCAACGATACTAAAGATGAAGGCATGTTAAAGATAAAGATGAAGGGCATGTTGGGAACTTGGGAATGAAAAAGAAAGAAACTTATTCAAGGAGGTACCGCGAATAAGCTATTCACAGAAAACACGTAATTTCATCCGTCCGTTTCGACAATCAACGATTGAGATCTGTTTTTAATCAAGTATCTATTATCATTAATAATTTTTTTTAATCCGAATCGTCCAGTGGCCTCCGTAAACTTTATTTACAGAACCTCCGTAAACAAATATTTTTTCAACGAATTGAAAACAACTCAATTACTCTTTCCGTCTCAAATTGCTTGACCTTTTTTTTTTTCAAAAAATAAGATCCGGTAAGTTAATTTTGGTGATTGTTTCTATATACTCCAAAATTGTAGTTTACACCAAATTTGTTGTTCTATAGATAAATGCTTATTTATGTGTGCATTAGTCATAGCCATATATAATTGGTTATTGGTCTTGCGAAAAGTAACCATTGCTAATTTCGATATATAGCTGGATTTAGTTTTCGTTCTAAACCATATATTTATCATTACTTGAGTTATTTTGTGCATGTTTTATGTTATTTTTCTCAACCTGGGTGTTAATACGTTTAGTTCATAAGGGATTTCAAAAGCAATCCATAGCTCTAAATTCCAAACGCCTATGATGGAGCTCGAATCCAAGCCTCCCACATGAGAGGGGCCAAGAGATGCCAACTGAGTGGTAATTACGAATCATTTTGTGGACTAATTTAGGTTAAGTACTCATCAAATTGCTAAAAGATTTCGTGGGTCATCTTTATGAACTCATTTGCAAACCCATGTGTCATGGAAAGTGTTAGGATTCTAGCAGGGTGGAAAATATACAAAATTGTGTGAAAGTAAATAGCAAAGTGTAAAAAATGTATTGGAGTTTGTAGGTTTTTTTTTCTTAAGCTTATTGAAAGCTCAGTTGGCTTCTAATAGCACGATTGGCCCTTTATTTTTATTTTTATCAGAGATAGGAGTAATATTTGTTGGTCATGAATAGTGGAGTAGCATATAATTTGATGTGTGTATGGTGAATTTTCTAATTTCAAACCCAAAACTTGCATTTTGGCCGATGTTAATGCTATCTAGACTACAAGAAAAATCACTTTTGGCGACTAAAAATTTCGTCGCCAAAGTTCAGTCAAGCTCCACAGACCGCCCCCTCTTGAAGCCCAGAAAATCAAAACAGCAACAAACAGAAGGCATTGAATTTATCAACGTCAAACTGACATCCCCGCGATATCAGATTTTCCTGAACTGTATAATAACTAGCATAAGTTACCGGACACCCAACTTCAACCATGCCCTGGTTCTTTCTTCCATGAGAGCGAACCCACGAAATACAACTAAGCGAAAAAATGCTGAATCTGGTGCCTCATAAACGTGATCATATATGCATGTTTAATTAAGGCAGATAATCCCTTGCTTTGAATGAAGGAATACTCTCTGTTTGCGACAATGTTACCTCCAACTGCTCCAAGTACGTACAAATGCCAAATATTCACGGTAGCATGCATAATTAAAGACTGATAATCCCTTGCTTTGAATGAAGGAATACTCTCAGTTTGCGACAATGTTACCTCCAACTGCTCCAAGTACGTACAAATGCCAAATATTCACGGTAGCATGCATAATTAAAGACCGCCCTTCGCCTAGTTGGAATATGAAATACGTACCCAAGAAATGAACTAATCGTCAATGCACATCACTCCCGGCATCAGACTTCTTCTTACTTTTCTTTACCTTATTGGTCTTCATTGAGTTATCCATGTGGGATACCTGTCCATTGAATGCAAAATAAAAGTTAGCTTCAAATAAATTACTGTCTCGACCTAGGGTAGTAAAGGACACTTCACCAGAGGTAGGTCCGACGCCATACTGGAAAAGTAGGTAACCTTATTGAACTATATGAGTGCATGCACAGATTCTACTCACAAAACGTATGGAGAAAACCATTGTTCTTTCCCCTTCGTGTACTTACAATGTAGGATTTCCACTCAATTTTCGTATGCCCCTCAGCGACAGTGTCGGGCTGTGAATAACTCCGGACATGACGGAAAATGTGGATGAGTACAGCAGCATCCATAGCAGCATATTCTAGCTGCAAAATTATCGAGAAAGCTGTAATTTAGTTTCTGGAGTAACCACAGAGAGCGTTTTAACTTCATGCTTTTGTCAACTCGAGTAAACCTAAAACCAACTCTAGATGGAAAATTACAGAGGTGCAAGGGCACTTTTGACAACATCATAAGTAGGGGCGGTGTGCATCTAAAGTTCTTTCTCAACAAAATACTTTGCGCCTATAAAAATAGTGTGGACAAATACCTGAAAGTCGGGTTGCCAAGCGGATGGACAGATCCGCCCAAACCGCCAATGAACCAAACTGAGGTAGGTTACGGACGGATACAGATCCACATATAACAATTCTGGTGGATGCGGATCAGATCGGTTTGGTTGGCGGTTCAAACCAAACCGTCCGCTCAAAAAAAAAATTTTAAACACTGTAAAAGGACTAAAAGGCAAAAGCAGATTGAAAACCATAATCTAAAATCCTAAATTGCTCGGACAGAATCACCCTAAATTCCTCATGTGTAGGTGACATTGTGTTATATCTATCTCTCAGAGAAATACCCAATCAAATAACCTGTAATTCTAAGTAATGTTGTTGGGTTGGTAGATGATGTAATAGTTTATCTTTAAACTTGTTTGGACTTTAGGATGGATGAATGTTTAGACTTGTTTGAACTTGTTTAGACTTGATTGGACTTGAAGTTTTGGGGCTCTATTTTCAATTTTTTGGTTTATAAAAAAATAAATTGCACGCTCAAATCCGCCTAAACCGCCCAAACCGATCCACCCAAATCGCATCCAAACCGAACCGACCAAACAACACTCATGTTGGCAGATGGAGAAAACAACGCAAGCGGATCGGATTGGGAACCGTACCGATCTGCCCAAAACCGATCCGCGGGCAGCCCTCTATGCGTGACTAATAGCGACATGCTCACTATTGGACCTATTTCCTAGCAGCTTAAAGCTTTTTGGAAAATTGGTAGCTTAACAGTTATTTCCCAAGCACGTAGAGAACTTTTAACCTACAGACAAACATAGGAACACTAACAACAGACCTGATTCTGACTTAAAGGCCGTTGCTCCCAGTTGCTGTTCCGTCTGGTCTTGTTCAAACCAGCTCCCAGTATTTTCTGTTTGTTAATTGCCACCAAAAAAGGTTAGATAAAAGAAATTAGTCTGCAGTCATTTCAGGATAATTCCCAAACAGGAAGAGAAAAATAGGAGAATTTTGTCAGGAAACTGAAATAGCCACCAGCTGTTGGCTTACATGATATATATGGTTACCCATCAGAAGTTACAAGTATAAGTCCATGGGTAACCGTGCACGCAGGTAAAACAAAGGGACTAGCAAGCAAGACAAAACTTATCAAAATTACCTTCGCAAGCCCAGACAAACCACCCTGGTGTTCTCTAAATACATTTTGGACATCTAGCAGCATCTCATACTGCTTAAAGCACTCGAGCCCTCCATAAGATCCAGCCAGTTGCCTCACATCGCATTGAAAATTATAGCCTACAAGGAGAACAAACCACCTATTAATTTCAACCTTTGATTGCACCATTACTAGCCAAGAAAAGAAAGAACCCTAATGGAATAACAGTTTTCCTGCCCAAGGCTTGTTCTTTTACTTGGAACCCAGGTGATCCAAATACTTGTCAAAGCACGGAGAAGAAATGGATTTCTATCTCAGACTATCTCACAAGGATAAAGCACTTTTTTCTATTAACTAGAGCAGAAATATGTTGGAAAGGAAGACTGCACTTTCCGATAAAACATGAAGATTCCTCATACCAAGCTTTAGGACTCTAGGAGACTGCAGAATGCGACCAAGACAGTTGTCCATAATATCGGGTACATCTTCAAATAACTTTATAAGGTCAAAGATGAAAACCACGTTTTCAGAAGCAATTTGCATGATAGAAACCTGTAACACAGAAAGACTTGCAATGTCAAGCCCTAGAAATCTTTCTTAATATGTGATAGTTATACAATCAGATGGGAATCTAATCAACGTTAGGTAAAAAGTCAAAAACAATACTCGAGGAGATACGGCTTTGTAATATAGATTCTGATTTTGAAGAGAAAAAAACATGGTGAGAGAAAAGGTAATACCGTAGATCATATAGATGCTTTGCAAGATGCAAAATATAACCTTTTCGACATAAAACAGGCTACAAAGCTGATACACTAAATTCATAGGGAAAAAAAACTCATCGGGTTTCAATCACTTTTGAAGAAAGTCACATCCCTAAGAAGAGAGGCTAAGAGAGCGCGATTGCCTTTGTCCTTCATTTAATCTTATTATGTGCAGATAGAACCATAGAAGTTACTTTAGAAAAGAAAAATGAGCCAGGACTCAGGAGTATAGATAAAGGGTCATGGAAAAGTCAACGATGCATATGCCTTTACGTATTTTCAGACAGGAAACGGAGTCCAGAATACATCTCCAGACATACATCTAAAACTAATCTTCCAATTTTGTCAAGACCAAGATGGTCCACCATTGTAGGTGCTTGCAAATTAACAACTCAGAGACAATTTCAAACTATCCATCCAGTTTTCTTTAAAAACCACACATATAGCAAACACAAGACAAAAACAAATCGGAGAAACAAGTCCTCAGTTGGCACTTGGCACTTGAATTATGGATGTCAAGGGGAGGACGAGAAGGAACCTAGCAAAGGATAATCTAAAAATTACCTTGTTTGGCTTACTTCCCTTTTCAAAGTTAGGCTTCCATTCACAGTCAATTCCCACAACCTTGGATTCCTCAATATGGCATGTCGCGTCACGCAAACCATTGACTTCATCAACCCAAATGATGTCTTCCAAAACCAACTCATTTAGCTGCAAATAGCGACTGCCTAGAAGGCTTGTCTCAGGTTCTACACACCATCAACACTCAGTAATAAGTAACTGTTTTTGTTGGCACACATAGATACACGTGATAGGACATGACATGGATGGAGCACTTCTCCACAAATTAGGAAACTGACACATTGGGGGCATGTTGGACAGAGAAATAGAAACCTATTATCATACACACAAATTCGCTTAAAAAGCAACACTATTCCTATCAAATTAGGGATAAAGAGAACAAATAATATTGACATGAAGATGTAAAAATAACAAAGTGTTTCAAGAACTAAGTTAACGCTCCATTTGTTTCGGGCCGAAAACGTTTTCTGGAAAGCCTTTTTCCTGTAAAAAAAAATCCCGGTGTGTGGTAGTATTGGTACAACAGAAAAATAGAAGTCAACGAAAAATGTTTTCAAAAGTCATCAGAAAATCAATTGCAAGAGGCGGAAAATAATTTCCGGTGGTCAATCACGCGTCTCTCGATATCTCCTCAAGTCTCACCCAAGTTCCCGACTAACAACCAGGCTCTGTGTGTGTGTGTGGGGGGGGACTTTTCTTCCTCCGATATTATGACCTGTATTACAATTGTTTTAGGTTTTCTAGGACCGATCCACTCCCAATCTTGACTGAATTCTTTCTGCATATCATGTCTCTGATTGATTACTCAGTTTACCCAAAAGACTTGAACATGGCTTTGCAACAATCAACTCAAAGGGAAAGAAAAAAGGGGCATTAAAGTGGAAATATCTGAAGTGAATCAAGTGATTTATGATTGGTGGATTGGGAATCTGAATTAGTGTTGATTTTAAAAATGGGGAGGGGTTAAGATGTGTTGGAGCCAGAGCTGTATAATCTTATTCATCCACTCTTTCTAATCGTAGAGGCCATTGTGATCATTTTGTAGGGATAAGTACTTTTTATCATTCACGTAAGATGGTGTATTTTTCATTTTTATAAACATGGTATTTTGGTCAGTTTGCCATATGATATAAGTTATTTTTCATGTCAACCAAACAATAGAAAATGTTTTCCACAAATATTTTCCTATCACATCCAAACACGGAAATTAAGTTATTTTTCAGAAAAGGTTTTCTATGGACTAAAACCTATTCCAGAAAACATTTTCTGCCCCAAACAAATGGAGAGTAAAGTATTTTTTAAGTACCAAAAAATTGCATTCTGACCTCCTAATGTGTCCCCAACATGCTACAGCCCTTAACATGTTTGACTACACAAAATGATAAAAGTAAAAAAAGGATACATATTAGTCATATCTGTACGTTTCTATGTCCCAAGAAAGATGCACATCACCATTGGACACGGACAAATGAGGCCAATAGACGTGGGTGTGCTTCATATCAGAAACATACACACCAATAACTAGCTGAAATTTCAAATAAGACCACCTCTTATACATGGAAGCCACTAGGAAATAGACACACAACTTAACTAATAGAGCCCTGAATGATATTCAACTTCTCTAAGTTGAGAAACTAGTTATCATAGTTTTTTATTATCTTCCAACTAATCCACCCACTCTTGACCACCTCATCATAACTCGCATCTAAAATCATGTTGCAGCATTGCTTCTCGCTTGTAAACAAGTTCACAGAGCTTCATAAGAATTGAACCATCTTAAATAGTAGCAAAGAAGAATGATCTTAGGATTTCCATGCCAATAACATAAAAGGACAAGTTTTATCTAATTTGGATGTTTAACCAACTGAATTGCACACCAAACAAGCCAGAAGCTATATGAGTAATGGAAAAAGAACAGCTAGCATAGCATACCTTTGACATTTATGAAACCATTGAGGGAATACCGGTCACAATATTCGTCAACCTTCTCAAAGTAGCCGGCTTCCATTGCCAAATAAACCTTTTTTGTTTTCCATTTTATTGAGGGGGAAAAAAAGTGTTAGATATTCTTCAATCTTCTTTTAAACATGCTAAGTACAGATAAATATACGGTCCAAGTGTACCGGAAATTCCTGAACATACATACCAGTATATAGTTCAAGAAAAGGAAAAGAAACAAAGACTAAAAGACTCGTCCATCCAACATACAGGAAAATGACAATTATTCCCTTTCACAATTGTTTGGAACCTCTAATCCTCAAACAACCTGTAATATTTGTCCGTCAAATACACCAGATGACACACAAGACATGGCCTTCCAAACTTTCTTCTTGGCCCCGCATAGTGCGATTTCTCTCCCCCAGACCAAAAGATCAGCCTGTGAAAGAGGCATCACCAAACAATCCTAAAGACCAAGAATTATCGAACTCCAAATCTCTCTGCCAACACTACAATGAACAGTTATAGACCAAATCCAACCATTAACAAATATCTCAAGCCCCCATTTCCAATTGCAAGCATCTGTATAAAACCAAAAAAAAAAGCTACTTAAACTTGTGAGCTTTGTTGCTCATCTTTTCATGCTTGCCAGGTGATGTGAAGCAGAATCTAAAGGTAAAAACAGCGGTACCAACCATTTCTTAAAAAGGGAATTTCACAAGGCAATACATGAGCTTGGTTACTGTTAAGTCATAAATTGTCCCAACAGCAAAAGTTGTCAGTAATTGGGCACAACCATTAATATCTAATTATCCAACACCCTCCTTCATGCAAACACGAACATTCACATTGAAAGAAGCAGAATGCAAACCAAGGAAATTGAACCCAAGACCTCTCAAAAAACCAAGATCTCACCACATGCTAAATCCTGATGTCCGAAAAGCTTAAGTTGTTAGGAATTGACCCACAAGATGTATATCAAGCTATCCAATATTTTCCATCTTCCAAGACATGGGGAATTATGAACAATCCTATAGCACTTAAAAAACATTAGATGATATTTGAATTGTGAACAGAGATCAATGGCAGTGAGTGTTAGAAACTACCAACCAAATACTCAAGCAGTTGTTTATCGCCATTTGTCTTTGCCTCAGCAATGTCCCAGCATCCTTTTTCTGCTAGTTTCTTTAGTGAGCTGCAATTAAATCAAGATTTGTAACTTAAGTACAGACTTGTCATACTTTGGTTTGCGAGTTGTTCTCCACGACTGCTCTTTGCTATCCCAAAAAGGGTATCCTCAAGTTCGATAATCGACAGATGTAGATGGGGCACAAAATCAAAATTTTACCAAAACACAAGTATAAATATAAGAATCCGATCAGCACGGTATTTGCTTGATGGCAATGAAAGCCATCAAGAGTACCTTTCTTTACACTTGTGATATATCTCTGGAAATTCTTGTTGGAGATTGTTATTCTTTATGATGTAGTAAGCATGTTTTAGCAGCTTCTTCTCAGAGTACTCTTGAACAAGTACACACAACATTGCCTTGCCCATGAACGTAGCCCACTTATCTGCAGCTCTGTAGTCCTTGTTTTGCATCATTTTAAGCAAAAATGATTCTCCAGACTGGTGGATGGAGAAGTGTTCCAATAGAGTGACTGCTGGCATGTATGACTCAGCCTCTATCAACTTGAAAATGAATTTCTCAACAAATGTTCTTGCGGTTTCCGAACTACTATTGCTGTTCTGATCTTCATTGAACATACCATTTCCAATGTTTTCCAAACTGATATCAAAAGCTTTAACCATCTTCACGATAACCTTCTCATCATGGGCTATATATCCACCAACAGACAAAAGAAATAACTGGGCTGCAAGAGATTTCGCTTCAAGTAAGTCTTCCGAAGAGGTTCCCACTTTTAGAAAACGACGAAGAGCAGATATGATTAAGTGACTAAAGCCTTCGGAATCTGCTTCAAAAATAGGCAGGACATAGAGAGAGTGAGCGACAAAAACAGCTGGTCCAGGTTGGGGACTGTTGTATAGAACTTGATGGACTTGTTGTTGAAGAGCCTGGAACTTCTTTGTTGCCTTCAATGTGCCTATAAATGCAAACCTTAATGAGCATAGAAATGCAGAACAAATTATGCAGGAGCATATGACTAAAGCGAACAAATACGCAATCAGAACAGGAGAAGATAAAGTTTCTTGCTATATCTAATGCCAAACTCGTGCTTACAGTCTTATTAGATGTAATTTGCAGAAAGATGATAGAAAATAGTTTCTTTGCAAGTGACCAGCTACAGACCTACCATAGTTGGAGTAGCTATTAGGAGTATATCTTTATACACCATTGAAATGTTCCAAAACTAATGCAAAATCTAGGACAAGGAGCACTATCACAGTAGTCTAAAAATCTTGATTTTCCGGCAGTGAACACAACTACCATTTGGAGTGATAACAGCACGAAATTCTAACTAGCTGCAACAACCAAATTCTCACTTGAAGTTCTTTCTTCCTTCTTCTTCTTCTTCTTCTTCTTTTTTTTTTTTTTTTTTTTCTGTTTGAGAGATAGCATAACAAAAAGATGGCTTTCTTGATGAAAGAGCATAACAGGATTAATAGCTGATTAAATCTATGTGAGAATAAATCATCATAGGAACAACATCTGTGAATATAAATCACGCTTGTGACCAAGAGGATGGGGAGAGATTTTACCATAGGCATAACATTCTTTCAATAGGTATAAGAAGACTACTGGAGAAACACGGGATAAATCATAATACGCATGTAAACATATAGCCCTTGCTTGGTGAGTTCTGTCCCCGTTCCCTAGTTCTGCAACTGTTTCATCCAAGCCCATGGTAGGTGCAGTGAAGATCCCTTTTTTTTTTTTTGAACGGCAGGTGCAGTGAAGATCCTACACCATAAAATGGGAATCAGCCTAATAATGAGCAAATAAAGCACAGGAATTTATCATTTACATTGCAACTCAAATTATGAACTTCTAATAAATCCACAAGAATATAAGGATGAAACAGGAATGGCTTTACTATATCAAACAAGTAAAACTTTTAATTAGCGTACCACTCTTCAAAAACTATGCTGTGTAGGTTTTGAAAAAAACTGCTTCAAGCTGCTGAAGAAAAGTTGCGAAAGAAGAGGAAACTACAGAAATAGGAGTGGATAGAGTAAGTCCAAGAAAAAGTGTTTCCAAATTCTGTAACAAGGACTTTGCTAATATACTGCCCGTTACAGCAGGATGCTTCCCAAAACCAGCACCCTTTAAATCATGGCTTCCAGAATTGAGGTGAATATATAAGGGTAAACTACTAGACAATGTGAGGCTGCGAGCTAGTTTGAGGTACCCCAATTCAATTTGATACAAACTATAAATGAGAAGAGCATAATGACATGAAGCGCGACATTAAGGACAGTTAAATGTAGGACTATTGGACTTACATCAACAACAAATATAAAAAGCAACATGGAAACTGTTCCTAAAAAAATTCGTCATGACTAACAAGCAATCAAAGAAAAATACAGCCACTATTAATGATACACAGTACTTAAAATATATACGAAAATCACAGCAAATCTACTGATACAAACCAACCAAATAAATCAGCCATTCTTCGATACATGATACACTGATACTTGTATATTCATAAGATAAAACTACGGCTAATAAATTTTACCCAGCGCTCATTAAAAGCTCGTTTAAGTAACATTTACCTTCGAAGTTCATTAAGCTATCGAACCAAGCTCAACAATGTACAACTCAACTCGCTTGGCATATACTGTATAAAAATTTCAAGTTACTCGAGATCGGTTCAATTAAAGCTCATTGGAGACCAGCTCTCAAGCTTAATCAAGTATGACAAATTAACAGCTCAGCTCGTTCAGCTCGTTTATCAGCCCTACATGGAATATATGCGACATACAATCAAAACAGTAGAGTAGATTTGAAACCATTACCACCACACTTTGTTTTCCAATAATCACATCATCACCCTTAATCCAGACATCACAAAATCACATATAGCACAAGAAAACACTCAATAACTTCATTTAAAAACACAATCCCATGCCTCATGCATAGGGGTGCAAACAAGCCGAGCTGAGCTTCTTCATATTCGAGCTCGGCTTGTTTAGCAGCAAGCCTAAAACTCAAGATCGAGCTCGGCACGTTTTCAAACGAGCCAAGTTTGACTAATTTACTATACCAAACGAGCCGAGCCTATCTATAGATTCTATACAAACGAGCAGAGCTATTGAGTGACGAGCCGAGCTTTTGAGTGACGAGCTGAGCCTATACAAACTAGTCAAGCTTTTGTGAGCCGAGCAGGGCTTTTGAATGTCGAGCTCGGTTCATTTGGTAAACGAGTCTAAAACTCGAGCTGCTCGGTTTCTTTGCATCAAAGGTGAAAACGCCAGAAAAATCCCAACAACATATAAACAAGTCGAGTATTTTCATAAAATCTCAGTAAAATAAAAATAGAAAAAAGCTTACCAAGCAGAAAAACGTTATTGGATTGAAATATTGAATGAAGCTCGCTTTCTCTGCAACGCTTGCTGCTTCTGCTGAGTCTCATCCACTAATGCAGCAGTTTCCACACCCGGATTACGGAGGGGACGAATACACAAATGAATAAGTAGATATGAAACCCTAAACAAAAGAAGAAAAGGGCGACATTTACTTGGCCCACTTCGATCTTTGCCGAAAATGGCAAACCAATGGTCTTTTTCTCTCACTACTGGCCGTCTTTGCTTCTGCATAAACGATTTTGTTTTCTTCTTCTTCTCTCTCTAGAATCTCTCTCATGGACAGTTACGGTACGCTGGGTGCTATCTTGCGCTGGACGCCCAGGTGTACGGTGTAGATTGGGGTTGTACGCAAGGGTGTTTTCGACTTTCTGATGTCTCCACCAGAAAGTCCACGCCTCTGCCTCTGCCTCTGCCTCTGCCTCTCCCATCCACTGTTATCTCCGTTCGGTTTGGTTTATTTGTGGGACATTTTCGGTCCCACAACAATTATCAAAATCATTCATGTTTTAGATCTTGTGAAGAACATCAATCACGATAAAAATTGCATTAATAAGATACCGTAGAATTGTTCTAGAGACTTTGTGATGGATCTCATATTAATGCGCAATCAGGATGGTCAATGTAGAATTACTCCATAAACACTGGGTAATTGTAATCCCGGTTGGTAAAGTAGGCATGAGAAAACAATAAATGTTTAACCATGATGGTCACGTGTTCGAATTCTACAGAGGTCAACCATCCCAAACTTTGGGACCACTAGAGGTTATGCCGAGTCATTACCTTTAGAGCCCCGAAATTAGTCGAGATGCACGCAAGTTGACCCAAACATTCGGTTATTAGAAAAAACAGAGTAATTTTTCTAAAGGCCCAACGGTAAGTCTATCTACACAGACAAATAGTGTGCAGATTTTGTTGTAGGGCCCACCACGGGTCCCACAAAAAAAATCCGAGCCGTTCATTAAATGTAAAATATTTTTTCAAGGGTTTGCGTCTAAAATTAGCTCAGTCCGATACCTCTATGTACTCAATCTAATCATCTAACTTTTCATTCTGATTTTCGGATCATAAGAAGTTAGATGATTAAATCGAACTCCTATAGGTATCGTATTGAGCTAATTTTTTGGAAAAACCCTTTAAAAAATGATTTTACATTTAATGAACGCCTCAAATTATTTGTGTGAAACCCATGATGAGCCCTATAATAAAATCTGTGTACTATTATCTGTGTGCAGGGCCGGCCCAACCCCAAGGCCCAAGAGGCCTGGGCCTTGAGCATCCCAAAAAGGCCAAATTTTAGGGGCACTTTACTAATTTGGCCATTTGGACTTGAGTAGAAGTCTTTTTGGGCTCAAAAGAAAGAAAAAAAATGGCCCATTCTAAATTAAATCCACCAGCAGTCTACACAAATCCAATGGAGCCCAAAAAAAACACACTGTGGCATTTTTGCAAATAAGTGATCCAAATGGTCCATTTAATTAAAACACTTCTCAGCTTTCTCACTTCTCACATTTAACGTTTTTCCCAACAGAACAAAAAAAAAAAAACAAAGTAAAGAAAACGAAGAACATGATTCGAAATTTCGAAAAACAAAATCGGCATCCAGTTGATATTGTTGAATCACAAGGAGAACCCAAACCGTAGAATCGAACACTGCAGCAACTTCCTCCCCCACGGTCCCACCTATCTCCAGCTTCGGCGACGAACAGGTACCTCTCCCTCTCTCTCTCTCTCTCTCTCTCTCTTAAATATGCCCATAGAGTGGGTGCCGGAGGCCTGGAGAAGAAGGGGAGGCCCAAATGCCCAATACCTTGGAGGAGAAATGGGTGGTTGACTGGTTGAGATTAGGGGTTAAAATTTGTTAGGGTTTTTGAAAAAATTTACACTGCCAAATCAGGACGGCACGACCACATAAGTTTAAGCAGGATACCATTAACTACATCCACAGATCCACTCAAGCTTGACGATCCAGCTTCTCAACTCACATACGTTAAAAGACGGCAAGGGATTTTCTGCAATTGAAGGCCAATCAGAGCTGAAAAGAGTTGGGCGTGCTCAAGAGGTAGGAGGAAAGCATTTTTAGTTTCACCTGTACTCTACTCCTTGGCTTTGCTTTCTTGTATTGTGATTATTGCTGTAAAAATTGTTAAGTATTAACTCTTTAAGGGCACTTTTTTTTTTATTGGCCTTGGACACTTAAAATCCTTGGGCCGGCCCTGTCTGTGTGGTTAGCAACTTATTACGGTTGTTAAACCAATGCTCGGGAAGGACTCCATAAGAAGAAATCAATGTTGGTGGGCTAGATGGGTTTTCGATGGAATCAAGCAGAAGTAAAAGTAAAAGGATCGTAATTGCACCTTCATTTGTGAACACACAAGTGCGGAGGAGGGAATCTTTGTCTCCAGGTGTGGGATCCGTTGCATACTTGCATGATGCGCCTAGGGCGCACAGTAGCCACCTAAAGCTGATTAATTTAGGAAAATAAATTTGCTACTTCCTTTTCTTCTTCTTTTTTTGTTAACGTCACTCTCCTACAAGTGTAAAAATGCACTTACAGTGGAGTGACGTTAACAAAAAAAAGAGTGACAAAATCAGCAGCCTTAATTTAAGAAGATATGGTACTGCAAAAAATGTGGATAATGTTTGCATTTTGATGCTCTCTTTTTCTTATAATAACCTCGGGAAGCATATGCGCACATGGATTAATTTTTACAAACCAATTATCATTCTCACCGTCTCTAGCAAGGCCCCAAGTTACTAACAGCTGAAAGATCTCAAAACTTGACCGCTAAACCAACACCCCTTCGGTAATTTGTGATTTATCCTTGTGAGGCAGGGACCATTGAGGCTCTGTTCCGGAATCAAAAATAAGTCTTTATTTTTTAAGAAGTCAATTTTCAGCTCAAAAATTATGGACTTATTGAAATCTAAAAATATGCAATATGGATCTTGTTTGGAAGATCTCAATGAGATCTTTTATACGATGCAAAAAAAAATTTGAAAAAAATATTTTTCATTTACTTTATTTTTGAATTTAAAAATATAAAGTAAACTGTTTATTTTTTAAGAAGATTTCTGGAACGGGTCTGATTCACTTAATCTAACCTCATAATGTAATATATAGGCCTATAGGGTACGACGAAAGAGACATTTATGATTTTCAAGGGGAAAATAAACAAACAAACAAACAATCACTTCAATTTATGATTTTGAGTCCAGATAATTGGATGAATTGGATTTATGGTGTGAGCATGTGGACCCACTAATAAGTTTTCCAAAAAAAAAAAAAAAAAATGTAGTAATAATGAAGAGGTGAAATCTTGTTATTGCATAACAGAATTCAAAAGGTACTTTACCGTACATTTTAGCTGAAAAGGTTCGTACCAAAAGAACTGGCACAAGCATAGCCACAATTTAGGATTGAGAAATTATGTAGTGCAAGGCTCTGCAGAGTATCTGTAAAGCGTGCACGGGTCATCGATTTTGACAATAAATAGTTAAGATAGTATGATTTTTAATTATAACCAATAAAAATCATTTATTACCGGTCATAATTAATTTTTAATATAAACTATTAATTAATGAGATTGACGACGGTGTGCCGCCGTACAGGAGTGCTGTGCAGGGCCAGATCCCACAATTTATGTCATATGAAAGTCATTATTTCCATCTGAAACCAATTGCGAATCGCATTTTCAAACACACACACACAAACAAAGGAATGGGAATGTTGCCAAGCAGAACTTTGTAGAGCGGGTGCAGAACAGTCAATTTAGCCGTTCATCTTGACAATCGACGGCTCGGATCTTAACCAAGCAATGGACGATTCAAATTTGAAAATGCTCATATTCAATCAAAGTTGTCTGTACTGAAATGAACGGTCAGATCAGCTGTTCTGCATCTGCTTTGCAGAGTGCTGACAAAAAGGTGAAAATAACAAAAGTGACATGACATAAGCAAAGATATAGAAGCTCACTTGAGCTATAACATGAGCAATTTCTCTAAAAAAAAATTGCAAATAAAAGTAGCATAACATTTCCAGTGATACTGTTACTGTCCAAAACGTAACGTATCCTAGCGATAAGCGAGTGATGCGGGCATGCCAAGACCGTGTCATGGTCTAAACGGACAGGGAATCGTAGTACCTTGTTTCCGACTTCCATTGAAACGAATGCGTCACAACCCTTTAGAAAGGGCAATGAAAGTTGGTTTGATGATGCCTTACTCGTGAAAGACTTAATAATTTAGTGAATAACAACAATGAAACAAGAAATAAACTAAAGCCACTTGTATTACCGTGAATAAAGTGACAGTACATGAAAAGAAAAGAAAGGAAAAGGACGAGGACTTTCTATTATCGGAATTAAAAGTCTTTCGCGAACGGAAATGAACAAAGTGCTAAAAAGATAAAAATGCTGAGAAGCTAAAACATGGAATTTGATTGATGAGGAGTGAGGACGGTCTCGTGTTCACCACAGCATTGAGCTTCTCTGGGACCTAAAACGGTATCGGGTTCACGGCCCTTACATCACAATAGTTCTGGACCAATTGATACTGGCCCGATAACCCTGATGAAAACCTAGAAAACAACTGAGCCTCTCCTACAATGGCCCAGAACACTTGGAACCACCCATTAGCACAGGGTCTCAAGATTTTTGCCAAAACTAGGTATAAACAGATACGCTAGAAGTATACATACCTCCATTCCATTTTCTCCCACCTTGGTTCAGTAGCACTTTAACTACCCTGGATTTCGATTTAGTAACAGCCACCATGAAGTTCATCTTCATTTATTTGGCTGGAAATTAAAGCGGGGCATGGCTGGTTGGTGTAGCAGTCCCAGATGATTCAGTCAACAGAGTCGTTCTCCTTCAGCGTTCGCCAGGACCACCTTTATTAAGGTAATGAGTCGTTCTCCTTCAGGAATACAGCATTGTACTTGATCCGTCGTTGTAGATAGAGTGCATCGTTCAGAGCCTTCATCTTCATTCCAAGAAATACACGGGTTGGGTCGATAGAGTTGTATCTGTCCTACGGCAACTTCAACGTCATATCTGTTGGGATTAAACGCGAAAGCACCCAAGAACCGAGATTCGAAACACAACCACAATCACAACCAATGGAAGTACGATGAAAAGTAAAATAGAGAGAGACACGCAAGAATTACGTGGTTCGGCAAAACACGCCTACTCCACGGAGAGGATCCCGTTCTTTCACTATGAGAGAATTAGTACAAGAGAACACCCGAGTTTGAAAACCCAAACCCAACCCCTTATACACCCACTCTCACTAAGAACCCACTCTCACACCAAGTACAAGACTTGACTTACACTTGCACACACTGTTTTTCTTTTCCTCTCTGTTACCGAAAAACACTTCTCATGCCATCATATAATCAGTTAACCACCAACCAATTAACCCTTGCATTAATAACATATTACATGTTCCCATCAAGGAAGTTGGAAGGTCACACGGCAATGAAGGAAATCAGCCAACACCAGCATCTTCGGTTCCAGAGACAAAAAACCATGTGCAAGACTTTTAATTAATCTGGGATTTGAACCATCCCAACAAATCCTTAAGAGGAGTTCAGCTATCTAAACCCAAATCAAAAACACTGGAAATGATAAGGCATACCGACTAAACTATTGGCAACTGGAAAAACTATAAATGCAATCAAATAAGTATGTAACACATACAGACAGAGCGCAGAGAAATAATCGTCTGATCGCAATGAAGTGTATCAGATCCTGAAGTTATCAACTTTAAAAAGGCCCTTCAATGAAAAACTTGGTTTCTTACCAGCTAGGCCGCCACATTCTACTGCCCGTGAAATTGTAACAAGATTTAACACATACCTGTAAACTAGGTACATAAAATAGTATATGTTCTCATTTCCTAAATCCATAGAACTTATGAAAACAAAACTCAGACTTTCATATAATGTCGACGAAAACATTTAACATTTTCTTCCTCTCCCCTCCCTCAATCAATTTACAACTACTACAATTTTCAAACAAGTACCATATCATAACGAAATAAGAAGGGGAAATGGGCCATATCATCTTTTTTTGTAACTTATCAAAACGATAATATGACTTTATAGTCTTATACCATCCCTTTCAGAAGATTGCCTGGTTCAAAGCTCTTCACAGGCAATTTCTTTGGCTTCTGAGTGCTTGTTCCATGCTTTAATTTGAGAAACGCTAATCACCTGTTCCTCTTCGAACATTAGTATTCGTGATTTGTACCCGCTGACAATTTCGTATGATTCAACCCTCACACGCTTTCTTATTCTTCGGCATGGTAGGGAACAATCTAGTTTTTACAAAGACTAACAGGAGCAAGGAAAAAGGCAACAGGTGCCCATCCGAGACCCAAATCCATGATTGGCAAGATGCCAACCAAGTGGACACCCAAGAGGCCTAATTGCCCAAATAAAACAAATAAAAGTGTAGAGCCCAACACCTATAAGGCCTAAAAGCCCACATAAAACAATAAGCACAACTGGGACACAGCCCAAACACCTAAGCGGCTTAAAAGCCCAAATTAAGGGGTAAACCCAACATTAAAGCCCAAATTCCAAACCCTAACAGAACTCAAGCAGCCACCATGCCTTCCACCTGTTGTAAAAACCCGACAACCACCACTGAGCAGCCAGCCAACAGAGTCACCGCCGCCACCTCGCAAAGCCGTTAGGCGAGAAGATCGATCTAAACCCAGGGGAAGAGACCGGTGGAGACGAGCAAGCCTCTCCACGGCCCGAAGATCAACCTTGCCGTTAAGCAGAGACCGGAAACCCCAACAGGTACAACCTGCGGCCAACCATCAAGGCAGAAAAGACGAAGCCCAGGAGCAGCGAGGGCCAACAAAGAAGATGGAGAACAGCCCACATGAGATCGGAAAGGGAGAGGGAGTGTCGATATGGAAATCAGACGCCGGAGCCGACACCACCGCAAACATCCCAAGCACCGTGAACACACCATATATCACATGTCCCAAAAACGATCGGAGAAGCCACCAACAACGTAGACCACCGCATCAAATCGCCAGAGAACCAGTTGCAATTGATTCCGATATCACTCCCACACTCCCTATACTATTTGCCAAGTCATCGTGCATTACTCAGTCGCTTTAGAAAGAAATATTTACAGGAAAACTAATCTTGGATTCTACCATGAAGTTGATGTACATTATCAGATATCCAAATACTGAATAGAGTACAAAGCCAGCAAGGGTAACATTGTTTATCATAATGATGTCCGTCATAATCTAGTACCTAATGAATAATCGACAAAATTTATTCAGACATGAATAAAACCTGCCATGCAGGCATGTAAACTTTCAATATCATTTCTATGGTGAAAAAACCAATTTGATGTATAATACATGTTACAGATAAGTGGTAATGCTGAGTCTTTCGAAAACCGCTCATCTATGTGATGACTTCAAAGTGCTTGAAGGAACAATGACCAACTTCTGCCGAAATACCTGAAGAAGAAAGAAACATTAGCGGTTTAAATAAATGAGCGTTAGTTATTTCTTTCATATGAATAAGCATCGGGTTGAAAGTCAAGCAAGTTACCGCCCTGAACTGTTCCAACTCTTCTGTTAGTTCTGCCTCAATGTCCTCTGCTAGAACTTGATCATCACCAGGTAATAAGGAGTGGTCTCCAATTGGACTGAGAATCTGCAGCAGATATTCAGGTCAATACAACAATGGGTAGAGCAGTAATCAACTATCTTTGCATGCCATTAAACATCTCAAATATGAAAGTACAGGGCCTGCAGACAAGGAGCCACAATATGAAAGGAAAAGATCCCTCCAACTTCCCGTCCACCCCTAGAGTAACCTTTTCGTCTCCATCACAAGATTCAAAACACAGACTAACTTAAATGAATCGAGGTCGTCCCTTATAAGTTATAATACTATCGAAGACTCTAAAAATAAGGGAAGTACGACAAAACCAAGCTCGTTATAAAACTACATACCATCAAATATCTATCTCAATCACAAAAAGGGTAAATAAAATTCTAACGCAAGTCAAACAATTTTGAGGTAATAAAAAAACAATTTTTGTGGTTGTTTCAATGCACACTTCTTTCACTAACTAAATACAACAAAGAAAGAGATGAACATCCGTGTCCAGGGAAACTCAAAGAAATTAGTTTTAAGAAACAATAGGAATAACTTCCCGCTCTTCCTTGAGGGAAAAAGAGAGTACGTTTTCTGTGACAGAGATGATGTTTGATAAATGTTTTAGCCACTCCAACATAAGCTGCCTCTCTTAATGACAATCCAAATAGCTGAAATATCATGAAGGTGAACCAAGAATCTTCCCTAACAAAAAGCAACAGTTTGCAGAAGAATTAATATTAAGTAATGTTAGACCATAGAACATAAATGCGAATTAGCATTTTTTGGCCTCCGGTGCTTTGTAAATTATATATAAGTAAGTGATGCCCAAAAAGTCAAACTTGCATGAGCTTCATCAAATAGTTAACTTGAATACATGACCAGAACTAGGAAAATTGTCGATTGTCTAACTACACACAGAAATTTACCAGTTTGAAACCTTCTTGAGAATGTGAAAACTCCACGACTTCACTATTGCTGGACAGATACTGCTTTACTAGAGCAGAAACACGTATAATTGCACACAGGATTCTAAATTTATGCTTGACCTGAAATTATAAGAACGATAACAGTTAAAAAGGCATATAGAGACTGAACTAGGGGATTATGCTTTCAGGAGACACATTTATACCTCCTTGGTGAATCCCTGCAGAGATTGATGATCCAACATCGGAAATTTCTTTCTATGATGTCTAGCAAGCAAGGCTATTATCTGAAAACTACTGATAATCAGAAATCATCATAAGTACTATTAAGTCTATTACCTTAACCTCCGCAGCATAAGTATTATAATGCTAATATTCAGAAATCATCATAAGTACTATTACCTTAACCTCCGCAGCATCATAGCCCTGTAGATCACTATTCTGTTACAATTGAAAAAAAATGAAAATAAGAGTTCCTCTCAAGTCTTTGCTATCAGTAGAATTCACAATACATATTCTTTGGTGCTACTGCTATCTTTCACAACAGCAAAATTACCCAAATTTTGGCAACCAGAAAAATGGAAGCCTGGTACTCTTTAATATGTACCACTAATGGTTGCACATTACTAGTTTCAAAGCTCAATTATCTAAGTGTTACATATTAAGGAAATATGAGTATCAGAAACACTGCAATAATCTTAACATCAATAAAAGATTTTGAAACAACTCCCTTTACATAATACACTAATATAATATGATTTCTCTATGTAGACTGACTCCATAGATTCATATTCAAGTACATTCAGTCCTTGAATTGCTTTCACAGGTTCACCAATATCTGAATTCCATAATTTTTCCCGTTATGTCTTAACTGACTCTTAACTTCAAGATATGCAATGACAATCCTTAAATGCATACCCGAAAAGACTACGACAAAGGGATGCATATTGCATACCATGATGATACTGCAAGACTTCTTATGGTAACCCTTTTTCCCATCGAACACTCCAATATTGTGAAGTAAACAAGCAGCTTCAAGATATTCAATATCCTTGTCATCTAAGGAACAAGAAAGTTTGTTTTGACTACCACCAACTTCATTCCATTTCCTTACTCCTTCAAACATCTCCTGTCACATTAATAAAACCAACAACCAATTCCATTGTTAAATGCCTTCCATTAAACTAAAACATTACCATTTGCACATTCACAATGATTCAAAATAACCTGACAATACCTTCGCAATTCCAGCACACAGTGCAGCAGATTTCATCCTCTTCTTGTCATTAAACCTAGCCGCAAGGCGCACTACAGAACTCCACCGCAAATTTGCACTCAAATAGAAATCACCAAATACACCAGTTAGTAATTCAGCAATCACACCTTCCCCCAACGCGTACCCAGAAACCTCCATCTCCTCAATTCCCAGCATCCCGAATATCTCTTCCAATAACACAGCACCCGCCACAATAAACTCCGACCGCCTCTTCGAAAACCCCTCTATCTTAACCTTCCCTCCCACTCCCCCTCTCTCCCCACACAACTTCCCAACAACCTTCCCCAACTCCCCTCTCCTAAACTTCCAATCTAGCTTATACCCTTTCGAAAACCCCACATCACTCACCAATCTCTCACAATACCCACTATAAATCACCTCCTCAATAGCCCGAATCGTACCCGACGACCCCATAACAGTTTCAAATCCAGTTCCACCAATCTTTTCCACCAGCCCGGATTCTCTAATCACTCTCCGAATGTGCTCTCGCATTTTTCCGATTTCATTCGTCCTAACATATTCTTCCGTTAACACTACATGCCCTAATTTCAACGAATTCGCATAAAGGACTTTACCTGCTCTGCCTATCACGAACTCAGTCGATCCACCTCCGATATCTATATCAAGCACTGTTTTGTTAAACACGGGGTGGAACTGCAACACTCCTAGGTATACAAGCCTGGCCTCTTCCTCGCCTGACACGACGTCGATTTCGAGCCCCAGGGTTTGGCGGACGGTGCTGAGGAATTCGGCTCGGTTGGGGGCCTCGCGGAGGGCGGAGGTGGCGACGAGGCGGGTGTGGGAGGGGGGGACGGAGTGGGAGAGGAGGAGGTGGTGGAATTTTTTGAGGGCGGCGAGGGCGCGGTGTTGGGAGGAGGGGGAGAGGGTGGAGGAGGAGGAGGAGATGGAGCGGCCGAGGACGACGGGCTCTTTGAGGTAGAGGAGGGGGAGGAAGCGGCCAGTTGTGGGGTCGGCTCGGACGATGAGGAGTTTGAAGGAGTTGGTACCGAGGTCGGCGGCGGCGAAGAGGTTGTCGGTGGTGGCGGTTGGGAGATTTGCCGCCATGGTTTGGCTTGACTTGCACTGGTAAATTTTTTTTTATTTGGCTTTACTTGTAGCTGAACCGAAAACACGAGGTAGTTAAAACTCGCTCTTGCCAAACGCGAGACTGCACATTAATCTTTGATGTAAAATATTTTCCAGTTTTTTCCCTCGTTTGGCTGCGCAAAAATAGTGTAAAACTAGAGACCGAGCACGCGCAATGCATGTGCAAGCTGAATTTTGACAAAATTCCTTCATGTTTATTGTTGATTGATTTTTTACAAATTTTAACAAAATCAGGCTTGCACACGCATTGCGTGTGCCTCGGCCTCTAGTTATAAAAATGTCGGGTCACACCCTTAGCATTAAGTGCGCAAAGATCAATCAAATAAAATTAAAGTGGAGAATTAGGTATCCACAAACGGAACCCAACGCGCACAAACTCATATAAATAACATGCATATAGGAAAATTAATTACTAACGTGATGAGCATGTGCAAGTCGAAAATAATGTAGGAAAAAACCTATTTATCGACCGAATAGCAAGGTTATCTTAACTCACCTCCTTACCAATTTTCACGATAACTGTGTACACCTCCATCTTCAATTCTTGGTCTCTTCTTTTTTTAAAACATGTATTTTTTTTTTCACTCCAGAGTGTCAAGTATTCTTCCTAATGCAGTACTTATTAAATAAAGAAAGGGAGAATAAACAATTCCTTAAAAGAACCTTCGAAATAAAACATGTATGAGTGTTGCTATTGGTACATACAATATGTACATACAATGTACATATAGATTTTGTGGGGTTCAATTCGGGTCCCACAAAGATGATCCGAATCGCTCATTATTTTTAAAACATCTTTTTATGGAGTCCTGTAAAAAATCAGCTCAACCCGATATCGGTAAGGATTTTTTCTGAATTTGTAGGGGCGAAACTAAGCAATTAAGTAGTTTCGCCTCCACAAATTAAGAAAAAATCCTTACCGATATCGGGTTGTGCTGATTTTTTACAGGGCTCCATAAAAAAATGTTTGAAAAATGTGTGGCCCGTGATCTCTTGTGGCTCGTATCCTTCCTCCGTTGGTTCAGTTGTTGCCTAGCCTTCTCCACGCCGCCTGCACAATGAACGCACGACTAAGACCTGGCCGGGGGTTGCCCGGCAAGGCCCTCCGGCGAGAGGATAAGTGCGTGTAGGAGGAGAGGAAAGAGACTAGGGTTTTGAATGGGTAGTTGCGTATGAGAGTGCGTACCTTTTCAAGGGCGTTATCCTTCAGTATTTATAGAATTTCCTTGACTTGCTCCCCAAGCACGGGCACGTGTCTTGCACGGGTCAGGCAACGTCGTCATGACGTCGCCGGACGGATCTGGTAACCGTTTTGGTGTGAGCTGGCACACTTCACGTGCGCTCATGATTATCCTTTGGTGTAACCGCCTCAGCACGCGGGACGCACGTGAGTGCGCAGGTGGCCGAGCCCGACTGGTCGTGCGGGTAGCCGAGCATAAGGGTAGCCGAACCTGAAGGGACTTTGGGCCAAGCAAAAGTTCGTCTACGGGTCCACCTCTCCAGGGTGGCCGAGCTTGGCACGGTTCTTTCCGTTCTGAATGCAAGGTGACGGCAACAACCGACGACGACCAACGATAGGTGTGGCTAAGCTGTTGCCGAGCACAACGAAGCAAGAGTCGAGTTCGGTCCTCTACAATAGCCCCTCAATCTCTACTGACGCCGAGCGCGTAGTAGGGATTGACGTGAGCTCCACTGGCCGAACATACTTCTTTGCCGATCATGAAATAGGGTAGCTGGACAGAATTTCGCCGAGCCCAATATTTTACAAACCGTCACAAATCATGGACTAATGTAGGAACGCCAGGTGTCCATTTCTTGTTGGGTACGGCTGACAGGAGGACGGTTGGCACGCGTGAGGCTCTGTCAAGACATCTCATCACGCCACGCGTCGAGTGCTCATTGGATGCAGGTTCGGCGGTGCAGTGATTTGGGCGGGAAATTTGGACCCCAAACCCTACTTCTATATAAAGGGTTAGGGTTAGAGAGAGAAGCCACCGTCGCTTTCTCTCTCTAAACCTCCATTGCCAGAGCTCTGTCACACGCTCGTTCTCTTTCCAGTCTTGATTTCTCAGCGCCTTGCCACCAAACCTTGCTACAGATCTCAGGTATGAGTCCGCTTTCTGCCTCTCTTCACTTTTTTTGCTATTTCTCCAACTCTTTCTCGATCTTCCTGGGTTTCTTGGAGCGTTTCCTGTTCTATGTGAACAGTACAAGACCTGGGGGTGAACGAACTGTTCATCTTCCCTTCAACCTGTTCTTCCGAGCCCCAGCTTCGTTGTGGGCTGGGCTTGGCCGACGCCGAGCCCCAACACAAGGGCTGTAGATTCATCCGAGCTTGAGTTCTTCATAGGACAAAGATAGGGTGGGCCAGTAGGGTAGCCGAGCGTAGAGAGATCTTCATCCGTCGCCGACGATAAGGTTTCTCATCTTTTTTCTCTGTGTGATAGGTCTGGCTCACCCAATTGTAGTCATTTCTTCCGACTCCGAAAGCTCGAGTGGGGATTCTGGAGATTCTGTGTTCCGCGAGTGGCTGGAACAAAACAGACGCCGACAACAAATTTCGTCCATCGCCTCCAATATGTCTACCGACACCAATGACTCGAATGCCGAACGTGTTTTCGAGTACGGTGCCGACGAGTTTGGCACCGATCCCGAGATCTCTTTTAGCACGTCGACGCACTTTGAGGCCGAGCCTCGCCCTGGGCCAGAGGCCGAATCCAGATTCGTGTCGTATGCCGACGCTCCATCTTCCATCCACTCCGGGTACAGTGAGTCTCACTCTGAGGGTAGAGGGGTCGCCGATCTCTATGAGAGGGGCCAAGTTTGCCCCCATGCCCATTTTTTCTGTGGAGACGCTAGGGAATACCAAAACTTTTGCCGAGAATACAACATCCCCGACGATGTTGTGATCAATCAAGTGGCAAGCAACAGAATAAAGGACACAAGGGAAGACCACCCCGAGCACATCACCGTCCCTCTTATGGCGATATGTGAGGCAGGGTTGAGATTCCCTCTGCATCCATTTTTGAGGGAAATCCTTGCTCGGTTCAGCATCGTCCCTCATTATTTTGCCGTCAACAGTTACCGAATAGTGATGTCGGTAATAAAGTTGAAGGAACTGCACGACCTCGAGTTTACCGTCGCCGACCTTTTCCACACATACATCATGTCTAGGCACGGCCAGACCGAGCGTCGGTATCTGTCGACACGTAGTAAGAAACAACCCCTTGTTGACGGATTGCCCGATACTGACAAATGGGCGAATTTTTACGTTGAAGTGAGCGGTAACTTTGAGTTCGGCAACCAGTCCAACCGTAGGTTCACCGTTCCAAAGGTCAAAGACTTTAGAGGTAGGTCATCATCATTTTTTTTTTTTTTTTTTTTTTTTTTTTGGTCAGCCGAGCATATATATTTATGCATTTCTTAATTTGTTGGTTGTCGTTATTCTGCAGATCACCGAGCCATCACAAAAACTCAACAATCTTTGTCCATTGAGGCGCACGTCGATATCCTCTTGTCTCAAGCCTGTAGGGATGCGCCGACGTTGCTTGGTTACGAGCCGTCTTACAGGGGTAAGCTCAGAAGAAAGGGAGGGGAGTCGGCGCCGAGCACGGAAGATCAGGACCGAGGAAGCCGAGGTAACCGAGGAAAAAAGGTGAAACCGTCAAAAGCTAGCAAGCAGCCGAGGGTTAAGTTGCCAACGTTCCGGAAGCCAGCAGAGTTCTGGTTCCAGGAGAGTCGCCCAGCCGAGCAACCTGGTATTCACGTTCCCCTTCAAACCGTCGTTCAAGAACCTGTGAACGAAATGGGCCGTCGCAACGTTGTTCGGGTGAACATCCGGGACGGAAAGGCCGTGCACCAGGGGTCGGGTTCTGCTGAACCTGCGGAAAAGCGACAGAAGGTTACTCACGATTTCTTTCCCACCAAGCCGCCGAGCTCTCGCCCTAGCGAGCATGAGAAAACTGAGTCGTCTGCAGCTGGTGGCTCAAAGGTAGCCGAGCACCTTTCAGGTTCGGCTGGCGGTTCTGCTGCTCAGGAGTTCGCTCCATCTTATGCGCTGGCCGAAGGTAGAGTCGTGACGGTGGAGGACTCGGTGAAGACTGAACCGGGGCTGGCATCTGCTATGCTTCAAGGCCTGGCCTTACCGAAGGACATGGCCAAAATTCCTCAGGGGCTTCAGCCGAGCTTGATCCACGCCGGCGCTTACCTTGTTCAGGTATGATCCGACCCTGATTCTTCGATTATATTCTTTACGTCACCCCAGGCCGACGATCTTTTGTTTGATAGGCTGGGCAGGCCATTCTTCGCTCTACAAAGGATGCCGAGCTCGCCCTTGCCGAGCGCGCCCGCTTTCTCGATGAGTTACGGGTCGAGCGAGAGAAGGTGAGGAGCTACAAAGGGAGCTTGAAGACTGTGAAGGCCCAGGTCACCGAAGTTGAAAAAGATAGGGATGAGATGGAGTTGAGGATGAAGAAGGCCGATCAGGAGTTGGCCAAAGTGCTGAGGAGAGAAAAGAGAAAGATGAAGGAGGTTGATGGGGCGGCTTATCAGGCTGGCTTTGACCGAGCCGGTGCCGAATACATGCGGGAGGCTCGGTCAATGGTCAATGACGCCATTAGGATGAGGGTCCCCATCGCCTACCGAGGGGGATACAAGGACGGCGTGACGGCCGCTTGTGGAGTTATGCAGCTGGAGGCTGATACGAATTTGATGAAGTCGATTCCAGCTCCCTCAACTCCCGAGCTCGTCCTTCCGTATACTGAGGAAGAGTGTGCACCTCTCCCCCCGGAGGAATTTCCCGAGAGTGACGACGACGTCGAAGATTTGACCGACGCCGACGTTATTGCCGAAGGTCCTTCAGCCGTGGGGGATGGTGTTGGCGACAAGGCGGATGCTGTCGCCGAGCGAGGATCGGTGAACGTTGATGAAGTTGCTCTGGCCAAGGATGCGGCTGGTCTTGGTGGTTCAGGTGCAGTTGGTGCCGAGGGTGAAGATGCTGCCCAAGTTTGAAGTTGTTGCCGAGGCTGTTGCTTTTTGCTTTTTACTTAGTGATTTTCTTGTTTTTGTTTGAACTTTTTTGGACCGGGCGGATCCGAGTTCGGATTTTATCGTGCCGGATGTAATGATTGTTGGATATTTTGCCGAACTTGAATGGATGCTCTCTTTAATGGATTACTTTGAACTTTTGCAATGCTTTCTTTGGCATATTCTTGCTTGTTTTGTAGTTCGTAGTTAACTGTAGCCCCCGCTTTGGTCTATGTTCGGCTGAATAATACGGATGTTTGGATCAACTTTGTAGTTGCTCAGTTCATGCCGAGCTTTGACCAAAGTAGTGTATGAGAATGGTATAAAGAATGTGCCGAGCATGGTGTTGTGTTCGGTTAAATTAGCGTGGCCACAGGTTTCTTTCATGTGTTTTGTTGGGTTTTGGCCATTTTTGCTTACGTGATATATATCCGTGGCCTCCACTTTGGTCTACGTTCGGTTGAAGCGTATGGATATTTGCTCGACGTTGTAGTTAATAGCTGTAGATTTGCCGAGCCTGGACCAAAGTTGAGTGGAAGTATGGAGAGGAGATAGTGCCGAGCATGTAATTTTGCTCGGTCGTTAATTAACTGATGCGGTTGTGGGTGGTTTGCTCACCAAAATGTGAGTGTAACCAGGCTTTGGCCGACCTCAGTGTCTTGCCGAGCCGAACCGGAGCCCGAATTCCAGCCAGACTGTTTTTGGGCTCGGTGGACCTGATGTCCGTTTTGCTTCTTTTGGGCAGTAATAGTGGCCGAAGCGGAGGCGTAATAGCCGTTTGTGGGTGTGACCGAGGTCATCGTTTGTGGTCGGCTGATATGTGCCGAAGAAAAGCAAAGAGCAAAGATTTGGAATTTGCAAATGACTACTGTAAGATAAGTTTCTTTGATTTCCCAAACATGGAAGTACAAGTTAAAAATAAAAAGACTTGGGCCGAAGCCAACTTAAAGGAAAACAGGATAGTCAGTTGCCGAACATGGAGTACATTGTTCGGGATTTCAATTACATGTACGCCTTCTTGAGATTCTGTGCATTCCATGGGTTAGTGAGTACTTTCCCATTCATGTCCTCCAGCATGTAGGCACCTTCACCAGCAATCTTGACGATACGGAAAGGTCCCTCCCAGTTAGGCTTGAACTTTGTTTTCTTGTTGGCTTGCACAACTTTTCGCCAAACCAAATCGTCCGGCTTGAACTTTTTGATTCTCACGCCACGATTATACCCCTTAGCCACCTGTTGCTGGAAATCGGCAAGGTGCAGGCGAGCGTCATCTCGCTTCTCCTCTGCCAAAATTAGTTCCTGTGTGATGGCGTCGTCGTTTGTTTTCGGGTCAAACGTTTCTGTCCTGAGAGTTGGAAACTTGGACTCCAATGGGATGACGGCTTCCATGCCAAATGCCATTGAAAATGGTGTTTGGCCCGTTGATCGCCTTGGTGTCGATCGGTAGGCCCATAAAACGCGTGGCAGTTCTTCAGCCCATTTTCCTCTTTTGGAGTTCAGTCGACGCTTGATGCCGGCACAGACGGTTTTGTTTGTGGCCTCTGCTTGGCCATTTCCTTGCGGGTAAGCTGGTGTGGAGTTGAAGAAACGTATCCCAAACTCGGCACAAAGGTTTGTGAGGTCCTTGCCGACGAATTGAGTGCCGTTATCAGAGACGATTGCGTAAGGCACGCCGAACCTGGTAACAATGTTTCGCCATACGAATCGTCGAACATCAGCCTCAGTTGTTGTGACGAGAGGTTCAGCTTCAACCCATTTGGAGAAGTAGTCTGTTGCCGTAATCAGAAACTTGAAGCCTCCAGGAGCTGTAGGTAGCTTTCCCACGATGTCGAGCCCCCATTGGGCAAAGGGCCAAGGACTTGTGATGGGTGAGAGATCCTGGGCTGGCTTTTTTGGGATCGATGAAAACAGCTGGCACGGTCGGCATTTGCGGACAACTTCCTCGCAGTCTTTCTTCATGTTCTTCCAGAAGTAGCCTTGGCTTATGGCGCGTTGACACAGGGAGCGGCCGCCAGAGTGACAGCCACAACTTCCTGAGTGAAGTTCGGTCAGGATTTCAGGTACTTGGGTGGGGTGGACAACGAGGAGGTACGGCCCGGAGATGGATTTCCTGTATAGTTGGCCGCTTTCAGAAAGCCAGTAGTAAGCGGCCTTATTTCTCACACGGTAAGCTTCCTTCTTGTCGGTGGGTAGGTAGTCGTGTTTCAGAAACGCAACAATCTCGTCCATCCAGCTGGGACCGAGTTCGATATTGAGTACCTCTGGAGTGGGTTCAAAGGACGGGCGGTCAATGCTGCCGAAGTTGATGGTCCTGAATTCTGAGGCTGTGGATGCCGAGGCGAGGCCTGCAAGTGCGTCCGCGTGAGCGTTGTGCTCACGGTTGACCTGTTCGATGCTGAAATTGTGGAACTGGGAGATGAGCTTGGCTGTTGCAGCTTGGTATTTCATCATTCGAGGGTCCCGAGCTTCATAGTCGCCAAGTACTTGATTGACGATGAGCTGGGAATCGCAGTATACAGCGAGGCTGGTGACATTCATTGCGACGGCTGAGCGCAAACCGGCGAGGAGTGCCTCATATTCTGCTTCGTTGTTGGTGGCTGGGAAGTCGATGGTGAGGGAGCTTTCATGAAGTGTTCCACAAGGTGAGACCAAGACTACCCCAGCCCCTGCTCCGTTGCTGTTGGATGCCCCGTCGACATTAAGCCGCCAAGTTTCTCCTTGAAAAAGGTGCCACTGTTTGGTTGGTGGGCTAGTATCTTTAGCTTCCGTTGGGGTGGGAGCGTTGAGTGCCACTGTGTCTTCTGGGGTGAGTTCTGCTATGAAGTCGGCCAACACCTGGCCCTTAACTGCTGTTCGCGGCTCAAAGCTAATGTCGAAGTTTGCAAGTTCGACAGCCCACTTGGATATACGGTTGGAGAGATCTGCCTTTCGAAGGATAGCTTTGAGCGGGTGCTCCGTTAAGACGACAATGGGATGTGATTGGAAATAAGGCAGAAGTTTCCTGGCCGCTGTGACAAGAGCAAGTGCCAATTTTTCAAGTGGTAGGTAGCGTGTTTGAGCTGGAAGGAGCGTCTTGCTTGTGAAGTAGATGGGTTTGTCTTCGGCGCCTTCCCGCCGTATGAGCGCGGAACTTGTTGCGTGGGCGGACACGGCGAGATAGAGATATAGAGTTTCGAACTCTTTAGGTTTTACCAACAGCGGGGCGGAATTCAGATAGTCTTTGAGTTCGGTCAGAGCAGATTCGCAATCTGGGGTCCATTCAAAGCTGCGCCGGCTTTTTCCTATCAAGGCATTGAAGAACGCGTGGCACTTGTCCGAGGATTTGCTAATGAATCGATTCAAGGCGGCTGCCATCCCAGTGAGCCTTTGTACTTCCTTAATTGTTCTTGGTGGGCGCAATTCTTTAACAGCCTTGATTTGGTTAGGGTCGGCTTCAATACCTCTTCGAGTAACAAGGTGCCCGAGGAACTTTCCTGCGCTTACTCCGAATGCGCACTTCTCTGGGTTGAGTCGAAGTTTGTGGTACTTGAGGATTTCGAAGACTTCCGCCAAGTCTCGCAAGTGGTTGGATTCCTGCTTGCTCTTGATGACCAAGTCATCAATGTAAGCCTCCACGGTGTAGCCAATTTGTTCTTGCAACATCTTGAATATTGCTCTGTTGAACGTTGCACCAGAATTCTTGAGTCCGAAGGGCATGACGCGGTAGCAGAAGATGCCATAAGGCGTGATGAAAGCAGTTTTCTCCATGTCGTCAGGATCCATGGCAATTTGGTGGTAGCCACGGTATGCGTCCAGAAAGCTTAGCCGAGCATGGCCTGCTATTGCATCCACAAGTTGGTCGATCTTTGGAAGTGGGAACCAATCTTTTGGACAAGCGTCGTTGAGATTGGTGTAGTCCACGCAGACTCGCCATTTGCCGTTTTTCTTCTTAACGACAACGGTGTTGGACAGCCACGTCGGGTATTGCACTTCTTGAATTGCATTTGCTTCTAGCAGACGCTTGACTTCTTCGACGACGGCGTCGGCATGTTCGGCTGCGGAGCGCCTAGCCTTTTGGACGACTGGTTTTGCGTCTTTCTTTATGTTGAGAGAGTGGCTGATGAAATTTGGATCGACCCCCGGCATTTCGTTGGGGGTCCAGGCGAAGACTTCCATGTTTTCCTTGAGGTACTGAAACATTTCTTCGCGGTCGGTCTCGCTGATGGAAGAGCTGATTAGGAAAAATCGGGAACCATCCTCGTTGATTGGTATTTCGACGAGGTCCTCCTCTGCTTTGTCTTTGGCCTTCTGGCCGACGTCGTCGATCACGGCCATGTCTGGGACCTCTACCCACTGTACTTCTTTGGCTTTTGTTGAGTTGTGAACGGCCGAAACGTAGCATTTTTTGGAAGCTACTTGGTCACCTCTCAGATCTTCTTGTCGTCCGCTAGAGCCGATGAAGCGAACAACTTGGTGGTAGGTTGAAGCGATGGCTTGCATGTTGTGAAGCCAGGTTCGGCCAAGAATTGCGTTGTATGGGCTCGGCACGTTGACGACGATGAACTCGACGGTCAACGTTTTTGAACCTGCGACGACCGGAAGGAAGATTCGACCAAGTGGCCAAACTGGTGCCCCGTTGAATCCAATGAGTGGGACTTCGGCGGGTTGTAGGGCTGACTCTGGAAGGTCGAGTTTCTTGAACAAGTCGTAGTACATCACCTCTGCTGAGCTTCCCTGGTCGATGAGAATTCGCTTGACGTCATGGACTCCGATTTGCACGGTGACGACAAGAGCGTCGGAATGTGGAGTTTGTACAAAATCGAGGTCGCGCTCTGTGAAAGTGATGGTCCACTTTGGTGTTTCGTCCGGACGCGGGCGTTTTGACCCAGGTCTTACCGCAAGCACCTGTTTAGAAGTGGAGGCGCGGTCGAGGTCGGCTTTGAGATCTGCTTCGGATTCTCTGGTCACGGGACCGTGAATGACATGTATCGTCGGCCGCGGCTCGTTGGGGTTGGGATTTCCGACAGGTGGGCGGGCGGGCGTCTTTGTTCGATCAATGTATTGGTCAAGATGGCCTTGGGCTGCCAGTCGTTCCAACAATGCTTTGTATGGAGCACATGCCGTCGTGTAGTGGCCGAGCTCATTGTGGTATGAGCACTTCTTTCTTGGGTTCTGATCCGCCTGGCCGTTGTCTGTACCCAGTTTGCCTTGCGGCCACTCAAACCATGGTTGCCTCATGATTTCCTTCAGGAAGGACCAGATGGGTTCCTTGAAGTGGGTGGTTTCAGCCACGTAGTCGTGCTCCTTTGGCTGGCGTTTCTTCCCTTCCTTGATGTTGTTGACGTGTTTCTTTGGATGGGATTGTTGAGTTGCGACTGGTGTCTGCAGCTGGGGGGTTGTCGTCGGTAGGCAGGCTGTTGAGTTGGGAATACCCTGAGCGGCCCGGTCCGCGTAGAACTCTTCGAGAGCACAAAAGCGTTCCACCACACGCATTAATTCTCCCATGCCGTGCGGTGGTCGAATGGCCAGTTCATCGAGTATTTTGCTCCCAGATTCCAACCCATTTTTGAAGGTACGCGCGGCCCAATACTCATCGATTCCGGGAATTTCATTGAAAAGTTGCCAGTAACGCTCCGCGTAGTGCCTGAGTGTTTCATTTGGGAGCTTCCTCATTTGGGTCAAGGATTCAGGCTCCTTTGCTGTTCTATTACTGGTGATAAAGCGGGTGTTGAAGGCGCGTTCAAGGTCAGCCAGGTTCCGTATGGATCCAGCGGGCAATTTGTTGAACCACTGGAGTCCAAGAGAGCCGAGGCTGGATGGGAACGCTTTGCATTTGATCTCGTCCTTTGTAGTGCACAACTCGATGGTTTGACGAAAGTGAATGAGGTGAGTGTAAGCCTCACAGGTGCTTGGGTCGAACTTTGTGAATTTTGGTAGGTGGAAATTGGGTTCTGCGATGGTGTTGATGATGTGGGAGGTGAAGGGTGAGATACCGAGGTCTTTCAGTTGCCGTTCGAATCCAGGACGCGGCGGTTTGCCTAGCTCGTCCGTCCGCGGCCTCTTCGGGTGCTTCTCTCGTTCTGAGGTTTTCTCGCGTACACGACTGCGAAGCTTGTCCCGTAGGTCCGTTGTCTCCCTACGGGGGTGGTCAACCGACTTCTCTTTATCGTAATGGGTTTTGCTCCCATTCTCCGCCCCATCGATCCGTACGCTTTTGCCGTTCCGCCGAACGTCGTTTTCATTATCCAAGTTTTCTGGTGGTATCCTCCCGAGGCGTTCAGAGACGTGGCGCCTGGTTTCGACGGAGTCTCGGCTTCGGCGTGAGGCCGTCGTGCGAGAGAACTCCGCGCGACCAGTCGAGTACGTGCTCGTGAATGATTCGGTGTCCCTGGTGCGGGTCCACTCGTGGTGGGACCTCGAATGGTGTGTACCAGATGTTGCAGGTCGTTTGTAGAGGATAATTTCCCGGGCGTCTCCCTTTTCTGGCGTAAATCCTAGGCGGTCTTTGACGGAGACGCGATGGCCCGCCTCGTTGGTGTGGTCCCGCGGCGGAGGGGGAGGAGAGTTTCTTCGCTTCCGTCGTCCGCTTCCGGTGGATCTGGAGGCAGCTGGGGTTGCGTCCTGCATATGTTGCTTCATCTGGGCCACTTCCGCCCTCAGCGCTGCGAGTTCGTTGTCTCTTTCGTCGTCTCGCCGTTGCAGAAGGCGGATGTAGGCCGTTGTTATGTCGTCTGCGGCCGGAGAGAGCCCAGAATCCGGTGGTAGTGAGATGGACATGTGCCTTTCTGCAATCGGTGGGAGGATCGCGTTTCCACTGGCGTCCTTGGCTCCAGAAACTGAGACGTTTGGTGGATCTCCGCCCATCGCCGCTGAGTTTTCGTTCGTCTTTTTGAGAGGAAGGCTATTTGAAAGAGCGTTTGAGCCGTTTGGATCAGAGGCTGAGAAGTTTCACGTCGGGTTCACCAATTGTGTGGCCCGTGATCTCTTGTGGCTCGTATCCTTCCTCCGTTGGTTCAGTTGTTGCCTAGCCTTCTCCACGCCGCCTGCACAATGAACGCACGACTAAGACCTGGCCGGGGGTTGCCCGGCAAGGCCCTCCGGCGAGAGGATAAGTGCGTGTAGGAGGAGAGGAAAGAGACTAGGGTTTTGAATGGGTAGTTGCGTATGAGAGTGCGTACCTTTTCAAGGGCGTTATCCTTCAGTATTTATAGAATTTCCTTGACTTGCTCCCCAAGCACGGGCACGTGTCTTGCACGGGTCAGGCAACGTCGTCATGACGTCGCCGGACGGATCTGGTAACCGTTTTGGTGTGAGCTGGCACACTTCACGTGCGCTCATGATTATCCTTTGGTGTAACCGCCTCAGCACGCGGGACGCACGTGAGTGCGCAGGTGGCCGAGCCCGACTGGTCGTGCGGGTAGCCGAGCATAAGGGTAGCCGAACCTGAAGGGACTTTGGGCCAAGCAAAAGTTCGTCTACGGGTCCACCTCTCCAGGGTGGCCGAGCTTGGCACGGTTCTTTCCGTTCTGAATGCAAGGTGACGGCAACAACCGACGATGACCAACGATAGGTGTGGCTAAGCTGTTGCCGAGCACAACGAAGCAAGAGTCGAGTTCGGTCCTCTACAAAAAATAATGTGTGGTTTGAATCATCTTTGTGGGACCTGAGGTGAGCCCCACAAAACGAATATGTACATAATATGTACATTTCATATGTACCCCTAGCATTTTTGGAAGGGTATACACCTAATGAAAAAGAAACCAATAACAATGCAGATATATACTCCTACATACAGAAATACAGAGAAAAGGAAAATATTAAAAAAAGTCGTACCAGTGCAAGGAATACCATACCTGTTTGTGGAAGAGGATGTTGGTGGGTCGGTGACAGATCTTGAATTGTTGCAATCTTTTGTCAGCTTTTCTTTTTTTTTTGGAACGTGGGGAAGGAAGTTGTGGTGGAGCTAATTTGGATTTGAAATTTTTTTGAAAAATAGTAAGGGTAATAAGTAGAGAGAGAGATAGAGATAGAAATGTTAAAAGTATAGAAAATCAATGGGGTATTTTTTGGAAAATATTTTTTGAAAAGCAAAGAGAACACGGCATTCTATTTTGTTTTGTGTTTTTTTGAGAGCATTTAAGGAAAATGAAAATACATGACAGGCCTTCAAAAAAGGGAGACACCAAAATGGTGCTCTCCTTTTATATACTCCGTATTTGAATAGATATTTTGGGAATTGATAATGCCAAAATCTTTTTTATTCCTGCCAAAATTCTTTTTGTTCTTGACTTGATTACCCTCTACTACGCTACTTACTTTACAAAAATACCCCTGGAAATCGCATAAGTGCAAGGCCTGTTTTCTAGTTCTACATTTCAAGCAAAAATGCAAAATCCATCAATTCATGAGCAACTCAAGAGCTAATTTTAGAAGACAAGCAAACAAAAATTAAACATCAATGTTTTCCTATTCCATGTTTTCATCAATTCACGAGCAACCCATCTAACAAACACGTGCTAATTTTAGAAGCATTAAACATGAAAAATGATAATACTCTGGTCTTTGCATAAAAACTACATCATGCATACTCTAGTCTTCTCACACCTTCCTCACCACAACTTGAAATTTTTTAAAAAAAAAATTGAAGAAATAGAGAATCAAAACAAAAATAATAATAATTTCAGTTGTATTACTTTAGTCTCCACACAAAAACTCTGTTACGCATATTTTGGACTGACTTGGAAGTAAAGTATTACTACTTGAAAATAAAAAAGAGAACACAAGATAGAGTTATCAAAGTTATGAAAAAAGAGCTGATAAAAAAAAAGTTATGAAAAAAGAATAATTAATTTAACTCAACTCATCCATCTCTCCGTTGCATAAGCTATGAAGCTTTTGATGGGTGCAAGAACACAAAAAGGAACATGAAATAATGCTATGGATTTCAATGGGCATTTTCATAAAACAAGCGGTGTAGTGAAGGGTAATTAAGTCATGCAATGAATGAATTTTGGTAGAAACAAAAAGGATTTTGGCATTATCAGCTCTCAATATTTTCCAAAGTTTTACTCTATATGTGACTGAAAATGTTTTCCTTTCAAATTATCCATAAGTCATTTTACACCAGCTTTCTCTCTCAGTTTCTTCACTCCTATATTTCTGAAAATTAAATTTTGGAGAGGTTATTAATCTTGAATGAAGTGTATAGGCGAAGATCATTGAATATCCTTCCCTTCCTCCCTTATCCTATTTCTCATGTCATGTTTCATTATGGTAAATTTATTTGTGTATCAAACACTGAAAAATACTTTACACGGAAATTATTTGTCCCAAAATCCTTTCAGAAAGAAAATACTCTCTCTGTCTCATTTTCTTTAGACTTTTTTGATATTTGTGTCATTTTAAAACTCTATTATCTTTTGGTATAAATCTAAAAAAATATGCAATATAAATTTTACTATTTGATAATTTTAGATTAGATCTATAATATAAATTTTTTGAAATTATGAAAAGTATTATAAATTGAGAGATTTAAAAGTTTAAAAATAACATAAATATCAAAAAAGACCAAAAAAAAATAGACAGAGGATTTGGGACGGGGGAGTACGATATAATTTTTTTAAATTTTTTTTGGTCAAAGGGAAATTCCGATATACAGTTAGATATTTGGCGCATCTACAAAGCGCGACGTTCAAAGTCATTCTCAAGTCAATCTCGCGGGATCCATATATTTCAAACGCGAGTTCAAGAGTCGCGTCTTCCGACATGTGACCTCCTTCTATGCATCTTCCCCCCAATCTTCCTCGCAACACACATCAAATCCATCGCAATCAACTCTCTGAAGGGTACACGCGATTTGTCTTCTCAAACTTCCCACATTCGTTTGGTTGGTGGGCTTGGATTACTACTATTATTCTAACTTTGATACACTTCTACTTGTAGCGCTTTCGACTGTACCTTTCCACTTTACGCGGTTGTTGTTCCCTTTGGTTGAAATTTCGTTTTCAGTATCTCGACTGGCTATAATTAATCTCAACTTTAACACAATCACACATTCATACGTGTATAGGGTTTTGGATTTTTCCTGTTTTTCAGTAGTTTTTGTGCATTGTGTGGTTTTGACTAGTGTTTTTTTTTTTTTATCAGCTGGTTTTGACTAGTGTGATTAACGCGTTAGCCATCTGGGTCTTTTTCTAATTGATCAATTGAAGCTTCGATGTGCTTTCCCTGTTAACTTAAAGCGGGGTCACTTTCAGCTTCTATTTATAGCATGCAAGCTGGGCAGTTTTCGCTTACCAAATTTTGGATTTCAGAAATTTCAGTTCTTTTTTTGTTTTTCAAACTTGTTAACCATTCAGTTTGCTGGTACTTTGATGGTACTGAAACGGGCTTCTAGTGATTGGGAGTATGGTGATGGGTCTGAAGCTCCGCGTCACGAGTCCAAACGCCGGCTTGCGTTCGCAACGTGGGTGGTTTTGTAATTAGTAGTTTTCCGGTGTCGATTTCGTGCTTCTTTTTTTTGTTTTAAAGCTGTCTTGGTAGGTTTTTGATGTGGGTGTTTGATGTTTTGTGCAGTGATGTTAGAGATGTGTTGAAAGGATTTTCTCTGGATGAATTCATGACAAAGTTGGAACCCTTTTTCAGGAACCTGGTAAGATTCTTTCTCCATTCTTGTAGCCTAAATCTTTGTTTTCTTAGTAACCTTGGTTTCTACTATTCTTAAATGCTTCGTACAACAAGTTGTTGTCTTGATTGAGTAGTTTTAGATATGAGAATAAATTCTTTACACTGCCGGTGTAAACATTTATTTCCTCTAAATCAATTGCATTGCGTCACGTCGGTATTTGTTTTCTTGAGTTGAAGTTTGGACTTTTAGACTAACTAGTTGTGGGTTTCTGGGAATTTTTCTCATGAAGGATATTGTATGTTCACTTTCTACATTTGTTCTCTTTACTGGCTATGGCGGATGTGAGTGAACACTACCAAACATAGTATTATATGTTGTATGTTTACAAAGTTTTCTTCACTGCACACGTAGCTTGTTAATTTAATTTGAACTTCTTAGCGACTTGGATGCCCCCTACTTCTTTTCTTTTTTTCCGTTTATCTAGGGGGGGAATGAATCTGTTTTGGATTCGTGATTGCAAAACTGACATCATTGTTTTTTGACCATTACTAGTTTTCTTATGTTGGATCTCCATGTTCTTTGTCTGGTAGGTGCGGGAGGAAGTGGAACGCAAGATTCTACTCTTTTCTCACGCCTCTCCGAGGTAAGTTCTTTGTGCCATTTATTTGTTTTGCAATCTTTCGGTTGCCATGAGATTCTTGTTGGTTATTGCAGTTTTAGTCGAGAAGAATTAGGAATGGATTGAACTTTAATTATCGGTTACTCTCAGGGGCTGCAGCAGGATTTTTTAGTTCAGCAGTGACAAAAAAAGTATAACTAAATATTTTGCATACACAACACTATATAAAAGAAAAACACTTTGTAAAATCTGAAGAGAAGTTTTATTGAATTCGATATATAAAACCTTACAATGAGCCCTCTATTTATATAGGAGAGGGAGCCTAATTATGGAATGAAATCATACTAATTAACTATAAAAGAAAATCATCTTAATTACAATCAAATCACAATCTCAAGATCACGATTTTATTTATTATATATCTATTTATTCTATCATCCCCGCTCAAACTCAAATAGATCTACCAACTTGAGTTTGAAAAAAAGTAGAAATCAAGAGCACCGAAGCCAAAAAGAAACCAAGAAAAACCAAGCCAAGCCAAGAGAGCCAAAAGGACAGCCATAAGTGAGAGCCAGGAGCAACCAAAATCATACTGATTAACTATGGAAGAAAATCATCATAATTACAATTAAATCACAATCTCAAGATCACGATTTAATTTATTATATATATCTATTTATTCTAACATTCTTGTTTTGGTTAATAACTTATTGGTCTTATTGGGCTTAGTTTAGTATGTTTTGTTGAACTATATGATCTACTTACTCATAGATTTTAGCAAAAATTTTCATGTAGTATGGTTGTTTTGAATGATTTACTGCAGACACAGACAATATGAAAGAAAAATCAAATTATATTAAAAAAATTAATGCATTTTTTGATCCCAAGGGCTATATTGCAGCCGCCCATGATTCTGAGTGGATTGCCCAAGTCGTGTAGGGTTTTCTGTCCTGGTTTAACTTTATTTTCAGTTGTGTTTCTGGTTTCCTTTTAACGTGTTTCTCCGGGATTTCAAATTTCCAGTCTCACACTTCATGTGAACTTGTTGCAGATCATTACTTAATCAAGTGGAACCTTCTCATGCAAGGAACTGGCAATTGCATTTTGATGATAGATGGCCCTCTACCCTGTTTACAGGCAGCAAGATAGAATCTGAGCATGGCAAACCAGTTAAAATAGTTCTACTTGATGCTATTTCCAAGAACATCATAACATCCCTCACTCTGTCTTCAATTAAAGTTCAAATTGTGGTCCTTAACGGTGATTTTGGGGTTGATGATGAAGAGGATTGGACAGAGGAGGAGTTCAATACAAATGTTGTACAACAAAGAGAAGGGAAAAGGCCGTTGGTGACTGGGGAACTAGTAGTTACATTGAGAGGTGGAGTTGGTTATATCGGTGATGTCAGCTTTACAGATAACTCAAGCTGGATAAGAAGTGGAAGGTTTAAATTAGGAGCGAGAACTGTTTCCTCTGAATTAAGAATTAGAGAAGCCAAAAGTGAAGCCTTTGCGGTGAAAGATCGCCGTGGAGAGTGTAAGTCGTTCTTTGACTCTGATTTGTCTTTCTTTTCACAAACAACTCAAAAAATTTGGCTCATTCGGTTAACTAATGATGACACAATTACGATTAGACATCTTGAACAAAATTCTAACAAACTTTCCCCATTTGATAATTTGAATATTGGGAATACTCTTGTTGGACTGCTAATGCTCTCTCCCTCACCCCTCTTGATTCTACTGAGGCTAATTTATAAGTTTAACCTTCAAATAACTATATAGCCATTATAATTGCAAGACTGAGACGTGATTTTCTATTCAGTGTACAAAAAGCATCACCCTCCGAACTTCAGTGATGACATATGGCGCTTGGAAAAGATTGCAAAAGATGGCCAGTTCCATAAACGGTTAGCTAGCATGGGAATTACCACAGTTAAGGAGTTCCTGTGTTTCTATTATCGTGACCCATCTTCGCTACGCAAAGTAAGAGGAGTTTATTTATTTCTTTATTTTCCTGTAGTCTTAACACTCCAGTTTGCTATTGCCTTTCATTGAACTGAAGTTATATGAATGTATAAGTAAACTGGTTGTTGGAGTGTCCATCTAATAACCTCTTGCCATGTATACTGTAGATACTTGGTGGTGGGATCTTAAACAAGACTTGGGAGAAAATCATAGAACATGCTACAGCCTGTGTTCTGGATAATAAGCTATTCATGTACCCTAGGGATGAAGAAAGGGTTGGAATCGTGTTGAACTCCGTTTTCAAGGTTGTAGCAGCTGTTTTTGATGGCCAAGTTTATGAGCCTCTGGATAAGCTCGATGTATTGCAGATGGTGCGTATTCCTTGCCTTATTTTATTTTTTTTATGAAACCTACCTTCCAGTTTTTTTTCAAAACCTATTGACAGATCCTTTCTTTGAAGTTACTCTTCTTTTATTTGTTTGATTGGTGCATGAACATGTAAAGATTAGACAACAGGCTTATTTACTGCTCTATTTTTTTCCAAAATCTAACAAGTTTTTTTCCCAATTTCATTTACTCGACATACCCTTCATCTTAGTTTCTATTTGGTAGTTGTTTGTTTTGCCCAACATTTATCCTTTCTTCTCCTCCTTGATGTTTTCCTTTTTAACCAGATGAACGTATTAATCAAGCTATGATGGGTAAGACTTTCTGTTTTTCACCGTTATAATTCTAGATTATTGCAGCTTTTTAAAAATAAAATTATGATGAATTGAATTCTTTATTTGAAAGAAAAAGTCTTTTGTAGAGTGAATTATTACCTTACGTTTTAGTTCTTCCTTCCAATGGGTGCAGTCTTAAAAGGGTGGCAACCATTCGTTCTTCACATAATTAAGTCTCTCGCTCTAGGAGTTCTGAAGTTTTCACCTTCACTAACTATTTACTGATGCCAGGTGCTAAATTGTTAGCATGTTCTCACCCATTACTGGTTCGTTAGGGGTAGTTGTTCCCAGTTGATTGTTTTTCATTTAGGCGAATTTCATTTCCATTCCTGCAATCATCATCATCATCTTGCATTTTAGTCTTTAGTTGCTGCCTTCTGATTCAGTCATTCAAATGTGGTCAACTTCTCTAATTCGCTAACAGGGATTGGTGGAAAATTTGAAGAGACATGCTTATAAAAATTTGGATTACTTGGTTCCTCTTGACGAGTCCCCAGTTTTTGGACCTGGAATGGTACCAGCAAGTCTGCAGCCTATTATCTTGCCAGGGGTGCACCAAGGTATGAAACTAACATTTTTCTTTCCTTGCTTGGCTTTCTGAAGAATGTAGTTAATGGAAGGAATTCCTTTAGTGGGTGAACAATAATCAATTCATTTTCTCTTCCCGAGCAAAATTTTCATTTGTGGGTTCGGAAAGTGGGCTACTGGGCACATGACAGCTTGCAAAGGTTGGTCAAGCGTGCAAAGTTTTACCCCCAACTTAACACAACAGATAATGATCACTGATAAGTGATAACAATACCCTTGGACTTTTATCGGCATTGGACTGACAAATAGCAGAACTTTAATCTGCTATTTGTTATAGGCACAAAAAGGTCCGTAGGTGTTCCTCGTGGTGATTTACTTTCTTCTTGTCGGTATATGTTCTGGCTTTGTCACATATGTTCTAAATTGTCGGCTAAATCCTCTTCTATGTTTGATGATTCATGTTCATGATTTTAGTTACCAGTTCGTGGCTCGTCTGTCTAACTACTTAAACACCACATTCTTTTTTCAGATCAGCAAAAGATGCAGCTAGTTTCCAATCATGGGGAAACTTCACTGCCATATTTTTATGATCCACAAGATCAATTTCAACTTGAAGTTTCTGTGGAACAGCATAGTCAACCAATGCAATTGTTCACTCCGACACCAAGCCATGGTTTGATGTCAACGGATTCTTACTCTGGCCCCTACTGTGGGGGAAACAGTTGGGCTCCTGGCGAGTCTCTTGGGCCACTCATGCAGATTGGCCATCAAACTGCTAACAACAGTTTTCAGATAGGAACACCTACTTGGGGAGCGGATGGACTGTTCCTTTCTCCAAGTAATCAAGCAGTTGGGTTTCTTTCTTCGGATTTTGGCTTTGACATAACAAGGAATGGAAAGCCTAAATTAAGGTGGCGTCTGGTTCGAGCTGTCATGAAGTGGGGAATATCTGTTAGGCGGGTTGTGGCTGCTAAAAAATGGCAGGGCTTGTTTGCCTGAATTTCCTAGACAATAGTATTTGTGAAAGTGTCCATAAGTTTAGGAGAGACGTTTCCCCCAAACAGGTTAGTCTAGTTTCTAGTCTTTTCTCAGCATCCAAGTGCAACCAAAAGGTTACTGTACATAAGAAGTTGTGTGAAGTCGGTGTTTTGAGTCATACCAGATGTGGCTGCTAAAGACGATCTCAGCCCATCGGTAGCTAGATCACGAGTGTAGTCCTATTCAAACTTAGGAGGTAACCGTCTCAGCGTCTCCTGTCTGTCAGTTTAGTTATGTGGCTAATATGCCTGTAGACATTTCATTTCCGCAATCAATAGCGAGTTACGTTTTTCATGAATGTAGCATGCAATGGTCTTCACATCACTTGTTCCTGCATTGGGGTGATCCAGAGCATTTTATTGTATCAATATTGTACTTGTAGATGTATTTTCCCTCATTATCTGTTTGGGCTTGAGGGGGTATTTTGGTAATTTTATATTAAAAATTTATCCAAACAGATCTGAGCCGTCCTAAACACGTTTGGACGGCCGAGATGGTGCTCGGCACCATGTGGTCCATGCCCACCCGGCACTGAAAAACTTCTCGAATGTTAGGAGTTAATGAGTTAGTAGATTACAATTGGGATTTCGATGTTCTTCCATCAGCTCGAACCCCCACCTCCCCTTGGAACCATAAAGAACAAACCACTTCAGATGGTTTGGGAATCATATCGGAAGTAAATTTTGCTTTGTCATCATCAATATCGTAATCAGAATGAGTTCTTCAGAGCGCGTGTATTATTAGCCTCTTGTTAGCAAAATCCTTCACCAAAGCAAAATTTATTTTCAAGATGAGACCTCAAATTAACATAAACTCCCTTGCGTTCCTAAATAAATGTTCGGCCCACAAATCTAGACGTTTGAAAAGATACTAGTACATTTTTTGGTTAAAATTTTTAAACTTTTTTCACAACCTGAAAGAACTCATTGATATCTATTGATTTGTGGAAAATAAATTGAATTTTTTAACTAATGAAACGTATTATTTTAGAGACCTAGATTTGCAGTCCGGACATTTATTTAAGGATGATGGGAATAGTTTGTTTTGTTCTTTTTTTTCAAGATACAAGTTAAGGGGCAAATAAACAATTTGTCCATGATTCCACACTGCGTTCTTATGAACTTAATTTAAACGTAACTTAAATCTGAGAATTTTGTCTTTATTTAAATTTTTTTTTCGCATTTGTTAGTTTTGTGCCAAAATTTTGACGGCTATTGATTCGTCTCGACGAGAGGAATCAAAAAAGTAAAACTTCTTTACTTTTACCCAACTATTTGAGAAATAACCATTTTTTAGAGTGACTTTTTGTGCTAAAAATAATTATTTCTCAAAATACTTGGGTAAAAATGAAATTTTTTTACTTTTCCGATTCGTCTCGTCGAGACGAATCAATAATCTATAAAATTTTGGCACAAAACTAACAAATGCGAAAAAAATTCAAATAAAGATAATTTTTAAATTTAAGTTAGGTCGATAAAAATTAACAACGCTGGCCAAGCGACTTCTCGAACAAAACTTAAAAATTAAGGTATCAGTTTCAATTTAATTTCAATTCCAGAACCAGAACCATAACCACACCAATAAATTATAGGGTAATTTGCACTTACACCCTATGCACCATCACAAATTTGAAGATACACCCTATGTACTTCAAATTTAAGAACTTGCACCCCTTTACTTTGAAGTGAAAGAGGGGGAATTTGCACTCCCTGCATTATTAGTATTACGTATAAAGGATATAAGTGCTTAAATTTGTCGTATGGGGGCGTATTTTCAAATCGGTGAAATTACACCCCTAAATTCTAAAATCAATTCCCAAGAGTTGGCCTAATGATCAAACCCCGAGATTTTTTAGATTTGAAATATCTCAAGTGCTATCATCTTATTTTGGGTTAAACCATATGGAGCATTTGCTCCAAATTTAAGTGGGGGCTCCGCAATTGGACGGTAAATTTATGGCCTTCTGAGATTAATCGACCTGGACAACTAGTTATTAAAAAAAAAAAAACTAGAATCGGGCCATTCAAGACAGTTCGGTTCGTGGTTTATCGATTTTACCCATAATTGTAGGGTTGCCCTACGGTGTTATAAGACGGCCCATTCGATCGTCTATTTCGATAATGAACGACTCGAATCAATAGAAGCTCCAGTTAAATCCGAACACTCAACATCAAAATAGACGATCGAATTAGCCGTCTTACATGCCCGCACCATAGTATTTCCAAATTCCCCACGGTAGTGCCAAATCGATGGCACAACCCGTAATTTCCCGAGTATTCAGGGAAAATCAAGTAATGCCACAATGAAATATCTAGCTTCCAAAACCTCTCGAAGCTTCTTCCACGCGTCAGGTCAGACTTTCTCTCTCTCTCTCTCTCTCTCTCTCTCTCTCCTCCAATTCCAAATCTCCCCCCGGATATTTTCGCCAAGGAACTCATCAAAGTTGATTTAACCTTAAAAAACCGCATTAAAAACCCCTCCCCCAGTTCCTTCATTCTCTCTCGGAAAAAATCAACACACCTACTACGCCTATGGTAGATTTATAGCGGTAGTTACATCTTCGTCCTCCTTGAATAAAAATCTTTCTATTTTTCCCTAGAGAAAGCGCGGCCAGCCATGGATCGAGAGGGAGGAACCAACGGATCCAGCTACTACTCCGTCCTCGGTATCCGTCAGGACGCCTCCTTCTCCGACATTCGCTCTGCGTATCGCAAGCTCGCTCTGGTAACCCCCTCCTCCTATTTCCTCTCCCTTAAATTATTCCTGCTTAAAAATAAAGTCGTCTAAGAATTTAACAGCTTTATAAAATGATGCGCTTAATTCATCGGTACGAAGGTTGAAATTATGCCAAAATAGCGCCAATTTCGCGTGTGCTTGTCGGTGAGCCTCGTGAAAGCGACTTTAAATCATACAGTATCTCAAACTTCTATAATTTGCTAGAGCAATGATCAGGATCAAGAGCGCGGTGCAAGTATTGAGAGAGCATTTTGAAGAATTATGTGGCACATAGTGAATTTGTGTAAGATGTAATGTATTCTTATGTATGTATGTATGTTTGTTGACTTGGTGCAGAAATGGCACCCGGACAGGTGGACGAAGAATCCGGCGGTGGCCGGAGAAGCCAACCACCGGTTCCAGAAGATTCAAGAGGCCTACTCAGGTGTCGTAACGGAATTTGTTTTTGTTTTACGCGTTTTTTGTTATTTCAGTTCGTTTTTGTAATTCGAATTGACGGAGTCAATGATGGGCCGTTCGGTTTCCGTTTGCAGTGTTATCTGACGAAAGCAAGAGATCAATGTACGACGCTGGGGTCCTCGATCTATTCGACGAAGACGAAGTAAGCAAATAGTGTAGAAATTCCGATAAAACTCCGTCGTTTTCTGATGCGACATTTAGGTGATGGATCCGTAATGTTGGGAATAATTTTGGAACAGGGAATGGGTGATTTCATGCACGATCTGATGAAGATGATGGACAGTAACAAAGTCTCGGCCGAGGTACGGTATTTCGCAAATTTTGGGTTATGATTACAAAGACAATTTGGACTGAGTTAATTATTTTAATTTAAGTAAACTTTTTTCACTTTTTTTACTTAAAAGTTGTCATTGTTTAAAATAATTAGGTAAAATTATTAATTTTTTTTACTTTTTTGATTTGTTTTGTTAAAACGAATCAAAAGGTCAAAAAAAATTAGCGCAAAACAAACAAATACGAAAAAAATTCAAATAAAGACAAAACGGTACTTTTTTAAAAAGTGCTAATGAAAAAAGATTGTCTTTTAAAAAATAAATCATATTTATTACTAGTAGTTACTTAGATAATGTTTTATATTGATATTTCTCACGTCAGGAATGATTAGTTAGCACTAATGTGGATAAAATTCAGAAATGAATTTAATTTACTGTGCATCACTAAAATTGAGTATTTTTATTATGGGGGGGGCAGCAGGAGAGTTTGGAGGATCTGCAGAGGAGTTTCATGGAGGCGTTCGGTGCAGATCTTGCCAGCTACTACGGGAGTGAAGATCCGACGGCCAAGAAGAGGACACGTGACAGTTCATCTAGTACCAAGTCAACGAAGCGCTCTACTAGCTCCCGCTGTTAATGGATTGCGGAGTAGGGGATTGCATCTCCGCACCTCTTGTCTTAAATTAAATTAAATTAAATCTAATCCCTCTCTTGTGTACAATTTTGTGTAACGGGGTAGTTTAGGCAAGATACGTATCTGCCCTTTTCACATTTCTCTAGTTTAACGTGGTGGTTGGTTTGGTGGCTAAAAGATTTGTTGCCTTAATTTTCTACTGTGCTTGATTTTTGGCACGTACTTTAAATGAGTTTTCTATAATTGGGAGTTCGCAAGTTAATTTACGCACATTTTGATAAATTGCAAGAAGTTGTTAGCTTGAAGTGAACGTAAGCTGCTCAAACACTTGTTCATAAAAATAAAAATAAAAAGTACTCATTGAAACAATAAAATTAACAATTATTTTTGAGGAAGAGTAAGAACTTTATCAATCAAAGAGATTACAACTTAATCAAAGAGATTACAATTTAATACAACTGGAAAAGTCAAATTGCCCACGTGAATGACAAATAATACATTCAAATCATATGAATCATACGTCCATAAATAAATTGAGTAAAAGCAGTAAAGAACTGCAACCGTGTTTATTGAAATTGAAACTGTTGCGACGGTTTAACCTCGGCTATAGAAGGGCCATTTATTCCCTTAGCTTATGAACAACTTGAATCAACAAAATTAAACTACATTAGGCCCTATTTTCTCACATAAATCTGAAGAGATTACATGGAACAACGTGATACCAAGTCCACAATTTGAGTGACCAATTAACAAAGACTAATAATCACTTCTTGTTATACTAATTAGATGGTTAGTTTCATGAGTAAGCATTTGAAATTTTCCATCAATTCTTGGATTCAAGTTTGTATATGCTCGTTTAATTAATGAGTAAGACCCCGTACCGATAAGGTTCTTATTTTTAAATACTTATTTTTCGCTTTACGAGATTTTTTTTTTCCGACTTTACGAGATGGGTCATTCTCTTACAATATACGGAGTATCACGTTTAATTCAAAAAATAAGTACTTATTCTCTCTGTCCCAATTTAATAATCTCTTGTTCTATCCTAACCGAATAAAAAAATTACTTATATCTTTAAATTGGTAACGAATTTTATATCCAATATGGATCTTGTTTGATAGATCTCAATTAATTCTGTAATATAATATTTTAAAAATCACATAAAACATTACGATATATAATTAATTGAAAAGTGACGCAAACTCTAAAAAAACTACTCCCTCCGTCCCACTTTATAGTGCCTGTTTCCTTTTTTAGAAGTCTCAAAAAATTGTCTATATCTATCAATTTATAATATTTTATATATTCAATATGGATCTTATTTGATAGATCTCAATTAATTCTTTTAAACAAAGTGTTTGAAATCATAAAAAAAATTATAGATCATGAGATATAGATAATTTTTTGTGAGGTGTCAAAAAAGAAACAGACAAAATAAAGTGGAACGGATGGAATATTAAATTGGGATGAATGAAGTATTTATTTTCCTTGGCAGAACAGAACCCAAGTATGTGAAATATCTTCTCGATACTTTCATTCAAGTTTTTATAAGCGTATAATTTGTTTATCTACGTTCACTTGCTTATCACGGTGTAGATGCTCTAAAAAAAAAAAATACTCTTTACAGCTCGTAGCAACTAGCAAGTGGTGATCTTATTGAGATATTTGCGAATAACATGGTGCCGAAACACTCCATCGTGAACCACGAAGGCACATGAGGTAGACGTTTTCTTGTAAAAGAAAGAGAAAAGAAAAAGGAGTAGAGGCTTCTAGCTGCAACACAAGTTGGGATATTTTTTCCCCCCTTTTGGAATGTAGAATACGCATACAAGTTCCGTTTGTGCACGTAGGTGTCGTTCTGCCAAATATCTTGAAAAACAAAAGAGATGTAGACACTAGACAAGTAGTACTAGTAGTTGTCAAAGCGTGGGTTAGCCTTTGATTTGGTGGGTTCGTTGTCTTACATAATTGATCAAAATTCGATTTTTTTGAAGTCAAGCCATAAGAAAAATGTAATTTTTGTGAATTTCTATTCCAAACGTGAATGGTGCCTTTGACCATACTAGGGAGAGAACTGATCGAGGTATACGTAAACTGACCGGGAAAAAAGAAGTGCGGGTTATTTTGGAGAACTTAAGGGGGATCCGGGAATGCTGTCAAGCGCCTGCCTAGCGCATTCGAACCGTTCATCTCCGCAATCAAATGGTTTATATATACTTGTTTTCTTTTACTGGTAATAATTAAGTTTGACCGGTAGAAAATAACAAATATATCTGAACCATTAATTACCTAAATGAACGGTCCGGATGCGCTTGACAGTGTGCTCAAGGCTGACCCAAGGGTTTTTAATGCTCGAGGCCTAATAAACAAAGTGTGCTCTCAAAGAGTTAATACTTAACATTTTTTACAACAACAATCATAATACAAAAACCCAAACCAATATAAAGTTCTACTAATCATTACATACAAATACAAAATACAAAGTCTCTAAATAGATAAACACATATTATCTCAAGAACGCATGAGTATCACTTGAATATTACTCGTATTGCATTTCTAGAAGCAAAAATATCTATTGGGTTTAAAAATAGTCTTACTCAAACTCAAACAATAAAAATATTAAAGTGTTCCTAAAATTTAAAATTTATGAGATACTTAAAAGCCCAAACCTCTTGGACTTAGCGTGTGGGCAAGCCCTGAGCGTGCTTGGCAGTGTCTTGCTTGGCTGCGTCTCCCAATCCGTTGTAGGGTCCTCGGTGGTAAATTGAAGGGACCAGAGATCAGGGCCGACGAATCATTTGGTTAAAAAAAAAAAAAAAGCGAATATTTATTTGGTTTGTCGCAAGTGGCGTGGACGGTGGGAAAAATATGATAGGCGTGGGCCCCACCCATCCTTTTCTTCTATCGTGTTCCTTATTTTTTTTCCTAAAATAGGTTTATTAGTTTGGTTACCTCGGCCTCATGGCCGGTACCCAAAAGGGACAAATTCCTTGTCCACTTTTTAACCCAATAAAATAAGGAAAATAACGGTTCATAACTTGTTTTGATAATTAATATCCGCTAATAGAGATGACAATCTTAGCCGCCCCACCCTGCCCGCCTCAAATGGGTTGGAAATTCGAAAAATTTTCAGGGATCGAGTAAGGGATGGGAATAGTTTTTGTAAGAAAATGGGAAACGGGTAGGGGATGGGTATGAGTCTGTCCTCGCCCCATCCCATCCCCACCCCGTATATATATATATATACACACACACACACACATAAATGAGAAAGAAAGAAAGAAACTAACGCTCATTGTCAATTAACATAGAAGTAATTGAATTCATTTACCACGAATAGAAAGTTAGGAGAAAGAAGAGCTCTAGTCGATAGTTCTAATAAGATAAATATTGTTCGCGTCGGAAACTCATGAAATAGCGTTGTGTTGAGAGACTGAGAAACCGAAGCTTTAAAGAGCTCTGCGTGTGTTGTTTGTTCTTGGTGTCTTGCTAGAGGGATACCGGATTAAAAACACCGATTTTGCTTATGATTCCAGTTGGATCCTCAATTTTTCCGCGGGGATCCCCGTTCCCTGTTTGGGGTGGGGATGGAGGGTAAAAATAATTGCCCAGTGGAGATCGGGGAGGGGATGGGAATGGATTTGGGTTCGGGGACGGGGATAGTGGTATCCACCCCTTAAGGACATGCTGAGAACATTTGTTAATGCTAAAAATGTCCTTAGCGGATACTCCCTCCGTCCCTAAATAAGTGTCCGGCGAGCAAAATTAGACTTTACAAAATATGCATAGTTTTTATTAAAAAAATTAATTTTTTTCCACAATCTAATAGAACTCATTGCTATCTATTGATTTGTGAAAAAATAATAATTTTTTTAACGAAACAAATGCATGTTTTGGAAGGCCTAATTTTGCACGCCGAACACTTATTTAGGGATGGAAGGAGTATTAATTATCAAAATATGTCATTAACCGTCATTTTCCCATAAAACACTCCCACTTGCAACTCAACGGAGTGCAATTTTGTTCATCCTCCTTAAAAAAGGTTGAACATTACATTTTCTCTCATTGGTTGAAATGGTGTGGATCTCACCACAAAATGATGTCATGCTTACCATGTAATGCACTTTTTGGTAAGCATTACATCACTTTGTGGTGGGGTCTACATTATTTCAACCAATAGAAAGAAGGGTAATGTTCACTCTCTTAAGTGAAGGGTGAACAAAAATCAACTCAACTTCACGTGTTCAGTGTTGTGGGTACTCCAAACGCGGTGCACCAAGAGCACGGAATAATCTCTCGATCACGGACACCTGTGCAGATTATTCTCACTATGGTACATCTCTATTGTATATTCATATGTTTTTGCCATGTTAATAGTGATGGAGCATTTAATCTCCCGAAGTGCTTCCATTTTCCTCCTATTCATACAAAAATTCGAACAATGAATACATTCGCTTTGTTCGGTTAACATTTCACTTTTAGTTTTGTTTTTAATCATTACTCTATTTCTTTTTTCAATCATTACCCTATTTTTTCAATTATTACTTTCTCATCTCTCTTCATCTCTCTCCAATCATTATCCATATCTTCAATCATTACTCTATTTCTTTCTTAATTGATCTAATGTTATATTGGTATTTGCGGAATTAAGTTATCAGATCAATCAAAAAGATGGTTAAGAATGAGAACAACTTGAAAACATAGACAACCAAAAATGTCAAGAGGCTCTGATCTGCATGGAAAATTTTTCGAGTGGGGTGCGACCGCTTATTCGGTTTTAGCTCATGGTTGACTCTGTATACAATTGATAGTACAAAGTTTGTGAGAACGAAGATACCATAATAAGAGGGTGTTTCCACTCTCTCTTTTTTGTCTACAACTTCTTGCATTTAGCGATGTTGTTTTCACTAAACCAACTTATTTTTAATCAAAAGTTAAGTTGCTTCCACTAAACTAAAACAGTTGCTACATTTTCTTCTACTACTCTAGCATATTTTCTACAACAAAAGTTGGCAGAAACAACTTGACGTTTATAGGTCATAAGAAGTAATCTATAGCTTAACGTTTAACAGAAACGCCCCTAGCTAAGTGTGTCTTATTACATGGTGTTTTCAATCTATCTCTAGTATCCGATTCATTCATGTCTCAAAAAAATAATTCACTATCCTGCTTGATAAATTAAAGTCAATCAAATGCTCTACAGCCGCAAGCGGGGACCGGGGTGGTGGCCAATTTGGAAGTCACGATATTTCCCATGTATGAAATTCAATAGTAAATGGTACGTAGCAGCAGTATTTTGCAATTTGTTCTAGTGTGGGGTGGTTTTTAATGGGTTAAACTAGGTCTGTCAATGGGCCGGATCCAATCCGAATCCGACAAATTCGATTCCGATAAGACTCGAATCAGATAGTAGTAATCCGAATCCGAAAAATTCGGATCCAATCCGATCCGAAAACTTTTTTACTTCAAAAATTTTAGCAAAAATTTTTTTTTTTCCAATTTAAAATAAAAATACAACTTCTTAAACATTTTTTTTTCAAAATAAAAAAATTAAAGTTTTTTTAAAAAAATTAAAGTTCGGATTGGATTGATAATGAATTTATCCGATCTGATTCAATCCGTATTTGAATTACCGGATTCGAATTATCGAATCGACGTTATCGGATTCGGATTGGATCTGTCCATTGATAGGCCTAGGTTAAACCTTAATTTCATTTCCTTTGGGCTTCTGGCCCATGTAAAAGAGGAAACCAATGGATGCAGGTTTTCAGACTTCAGACTTCAAGCACAAGTCTACGGCCCTCTTTGCTTAAATAAGATTGCCGGGTTTATTTTTTGTTTTCATTCAAATTTTTTCGGTCTTTGTTAATTTTGCATCATTTTTTGTTTGAATTATTGCTTCGTCTTAATGAGAATAATCTAAAAAATAAAAATTTATGATGAAAATCTTAAAATTTTTCACTAAAGACATAAATAATCTAAAATAGAGATTTTTAGTTTTTTTTTTCTTTATTAAAAAATCTGTTTAGGGTTAATAATTCTTTAATTTATATATTCTTTTTGGGGAGACAAATAAAAAATTCATAAAAGAAATAATAAAAAAACTAAAATAAAGACAAACAAATAATCCGACTTACTTATTGAACCAAAACACCCTCGTTATCGACAGAATGTGATGGGCTTTCAACAATCGCGATATTGGACAAACTTCAATTTGCACTTATATTGTACAATCTTCTTAGCTGAACTCAACCAACTCGTTACGTGTTTTTGTTAAAAATAATACACACATTCCTGTTAATTTTTTAAACTTAACCTGATTTTGCCAGAAAACCTTGTTCTCCAACATTCGGTGATTTAAGGAATTGTTGGTTAATGTTGTTTAAATGACTTTGTTTATTAATCTTGTGCTTTCATTTAGAAGGAGTATTTCGTTTTTATACTCTTCCTTTATTTTTTATTTTTAAGGAAATTTATAGAAATGGTCCTCCTAGTTTCACCTGAGTCCCATTTTCGTCCTCCAAGTATCAATTGTAACTCTTTTGACCTTCAAGTTTTGTTCTCGTTCCACGTTGGTCCAATTGATAACGTCTGTCAGCCAAACTGGACGGAAAAAACCAGACTGATGGCAGACGTTATCAATTCGACCAACTTGGTACTAACTGCAACGTTCAAACTCTCAATCTAATTTTTTTTTTTGTCCAGTTTAGCTGACAGAAGTTATCAATTGGATCAATTTGGTACAAAAATAAAAATTGAAGGTCAAAAGAGTTATAAATGATATTTGGAGAACGAAAATGAGACTCGGATGAAACTACGAGGACCATTTCTATAAATTTTTAAATTTTTTCACCCATTTAATTCAACTTTAACTTATTGTTCAAAATCGCTGAAAAGCTCAACCAACTTGTCTCTCAAGTTATTTTTGCTTGTCACGTGTCCAAATTCACGCAAGAGAGGGATCTAAAAACAATAAGGCCCCATTTCGCTAAGAAAAATAAGTAATTATTTTTTAAATTAAAAGTGATGTATTACGAGAGAGTGACCGATCTTATAAAAAGGAAAATAAGCATTTTAAAAATAAAATTTTTACCGAAATGGGGTCTAATTCTTAGTACCCAGCACAAGAGTGAATCTAAACCACTAATTTTTCTTTTATTTTCAGTACTCAGTACAATAGTGAATTTAAACCATTAATTTATCTTTTCGTGTCATTTTCAAGGTAATTTGTCGGAGTACGTATTAATATTATTGCTCATTAAAAAAAAAAGAGTTGAAATCCGTTCCAATTTCCAAAAATGTCGTTCCCTCATATTGAAATTCAAATTTAACGGTATTCCCGTAAATAAGAATTGATCCATGCCCATTTCCCCTCCCACCTCCCACCCCATCCTTCAAAACCCTATACAAAACTTTCCCTCTTCCACTCTGTGAAATCAAAACCCCCATTCTCTCCGCCCACTCTCTCTCTCTCTCTCTCTACACAAAACACGTACACATTGTGCACGCTCGTCTACATCTCTCTCTAGGTTTTCCATTTCTCCGATCGAGCAACCATGTCTCTCAGACCGAGCGCGAGAACCGAGGTCCGCCGCAACAGGTACAAGGTCGCCGTCGACGCGGAAGAAGGAAGGAGGAGGAGGGAGGACAACATGGTCGAGATCCGGAAGAACCGAAGAGAAGAGAGCTTGATGAAGAAGCGACGGGAAGGCGGCAGCGTCCAAACCGCTACTGTTCAACCTGCTTCCAAGGTAGCAGACACGCCCCAAATCTTCATTTCTAGTCCCAATTTGCAATCTAATCTGCGTTCATTTGATCGAAGTTGGTGTTTATGTTGCTCGATAAGTTGTGCTGACCTTAGTTACAGAATGCGTGTAAGCGCGAGCGAAAGGGGGAAAGCGTCCTCCGAAAACATTACAAAGTAGTATAACGTGTGTGTGAGCGCGCGCGAAAGGGGGAAAGCGCCCTCCGAAAACATTACGAAGTAGTATAATTTGCGAGAGCATGGATTGAGAGTTGGATCGAAGCGTTCTACTGAAAGATTATGTGACTTAGGTTGTGAACGAATTTGAGGCTCATCCAATTAAATATTGGCAGTGCCATTGGTATGCTGTATGTGAAGTAAAGTGTTGTCATGTGGTGAGCAATGGCATATTGGAAATTCTGCTGTAAAACCTCGTTGTTTGTTTAGGTGTTATGTTTTTTTATGTTGCTCTTGAGTTTCCGTCGTGCTGAGGGGTTAGTAAGTTAATGATTGCCAAATTTGGTAGTTCCAGTGGTATGCTGTATGTGAAGTAAAGTATTGTCATGTGGTGAGCAATGACATATTGGAAATTTTGCTGTAAAACCTCGTCATTTGTTTAGGTCTTACGTTTTTTTTTATGTTGCTCTTGAGTTTCCGTCGGGCTGAGGGTTTAGTAAGTTAATGATTGCTGTTATTGATTGCAAGGATATGTCCAACAGTTCTAATCAAAATTTGAGTACGAGTAGGAGTAAAAAATTCATTTGATGTAAACACTTCATTATAATAAAACAGTGGCAGTGCGTAATTCCCAATTGATGGGGTATGGATAGGGAGGATGGGAGACAGGCCTAATCTTTGGCAATTTTATGCTTTAAGTGGATGCTCTTACGAAGTTTTACCACTGAAATAACGACCCCCCATGAACCTCTAAATATCGAAGAACTCAATAGACAAGCCAAGAAGCCATGTCCCTAAATCAAAGCTGGAAGGCATCACAAAGGGCAGGAATAGAGACTTGATTCAATTTCCATGCTTATCACCTTGCTTCCTATAATAGTCAAACTCAAATCTAGGCACACAGCTTCATTCATATGGAATAGTCAATATTTGTATATTTGGGAGAGATTAAATGGCCTTCAGAATTGGAGTAATGATTCATGTCTCCCTTGAGTTGAGTAATAACGATTTCAGTATACGAGTGGACTCAGTGGATGGAGTTTCAGGTGCTTTTAGCTCAAATCTTAGTTTGAGTAAGGGATGGATATTTGCTAACTGGGCTTGCTTGTTTGTTTTTCCTAAATGGAGGTACTTCCTTGTTATTGCAGCTGCCATGCGCTTATTTAGTTGTTGTGGTTGTTGCAGTTAGAGCATCTACCTGCAATGGTCGCGGGTGTTTGGGCTGACGATGGGATTTTGCAGCTAGAGGCGACTGCTCAATTTCGGAAGCTGCTATCCATAGGTGATTATTGGACTCTTTCAAACAAATTATGTAATAATTATACCTATTTCGCGGTCTAGAAGATTTTTAAAATATGGAATTCTATGTTCTTATCAGAGCGGAGTCCTCCAATCGAGGAAGTTATTCAAACAGGGGTTATTCCACGATTTGTTGAGTTTCTTATGAGGGAGGACTTTCCACAACTTCAGGTCTAGATCCTGTTCATCTTTTGGTCTTTTATTTTTTTTATACATTGAAAGAAATCATGTCTACAATAAATTTTGCTTTAATTTTGTTTAGTTTGAGGCTGCTTGGGCTCTCACAAATATTGCTTCTGGGACATCTGAGCACACTAATGTGGTAATTGACCATGGCGCTGTTCCAATCTTTGTGAAGCTTCTTGGTTCTCCTAGTGATGATGTTAGGGAGCAGGTACATTCTTGTTGCTCTTTTATATCTTTACTTAGTTGTTTCAGATCATCACTTTTTCTTGTTCACTTGACGTTTTGGTTGCTACAACTTTTATCTTTTGAACAATGGATCAAAGTATTTACAGAAAATTTGAATTTCCATTTGCAATAGCTGATTGGTCCTTTGGCCCTTTGGAACCACAGGCAGTCTGGGCATTGGGAAATGTTGCTGGTGATTCTGCCAAATGCCGTGATCTTGTCCTTGGCCATGGAGCTTTGCTTCCTTTACTGTTGCAGTTGAATGAGCATGCAAAGCTTTCAATGCTCAGAAATGCTACCTGGACACTTTCAAATTTCTGTAGGGGCAAGCCACAGGCTGCTTTTGATCAGGTATATCTATTGGACATGTTGCTTTTCTGTTTATCTTACTTTTGGGGGACATGTAAATTGGATGAGCAGTGATTGGGCCCCCCCATTTTCTGGATCCTTTGGTTTATAGTTTGAGTCTACATCATCTAGAAGAATTTTTTTATTTTAATTGTATCTGTAGGCAAAACGCTTGATTTAAAATTTGGACTTTCTTGTTGGGTAAACAAAATTCAGGCTCTTTTTAGTCGTTGAGATGGCATGAAAGAACTTAGCAGTTGAGTTGGTAATTCAAGAAGAGGTTACTTGGAACTAGGCAATATATTTCATGGTTGCGGTAATCAGATTTGAAATTATGCTTTGCTAGAAACGAATATTGAATCAGAAACTTCTTGTATCATATTTCAGTGGAATTACACGAATTTGTGGCTATACCCCTGCATTTTCGTTTTGCCCAAGCATTGACAATAGGTACCAACTATTATTCCTCAAAAGTTGTATGGAAGATTCAAGTCATTAACAATTGGGATGGGAAGAATCATGTCATCAACAATTGGCAATGTGTGCCTGTGTTTGCATCATGTTTTGGTGATGTTTTTTGATATGCTAAATTTGATACCCTCTCTCTCTCTCTCTCTCCAAAACACAATCTAATTGCCCAGACAAAGCCTGCACTCCCAGCTCTTCAGCGTCTTATTCACTCGAATGATGATGAAGTCTTGACAGATGCATGCTGGGCCCTCTCATATCTTTCGGATGGTACAAATGATAAAATTCAAGCTGTTATTGATGCAGGTGTATGCCCTCGACTGGTTGAGCTTTTACTGTGAGTGTTGAATATTATCTCATGTACTTTGTGGATTCATTTACTGGTGGTTTTCTTTTGTCTTCTCTTTCATTTGGTTTCTGGCTAAAACTGAAGTTTTATCTTGGAATTTCAGTCATCCATCCCCTTCTGTGCTAATTCCCGCTCTTCGTACGGTTGGTAACATTGTCACTGGAGATGACATGCAAACTCAGGTATTATCAATTGGGATCATGTTTAGTTCTCGTCTTTAGCTATATTTTACGTGCACTTTATGTTTATCTATGTTCTGTTTAATTTCATATTGGTTATAGGTTTTGTATCATTCTTGCTCTTTAAATGAGATCGCGTGGATAAGTTAATTGGATGGTACTGTTTAATACTGTGTTTTCGTTAGAGTAATGAGTATTCTAATATTTTGGGTCTAATATATATGGGAAATGGCTAGAACTTGGTTTTTGGGGTGCTGGTTTGATACCTGTTACTGGAATGAAAAATAAAAATATGGATGGTGATTTTCGTTGGTCATTGGGCAGGGTCTAAAGAAGGCTTAGTCCGCTCAGAAATTCACCGCTTCAAGTTCTGAATTATTTTATTCGACTTTCGTTCTACTCTAACAGAATTTTACTGCTATTCCTGCAGTGTATTATCAATCACCAAGCATTACCTTGTCTAGCGAACCTGTTGGCAAGTAATCACAAGAAGAGTATCAAGAAGGAAGCTTGTTGGACAATCTCAAACATCACTGCTGGCAACAATGAACAGATTCAGGTAAGTGGTAAAACCACACGTCTTTCCCTATGTTTGTTTTGAAATGTGAAAAGATAGATTGTCTTATCGTACCCCTGGCCTCCTGTGTGCCTAACGAGGGACAAATGTTGCATTTAGTTTATGGCCATCTTGGTGTATCTAATTACTATTGGATGCTCGTGAGAAAATCAACCAGTGGTATTGTAGCCATTATTAGGGTAAAGACATGATTTTGAACTTCTGCAGGCTGTGATTGAGGCCAATATTTTTGGCCCTCTTGTTCACCTGCTTCAAAATGCTGAGTTCGAGATCAAGAAAGAGGCTTCATGGGCAATCTCAAATGCCACATCTGGTGGTACTCATGAACAAATCAAGTATGCTATCAATTACAGTATTTTGTTGCTCTATTTATTTTTCATTTTGTTTTTGAAATATCAATGTACAAGTTTGATATAAATTTTGGTCACAGGTACCTTGTTAGCCAAGCATGTATAAAGCCGTTATGTGATCTTCTTGTATGTCCCGATCCAAGGATCGTCACAGTCTGTTTAGAAGGACTTGAAAACATCTTGAAAGTTGGGGAATCTGAGAAGTTATTGGGCCGTAGTGGAGATGCGAATCTCTATGCTCAAATGATCGAAGATGCGGATGGGTTAGAGAAAATTGAGAACCTGCAGAGCCACGACAACACTGAGATTTATGAGAAGGCGGTGAAGCTTCTGGAGACATATTGGTTGGAGGAAGATGATGAGCCACTGCCCCCTGGTGGTGCACCGTCCCACCCGGGATTCCAATTTGGAGGGAGCGAGCTCACTGTTCCTGCTGGTGGATTTTCTTTCAACTGAAGGTGTGCTCGCTTCGTCTCGAATTTCATTAGTTGACTCTGCAATCTGCTGGAATCCCCTCTTCTTCTGGATCCTTTCCTATGTAATCCCTCTGTCCCTGTTTTGTTTGTCAGTTTTTGGGGGCCTCATTCAACCACTTGTTCGCAGAGCTATGTAGTTGTCATTACCATTGTAGTAATGGATAAATTTGTCCCTATATTGAGTTAGTTGCTGGGTGGTTTTGGCACTTCAAAACCTTGCTTTTGCAACTTTGTAGTTAAGGCAGACAAGATGACTTTCATTTCCTTAATGTCAGTATGGTTTTCTTTCTTGGTTAAAAGAAACTGCCAAATTCTTTCCAAAGAAAAAATGGCTATTGCAATTACTTATTTCCATTTCTGGCTTCTTATTCAGTTTGATGTAGTTGACATGTTGGAATCATGTCAAATGCAATTATATCGTTGCCTCGTGCGAAAATCCCATCCCCCAGTTTCTTTATTTTCAGGACACTCTAGTCCCTTAACAAGCGGGCCGTAAAGTATTCAGATTCTCGGTGAGCAAAAATTCTAGAAACACAACTTTCGGACACAATTGTGTTTGAATTCGTTTAATGTAGGTGTGTCCATATGTATTGACCAACTCTGGATGTAGTTCTGTCCGGTATTATATATTTTTAAGATTGTGTTCTGTTGCTTCTCAGTCAGTGTAGGCAATTGCCTTTGTACCCGACCCGATTGGGGCAGGTTCCCATTAAGTTTTTGGGCATCGGTCGGGTTCTGAGGAAAATCAGAAATTCGAAAAGATAATACTCTGCCCCGGAATTTTTTAACGTGTGCAAATATAATTGTACCCTCGTATTTTCACCCATATTACTAAGATACTACCTTGTATATTAACAATCATTCCGATTTTGCTTTCACGTTAAACAAATTTTCTTCCTTTTCACTGGGCGGGACGGAGTGGGCAAACTCATCTTCCGACCGAGACGAGCACAGAAGTACCCACGTGTTACTTGGGCATGATCGGGACTATCTCGTAATTTTTAGAATCCGGTTTAAGGTACGACAAAATCCGCCCGTTCATCGCTGCTAATCCCCCATCGAATGTGCGTCATTAGAGTACTAGTGTTAGTCCGTGCTTACGGCACTATGCATCCCGGTTGGAAGGGAATGACAGTTGTGTAATTTAGGTGAAAATCATGGGCATTTAACCGAAAAGTTGGATGATGCACTACAGCCTTTGAATCAAATGAATCTAAACCGTTCCAACAACTTGTCCCCACCCTCTTCTGTTTTATAATAGAGATGGTTTAGGACAAGAATTCGTCATGTGAGGAGTTGCGTGGATATTCGAATATCCCATATTCCCCGCAGCAGCAATGGAATTGGAATGCCGTGGTTCTCACAAGTCCACAGAAAATCCCAACAAGCCTTACAAATCCCTTACGGGAAATGTCCACCAGTCGTTTGGGAACACCGTAATTTTTGAAATAACTGACCGCATAACCAAAACCAGTGATGTGTATAACCAAAACCTTACAAAGGCATAACTCCTAAAATCCCCAAAAATTTTGGGGATTTTAGGGGTTATGCCTTTGTAAGACCTTGGTTATACATGTCACTGGTTTTTGTTATGCTTGTAAAGGTCGGTTATACCAAAAATTACAGTGTCCCCAAAATGACCGGGGATACCATAGCATCATCCAACACTTTATCACTGACTGCGCCAATTCCCAAAATAAGAAATCCACATTAAAAAAAAAAAAACCCACCGACATGCCCATGAGAGAGAGAGAGAGAGAGAGAGACATTTTAAAAAGCAAAAATTAGGAAGATTTTAGTGTGCCTTTTCTGCCTGTCTGTAATCTCTATTTTTGGGGAAAAAAATTATTGGGTGGTTCCAATACGGCACCACCTTTCTTCACCGTACATTCATACGGAGCTAGTACTAAGTGTATGGACTCCAAAAAATAAAGGGTAAATTTCACTGACCTCCCCTGAGGTTTCTGACAAATGCAGAAACCTCCCCTGAGGTTCTAATAATTGCACTGACCTCCCTTACTTTACAAACTATTGTTCAGATTCCCCCATTCCGTTAAATCCACACTAACACCGCTAGTTTTTGTTATTAATTGACTAAAATGCCCTTGAATATTACTAAACTAAACAATCAAGTCCTTTTCTTCTTTTTTGTACTTTAATTGGAGTTTCTCAAATATTAAAAGTAACATTACACTGTTTATATAATATAATTTTAACATCAAATTAGACTCAATTATACAAACTTTTGTTAAATTTGAATAATTAATCAAGCATTTTACATTATCATAGTCATTGTTTTTCCTTCTCTTCAAGGTGTAATTTTCCAAATAGAGGACTCAAAGAGATATCTAATCCATCATACTAGAGGGGGAAAAAAACATGGCTCTTTTCAATTTTTTTAAGAAATAAACTCAATTTGGTTTACTCATTGATCATTCTTTAAAGATTTCATCTATTTTTTTCTACTAGTACATTTCTGATGAAACATAATTATCACTAATGAAATAAGAAGGAAAAAAAAAAAGGTTAAAGAACTTTTTACACCAACTTCATTTCGTTAAAAAATACAAGATAGTTTTTTTTGTATGTTGGATTAGGCATTTGCATGCGTCTCTTATTTTCAAAATTCACGTCAGAGAGGAAAAAATAGACCATGATTATCAAACTGTAAAATGCATAACTCACGATACAAGTTTGACCAAAGTATGTATAACTCAAGTCTAATTTTGTTAAATAGTATTAAATCCCAAGTCAAAGAAAAAAGTAGCATACAAACATGAAAAAAAAAATTGAGAGAAAAGATACATTGACTTCGCTCATAACAAATAGGTCGAAATCAAGTTTTTTTTTTTAGTTTTTGTTTCGGGATGTGATGAGTTAGAAAAATACAAAATATTAACTTTATAAATCAAAAGAGATACATGAAAAAAATTAACTATATGAAAATAATGATCATTGAAATATAAGATGTATTAGTAGTTATTGAAATTTGACCAAATATATTTAGTTAGTTATAATTTAACATTAAAATTACCAATTAGAAAAAATAGAACAAGAGGAATTGATTTTTAGTTTACAATTATTCGAGGGCATTTTAGTCATTTAGTAGCAAATACTAACGGCGTTATTGTTGATTTAACGGAATGGGGGAATCTGAACAATAGTTTGTAAAGTAAGGGAGGTCAGTGCAATTATTAGAACCTCAGGGGAGGTTCCTGCATTTGTCAGAAACCTCAGGGGAGGTCAATGAAATTTACCCAAAAATAAATGTTGAAGAGTATTTTTTTTTGCTGAGCAAAAATGACTTTATTAATCTTTGAAAAGATTACAAAGATTAAACGGATCACGGGCACACTGGCGAAAAAACGCCACCCGAGAACCAAAACCCGAAGAAGGCAAGATGCCAACTAAAAACACCACAAAAAAGAGCCAAAAACCCGAAACAACCAGCTACCAAAGCCCCCAAAACAATCAGCAACCAAACCCCCCAAAACAACCAAAACAACAAAACAGAAAAACCCTCCAAAACAATGGAATTAAAATGCCAACGAAAGTGAAGGTGAAGAAGAGTATTGAGGCACCACCACGTAGTGCCCGAGACCATTGAATAATTACCGTGCTCTTCATTTTCAGTGACGAATTTCTTACTTTGTTTGGGAGAAAAACCCAAAATCATATTCCTTACGTTTGAGTTCGAAGACCAGAAAAATAGCTTAACATAATGGAGTTCGAGTATTATGTAAGCAAAGCCTTTGTTAGCTATTGGTTTTTTTCAATGAATATCGGTTCAATTTTTAATAAGGAAGTAAATGTGTCTATCTTGTAATGTCAACTTTACATGAAATTTAGGGAAATAGTCTTCAAGTTCAAAGTCAAACCATTAGTCATGGTACTAGTAACATATACATATGCTAGTATGTGTTGCGATAAGTTAAAAGACCTAAAAAAAGAGGGCGCTGTTATTCGCAACCCTTTATTTTCTCTCATAGTCCGTTAAAAATTTTCAATTATACTCGACAGTTAGTTACCGAAATTGAAATATATTTTCAGCATCCAATTACCGAAATATAATATTTTTTTCAACAGCTATTTATCAAAAATGTATGTTCGGTAGTTGTTTACCAAAAGTTTAACATATTTTCGATATGTAGTTACCGAAATATAATCTTATTTTCAACATCTATTTACCGAAATGTTATGTATGATTTTCAACAACCATTTACCGAAATGTAATGGGCTATGAGAGAAAATAAAGGGCTGCGAATAGCAGCGCCAAAAAAGATATTGAAAATTGTTTCCCAAATTAAATTTTTTATTAAGAAGTATACAATACCTTTGTTCCTGATGTTTTCCTGCGTCAGCAAGAAAAAAATTGTCTCCGCGTTTGTAAAATGACCTAACCCTCTTGATCTCGACCTGTTAATTCATCACGAGTCTCATCCTATTGATTCTTTAATTTTGCGAGGCCTGGTGCATAAACTAGAATGAACACATCCAACTTGATCCGATCATCATGGCCATCTATTTTATAAGTTGTTCTAGACGAATAACGTACGACAAATATGTGTGCCTGAGACGAGTAATTAATTCTTTAAGAAAAAAACTAGTAACAAAAATTACTCCCTCCGTCCCTTTTTAAGTGTCCTGCTTCGTAACTCCAACTTATTAAAAAGACATCATCATTACACCTTTCACATCAACTTTTTTCTCCACTTTCCCTACTTACCCATCATCATTACACTTTTACTCACTAACTTTTCAAAATAAAATTTACTTTTAGGGACAAAATAGACAATACACCAACTTTTACCCCCTTAACTTTACAAAATGGACACTTATTAAGGGACAACCCAAAATGAAATACTGGACACAAAAAAAGGGACTGAGGGAGTAGTACAGTATGTACTTACCAGTTACCAATATCACAAGTAAATCTATTTTTTTAGATTAATCCCACACTGTGATTTAAACAATAAACAATTGAGATTGTTTTAATCTCAAGGCTTGAACACATGGGCCTAATCTATATTATCCTTAGGGATCTATATTATCCTTAAGAATCAGTGGTGGTTAAGGCCTGAGATTTGAAGGTTAATTTTCTCTTAAGACCTAGGGCTTAGGAGTTGATTCTCACCTTAGGTCTCAGATTTGTAACCGTGTTATTAATTTTTTTGGGTCAGTCTATACGGAATTCTGCTTTGGCTTTACTTTTTTTTTTTGTGTCAATAGTGTGAAGATTGTATTGATAAACGTTTAGCGGCACTTACAAAACGGATATCATTACAAAGACCTTAGACAAAGTCAAACTAATCGTCTAACAAATACTACAAAACAAGTAAATCACAAGGTAATCGATATCTTTCATCCTAACCCAGACATGCCCTAACGCAATAGCGACACTTTTAAACTGCCTAACATCTTATTTGGCTACCTGAAACTGGGTAGTGACATATATATATATATATATATATATATATATATATATATATAATATCATTCGTTAAATCTAATCTACTTTATCCTAAGGGATTTGGGGAGGGGATGAATACTTACTGAAATCAAACCTTAGCTTTGTACATGAAAATATAAAAGAGGGACTAAATTGCACTCCACTCCACTTGCGGGAAGCGGGGTTGGGGGCCCAGAATTAGTAGAAAAAGAAAGAAAGAAAAAGATTAGAGCTTGCTTCGTGGGGCAGAAAGGGATGAGCCGGGGCTCTCGATCCCCACTTTCCGGAGCTTCATTGCTTCACTCTTCTCTCTCCTTTCAGTGGGTTTCTTCACGTCTCCAAATACACCCCCCCCCCCCCCCCCGCCCTCTCTCTCTCCGCAGTCGTCTCTCGCTCCACATACCTTTCCTCCTCCTCTCTCTCTCTACATCGGTCAATATATATCTGCATGCGTACTCGCAGGATACTTTGTGCGAATGCGTAGATTTTCGAATCTGTTCCAGGTACTTCTCTGCCCACCTTATCTTCAAATCGAAAACCAACATTTGGGTTCTTTTGAGTGTTATTTTAGCTATCGAATGACTGATTTAACCTGTGTTTATTTCTGTTTTGGGTTTGAAGTCCTGATTCCTTGGTGGGTTTGATTTATAATTTGGTGGGTATCAAAGTTTATTCCTTTGTTTTTTTGATCATATTAAAGTTTATTCCTTGATTGCTGGTTTTGGGTTGAGTTAACTTTGGCGCTTTATTGATTTAGTACCTCTGCTCATTTTGGGTTTGTTTGCAAATGTTGTTGGTGAGGTTGTTTGATTGGACTAGTTTCACAAAAAAGTTTAGGGCAAGGAGCCAAGCTAGCTCAACTCTTGTTCCTCTTGCTAAAAAGCTTGTTTGATATTGTCTTATGGAAATTATATGTCATGTTTGCCACAAGCTTATGATGAATAAGAAACCCAAGATATTGAAGCTCGGAAGCTCATTTGAGATATAAACATGCCAAGATTGAACCCATTCCAATCGAGTTTTCAAACCATGATAAACAACCTGATCACTCATCTGAACACATTTTATTACGGCCCTATCCTTGATTGTGCAAATTGCACTGGTTTCGCGTAATAGTCACTTCTTTCATTTGCCTTTGTTTGAGTAACAATTACAAGTGTTTACAAGCTTTAAGAAGTATAACCCAGTTACAAGCCTTGGTGTGATGTGATAGCCGCACTGTACAGTTATTTGGTCAAATGGGCTTCTGTTGTCTTACGACCCATGTCAGAGTGCAGGCTCTGAGCACTGGTTTTAGATTTGGGTTTACTAATTCGGAAGACATAGTAAAGGGACTTCTTTTTTTTTACCAAAAAAAAAGGGACTTGTTAAAACCATCACTTAGGATGGATAACCTTCTGCATGCACAAGTGAGTCCACCATGTGAAAGATCAGGTTGTCGATTGTTTCAAATCTGATGTGGAATTACCAATTTCCCATGACAAATTTTAAAAATGTGAGGTATAAAGCCTAAGGTTTCTCAACTATATGTAGATATTGCTTGCTGATATGCGATGTCTTCATTTTATTGTGGTGCATTGAAGCTTGATTCAATCTGGTAGTGTTATCTTAGTTATCAGGAAATGTATTCTAACTCTCGTGTTTCACCTTTTGACTCATCATCTTATGCAGGTCAAAAGCCTATTTTTGGTTATGTGAGGCAGAATTCTTCATCAGTGGAATACATCAGTTGCCATGTGCTTTTCAATCTTGCCAGTCCCCAGATGCCGAATCCACGTTTTAGCTAGTTCATGGTTCGAAAGTTTCCACTCTTCAAGCAGGGCTAGTGGAAGCAGTCCACAATTTAGGGTTCTCGGGTCCAGTACCCATGAGCTTGAAGGCGGATACAGTAGGAGATCGACAGGAAAAACTATAACTACTAAGACAGTGGGAGTAAACAAAGACACCTTGAATAGCAAAACAAGCAATCTCAGACAAGAAATATCTGATGGATCAATCAAATCAAGTACCAATATAGGTATCAAGAAATCAAAAGTTAGTGAATTCCAAAGCATTCAGTACCCTGATACTCAACGAAATATTGGTGTATCACAAGATTCGGTTGGCCTTACAACTCTCATTGTGTTTGATATTGAAACCACTGGGTTTAGCAGAGAGAATGAAAGGATCATTGAGATTGCAATGCAGGATCTACTGGGTGGTAAAAACAGCACTTTCCAAACATTAGTAAATCCTGAACGCTATGTGCCAAATCATCATGTCCATGGTATTTCAACCTATATGGTGAGCAAACCCAATATTCCAAGGTAAATTTTCTGCACTGCTGCTAATCTTTTCTGCGTTCATGTTGTTAAGTACTTTGCCCCACAAACGAAGACTCCTTACTTTTCTCAAGTTTGTGGCAGGATGCACTTGAATTTTGTCTGGTACTTTTGATTAAGTCCATATCTGTGCTGAAAGGAGGGCTTGTCTTGTACTCTTGTTAGATTTACATGACCTCTTCAATGGAGAATATTTAAGGCATAGGCTTTTGTTTTGATCGGCAATAGAAAATTTCATTACCATGAAGGGCCAACTATGAAATTGGTACAATAGGAGTAGAAAAGCATGGATAGAGCTTCAAAGAGTACACATGACTCTCCTAGTGCTGCAACTCACAAGATCTCAACCTACCCCTCCGCCTCTCAAATTTTTTAAATACACCAAAACAAAGAGCTAACAAGGATGTTAGCTGAATACACCAAACATAAAAGACTTATAAAAAAAAAAAACACCAAACATAAAAGATGCCAGATGTTCCCAACAAAGAACACACTGCCCAATACACCTTCACCCTGCCCAAAGCACCTTGGCTAACCCAAAAAAGCCATATCCCCTTAAGTTGCGAGCAAAACACCGGAAACAATTTCTGTCATCCCAATCAGCACAATGCCCCACCTGAAAAAACCCTTATCTGATATGATGTTCAGCATCACTGTCATCCTAACACCCATCTGCCGGAAAAACAGATGGCTGTCACAAAGCTTCACCACAACCCCTGGGCCACCCCAAGATCTCCTTAGCCTCCTACACCAGCACCCTAAATCCTCCCACAGCAGTCCCTAAAACCCCCAGAGCACCCTGAAACACCAAACCCCTCAACTCCTCTAAAACACCAAAATATCGCCAAACCTGACACCGAAACCCCTGTTTCTTCGCCGCTTTCCATCGCCGTATGCCACGCCTATCTACCAGTGCCACCGCCCATTCACGCCTCACCACTGTTGCCCTAGTTACACCTTACCACAACTGCCACCACTGGACCCCTCAAACGCCGACGCAGGGAGGGAGAGAGAGGGAGGGAGGGAGAGAGTGCTTCCACAATGAAGGCGGACAACAAGTTAACAACATAAAATCGTCATGTTTTAGTAAGTTAATTAGCACATAGAAACTTGTGACAGATTTTGTGTGATTATGTTTGCAGAGACCAGTATGTAAGTGGGTTTTAATGTTTAGCAGGTTAGATGTTCAAGTCAACCATTAACCTATGTTACATGGACTCAGGTATGAATATATGTTTAGGTGTCGAGTTCATCTAATTCTCATCTAAGGCAGGGGGACACATTGAAATTTAAGCACTAACGCTCCTAAGTTTAAGTTTCCTCGTATGCACGTCAGACAGCCAGGGACTCTGACATGCTGCTCGTATGGGGCGCACATACTACGGTTGCCCTAAACTCTTTGGCTCCAGAACAGACTTACGAGGATCGCAACGGAAGGAGTTGACTCAATCTGTTTTTGTTAACTAAGGAGTTCAGTGAGATTTGAGCACAAGAAAAATGGAATTAAGTACCTTAATTCTCCTGAGTATGTTTTGCTAGGACTTTACATTGTAGCAATTGAATTACATTCATTTGTCAAAGTTGGTTAAAAATTTGGATTGTTTGCTCCACAGCATGTGCCATAATTATGTTTTAGCGATTAAAATTTATTTTCATTTTCTCTTCCGTTTAATCTTACTTCAATGAGGTTGATGTAGGATGAAGGAGCTTATTCCAATCTTGCTGCAGTACATCAAAAGCCGCCAGAAACCTGGGGGACATGTAATATTGGTTGCTCACAATGCTCGCACTTTTGATGTACCCTTTTTGGTTAATGAATTTAGTCGATGTTCCTTTGAGATTCCTCCAGATTGGCTTTTTGTGGACACACTTCCTCTTGCACGTGAAGCCATGAAGTCAGGAGGTCTCTCTCTCCTATCTGTGTGTATGCGTGTGCTTGCTTGTGCGTACTTGTTCTAACTTGGTTCTGGTTTTGTGAAAATAGGATCAAAGGTTTCTTCAAAAGTATCACTTCAAGCCCTTCGTGAGTATTATGAAGTTCCGCTCATTGGATCGGCTCATAGAGCCATGTCAGACGTGAACACGCTATCATTGATTCTTCAGAGGTTGACTTTTGATCTCAAATTGCCGGTTTCTGGCCTTGTTGAAAGATCTTTCACTGCATCGGATTTGAGTAGTGCGAAGAAGAAAAAGAGTTCAGGCTAGTTTCAGAGCATGTTATTGCTCGTGTAATTGTTGATCGTTGCAATATGTAACTCATTCTAATCAATGAAATCCATGCCAATTATTCATTCAGTAACCAGATCTTAAGGATAGAAGTACCCAATAAAGCATGAGTTTTGCAACCGTTGGTATTGACAATGTTGAAATCTTCAATGGTACCGGGTATTTTTGGAAGAATACTTTCTCCAATGATCCCCAGTATGCGTATGGTGGCATAGAGGTCACCATATATCAGGAAAACTTTGGCTTGGTGATTGTGAATGGGTCAGGTGGACCATTTAAACACAGTTCACATTTCTGTCCTATACTTTTCCTCCTAATTTTACGTGTAATTTCAAGAATATCAGTATCTGAATGCTGCTCTGATCACCCTAAGTGTCTCTGAACTGGTTCCACCATGGAATGCTTCTGCTCTGATTCTGGATATTCGCGAGCTCGCTAAGGATGTGAACTTGTCGCTGGTCTGGACTCCGACAGAAGGAAATCAAGCTGCTCACTGGTTGGCATCCAAGAAAGCTGCTTTCCTCCATGATAGTTGGGTCTCCAATCTATTGAGTGATCTTCAAAACTTTGTTCTTTTAGATCTCGGGGTCGTTTCCCCTTTAGTTTTTTCTTTTGTAATTTATGGCAGATAAAAAAAAAAAAGTATCCGAATGCTAGCAAAAAGGAGAGAGAATACTCTCCGGATGATCCCTCAAGTAATCTTTATATGACAGAACTCACCACATTCACATTAAACAAGTCATTTTTGTTGTAAATCTCAATACCTAAATCGCGAACGCAAAAATATCAAATCGATTGGACACTGGTTAAGGCTCAAATTCATCATCTATGGGTGCGACCATTACTCTTAAAGAAAAAAATTGTTTGTTCCAATCGATATCTGATCAATCTTATTTTTTGTATGGGTGACGAACGTGATGTACATATCCATACTTACAAAAGTAGCAGTATGGTTGGTCGCACGAAAGTCTAATGGGGGGACTGATCCTACATTAATCGTTTTTAAGTAAATAGGTTTTTTTTTCCTTCCAAATAAAGTCAGAACACAAACAACTACTGGGGCCTTCTTGGCCAAACACTGCACAGACAGCAAAACAGAACAAAAACAATTTTATCCTTGTAAAGCCTACATACAAATTCTTATTAGCTTTGGTTGAGGTTCTTACTTGAGAAGTTTCAAGAAAGACACAGATCATAGTGTAAGTTGTTGTAATCCACCAACTTATTCATCACCGCAGATTTGTGTGGTTTTCGCCACAAATTGTGTAGAGCTAGCCCCCTCAAATATGTGGTGAGGAGAGAGTTGGGTCACCACTCGACAATGTCTTAGAGACATTGAATAATTTTTGCAGTGCAAGATTGGATGTATGAGTAATAAGAGCATGGGATAGTGCATACGGTGCATCGCCCGTGCGCCCGTGGCACCACAGGCCAAAGCGGACACGGTGCATTGCCCGTGGCGGCCAAAGCGGACGTTGTTCGGCAATGTGGCATAGAAGTGCGGAAAAGAAAAGGCAAAGAACAAGGTGGAAGTCAAATTTCTATTCCCTGCATGTATGAACTCCAGAAAATTATTATTTGCCCCTGGAGCACAGCCACGTTGTGTTCCACAGTGAGGAAAGGCCGGTGGAGCATTACTTGGCTAGTGGCAGACGCAAGTTTCCTGATGTGGGGGACCAAATCGTATGTATTCATAAATTAACAACAAATTTTCATCCTCATAGCTAGACACTAATAACACGATATCGAGGGAACCTTTCTCCAAATATACACGTGCAAATGTAATTGAAGCTATCAAAAAATGGTCGAAATTCGATTGCTGGGTCCCATACAAGACAGAGAGAAATGGAAAGAGGACTGGGCAGTCTGAAGGGTTCTGATTGAAGTGAATTATTATAGAGACCAGTTCTCCTTCTGAGAGACAAAATGGTAAGAAAAGATGTTTGAGCCCAATGCTTTCGTTGAGAGTTGAACTCTAGACCTCCCGCTTACTAAACGGGTGCTCTAACCAACTGAGCTACGAAAGCAGCTTAGTGCTTATTTGTTTGACATTTTATTTATTAAATGATTTTTTCATACCTGTATGCTTATGTGATTTTAGCTTTGTGTTCGGATTAATTTTTTAAAGATAAAACACTAGTTTATTGTCATGCTAGCAGACTCTCAAATTCAAACTATTTAATTAAAGACATTTTCATTTTTCGATGCAAACTAGAATGATGTCGAGATATTTGGCAAAACTAGAAATGGTGCATATTTTGGCGTGAGTGTCGGTTTTTGACAAAGCCATCTTAAGAATGGGTGAATCTAAATTACGCCAAAATAATCTGTTAAGACTTCGACAGTCTAAATGGCTCATGGGTGGACTTGCTATTAGTTTTACGAGTAAACTCACACGTCTAGCTGACTCAATAATTCCCACATTGTTTCTCAATGATACGAGTCAACTCGACTTTAACAAAGGTGACTGGAATAAAGTCAAATAATAATGTTGATCCTGAGTAACTTGAATTATTTAGCCACACTAAATATGACGAGTCAATATCAAATGAGTTTTCAGTGAGTTGAACGCAAGGCATTATTTGGAAACAGTTTTGACAAAATCAGCAAGAAAGCATAAACGAAGCTGCTAAGCATAGAACAGTTATCTCTTGTGTCGAAAAAAAATCCCTTTTCGAGACATTGTTGCAGCAACAAAATTGCCTTCCTTAATAGCTAGCATTGAAGTTTTCGAAGGTTGAGAACATAGTGACTGCAATTAGTACTGTTTACCACAACAAAATTATCAATTATATCCTTCTATTTAAACATACATCCAACCAGCAAACATTTCCCATAACCAATCACATATTCCCAGAATTGCTAAAATACTGGTTTGATAGGAATTTCTCTTAAATGCACCAATGAATTTGAGCTACTGAAATAGGATGCATTCCATTCCATATCAAGAAAGAATAGGTACATGTTTACTTTAAAGAAGAAAGAATTGGTACATTGAGTAAGTTCTTCGTCCCCAAACCAACGAATATCCGTGCCGAAGTTACAAAATTTTCGGGGTAATCAGAAGAATCAACACCAGGCAGGTCTTTTTTGCCAAAAAGAAAAAACCCTCAACAAATTACAGTAGATACGCTCTATGACGTGCCTGTAGTAGTCCCAACTCACATGTAATACACCAAAAAATGGGATGGATCAATATCAACCGTCTCGAAGAATAGCACTGAGCTGGTGCATCTACCTCAGCAAATTCAGAATCCCTCCATCTTCCAAAAAATCAGAACTCAGTATGTAAAAGTTGAAATACTCGAAGCCAGGTCCATAGCAACAGTCTAAAAACCCTACACTCCTCAAAAAAGTATTTCCTTGAGAATGAGGAGTATCAACATGATAAAGCACATGATGATGAGAAATGTAGCACACTTCACCATCCCCCCTTGTTTTTGTGTTTTTTCTGCCTGTCAAGTCCAAAAAAACCCCGACATGATATAACTATTTGAGGAAAATCCGAGAGACTGAAGCACGAACAAGGGCTTAGCAGAAGTTTTAACCCAAACTTTATGCGATGGCGGAAAAAGTGAGAGAGAAGATTTAAAGAAGCAAGCAGAGCAAGAGGACCTTCTGCAGCTGTTTAAAGCCCTCCTCAACTGTTGCTGCGACGTTCTGAATGTTGTAGTCTATCCTATCGACAATGGTCCCCTGTTTGGAGAATAAATTTAGTTTATCAGGTTAAATCATTGAGGAAGTATCTGACCTAGTAAAGGAGACATAGCTTCACACCTGGTCAATGACAAGCACCGACAGATCCTTCATTATCTGAGCAAGATCATTAACTGATACCACAACCTACCAAAACCCCACAAATAAAACATAGTTTTTTTTTTTATAAGTCACAAATAAAACATAAATTCACTTGGGTTGATTGTAAATGAAGTGTAATAGTTGCAAAAGAGTTTTCACTAACCTGCTGGATCTCTCTCTCCCTTTCTGCTGTGAATGCCTCACTTTTTCTTAGTTTGGTCATCTGATGCTCACTAAACCCCTGGAAAATTATTTGTATGACAGTTTCAGACCTTTGCTAGGGCAAAGAGAGAGGAAGAAGTAGTGCATGGAGTGCTTTTGTGGGGAGGGATTGTCCACAAATTTAACACTTTCTTCCCTCCAAAATTGGGAGGAAAGGATGGAGAGTTCAGTGCTTGTAATGAAGACATTTGTATACAAACGGTACCCCTCAGTTTGTGAGAACGCTGGTAGAAAATTTTAGGCCATACAATGCTTCACTCATTCTCCCTCTTGTCTGTCCAAATGTAGCATAAAATTATGTATTCAAAAGTTCATCACGATGAAAGGGAGTAGAAACCTCCCAAATTTTCTGATGCCAACATCCTACTATTGCTGCTAATTTAAAAACGAAAAAGAAAATACACAAATGCTCTTCTCTGCCGTCTCCTGCACCTATTTCTTCAGTGACAAGTATATATCTCCACACACATAGCTCTCAGTTTGTCGAGTATGACTTCAATCTCAAGAGTGAATCCGCAATTAAAGGCTGTTTAAGATGGGAAGTATTTTCTTTCCTGAAGCGTCAAGACAAATTCGTAAACGGCTAAAAGAGAAACCCAACTATTTTCTTCACGAGTATAGCACTAACCCAAAGTAGTCTCACGAAAATCTATCATGTGACCGATGAAAGCAAAAAAAAAAAAAACGGAATCTGAAGTGATCATAGTGTGGCCCAAGACGCTGGTTTGAAGCCATCATAGAGTTCAACCAACCCAAGACTTTTGTTTTATGTGGGATGTCTGTGGGTTAGAAAACCAACAAGCCACCAACTCTCCAAGAATAGGATGGCTACAACTTCTTGTCTGGGGATTAACATAAATGTTCAGGCAATGTCCTCGTGCCCATACCTTACTAGTGGACGCACCACTGTACCATAATTGCAATATTTAGGAACGTCTGATACTTGGACATGCACCCACACGTGATGCTATAACCGAATCGTGGCTTAAGTTAGAGAAACCCAGTGAAACAGAATTATCACCCATTGGCAACCCACATTCATGGTATAAGTTAAAACCCCTTCTTATGGAGTACATACCACTTGTGGCAACATTGACCTGTACATTAACAATACATGCACAATAATAATCCTTATATGTATCCATAGGTATGGATAGTGCATACATGTCCACAAAAAAGTGAAGAATGACAATCTGAAGTAAAAGGCCGGCTTACCAAGTCATCCAAGTCATCTTCTGCTGTTCTGGAATTATTTCCATTCAAGTTCATTTCTAAGTCAATCCCATCTGGACCCTAGATCACAAAGCAATACTCAGTAAAATATTGAAACCATCAACTTCTTGGACTACCATGTACTCTCCAATGGTAAAGTGGAAACAAAGAAACAAACAAACTACAAGAACAGATGCTAATTATTAGCTTCTGATACATTAAGAAAAGCATTGCATGGTTGAGCAGCCTCAGGAAATCAAGGAAGACAAAGCGATGTCAAGGGCCAGCATAAACATGAATGAATCACCGACGACTTGTGAAGTGAAAAACCAAAGTTTCCGAAATATTGCCAAAAAATCATCATCCTGATTCCTGATAAGCATTTATTCAGAGAGTGATGATAAAGGAAAGTTCTCCAGACCTCTTTCTGCAGCCGGAGGCGCTTCAAGTATGTTGACTGTTTCTTGCGAAGTTCCATTGAGAGGTTCTGAAGGTCAGTGGCAAGAGAGCGCTGCAAAGTGCAAACAAAACAATGAATCAGCTTATCAGAATGCTGTAGTGTGAAGATGAAAGCTAATATAACTTCATAATAACCCGTCACCATATAACATAATTAACATCTACTTTGGAAACAACTGCACATGACAAACCTCAGGCACAAAAATGAAATCTTAAATAAAGTCATCCAAGTTTCGGTCATGATTTACAATTTTGTACAGCAGGCAACACATTATAAGCAGCCATCAAGTCATACCTGCACATTTTTCCTAACATTAGAGTCCTCGGAAGGGCCACCGGCAGAGAGTCTCTGTAATCTCTTCTCTGATTTTTTTAAAAGATCAGTTATCTCTTGAGAAAGAGCCTCAATCCTGCGTTGATCTTCTTTACCATCTCCAAATGAGGGCATTAAAGCCTTGGCGTGAGCCTTGGCTAGCTCAGCCATTTTCGTCCGCACACCTTGCACATTCACTGCTATTTCTTCAGATACATCCACCCAAGCTGGAGGTAGTCCCACTGTTACTGCACCATTACTGCAGCGCAGAACAAGTTTATTATTCCAAGTAGAAATCCACTGACTTTAGACCTACTACCAGAAACAGAGTTTCAAAACTCTTTGGGTTCCCATTCCCATGAGTGATCAAGTTGCATGCTCTCACAAACTGATTACCACTACACATCCATTCTTCAAAACTTTAGACCTACTACCAGAACCAGTGTGTATGCAGGAGAAGGTAAAACCATTAGAAGTTGTGGTGCCCCCAAGGGCATGGCACCCTCAAGTAGGCCTCTTGTCCTATAATATTTGTCTGTTCCAAGACTTATGAACACTAATAAAGTTGATCCAAGCATCTGTATCTCCAGTTCCCAAGGAGAAATTTGACATACAAAAAGGCATAACTCTAAGGCAAGGTCCATTAACCATGAGCACCACTTTCCCATTGATGTAATTGAGCTTGAACTCCATTCAGTAGTGGGGAATTGTGTGTGAAATTGAATTCTCAGTAGAAGTGAAGTAAAGAAAAATGAAACTTTGTACTCCAGTGTGGGTAATGTTGACAAAGAATTTCGCAGGAAAACTAGACTTCCCACAACTTTCTTGGTATCTGAACGCTAAGAAAGTTGCGGGAAAGTTTCCCGTCTTATTCCATCCTTTCCTGTCTAACTGAACGGGACATTATATAACTCATCATTACTACGATACTCATTGTCACGACCCTATTACAGATTAGGGTGTTAGGGACAAAGCGCGCACGCACACGCGCAATTGCAACAAGAAAGAACGAAATACATTGGGGCGACTGGTGGACGGTGGGATTGATCCAACATTAATTGAGATGCGTTTAAGTTGGTCTGGACACCTAAGTTCTAAAAACAAAACGACACATAGAATGTATTTGCATTCTTATTTATTCTGAGTATTTGCTAAATATTCCAACATTCAAATTCAACACACACACACACATATATGTACCTGGAGCTGCCGGGATCCTCGGTACTCAAGGGAGCATAAGAGCGATTGGGGTTCAGAAACGACGTCGTAGACAATTCGATGACGGGGCCGCCGCCTGAATTCGACGGCGAAGAACTCGACGGAGCACGAACGCTCTTCAGTGCGTCTCTGTACTTCCTAAACAGTATGGTCCTATTCCTCGTCGCCATTTCCGTTAAATCTGAAAACCCACAAATTCAATTCAATACCCAAAGGCAGGACTTTTATGCGAAGTTTATTAGATCTGAAAAATGGGTCTGGTCAAATAACTGAAAACTCATTCATTCATGGTTGGGTCGTAATTTGTTCAGCAGCCGAATTGATGAGAGCTAGGGTTTGGTTAGAAGCCAGTGAGGATGGTGATGGCGAGGGGAGTTATTGGGTGGGGCTGTGGTTGATAGGAGATCGGCGAGGGAGGGTGGTGGACTGGTGGTGGTGGAGGTTGAGATCGGCGAGGGAAAATTTATTACGGTTTTTAAAGAGTTGTTTGGTTGATGGGAAAATAGAAGGGGGTTGAGAGGAAAATAACTGAATTGTGAAGACAGGTTGAGAGGAAAATCAGAAGAGTCAAACCACTTGAGTTGGGGTGCGAACAGGCGGTCGAGCTGAGTTTCGTAGTGTTCAAACTCTGCTCATGTATTTAATGAGCCTAAAATTCAAGTTTGAACTCGTTTGTTACGCATGAACTGAACTTAGATAATTTACTTAACGAATCTCTTGAAATGAGTCGAATTGAGCCTTATCAAGCCGAGCAACGTTAAAATTGATTTTTGTGCCTTTTGGTTTCTTATTCAAGAAGAAAAATAAAGGCAATTTGTTAATTTACGTTTAAGAAGATTAAAAATAGAGTAAAAAGATGTGTGGTCTTTGAAGTGTCGAAACTTTAATTATGTAAGCAAACGAAAAAACGAATCACACGTTTTACTTAGGACAAACGAGGGGAGAGTTGAACTGTTCACATCTTGGTACAAAATGAAAGTATTCTGTAAGGAAAAATTTCAGAATGGCATCTGAATTTTCACTGTAATGTCACAAAAATATCTAAATTTTACTTTATTTTAATTAAACACATGGATTTACAAAATCCCCAAAATGAGGCATCTGCCATTAGCCTCCATCCATTTCATCCACAAAATTGCTGATGTAGCACACTTCACCTATTAAGTGGGCCCATTTCACATGTTAGGAAGCAAATGAAATGCACACAATCACAACCCAACACTACCCTACTTCATTTTTCTTCACCTTTTAATTGTGCGCACAATTAAAACTCCATGGATCAAAAATATAATAATCAAAACCCGACAAACCTCTAATCTAGTTCCCTTCACTAGACCAATCAAAGAAGTTCCCACCGCCATTGATGAGGTTTCTTAGGAGCAATTTTGATGGTCAAAGCAGAGGCAAATCGCGTTCCAGCCCAATGTTCATCCACAAGAAGAACACTCGTAATCGAGAGCCACGAACCATCATCTCCTAAAGTCACTGGCATCGATCAAGTTGGAGCCCACTGACCCATTTCCTCCAAATGCACCGTTGCCCTTACCTGTGGGTTTGACTAGTTTATTTTGCCCTAAAGTTTGTTTTGCCCCCATTTCCTTAAACAAATCAAACCCAAAGCGTTTTGCTCCGGTTTCAACAAATGGGTCGGGTCTTCCCGGTTTGGATGGTGCGAAAAAGTCAAAGTTAGAGATGAAGAGGAGCGAGAAATAGAGGATGGCCATAGCTGAGAAGGTCGGAGAGGATCGAGAAATAGAGATGGCAATGGAGCTGAGAGGTTGGGGAGTAGCGAGAGACAGAGGAGGGACCCACATCTGAGGTCAAGCCTGATTCTAAAGATTTAGTTTCAGAATCAAGGATTGTTGAAGAAATCGAACCGAATTTGGAAGAAATTATGGATTCGGTTGATGGGAAAGCAGAGGAAATTAGGAGGGTTCAAGAAGTAGAAACAACGATGGATCTAGCGCAGTGAAAGGGTGGGCTTTTGATTGTGTGCATGTATTTTACTTCCTAACATGTAAAGTGGGGCCAGTTAACAGGTGATGTGTGCTACATCAACAATTTTGTTGACGGAATGGATGGAGGCTAACGGCAGGTGCCTCATTTTGAGATTTTTGTAAGTCTAGGTGTTTAATTGAAATATAATGAAGCCTAGGTATTTTGGTGACATTGGAGTGAAAAATCATGTATTATTTTGAAATTTTCTCATTCTATATTATAAAATAGAGCGGGTTTCTGTAAAAAAAAAAAAAATGTCTAAGGATATAAATGAAACCAACCTCTTCAACCGTTAGATTACTTACTTTAAAATTTATGATCGTACGATTAAAAGAAAAAAACATAAAAGGAATACTTTTTTTTTTTTTTTGAATCAGTCAATTTCATTACGCTCGAAGGCGAAGATTACATTGCTAAACACAGGAGTGCACCAAACTACCTAATCCGGAACCCTAGGACACCCTGCAAAAGCAAATCAACACTAGGTGCCGATATGAGAATCCGGTCCGGGACAAGATAGAAAGATCTCAAAAGAGATCTCAGTGCAAACCATTACACAATAAGGACAAATGTAGTCGAAAACAACAAACAAAAAACAAGCGTAAAGGAAAAAATTGCTCCCACGGATAGTCCACAACGACCGCCTGCCAGACTTCGACAGGCTCAAACGACCACGGCAGCTGAGACCCCCTTCACCCTCGATCTGCCATTGACGGCTCAAAATAAGGAGCAACTCGGGCGAGACAATCAAACCGGAGCCGAAACGAGAACCCCCAACGCAGGCACCACTAATGCTGCCGCCGGAAACCCCCATAACACCACCATATCAGCCGTCGACCACAGCAGCCCTCAAATCCGACCAAACACCGAAATCTAGCCCATCCAAAACACGCACCAGAACAAGAACTAAAACAGATAAATTATTTACCCACCACCACAACCTCACCAAATCCGGGGGAGACCCGAATCAGTACAAGACCAGACTGGAAGAACCAGTCAGTAAAAGAGACGGAAGACCGCCGGAAACAAAATCTAACTCCACAAACCTCACCTTATTTAACCCTACCACCGCAGCTACCAGATCTGAGCTTCCACCGCGAGGACGGAACAAAAAAGGAATACTTAATCACTCATTTTTCTACCAACTCTCAATCTCTCTCTCTCTCTTAAATTGGTTTTGGTACTTTGTGAAAATAGAAAAGTTGATGTGAAGCATGTAACGCCCCGAATTTTGGGTACGTTAAAGAAGGCAATGTCATTGAAAATCTAAATAGAGTCTGGTTCTTTATTACATCATAACTCTCACAAGAGTACTTTTATTACATAAGGGAGGGAAACTATGGTCCCTAACTACAGCTCTGCATGCTCCTTCATTCCAGCCAGCTCTTCGGCTCTGAAAGCCTTCAAGGTGTAGAATTCACCCTGTTCATCTATAAGGTCTGACACATTATACCGGCGTCGTCACTAATATAATATGTCAGGGTCACCAAAGGTAACACCGTGAGCTTACAAAAGCTCAATAGGATATCCAAACCCACTAACCCTTAACTTACAAACAATAGATTATAAAATCAACAGAGTACAAGCAGGTTTAACAAAAACGATTAACGATAGCACATCCATATTCACTATTCAAGTATCGTTGGTGTCCATATTTTTCTGTGTTTCTCCTATGCGACTCATCGTAGACTGTGTCTCCATTTTCACTTTTCATAACCAAATCAACATTTTCAAAATCCGTTTTTAACACACCCAACCTCGGTTCCGCCGTTCCGGGTTCCCGAGTATCCTCACAATGGTTCCGCTGCACCGGGTTCCCATTGGCACACAAAACTTACATTGGCTCCTCTCCACGGATAACCAAGCCACACACCCAACCTCGGTTCCGCCGTTCCGGGTTCCCGCGTATCCTTACAATGGTTTCGCCGCACCGGGTTTTCATTGGCACACAAAACACACACCACACAATGGGCTACCATGTCCAGCCACATTGCGGTTTCTAAAATATTTCACCCTTTCAAAACACGCCTTTTCGTTAACCACACCCTAGGTGTCATGTTTCTAACTTTCTCGATTTTCGTGTCACGTTTTCATGCATAGACTCCGCGGTAAGACTTTTTACAAACATAAATCATTCATTAAAATCTTGAAACTAAACTAGCAAGATCATCCAATTCTATATTAATAATCATGCTCATAACCATCCTAAAGATCAAAATACGAATACTTCTACCATCGATAGAGTCTTATCTTTCGAAAGCCGTTCTTTCTTTCTTTTTGGAAAGTTCTAAACGACATATGTTTTTCCGGAAAATAAAGTTAATATGTTCAACATATTCCCCATCCTTTTCATCTTTAAGGGAAAACACCTTTCTAGTTCTCATGTATTTCTAACGTACAAGCATCATACAAAATACTTGAAGATAGAGGATAAGAGCATTCTACTTATACTTAGGGAAGTGAGTAGAGAAAATCTACCTTGATCCGAAACTAGTCGGGGCCGAATAAGCTAGTTGGAAGTTTTCTACGGGCGGTGAAACTTGCAAATCTGGACCAAACTTTGGATGGCAGTAACTCGGTCAATATTTGGCCGAATATGATCGTTCTTGGGTTGAAATTGAAGCTCTTGAAGTGCTCTACAACTTTCGTGAAGGAAGTTGATCCTAAAAACTACTTTAGATAGGAGAAAAATGGTGATAAAGGAGGAGACAGTAGGTTGTCTGGAAATAGAAATTCGAGATTTTTACTGAATTTCGAATGCCAATATCTTTGTCATTTCTTCACCGATTGGGGTGGTTCTTGGGTCTAACTTGAAGGTCTCGAAGTGCTCTACAACTTTCCCGAAGGGAGTTGGTTCTAAAAACTACTTTAAGCAGGAGAAAAATGGAGATTTGTGAAGGGCAGTAGGCTGTCTGGAAATGGAAATGGTTTCTAGAGAGAGGTGAGAGCAAAGGAGTGAAGGTGTGAGTTGAAACTTGAAGTGAGCTTGCTATTTATAGGCAAAAGTCTTGGCTCCCTCTCCCTCCATATGGCCGGCCCCCCTCCCTCTCCCTTTTCCCATGAATTTTGCTCCATTGAGTTGTCATTTCATGCCTTTCAATCATGCCATGCCTTCCATGACTTGTCACTTCCATTTGTAGACCAAATCTTAGGTCATCATGAAGGGTTTTTGACTTGTCAAGTCTATAGGAAGGTTGCTTGCAAGAAAGAATAAAATCATGGGATAGCTTTGTATTTGGAAGACTAGAATGGGTTGGCATGTAGTAAATAGGCTTAGGGCTATTAAGGTTGCTTGTGTAAGTGTCCAAAACACAATCACACACTTCACCTCCCTCTCCCATTCGGCCTCTCTCTCTCTCTCTCTCTCTCTCTCTATCTCTATCTCTTGTTCTATGTATAGACATATATAGGTATATAAGTACATGTATATATTCATCTAGGAAAGTAAAACCTAGATAGTTAGGCTTAAGGTTAGGACATAGGTGTGCATGCATGCATGGCTAGTCTTGCTTCTTTTGGAAGCAAAATGATGGGATTCTTTGTATGACTTGTCTTATCATGCTTATTGGCAAGTCAAAGGTCTAATATCCAAGGAATAAAAATTCCCCTAACAATTATGGTCCAAGGGGTAAAGGAATATTGGTCATAATTAGGGTTTGAAATGACTAAACATAGGAATAAAAATGATTACTCCTATGGTATGACTAGTCTTGTCAAGTACATCCATTCATTGGCATGCCTAATATCTATTGTCCAATGGATAATATCCTCCCTAACTTTTATTGACCAATGGTCAAAGGGATATTGGGTATGATTAGGGTTCGAAATGACTAAACATGGTTAGGTCCAAATAGGCTTTTAAGGCTAGGGAGAGGTAATGATGAAGGTAAGCTTCCAAAAGTAATTCTATGGACCAACGGGCAATAACTACCCTCCAAATTATTAACCAATGGGTAAACGATGATGGTGACGTCAAGATTATTCTAGATAAGAAAACACATAGATTTGGGAAAGCATACTGTCCTATAAGTTGGGGAAAGTACACTGACACACGGGTTGGGATAAGTACAGTGATACATATACTTTTGATTACCTTATGAACTAATGGGTAATAGTTTCCCTATTTTTTATTACCCAATGGATAAACAATCATGTCATACTATTCATGATATGACAAGTCAAAAGTATTATGATGTCATGGTTTTAACTAATGGTCACTAACTTCCCTAGGTTTTATTATCCATTGGATATGTAATCATGTCACACTATTCATGACATGACAAGTCTAAAGTACAATGATGGGTAGTCAAGTCATGCTATTATCCAATGGACAATAGTTTTCCTAGCTTCTATTATCCAATGGATATAAACATGGGTTCAAAAGGTTTAACGAGGTTTCTAGGAAAGTTCATAAGGCCCACCAGGTTTAACTAGGGTTGGGAGGGGTTCATAAGGCTCAAAGATGGTCTAAAAGACCCATCTAAGGTTAGGATATTGTAGCTAGATTGAAACGGTAATTAGGGTTTTCTAACTAATTGGTTGGAAACTAATTCTACTTGCCAAGTAGGATTTCTAGCCAAGAAATATAATTTAAAGATTTTATTTAACTCACTAGAAAAAAATACAAGTGCTTCTACAAGCATACTTGTCTTTAGAAAATGACTAGATTGTTCGGTGCGAAAAGATATAATTTTATAAGTCTCAAATCTAATTATGACGAATTATTAAATTTAAAAAGAAATTTTTAGTAGCAAATCCAAGTAATTAAAATAAAATTTAAATATTTAACGAAATTTTTATTTACCGAAAATCAGGGTCGTTACAAAGCAAATGTGTTCGGGAATTACTAAGAAAAATAAAACTCATGTTGAAGGTGTTTTAGGCACGGGCAATTTGCCAATATACTATATTATTCATAAGAGTTAGTACTATCTCAAAGCTTCAAAGTAAAAACTCGCGAAAGTAAAAATAGATCTGGAAGACCGTATCCTTCCGCATAACACACAAAAATCTCCAATTTTATAATTACGTATTAATTTCAGAAAAACAAACACAAAATGCTACAAAATAGTTTTACTCAAGAGGTATTATTTCTTTTCTCTTCAACGTTTGTATTGTATCTATCTTTATTTTCGCTAACATATTACATTGAGTCAGTCACCTATTCCTCCAAAATACTCTATGCTCTCGCTCTTAGTTTTTGCATTTGTGTATGAGAAAAGATAAGAAAATGCAAAATAAATAAAATTTGGGTAAGGCCCAAGCAATACACTGAGTCACATAATCTTTCAAAATACTCCACGCTATCATTTTTAATTTTCTCATTGCACTTGTGCTCTTATTCATCGCTCTCGCAAAGCTCTGGCAATTTTAATGCCTTGTTTTGATCAAGTTTTGAAAAAAATAATTCAACTCAAAAAACACTCATTAGGATATCCACAAATACTATAATCAAAAATTGATAATTAATAGTTATCACATCAGCTTTTGATTATTCATTTAAGAGATTGTTAATGTTAGCAATGTAGATGTCTACAATGACATAATCAAACTTGTCACATAATTTTTTCAAACTACAAAAAACTAAAAATTGTGAACAGTAGAAAATAGTTTGGGAAACTAATAAAAACTATTTACTATAAATAGAAAATAGTTTTTGAAACTTTTTTTTGAGAAAAAATATTTTTAAAAAATTGTTTTCTAAAGTAAAAGACTTTTTTAGTAATATTTTTTTTCAAAAATATTGTTTGAAAAGAAAGAGAGCGAGAAAAAGAGAAGAGATATAGAACCTTTTTGTATAATAATTGGTGTATTTGATTGAGAATATGTAGAATCTATTAAATTTGGTTATTGTAAAAATGTTGCTAGTTTTGATTTTTCAAAACCCAAAATTTGATTATTTCTAAGGAGGTTGTTAAGTTTGATTATTGCATTGTGAGCCATATTTTGCACAAATATTATTAATTTTAAAAACATTTTACGTTTGATTATAGCATTTGGATACTCTTATCTATACTTTCAATCATTACTCTCATTTCTTTGTACTTATTATCTATATCTCTAATTATTACCATAAATTTTTTCCCACTTATTCCCCAAAAATCAAACCCAATTTTTTATTATTTAAAAAACTCATCTACACATAGCTAAGTAAGTTGAGATGTGTTTCGAACCAGTAGTGCTATTCACATAGACGGATTACACAAAATTTGCAAACAGATTTTGTGTGGGGTCCACTAAGAGTCTCACACAAATGATCCAATCCGTTCATTAAATGTAAAGAATTTTTTTCAGGGCCTCCTCAAAAAATGAGTTCAATCCAATAGTTCTAGGTGTTCGATCCAATCATATAATTTTTCATTTAGATTGAAGATGAATGAAAAATTAAATGATTGGATCGAGCACTTATAAATTTCAAATTGAGTTAATTTTTTTGCAGGAGCCTTTAAAAAATGTTTTACATTTAATGAATAACTCAGATGGTTTACGTGGAATCTGCAGTGGACTTCACACAAAATCTATGTAGACATCATTACTGATTTCGACCACGCTATCACGCTCGCCCTTTTGATAGACACGCTCGCCAGTGTTGTGACTTACGACGTGCACTTTCCTTTCGGTGATTTTTTCACCTGCGAAACACCCACCCATCTCACACCTCATCTGTCTGTCTCTCTCTCTCTCTCTCTCTCCATCCAACAGAAACTACCCACCTCTCTCTCTCTCCCTCTCTCTCCGCGTACCATTTTTAGGGTTCCTGACCTATATCTTCTGAAACCGATCAGAGCATCCTACCTAATCAAGTGGGCAATCAATTCATAACTTCACAATCATAATCAACTCTCAAAATCATCTACTCAGCTATGGATTCTGATTCTTGGAATGCTCGCCTGTCTTCTGTCTCAAAGCACTATCAATCCGTCCTCCAATCGCGACCTGGTGAGCTCCCAATTCTTCAATCTAATCTCTGTTCTTGACATATATACCTATGTATGCATCAGTATGTAGTACCTTTCTATAAGTATATGGATTTTATGATATTTGCTACTTTTAGACTATGTTTGGGATGGCTAAAAAAACAAGCTTTTTGACTAAAATAGCACCCAAAAAAGTTTAGATTTACGTCTTCTGAATTTTAGCAAAAACCCACCCAAAAAAGCTTAGATTTATTAATATGTACCTTTACATATGCATATGGGTTTTATGGTATTTGCTGCTTTATAAAGATTGTGTCTTGGATGGCTTAAAAAACAATCTTTTTGACTAAAATGGTATCGAAAATGCTTAGATTTATGCCTTCTCTATTGTAGCAAAAACCCACCTAATATAGCCCAACCTGTTTCTTTTAATACCAAAAAGCTTGACTAACAAACAGGCAACAGCTTAGTTTTCTAACACAAAGGAAAAAAAACTATGCATACGTATGCACCTTTCTACATGTATGTGGATTTAAGGCTATTTGCTACTTTAAGTCTGTGTTTGGGATGGCTAAAAAAGCAAGCTTTTTTCAGTAAAATAGCACTGAAAAAGCTTAGCGTATGCCTTCTCCGTTTTAGCAAAAACCCACCTAATATAGCCCAACTTTTATCTCAAAAACCCACGAGACCAGAAAGCTTGACTAACAAACAGCTTAGTTTTCTATCAAAAAGGGGGAAAAGGCCGGGTTTTTAAGACATTTCTGACACAGCCTGATAGTCTGGTTATGTTTCATGTTTTGGACCTTATTGAGAGGGGATTGGTTTCTTCGTAGATATGTTCATGGATTTTGAAGAATTCGAGGGAGATGATGATATAAGGGAAGAATTTCCGTGCCCGTTCTGTTCGGAGTATTTCGATATCCTTGGATTGTGCTGTCATATTGATGATGAGCATTCTGTAGATGCGAGGAATGGGGTATTACTCTCATTTCTTTCTTTTGATTGTCAGTGTTCACATATTATATAAGAGTTGAAAACGCAATTTTCACATTTGGAAGTTCATTTTAATTCCAGGTCACTCTTTGCTGTTTAGGTTTTCTCTGTCTTACATTTTTGACTTGCTGGTTCAATTCATAGGTTCATTATCTAATGCTTAATGGGTCTAAGGTTGAGTTTTGTATATTTCTTTTGCATGACTTGTAGTGTTTATTTGGTTTTATTCCTCCTAATGGAACTCAATGCGCTTTTTCAGCCATGAAATCTTAAGTACTTTTTGTTGTTATATGGCTTCCTCAGACTAATGGAGTTATGTTCCCTGACAATTGACAAAGAATTTTCAACTGTGGGATTATAAACCCCATGTGCTATAGTATTGAATTTGATTTTTATTTTACAAATTCCATGAGGATTTGTCAGAATCCAATCCATTAGGAATCTCAGCCCAAACGAGATTCTTGAGGTGATACCACATCTTGCATGATGCAGATTATTGTTTGTTTATAGATTTGGTGGTAACAAGTTGATATATGTTTTAATGAAAAGACTTTTACATCTTGCAGGTGTTTTCTTTTTTTTTTTTGCCCTTTTCCTTCTCCCTCTTATTCTCCTTTTTTGAAGCTTATGTTGAATATAACAAGAGGAGTTCATACTTTGCAGGTGTGTCCTGTATGTGCAATGAGGGTGGGGGTTGACATGGTTGCGCATATAACCTTGCAACATGGAAACATATTTAAGATATCCTTGTACTTGTTTTTGTTTTCTTCTATATATATATTGGCTTTGGAATCCTTCCTTCCATTGTCCTTAGAACAGTTCATTTTGCTACTGAATATGTAGTGGCGATGCGTGTTCACATCTCTTGTTTGGTGTTTCAGCCATTCTTGTGGAGATAATTCGAATCTCTCTCTCTCTCTCTCTCAAAAGTATGGCTGTTTGTTTTGTAAATCAGGGAGTAGTCTTTAATGGTAGATGATTAGTTTTATTGAAGCTACAGTTATGTACTCTGGATTCCTTGACTAGATGTTACATGCAACGCAAGAGGAAATCCCGCAAGGGTGGATCCCTTTCAACACTTTCTTTGTTGAGGAGGGAACTGCGAGATGGAAATCTGCAGTCCCTTTTTGGAGGATCTTCCTGTATAGTTACTTCGACCAATGCAGCACCGGATCCGTTGTTGTCATCATTTATATTGCCTATGGCTGATGAAAGTATTATGCCACACTCTGCATCTGAAACAGTCTCCGTCAAGAAAAGCACAAATGAGAATGTTTCAGAAAGGTATGGGACTGCGTTCTTACCTGCTTTCCCTTTCTTGGCTAAATACATATGGTTTTGCTATAGACATTTGATAGATATCAATCAACATTCACAGATTTCAGTATATGCCAATGCTCTTTTTGACACATTATCTTAGCATTGTCTGATGCATAATATTCTGTAGGTATTGTTACTTATCTTGTAGTAGCATTGGTTAACTTACCATTGTTTTGCTACTATACATTGTCCTTTTGATTCCGTGCTTTATACAAGTTGTCTGCCAACACAACCATCTTTTCTAGATCTCAGTTTCTTGTTGCATAAGGTTGTGAATTTCTGATTGTTCCATAAGGTTGTGAATTTCTGATTGCTAAGCAGCTATAAAGCCCGTGTAACTTGCTCCAGAATCCAGATCTTAGGAGCTGTTCAACAACCTTCAGTCTTGTTATGAACCTGAAACAAACTAGATCTATTGACCACTAGTTCCAAACTTTCTTAAGTATTTGGTCATTGCTTAGGAGGTGTAACCAGTGAGAATCAATTTGAAATGGTATTTCAATCTCTTCCTGTCCGGTACCAAGTCCGAAAAAAATGTGTACCTTATGAAGAAGCTTGGAAACTTCTGAGGATTATTGTTCCTATCCCGCATGTTATTGTGTGAGTTGGGAACTTAATTTCATTCCATATTTCCCCCCAACTGCTTCATTGTTGTTATCTCAGTACTTTTAATTTGCTCATTCAGTTAGCCCAACTATTTACCAGAAAGTCTTTGTAGTAGGGCCCTGCTTCTCCCTTATGAAACAAAGCAGTCGGACTCAGGACAGTAAGAAATTCATGAGGGCATCATACTAATCAATGCTCCCAAAGGAGAGAGTGAAGTGTTCATTTGACAGGAATCTTGATCTGAGCTTGGATGGAGGGATATGTTATTGTTTGGATGAAGATGAAAGGAATATACATCATGCATTTGGGATACTTGAAAGAAATGAACCCCGAGTTGAAGCATGAGATCTGAACTCTTTATCCACTGAGCAAGAGAGAAAGAATTGAAAACCAACCTGTTGTTTCTTTCTCCAGATTTCTCTGTCAAGATATAGCCATAGTCAAAGCAGTCAGCGGTTGACGTGATGGGTAGACGTTCGATCCATCATTTGCCCAAGGCTGAAGTTACTGGACTTTAGCCAGTATTTTTACAGACTATAAACCTAGGGCGTGGCCTTTGGAACATCAGATTGAGTGTTCCAATGTTTTGATTTTTGAAGCAAAATCCGAGAGAATTGTCATTTGGTTATAGTTGACCTAGGAAAATACGAGAGAATTAGTGGGAAAATGATTTTAAGGCTTCGCCAACTTACATTTTTGGAGTTCTATGTAGATGTATTGGCAGCTTAACCATTTTAACAAGTAACAGGCCAACCAACTCCATGGGTTGATGAGAGTTGAGTCAGTTGAATTCGGCATTTGACTAGAAGTCTTTATGTAACCATATTTGAAATTGGCCCTTCGAGTTCTTTTGTGTGTTGGTGGGTTGCTCTGTCCACACGTATGGGATCATAACAATCTTGGGAAAGGTGTTTATTGACAATGCCCTGACGTTCGACTCTATATCAATCTAATTGGACAAAATTTTCCAAAAAGGAACTTTTCTCAACGTTGTTATCCTCTGCCTTATTGTCCTGTACAGTTGCATAGTGAAGAGCGTGTGTATGGGAATAGGAATGTATGTACCAATGAAACAAGAATCTCAAATTTAGTTTTTGTGCTCGTCATTTTCTGGGGCTACAATTAATTTTTGAATGGTCCGCAAAGTTTTAATTATTCTTAAATAAATTAAGCAGAATTTAAGGGAAGTTATGATGGAATGGGTGCAAGGACTCTCACCATGCACTGTCTGACTATACCCAAAAGTTAAGTGTGGCTAACTTTTAGTGCTGAGGTTATAGTGTTGACGAGTAGAGTCATGAGTTTTTACCGTTGATAGTTTTAGCACAAATATCTTAGTTGATAAGGAAAGAGAAAATTACTTCATTAAGTGGATTTGACATTGAATGGTGTGGGCCTGTGGGGCGTACAAATATTTCTCTCGTTTCTCTGGTGGTGCACAGCAAAGTTTTTGTACTTTCCAAGAGTCAGAACTGCAAAAGGAACCAACAGTTAGTGCCGTCTGGCATTATTCTAGCAGGAGGGAACTCCAATGCTCAAGACTTGGGTCAGAATAAATGGTGTAGCTTTCCGTCGTTTATAATTTGTACCTTTTGTGAAGAGACTGTAGTTGGGTTTCTAGTAAGCTCGTGTCCACCGTGACGTCACTTCTATCCGTTCTCACAAATGACGGGTGACTCGTGAACGGATGCCATGTGGCCGAGCCTTGCCACTTGGTAACAACATAGCTCCATCCTGTCACATTTGTCTGTCAGCCTTCTCTTTGTGTGTGTACACAAGACTTGCCCTCGTACACAAGACTTCCAGGTTTTTCTTAGCGTCGGGGACCTCAGGGTCAGCCCACTAGGCTTGGACCGAACCATCTTGAATGTTTGGCTCACTACAAATAGAATCAAGGTGAGGAAATGAATTCATACAACCAACACCAAGTAACTGGGACTAATTTTCGTTGCTTGAGTTATATCCAGTATTCTGTATTAGGTCAAGTAGTCTATCTGACTTACATTTGACAATCATCTTCAGAATATCTTGTATCGATTGGCTATCCTGCTTTATCAAAACGCACTGAAGTGGGAAACCAGTGAATGCATTAAGTTTTGAGGACGTAAATGAGGGCCTATTACCCTTTCTGTTACAATATTTCTAATTGGCCTGTGTATTCAACTGTAATAAACTATGGTCTGGCACATTTTCACATGCTGGTTTTTTTCCCCCTTAGCCGTCCTGAAGCTGATACTGCTCTCTGGTGACAGGATTGTCCAATCTCCTCCTCTATCTATTAAGGATCAGAAGGAGAAGGCAAAAAGATCTGAGTTTGTTCAGGGTCTGTTGCTCTCGACCATTCTTGATGACAATTTATGAAGGCTTTGCTGCGGCTGCTGTGGATGTTGACTTCCAAAATTCACGGCCGAGAGCATTTGCATGAGCATAGTGTTGTTTGTATGTTGCTATATTAAACAAGTGGAATAAGATGTAGTAGTAATCAGTGTAATTTATATTGCATGTCGTATCTAGTAGTTAAGGCAGGACCTTGTGCGTTTCTGCCCTAATCTTGTAGTTCATGCTTCATTTCAGAAAAGAAAAAGAAAGGAAGAAGAAAACCTATTCCCGTGTCTTGCTTTCCATTAACTTCTGTCCGTGTTGAACATTTTTCTGCTCCAGGCATATTCCCGTATGTGGGAAGGCGGCGCTAATACTTTCATCGTTAAATCTATCGTGTTTGATCCGTAAATTCTAGAAATCTTTGGAAGAAAGCTATCACAGTTGGGTTTGCTGGTCTTAAAGCTTTCGTAATTTTGGCAGTCTTCTTTTTGTGTGCTCTGAGGTCGACATTGGTTGTGCATTTGTCTGAATGATAGTAGATTGCTATCTACGATTTTGACAGACCATCAGATTTTCTCATGCATTACTAATCTACTTAGCAGATTTCACTTCACACCGGTGGTTATTGAACACGACCATCGACTGGACCCATTCATTCAGTCTTAAACTGTCCACTTTGGTCCAGTTTTGGATCGTTGCAGATACAACCGGAATCCACACGGATCATCCTAATTGTTCATTGCATAGACTTCTATACGAAAGTTGTTTTTGGCGTTACCGTTGAAGATCCTGAAAGGGAGCTCAACCCCGCATATCAAGCTTCTTCTCAGTTGGGCTGCGTGTGTTCTGTCTAGAGAAAAATACCAGATTGATCAAACTAATCGCAGCCACATGATTTGATTTCCAGGATTTCCTTCCGACCGGAAGTTTCTTACCGGCGGGCAAAGTACATAATTTCGGGAATGAGCATTGCTAGGGTCCCGGAAAAGTTTCTTGATTTCAAAGAATTTCAACAACCATATTAATAGTATGTGAAATTTCAAGTTTCAATCTCCTTTCTGTATAGCTCGGTCAATACGTATGAACTCAACGAAATAACGAGAGACGCTTACACATCAAACAGTTCTAGACACATCACGGACTTTGCTTTTTTAAGACGAGTAACAAAAAGAGAGAACATAAAATTGCGATCCATGATTTCAAACAGCACGCTCCAGTACAGTAAACCGAGGACATGGTACGTACGGCCACGATCCATTAAATCACAGGTTATGGCATAGTTGCTTCACCAGTATAATTTCGTTTTGACAAACTCATATTTTTACTCTCTCTATATATGCAACCACTTTTCTCACGATCATAAGAATCTTCTCATGTGACGATCTCTCATGTGATGCAAAATGAGACCCTTGTGATAATCCAAACCATTCTTTCTCCAAGCCTTGACATGTTTCTCATCCAAGCCCAAAAAAAAAAAAAAAAAAGTTCGTCCGAAATCATTATCCATCCAAACGAAACATAATTTAGCAAGAAAAATGATTTTCACACTCTGTTTTACAATTCATGTCTTTTTTTTTTTTTTTTTTGTCTTTATCCATATGAATTTACATTGTTACCCTTCAATGTGTGCAAAAATGTATTGAAAGTAGGTCAAGAATCAAGATAGTAGTAAATTCGTGTGGATATAGATAAAAAGGGAGAGTGGATTGTAAAAAGAGGAGTGTGAAAATCACTTCCCTTCAACAATTTGTTTCTCTTATGAAAATATGATTCGACTAAGCTTTTAACAATATCCGATGTTTTGTATGGATGTTAAACACATTGAGACCTATCGGATGAATGGTTAAGATCGTCAAATGAGAATTGTGGCAGATCCTTCACACGATAAATCATGAGAGTATCTTAATGGTCAAATTTGAAGCCAAATTTAGCACCTATGAAGACACTATCAAATTTTGGCCTTAAATTTGGTACAAGGATAGAAAGAGTTTTTGTCATTCTCGATGTCAAATTTTGGTTTTGACACAAGGGTAGACTTGCTCTATGCGGCCTCGATAATTCAATTCCAGATTGCATTACAGTGAGAATTGAGAGAAGATAAGGGCGCCCTTACCGTATTACAGTAAGGGCTTCCCCTTTTCTCCATTTTCCCGACCAAATTTCGATGATCCGAGCCGCTCAATGTGTTCAGAACGTGATTTTAAGGGTACCCGTGAGAAATCAACAAAAAAAAAGACCGGGAAGGGCTTCATTCGAGCAGTTTTTATTTGAACCGTTCGATAAAAAACAAACAAAAACTGCTCGGATCAAGCCCTTCCCGATCATTTTTTTTGCCGATTTCTCGTGAGTACCCTTAAAATCACGTTCTGAAGACATTGAGCGGCTCGGATCATCTAAATTCGATCGGAAAATGGGAGGTCCTTACCTTAACAAGGTAAGGGCGCCCTTACCTGATTGAAACTATATATATATATATATATATATATATATATATATATATCACCGTTACAAGATCAGAATGCACAACCTCAAAAGATTAATTACGTATAAGAGTTTGGGCCCTGGCGAAGGCAAAGAAGCAGTAACTTTAACAACTTTAAATAAATAGTCCGGCTCCACGTGACGGTGCCCCAAAATGACTGCATAGTTTTTCGTTCTAATTTTCTTCTCAGAATCATTTACCTCAGATTAAGGGCATCGCCAATAGTTAAAAGTCGAAACTCCATTTACAATTAAGAGGAAAAGGCTTTGATGAAAGAAGCAAAACTTCAAGTGATTCATAGCGGAAGTTAACAACGAATAGACAGGATGATAATATTCATTTAACTTGTGTACCAAGCCAGCCTAAACTCACCCAGTTCAAAATCAAAAGCAATTCATGATAACAAGTGAAGGAATTGCCACCAGTAACATAGATTTCAACTTCAATGCCTAATCATGACTAACATCTGAATGATTAAATAACAGCAATGCCTAATCAATATCCCGTAATCATATAGACAATTCAACCACAAATTGCTGTCTTAATTCTAAGCATAAATAAGAAAGGGAAAAAAATATGAAGCAAAATGACGTATGAAGGAGTAGTCAATGGACAAAGAATTGAGAGCTATCTCACAAACATCAATCTCTAACCGATGTGTTTGTGATCTCCCTCACTACATACATCACAAAAGAATCGAAGCAAGATGAGCAAAAACCTTTCATAAGGCTAATCTCTCCTCTTGCAATTTCATCAACATGGTCACATATTGACGGCGGCTGCACCAGATATACGTGGCTCCCTCGGTGCTGAAGGCCACAAGCAGCTAAAATGGTGTGCGTAGAGTACCTGGCAATGTCCTTGAAGGTACTGTCGCCTACACCAAAAGAATTGGGGCAATTTAAGCATTTCCAGCAGATTAATACAGTGCAAAAAAATAATATTATTCACACACGGCAGAATGTATGTGTACCTCAATCATAATAAAGTGCATCTTTCAGTTTCTAAAGGATAAGCGGTGAATTCTAGATTATCATCAAGAAATTGCAGATACCAAAATATCATTTCAGGGTCTATATCCAAAAAAGAGATATTAACTTAAAGGCAATTACAATGCGCTTGCAAGGTGGCTGGTAGTTGTCTAAACAAGGAAGACACAGGCAACAGCAGCCACTGGAGTACAGGCTGTACAGCAGGCATAATAAAGATAGGACACAAACACACCTTTCTTATATGCAAGGGATACGGTGGTAGTGTTTTTGAGAATTAAACGAACTAGGGGCATATTTAATTGGCAGCATTGAACATGTGATTGCTTTACAAATCCACGAGGATCGTATTTTTGGCATTTGAACGTTAGAATTAAAGGAGGGATTACTTATCCTATGGACAACTCATCCCACAAAACATGGGATGGCAGTATGGTTTAGACTTTTAGTGTTACCTCCGCTGCATTTCCGGTTGGATAAACTGTTCAAAGGATCACAAATCCCTTCATCAGTCTCCAACTAATCAAACATGACCCCGAGAATATATTCTAAACATCGAAGTATATTAGCCAAAAGCAACCTACACATATCAACTACTAAGGCATACATTGGCATGACTTGTTTCAACCAACTGAAAATATGTAGTTGAACTTCCAAGATTACACACCATTTCGCTCACCCATATAACTAGATTTGTGACTTGTACTGGATCATATTCACATCATTTATTCTAAAAATCTGGACAGCAATACGCTTGACCAAAATGATGTAAGAATGCTAACTCGACTTACCTAAACCCATTTCAATGGATAAGCTTTTTAAATGACTTCTAACCATTGATCTCACTTGTTCCTTTTCCGCATTAAAGTGGCTCACCTCTCTATATCCATATGGAGCCATGCTATCCTCAACTATGCTTGATCTGCTGGTACTACACGGATGGAGTTGCTCGTAACCCGATCTTGAATTTATACCACTACTCATCCCAGAAAGTCCAGCTTGGATCATCCTATTGACAGAACCACCACCAGATGTAAAGTGGCTCACCTCTCTATATCCATATGGAGCCATGCTATCCTCAGCTATGCTTGATCTGCTGGTACTACACGGATGGAGTTGCTCATAACCCGATCTTGAATTTATACCACTACTCATCCCAGAAAGTCCAGCTTGGATCATCCTATTGACAGAACCACCACCAGATGTAGAAGTTCGACCCCGAAATTGTTGATCCCTTGAGCGGCTTGAAGTTGCCCATGAAAGAGGGAACCTCTGGGCTGAAGGGGTGAAATTGCCCGGTAATATCCGCTGGGAAATGGTTTGATGTGATGGCAACCTTTCTGGTTCTATTTGAGAGCCCAAAATGTTACTTCCAGAGGATGCAGCGGACGCCCAATTAGTCCTACTAACAAATCTGTTATTTAGCACATGGTGTAGCTGAAGAAATCTACGCCTTTGCGACAAAGTTGAAACCCCCACTCCAGAAACTGGAGAACCAGCTTGAGAATCCCCAACAGGATGTCTAGGAGACAAGAAAACCCCAGTACTCTGAGTCGATGGTGATTCGGGCACATACTCTGAGTTTAGGTCTATAGCTTCCCTAACATTCAAATCAGGAATGGATCTGTTGGGGGGGTTGTTGTATGTTCTTTGATCTGGAGTAAGATTTGGAGCTTGTGGATTTGAGTAACTGAGAGCAATTGGTCTGCAGCCTTCGCAATACCAATTACCTTCTGGTACTTCGCGTCCAAGACCAATGCAAAATGTGTGTGCTGGTGAATCACAGATATCGCAAAGTAACATAAAAGCATCTTCACCACCTTGATGACATTCAGTACAAATCACACTTTCATATGGGTCTAGATAACCTCTAAGTTCTTCTTCAGATGGCTGATAAACCTGAACATCACAACACGGATTGAAATCAGTACAATAAAAAGGAAAAACAATAGTCTCTCTCTCTCTTTCTCTTTCTCTCTCTCTCTCACACACACACACACAGACACAGACACAGACACAGACACAGACAACACGAAAACACAAACACAAACACAAAAGAAGAGAATGAAAGACCTGTTCAGCCTGTTTCTTGTTATCAAGATTTTGAAAATATGGTTCCAAGAAAAAGTACCTGATCACGTTCTGGGACTTGGACCACCACGGTCCTCAAATCAAATGCTGCATTTGATCTGGCGGGCTTACTTATAGTCACGAACCTTTGCTTGCACAAAGGGCAACGAGATTCCACCTTTGACCACTCCATAATACATCCAAAACAAAAGTAATGAGTGCAACAGTTTAATGTTCCTCTAACAGTAGTTTTCCCTTCTTCAGACAAACAGATGCCACAAACCTGCTTCCCTGCTTCAATCTTCAATTCTTCTACCTTCTCCTTGCCCTTTCTGGCCGAACGTTTTCGTTGCTGACCCAAAACCCCTTCTTGTAATCTCTTTGTTGAAGATGGATTCCTCAAACTAATAGTCAAATCTCTGCAAAATGTGCTCGCCTCTCTCACCTGTTCTCTCTCTTCCTCAGAAACAGAATATTCATAATCAGATGATCCTGAACACGTGAAATCTGAATCAGGATCTGCCATGAACTTCCTCCTTCTCCGACCAGAACTTTTTTTACTCTTTTCTTTCACAACTGGGTTCTTCCCTGTGAATGTCCCACCATTAGTAGCAGCTGATTTCCTCTGCAACCCAAGATTCTTCGTTCGATTCTTTCTAATAGGCTTTTCCATTAACCTAGAACTCCTCTTCCTCTTTCGCTTTTTGACATGACCGTTTTCCCACAAAGGCCTCTTCCCTACCTTCTTATTCTTCTTCCTTACTTTCAACTCATCTTCATTATCTAAGTCAATATCATCTGGTGCAAACTCCTCATCATCATCGTCGTCATCATCATCAAAATCCTCATCTTCCAAATCCTCATCATCTTTTACTCTATATGAAGCCCTTCTTTTTTGTGCAAATTGCCCTTCTTCTTCTTCTTCTTCTTCTTCCTCCTCCTCCTCCTCATCATCATCATCGACATCATCATAATCCTTAACTTCAAAATCCTCATCGTCCTCTAATTTAGGCCTTTTATTCTTGCGTGCCCCATTATCTTCATATTCCTCAACTTCAAAATCCTCATCATCTACGGCTTTAGGCCTTCTTTTCTTGCGTGCCCCACTATCCTCATATTCCTCAACTTCAAAATCCTCACCATCTTCTACTTTAGGCCTTCTTCTCTTGCGTGCCTCATCATCGTCATATTCCCCAACTTCAAAATCCTCCTCATCTTCTACTATAGCCCTTCTTTTCTTGCGTGCCTTTCCAACCTCATTTTGATCTGGAAAGACCTTCTGTCCTTTTGACCTACCAATCTCATAGTCTTCAACTTCAAAATCCTCATCGTCTTCTAATTTAGGCCTTCTTTTTTTGCGTGCCCAATCATCGTCACATTCCTCAACTTCAAAATCCTCATCATCTTCTATTTTGGGCCATCTTTTCTTGTGTGCCTCATCATCGTCATATTCCTCAACTTCAAAATCCTCATCATCTTCTACTTTAGTCCTTGTTTTCTTGCTAGACTTGCCAACCTCAATTTTCCTCCGATCTGGAAAGACCTTCTGCCCTTTTGACCTACCAATTTTGCTCACCTTTTGTTCCTCTTCCTCCTCCTCCTCCTCCTCCTCTTCTTCTTCTTCAAAATCACCTAGACTCTCTTCTGATTCCTCTCCGGCCAACGAGCAATACTCCTCTGAATCATGGAATTCTTCATCTTCCCCCACTGTATAATCCTCATCTGATTCGTCTGATCCCTCTTTAGACCGACCTCTTCTATTACGATGTTGCTTGCTCCCAACCTTTCCTCCCTTTCCCATCTATTCTTACACCCAAGCAGACACAAAGCCAACACTCAATCAGACTGACTTGATAACCTGTAGAGAAACAAAACTATTAAAGCAAAGCAAATAAAAGTCGAGATTCCACAAGTAGTTCATTTCTTGTCCAAGCTCTACTAAAACAAGGTAGGTTCAAAATAACAATCCAAAATTAACAAAAGAGATTGGTTGCAATTTTCAAAATTTACTCTTTGGATTCATTTTTTAGACACGGGTTCAAAACAATTTTCTGAACAACCTCAAGGGCTTGGCCTGGGGCCAATCCATACGGAGCATTTGCTCCCGCTTCAAAAGGGCCCTCACCAGTGGAGGGTGGGTTTATGGTCCCTAGGATCAGTCCATGTGCTGTAAACTGGCCCGGACCCCTAGTTATTAAAAAAAAAAATTCTGCAAAATGATCCGGAAAACTAATCTAGAAACGGCAACTATACAGGGGCAATCAGTCCAAAGCATCGATCTTTGTTGTTAATTTCAAGCAATAGAAAAGCACCACGCAAAAAAAGCGAGACCTAATTATCTAAATCAACAGATTCAAGGTGCCCATAACCATCAATACCCAATATATTACAAGCTAGAAATCAGCCTGAAATTTTTACCTTTGACAATAATTCGATTCAAAGTTCCATTCGAAATTGCGAAGGGAAAATTTTCAGAGTAATATTTAGAGAGAGAAAGTCGTAGATAGAGAGCGGGGGGGTTTACCCGAGAGGAGGAAGAACCGCCTTGAAAATGCGAAGCAGCAATTTAGTGGGGGAAAAAAAATCAAAAAATATATAGTAGCTTTGGATTCGGTTGATTTGCGTATCGTGGTTTTTGTTATGAGTACAGATGAATGGAAAGATTTGATATAGTTGTACGCATACGCGGTGCAAATCTTACCGAAGAATCTCTAGAGAGAGAGAGAGAGAGAGAGAGGAAGGAGAAGGGGAGATGCACAAAGCCATCACCATACGCAACTACGCCTCGTCGTTGGAGGTTTCCTTTGAGCGAAATGCCGAGAATGCCCCTGCCCCCTGGGCAGTGTCAAAGAGCAGTTCAACCGAAATGTTTTTTTTGGAAAAAAAAAAAAAAAAACCGAAATGTTTTTTTGACTCGTGGGTTGTGATAGCATGCGATGGGACTAGGGGGTTGAGCATTCACACCTTGCCGAGTTTTATTTATTTATTTATGAATTTTGATTGATAAATATCGATTAATTCTATAATACAATGTTTTTAAAATTACATAAATATTATAAATTAAAAGATATAATCAGTTAGAATGCGGGTGGTGTCTCAGTTGGTCGAGCACCATTTGTCCCATTCGTTTGGCTTTAGTTTGATTCCCACGCCTGCCCTACTCATATGGTGGCCTCCCCTTCCTATTAACAACTACTGTAACTCACTAATCCGCCGATGTAAAAAATGGCAAGAGTGCTGTACCGATATTTTGCCATTTTTGTGGTAAAATTTGAATTTTTACTACTTTTGACAATTTTTTATTATTATCATTTTTTAACAAACTTTCGTACCACGTTTTTTCTTTCCAAATAACGAAGTCGTTGAACATTCTATAGAATCTACACTCACTGTGGCAAATTTTGAGTATGCCACATAAACGATTCGAAAATGATATTGGTATCGACCAAAACATATCGACGGTGTACCGACGGCCATGCCGGGCCCACTCCGGCCACCGGACGGCCGATCCGAACAGTCCAAAAATTCTATAAAAAAAATGAGGGGCCCTACGCGAGAATTAACAGCATTCGATGTGTGTATGTGCTCGATCCAAACACCCCATTTTTTCGTATATATACATATATATCCAAACACATACATATATATATACGAAAAAATGGCGTGTTTGGATCGAACACCTACACACATCGGATGCCGTTAATTATCGCAAAGGGCCCTCGTTTTTTTTAAAGAATTTTTGGACGGCTCGGATCCGCCGTCCGGTGGCCGAAGTGGGCCCGGCACGGCCGTCGGTATGGTTTTGGTCGGTGCACATAGCACTACGATTTGTGGCGTTAGTTTTCGGGAATTGATTTTGCCACTCCACTTTTGTTAATGCCACTTTCCTTCTCTCACAATCATCTTATATAGAAACAAAGGGGAGTGACATTAACAAAAAAGGGAGTAGTAAAATCACTCCCCTAGTTTTCCCAAAACATATTTTTAAAGATTTTCCAAAAAAAAAAAAAAATGAAAAATATCTGTAAGAGCTTGATTTATTTATTTGATTTTTGATCTCCATAAGAGATGCCACAAGGCCGTTTTCAATATTTGATTGAGTTGGTTTTTTTTAAAGATCCCTTAAAAAATATTTTGAAAAAATGAAGATATTGGATCATTTATGGGAGAACCCAGAGGTGGGCCCACCAACCATCCAAATTTTGCATAGTGTAGTTATCGGGGGTGTTCAACAGTTGTGGGGTTGTGTTCAATGGCTCTCTCTCTCAAATGGCTGATTTGGCATTTTTCTTCTTCTTCTTCCATGTATGAGTCTGACAGAGGATTTTTGCATTTGCCAATTTGGGAGGAAAATGAGTTTGTGGGGGTGGTACTCGTTTTGCCAAATTTTGTTCAAATCTTACGACAGTGGCAATGGGGCACGAAATCTTGGCATTTTGGAGCCCTGGTGCAGTCGCTATTAGCTCACTTTTTTTGGGATGGGGCTGTAGTGCACCTGCTGCTGGTGTGGCTGATCCGACGGTTCATCTTCGTATGGACAGATCGGATTTAATCCGAACTCCTACAAATCCGAGTCATCCATTGTTCCTATTAAAACCGGAGCGATCCATTGCCGAGGTGGACAACCGAATCGACCGCACTACATGTGTAGTGCGCGGGAGGTGCACTACAGCACCTCCGGGTCCCACTTTTTGAACCCTATCTTCCATAATTCTCCAATCATCCATTTTGTGACTCATCCCAACCTAATAAGTTGAAATTGGTGATCTAATATGTCTCTCATTCATCCCGTACCCCCAACAGAAAAAATACGTTTGCAGAAAATTAACTTTCTTTCACGGTTACCATTTTATAGAACATCATGCAATCCATGTCTGAAAAGTTTTATTTTTACTAAGTTTTTCTCCTTCATAGGATAAGACCTGGGTGCCGATCGATTGCTTGTTTGATGGGATTAATAGTGAAAACCAAAAAGATATATGCTCCATAGGCCATAGGGTATTTTGTTCTATTGAATTAACAAAGAAGATCTGATCAATAAGACGCCACATCTCCGGACCGGTATTGTATATTTCACATTTTGTGGGAGTAAGTATCCAATGAGTGTGGGATCTGATTTATTTTTGTTGTTAAACGAAACACCGAATATGTGATTCCTTTGCATATATGGTCCTTGTAACGCCCATATCCGTTCAAACAAAGAAAGTAAAATTTTGAAAAACAACGTAAGATCGGGGTCGCTCAATTCGATACACAAACGGATCGGAGTTCCTAATGGCGCCAACTATTTCACGTTTAATGTGACTAATTCTGCTTAGTCGTATTTGATTTTATATAACTATGTATAGACCACATTCCTTATAAAGTGCTTTTAAATGACAGCCTAATCAAATACAAGACCTATCGGATTCGGAGTTGCTGATTTGATGGAATTGTTAATTTCTTTAGTCCTTTTCAATAGATAATTTTACACCAAATTTGAGGGTTCCTATTAAAAAAAAAAAGGGTTCAAATTGAACCTATTTAGTTTATTTGCTTAAAAACAATTTGATGAATGGTGTTCCGTATCGAATAATCACACTTTTTAGCTTATTTGACAACAAAAGTGAGATATCTTAAGCTTCAATTTGTACTTTTTTGGGCTTATTTGAAGCTTTGAAAACACATTTTATGAAGAAGAAAAAACACGTTATAAGTTGACTCGGACACTCAAATTATAAAAAAAAATGAGTTCAAGAGTGCTTCAATCGAATAATAAATAAGGTAAACGAAGACATTTACTTGATAAGAAGCTATTTTAAATTTGAATATTTTATTCTATCTCTTATAAAAAGCTGTACCAAATGCACATCTACAACTTATTTTAAATTCTTGAAGTGAATAATATTCAAAATAATCATAGTCAAAAGGTCTAGTCTAACTTATACTAGTGATGATAACCTAAATGATCATAAACCTAAATGATCATATCAAGTAAGTCTTTGTATTGTACAACGAAAATGTTTTCAAGGGCCTGTTTGTTTTGTTATAAAATCATGAAAATTGATATATTTGAAGTCGCGTGCTTATTCGAAGCTATTTTTAAAATTAGACGTGCTTGGTATTAAAGTAAAGCAACCATAAAGGACTAATTCATTGTCGATAATAGACTAATCAATTCGATATTTTCTTAATTTGAAATACGTGTAACCTAATTCGGAGTATGAACTATTCAAAGTGAAAGACCAAGGGCACGCATAAAAATCGATGTACTTTAATATCCGTAAGTGTTTGATCAAATCAAATTTAATGGCTGTTATAATTTCAAATTAAAAATGGATCATTTTATTTTTTCGGAGATGGATGAATTTCGATCCAGACTATCAAGTAGAATCATAATCCTAGAACTAGTCTCCACTTGCGTTTTCATCCATGTATCAACACGGATTAAGTTCTTATCCTAAAACTGTATTAATCCCCAATTTTACCCTTGTTATTTAATTTGTGCATATCTCTATAATAAGGAAGCTCACTCTTTTTGAAATCCTATATTTTGGACCGTCCGATCTTGATACAATATTGTTCAAGATAGATTGGAGGGCTGAGATCATTCCTCAATATGTATCCCAGTGTATGATACATGTATATGTGGTATGTATATGAATCTTTCATTTTTTTTTTTTTGTCAATCTTTAGAAAATACTTTCATTGATACGAAAAGCATACATTGGAAACGGGCAGTCACACCCAAGAAAGGAGGAAAGCAACCACAAAAGAAGTCTAAATTCGCAAAAGAACATTCAGAGCCTCACACAGACAAGACTTGTCTCCAAATATATTTGATACATGTTTAATATAAATAATACTGAACAGCTTTTTAGGGATTTGTTGGGATGAGTTTCGTGATTTGAGGAATTTGTTTAGTATCGTTCCAAATTTATGGTCTGTTGTTAGACTATTTTGAATCCTGGAGGAATTTCATAAGTTTTGAAAATGGTGTATATATCAATTCTCACCTCTCCAAACTCGTCTTATCTATCGGTGTTTTGCAAAGAAGTATGTAAAATATATATATATATACACGGTCCGAATCTCCTAAGGGATCCCGCACGGTCTTACCGTGCGGGACTCTCCTTTTCCGATCGAATTACGACGATCCGAGCCGCTCAAAGTGATCAGAACGTGATTTTAAGGGTATCCGCGAGAAATCAGCAAAAAAAGTGATCGGGAAAGGTTTCATCCGAACAGTTTTTTATTGAACGGTTCAGTAAAAAACTGTTTGGATCAAGCCCTTCCCGATCATTTTTTTTGCCTATTTCTTGCGGGTACCCTTAAAATCACGTTCTGCACACTTTGAGCAGCTTGAATCGTCGCAATTCGATCGGAAAATGGGAGTCCAGCATGGTAAGACCGTGCGGGATCCCTCATTGGATCCCGAGTGTTTGTGTATATATATATATATATTGAATGATGCACGTTATTTACGACAGTTATTGAGTTGACTTATGTTGTTTCGAAAAGTTTTGAATGTAATAAATTTACATTTTTTTTGTTACCCAACGCCCCCATTGCACTGCTTTATAGTGGACTACGGAGTGGTCGGAGAGACCGAGTTCTTATTTGCAAGTCCATTTTCTTTCTTTTGAAAATAATTTTCCTAAATGGGCATCTTTCCTTAAACGGCACGGGAACTAAATTCAAAGATTATAATAACAGAATAGTATTAGTATCAATCATCTAATCAAATCAAATTCACTAAACCTCATACGGAGTAATAGTTATTTTCTTTGAATATATATATAACCCCATAACTCCTTGAAAAAATTACGTCTTTCAAAAAAAAAGTAATTGATTTTACTACTCCTCTTTTTGTTAATGTCGCTCCCCTTCTCTCACGAAATAAATCATCTAATCAAGACACAAAGGGAAATGACATTAACAAAAAGGAAAAAATTATGCGTCATTGTCCTTAGCTTTTTTGGGAGCTTTTTGGACTTTTCAGTTTTGTCTTTTACTCAAAAAAATTTCGCGTTTGTCAGTCTTATGGCAAGCTTTTGAGAATTACTGGTTTGTCTCGTCGAGACGAATTAGAAAAATAAAAAATTATGAATTAAACGAGTCAAGTTACGGAGAGTTCGGATCATTTACTAAACGATTCAAAGATTCTAATCGAGCTCGGCTCACTGACTAAACGGATTAAGCCGAGTTGAGCCTTGAAACTGCTCAGTTCATTTGTTGCCCTAATAAAAAGGTGTGCCGATAATTGAACCGAACTGTTAAAAACTTAATACTATAAGCTTCTATAATTCAAGATTCGGCTACCAACCCCACGTCCCTGACTCCACTCTACGATTTGAATTATTGAAGGCTCAACCTTTGGTTTGGCTAAAATGACTCCACTCTACGATTTGAATTATTGAAGGCTCAACCTTTGGTTTGGCTAAAATATTAGTGTAAGGATCAAATTCTAGAGTCTTTGTGTATTGCCAATTCTGTATGACAAAACATATATTTTTATCGAGTTGTAATTTTATGATTTTTAATAGGCTAGAGAGTTTGTATAGAATTAAAGTGGAATGAATCTTTATTTGTAATTCCGAGTGAGCGTGTTGGATAAAAAAGGAGGTCGACTACAACAAAACGAATTTTGGTGAAGACGGATCAATCGGATTATCAATCGGCTCCTTCTGTCATTTAAATGAACGTGAAAAAAGATAAGGGTTGGACTTGTTATTTTCCTCCTAGGGTTTGACTACAACTATAAAAAGAAAAGGGGCAGTCATCGAAAGTCCATGCAGCCACATACACCAACGTGTATTGAGATTAAACAAAGAAGGCATATAGCGGCAGAAGGAGGTAAAAATAGTGGCGGCTATTTTTCTGAGAGCTATTCGTAAGGATTTACACCGTTTGGATAGGTATATCTGTAACTGCAAAATGGTTATAGTGATTTGATTCATTCTCATAGTTTTTACCCATTCTTGGGTTTTCCACGTATATCTCTACGTTGTGCGATTGATTGCTTTGCGTAGTTTTTGCCGATAATTTTACTTAGTGATTCCATTTCATACTGTTAGGGTTTTTTACGAATTATTAGGAAACCCTGATTTTTCAATTAGTTTTAAGAAAATAATTTGGATGATTCGATGGGTATATCAGTTGTAAGTCTATTTAAAGTCTATTTGATGGTCGGCGTAAGAAATAGTCTAGATGGTGATTAAGAACAGTACAAGAGAGATCTATCCAAGATGGAAGGCCGTCCTAACCAGAGATGTTATCTTGACTAGATCTCTTGTACCGTCCTTATTCACCTTTTAGAAATATTCCTTATGCCGATTGGATTTATTACGGCCAAATGAGACGGTCCATCCATCTCGACTGGACACCAATCTGTTCGGGTCGTTCTCCATCCGTCCTAGCATGGTTAGCTAGTTCGACCCAATGAATTCCGGGCCTCAAATCGAACGCACTTCAAAACTCTATCGAATCAGTTTTTTTTTTATTTTTTTGAATTTAAATGTAACAATTTTAAACCCTTAATCATGCCATAAGACAAGGGAGATATTATATACTGTGGGGAATATTGCTTAATGATTCCCCTTAGTACGGGACATGAGTTGGACAATCAAACAGTCCGTTTGTCTTCACCTCATTTTTTATTTACTTGTAGTACATATTTTTGGTAAACTATTATGGTCCCCGTAACGACTACTGAGGCAAGGTCCTCTGTGCCGAAAACTCCTTTGCCGAGAAGTTTTTCGGCCGTTGGAAAAATCACACAATCCAACGGCCGAAAAACTTCTCGTCACAGAGGCACAAAGATTTTCAGGACGGAGGCCGATCGTGCCCTCTTTAACTTTCTAATTTCTCTCCAAAAAAAGAAAAAAACACAGTAGCTTGAAAGAATAATCTATTGACTCATAAAAGTTTCTGGAGTTTCCCTCCAAACTTTTGTTTTGTTTTTTTTTTTCCTCTTCACATTAGTGCTATTATTTGTCTTTTTACCGTTCTATGTTTTGAAAATATTTTAAAATCTTAGCCCCTCCAGGAGCTTTTTTTTTTTTTTTTAAAGACCTTCGAACTCTAAATGATCTACCACGGTCCTTTCGAAATTTAAATAGTTTTGTCGCGGTGGCTCATTTCCGAACCTTGGACGTTCGTCATTGAAAGTCTGTACAGAGGATATTGGCCGTTCGTTGGCATATAAGCATGATTAATCTGTGCCAAAAAAAAAAAGTATAGAAAAAAAATAAGTATGAGCATGATTAATGAGTTAAGTCAATTGACATCCAGTACAAATTGGGCCAATCATTGGTCCAATGTTGATGACCCTTAATTCTTTTTCTCTTATATGTAAATCATTTATTTAAACCAATTGCATAGTGATCATATGTAGGGCTGTAAACGAACCGAATCGAGCCGAATCCTGTTAAGTTCGGCTCGGGTTCGTTAAGGTATGAGTTCGGCTCGGGTTCGATTTGAGTCTGAACAACTTGGCTCGAGTTCGGCTCGTTAAAATTTTTCAAGGCTCGAGTTCGGCTCGGTTGGGTTCATTAAGATACTAGTTTGGCTCGAGTTCGGCTCGAGTTTGATTCGACCTTGAACATCTTGGCTCGAGTTTGGCTTGTTAAACTCAAATGAATCGAGCCGAGCCGAATCTAAGCTCGAATTGAGCTCGTCAAGACTCAGGTTTGATTCGGCTCGGTTTATTAAACTCAAGCGAACCCAAACTCTCTCATTGATCGTATAGAATTTGGGAGAAAAATAAGTATTGAATTATATATACAACCTTAAAATTTTTTACATTTACAAATAGACCCCTATTGAATTATTAATTAAATTTAAGTATAGGTTCGCGAACCTAACCGAGCCGAATACCGTTAGGCTCAGGTTCGGCTCATTTACGGAACGAGCCTAGAATTGAGGTTCAGGTTCAGTTCGTTTAGCAGACGAATCGAACTCGAACGAGCTCTTACCGAACCGAGCCTCGAACAGTTTGCGAATGACTCGATTCATTTACAGCCCTAATCATATGTAATAAATAAATAAACGTATGAAAAAAGTATCTCTGTTTTCCAACTAGTAGACGGTCAACTTTCCTTGAGACCAGTTCAAAAAAGCTTTCCTTGAGACAAATGTAATTTGAATAATTCGATAAAGATGACTACCGATATTAGATTTTATTACTGCAAAACGAAGAGTTCGAATTATCAACATGATCATATCCTTGGCGAGTCATAGTTTGAATCGGAGGAGGTTTTGTTCGGAGAATAAAGGAATCATACGTCCAAATGTGTTGGAGTACAAAGGAGGCCTGCACTCCACCCGCCACAAGATCGTTGATATGCCTTAGGGATGTTATTTTAGGTGAATATTTTCCTGCTATATTTTAACGGAAAGTCAAATTCAAAAAAAAAAACCATAGAAAAGATATCCAAGTTATTAGGGAGAAAGAAGATTGGTGGCCGGTGTAATTAGCTGGCTATAATTTGCACCTTACCCAACCTAATTAAGCTCATTAAATAGAGTGTAAGATGGTGGTGTACAAAAGTACTAGGAAGTTTACAAGTGCATTTAGATGTGTTTGTGCAACTCCAATTCTGCCAATATTTTCCAACTTGTCTTTCTTTCTTTCCTTTTTTTTTCTTTCTTTCTTTTATAATCAGGTGTTCAGGCCAGCCTGCCATCTTGACCAATCCCGGACTCTGAAGTTAAAAACCGACAAAACTCTCTAGTGGCCCCAACAGAGTTGATAACATGTACGTAGAAGGTTTTAAAACTGAGACTTTAGGAGAAAGCAAACTAGCTCGTAAGTCTCGAGCCTTGACCACCATAACTGGTGTTTCGAAGTTTTCTTTCTTACTATATAAATATATACAGCCATAATAATTGGATTCTCCTCATAATGCAATATGATTATCACCTATGGCTCAATCTTGGTATCCTTTTCCTAACAACAGTCAACAAATCACCACCTCTTCACTCTCTATCACAACACTAATTATTTCCGCTTTTTAGAGTGTACTAGTAGGTTTGAGAGTTGAATTACTACTTTACTACTAAGTATGCCGATGTTTTTCGTTTGCTCGTACTTGAAACCTCATAGCTTAAAATACCAGCACACGGTTATTGGGTCAACTATCAAGTTTTCTTAGACTCAATCACCTTAAACTTGTTTATCAAAAAAAAAAAAAACCCTTAGATTTCTGAATTTACACTCAAAATTGGTCTGCGATATATTCTTGGGTTTCGGCATAAAAAAAATTATTTTCATAGAGCTCACTAACATGAAAAGCTCAATCCCAGTCAAGCTTATAAAAGTTGAAGGATGTATAAGTAATAAACAAAATTGCTCGAAGGGTAATATATGAGTATACTCTTTGAACTCTCGTAAATCGACCACGGCTTCTTGCTCAGTTGGTCGTGTACCAATACTTAGGTGCTGAGAGGTTCTAGGTTTGGGCTGACGGAACAACGTCGATACCCCTCGTAGTCATCTAACTTAACTAACATGCTAACATCCTACTGTGTGAAAAAAAAAAAAACTCTGGTAAGTCAGTAACTTTAGAAATATAGAGCAGTATCTGAGTGGTCGTATTATCTAGCTTGTTGAATTGTCATTTGCAAAATGTATAAAGCGCTCCATCTTGGCCCTCACGAGTTTACCTTAGGCCGTAAATTTACGGCTGACCATAGCTGAGGTAAAAGTTATTCAAGCTTGTTCGAAAAACTTAACGAGCTTGAAAAGATAAAAGCTTATCAAGTAATTTGGCATCTCTAATAATATAAGCTTATCAAGCTCTGTTTGTTTTCAAAGTAGATAAAGGCCCTAATAATGGGCTTTCATTACAAAGGGAGCAACTGGAACTCACTTGAGCTTATTGGGTCAAGATAAGGCATGGCTTGTCTAGCAAGTCTGGGCTATTACTGTATTACACCAATTGGACCAAGGCATACCCGCATTTTTCTAGCAAGTCTGAACTCATCTGCGACGTTGTCGTCTCAGAAATTTATTTCAAAACTGACAATCAAACAAGGTGTAAAAGCGTTAGGCATGAGATTTACAGTTTACACCCACTAAAGCACCCTATCTGCAATACAAACATCGAACAGCTCTGATCGAGCACCCTATTTGTTTACTTTTTCTACAAGCTAATTTTCCCCTTATTCTTCCTCTTTCACAGTGGCATGTTTGGAGGTGATGGAAAGAAAAGGGAAGCCATAAATTTGCTCACTTCTCTCTAACTTCTTTTCCATTTAGTTTTCCTTACAATTTCTCTCCAAATTATCTTCTTTTCAGGCCCCGTTTTGCTCACTAAAATAAGTACATATTTTTCAAATACATAATTAATTTTTAAATGAAAGGTGATGTATTATGCGAAAAATAACTTGTCTCGTAAAAAGGGCTCAGATCATCCGTGCGAGATCCGGAATGAGTTCTGTATGTCCGTCGTTCTCTGAGCACTGACCGTCGGTGGCCTTAGGCCTTGTTTGGTTTGGGTTCTGAGGGAGATTTTTAAGAGTAATGAATGGAGAGAGTGTAGAGACTCGTGCCAAATTTCTATTTTTTTTTCTAGTAATGCGATTACATGTTATTATAATTAATTATGTTGTGAGAAAGAACTTTTATTTTTTATGTGTACGTGTGTTTGGTTGATCGGGATTGAGTTTGTGTGCCTTGGGCCAGGTATCGCCGTATCGGGATTGCTTTAAACCTTTAAGTTTATTACTCCGTATTTTTTTATTGGTAGCTTTAAGACCCATAGTGTACATGCTTATAACATGTTAGAAGATTGAGCAGAGCTGCCATGGAGTCGTTAACAAGAATTGCAGGAGAGAGAGAGAGAGAGAGAGAGAGAGAGAGAGAGAGAGAGAGAGAGAGAGAGAGAGTGGCCATGGAGTCGTGAGATTGCAAGAGAGAGATATAGTACTGTATTACGTGAGCAGTGAGGGAGTAAAGCCTCTCTCTGTTTTTCTAAACCACTCCACAAATCCACATGTCCAACCCGTACCGCCACAAATTCACCTGTCCAACTCCTACTGCCACGTAATCCACTAAATGGCACAAGTAAAATGACCAATTACCCCAACATCCCCAGAACACAGTTCTCCAAATCAAAGGTGAAAATTGTCCAAATTAGAAAAGTTGGCAAGCGAAAAATTGGGCCGAACTCCCTCTTCTTATAGATGAGGAGGAAATAAAGGATGATTTGGAATTGATACTTGATATTTGGACTAGTGAGCCATGTATTGGTGGTTGACGAGGCCATTTTATACTTGTTGTGTGGCCGGAAGCACATGGATAATAAGTTTATCTGTCGGTGTATAATCCGTAAACGCGTGCGGGATAAGGTGTTCCATAGGCCTTTGGGTTAGTAGCCCATAAATTTGGATGATTAAGGACCTGATCAGTCGCCTAGGATTGGTACACAACTTGTTAATTTGGACCATCGGTCTTATGTGCTCTTATTTTCTCCTACTTGACTTATAATTTGACGTGTTATATGTTTGAAGGATTTTAGATGTATGAGATGACTTGAGCTTACGTGGTTTGGTTATAACTTGGTATTTGGAGATTTCGATTATTATCTAATCGGGTTATTTTTATCATTATTTTGGTTGGATGCTTGAGAAGTAAAAGTTATTATGTATTCATTTGGTCTAAGTTACGATATATCTAATGGTTATCTTTTGAGGCTTAATAAAATGCAAGTTTTCTTACAATATTGCATATACTTAGTAATTGATGTATTCAAAAAGAAGTAGACAAGAACAAATTATTCTGTGTATTGTGCATTTTGCTTATGTTCTTTTATCTTCGCCTTTAGCACGTTTCCTATTGAGTATCGACTCACGTTGTATAATCCAACCTTTTTCAGGTAAGCCGATGGATCCGAAGACATGATAGTGTTGGATTTGTTATATTTTTTTAGAGCTTAGTTGATATACTTGTATTTCATTAATTTGATAGTAAGATTTTGGAAGTCCAGTGACTTGGTATTCTTTTGGGTTTGTAATAAATTTAATCACATATTTTGAATCTCTCAAAAACTTGAAACGTGAATGCGCTTATAGGTAATTTTTCTATTGTTGGAGAGATAGGAAGCCTCATTGGTCTTTATGGTAAAATTTCCAAGTTTTATTTATTTATTTATTGGTGTTGACAATTCTGAAAAGCCCTTAAAACAAGCATACCCTTTCAAAAATTTTTTTTTAATAAAAATCATGTCGCCTTTAAGCGCGATCTGATTTGGTATTATGGCATTTGAGTTGGACCTTTCCATAAAGATATTCTTCTATTGTTATATGGAGTTTTTTTTCTTCTTAGAACTCACGTGCTCGGGCCGTGCGAGATCGGGGTGTGACAGAGAGAGATAGATAAAGAAATTTTTTTAGGGACTATGAAGCAGTTTCGAGCACCTGCGGAGATGAGGTCCTTCGTCTGCCCACCAATCTCCAGCTGGTGAAGCGGTCCTCCGGCGTGTTCGACCAACGACCTACAAAATGGAAACGGTAAACTATGGGCACTAGCAAGGCTGTCGCTATCACCCTTACGATGCCTAAGTTAGTCGATTTGACTTAGATAAATAGAATTAATTGTGTATTGTTTGCATACCTTTGTGATATGGAGGTGGCATCTTGGGAAGAGTTCCCAGTGGGATTGGGACTCTTGGGTCTCATCTGTACGAAATGGGAATAGATGCGTGTTGGAGTGTCCTCCTCACCCAAGATTTTTTTGATCCTTATAAGGTTTAAGAGTCCTCTTGGTGCATGGGTCTTCCGTAGCTATCCCTTAGGATTCATAGCATCATCTATTGGGATGAGATAAAGCCTTGGCTATTCTAGAAGGGGATAAGAGTCCGACTGCTCTCTGAGTTCCTGAGACAATACGAACTCCTGCCACAATAGTATAATTGGCTCCTGGTTGTCACGTTTGCGGAGCTCACCTGGTGAGCTGAGCTCGATATTCTTCATGAGTTGAGCTGACCCCTTCCTTGGGCTAGTTTGTCGAGGCTAGGATTGGTTGGGCCTAACCCCTAGGTGCTAGATGTTTATTGGGCCTCTGGTCTATGCCCATTGGGCTGAGCTGGGCTCTTTGGTTTGGGCTGATTTGGGAGGTCATTTTATACTTATCATTCACCCATCTTCCCGGAAGGCCATGTCACAGTCATAGCCACAAGCAATCATCCATTGAACAAACCCAATCCTTGTGATCTCATGTGGGTTAGGGTAAAACACATACATAAGTAGCAAATATTAAAGATAGCATAAAGTTTCTCACTTGTACAAGTCTTCGGTAGGCATAGTTTGACATTTAAAGAGCTGTTAGACCTCAAGCCATCCAAGATATTCCCATGGTAGTACACAGTCGTCCTCCCGTACATGACATGTAGCAGATCGCAAATGTTCCTGAGAATACCCTGGAAGCCTTGGTACACCCTAGTAAGGATCCCGTTACAATCCTGGTCAAATAATTGCATCCTATACATCGATAGCACCTCCTTCAAGCTCTTTCTGGGTGCTCGAGGCACTATAACCAAATAATCACTATATGGCTCGTAAAACCCAATAACTCAAGTGTAGAATTGAGCAGCCCGCTGAGTGTCATCTTCTCCTCCAAATAGTAGAAACAAAACCTCTTTGTTGGCAAATCCCGACACATTAAAGGTGGTCAACTCTCCGTCAAACTAATCGCTGGATTGGGATTGGACACTATAACAACAATTTAATTTCAATCTACACAAAATATTCTCAATTTCTTCCATAGCCAAAATCAATGGAAAATTATCAAAGAAGAAAGGTGGAGGATTTTAGGTTCGAATCTCAAAATGAAAATCCTTGTTAACCCTAATTCTGAGACGGTTAAGTCAGGGATGAACTCTTCTAGGTTGTTATGACTGGGATTGAAGGTTCTGGAGGTACCTACCACTCAGGTCCAGGAGTTACATACTGAGATTAGGGCTTTGAAACATACTGAGATTAGGGCTTTGAAGAAGGATCTTGACAGTAACTTTGTGGAGAAACCGAAGTAGAATCTAGTGGTTGTCCAGTCACTTGATGAGTCTGTCGTATCATTCTCTTTAGGTGCGTGGTATGAAAGTGGTGGTTTGCCTTCCGTTTGAAGTGGATGTGATGGCTTTGAACAATGGAGTGAGTTTGTTGGCTACTTCTGGACAATAAATTGCCCTCTCTTGTCGTTGCCCAGTCACTTGAATCTCATATGACTCTACCTACGATTTGAAGTAGGGTTTAGTTAGAAGAATCCCAAATACTACGAGTAAAAGAATCCCAAATACTGGCCAGAAACTACACGCTAGAAGAATCCTATTTGCGGTGTTGTACTGTCTCTGAACGACCTCAGCTTACTATTGTTCATCGTCTTCCACTCAACTTGGGGGATTACTATGGAAACCCCAAAACCTAGCTACTATCCACTTCAATACTTTACCCACCACCATAATCAACTTGAGCTGAGGGCGTTCAGGGACAGTACATCACCGCAAAGAGGATTCTTCTAGCGTGTAGTTTCCAGCTAGTATTTGGGATTCTTCTGTTCGTAGTATGTTGGATTCATCTAACTAAACCTAACTTCAAATCGTAGGTAGAGTCATATGAGATTCAAACGACTAGGCAACGACAAGGGAAGGCAATTTCTTGTCAAGAAGTAGCCAATAAACTCACTCCATTGTTCAAAGTCATCACCTCCACTTCAGACAGAGGGCAAACCACCACTTTCAAACCACTCACCTGAAGAGAATGATACAACAGAGTCATCAAGTGGCTGGGCAACCATTATATTCTACTTCAATTTCTCCATAGAGTTACTGTCAAGATTCTTCTTTAAAGCCTTAATCTTAGTACGTAACTCTTGGACTTGAGTGGTAGGTACCTCAAGAACCTTCAATCTTAGTCATAACAACCTAGAAGAGTTCATCCCTAACTTAACCATCTCAGAATTAGGGTTAACAGGGGTTTTCATTTTGAGATTCGAACCTAAAACCCTCCACTTTTCTTCTTTGATAATTTTCCATTGATTTTGGCTATGGAGGAAATTGAGAATATTCTGTGTAAATTGAAATTAAATTGTTGTTATATTGTCCAATCCCAATCCAAAGATTGGTTTGATGGAGAGTTGACCACCTCCAATGTCTCGGGATTTACCAACAAAGAGGTTTTGTTTCTACTATTTGGGGGAGAAGATACGCTCAGCAGGCTGCTCAATTCCACACTTGAGTTATTGGGTTTTATAAGTCAGACAGTGATTATTTGGTTATAGTGCCTCGAGTACCTAGAAGGAGCTTGAAGGAGGTGCTATTGATGTATAGGATGCAATTATTTGATTGGGATTGTAACGGGGTCCCTACCAGGGTGTCCCAAGGCTTCAGGGGTATTCTCAGGAAAATTTGCCAGATGACGCTCAGCGGGCTGCTCAATTCTACACTTGAGTTATTGGGTTTTACGAGTTAGACGGTGATTATTTGGTTAAAGTGCCTCGAGTACCCAGAAAGAGCTTAAAGGATGTGCTATTGATATATAGAATGCAATTATTTGACAAGGATTGTAACGGGGTCCCTACCAGGGTGTCCTAAGGCTTCCAAGGTATTCTTAGGGAAATTCGTGATCAATATCTTGGATGACTTGAGGTCTAATAGCTCTTTAAATGTCAAACTATGCCTACCAAAGACTTGTACAAGTGAGAAACTTTATGCTATCTTTAATATATGCTACTTGTGTATGTGTTTTATCCTAACCCACCTAAGATCACAAGGATTGGATTTGCTCAATGGCTGATTGTTTCAGTTTAGGGTTTAGTAGTAGTTTGAACCAATTCGATCCATGTGCACGTATAGTGGGCATTAATGGATGTGACTATGAAGTGGCCTTCCGGGAAGATGGGTGAATGATAAGTATAAAATGACCTCCCAAAGTCAACCCAGCACAGCCCAATGGGCATAGACCAAAGGCCCAATGAACATCTAACACTTAGGGGTTAGGCCTAACCAAGCCTAGCCTCGACAGATTAGCCGAAGGAAGGGGTCAGCTCAGCTCATGAAGAATACCCAGCTCAGCTCACCAGGTGAGCTTCGCAAACGTGACAATCAGAAGCCAATTATACTAGTGTGGCAGAAGTTCGTACAGTCCCAGGGACTCATAGAGCAGCCAGACTGTTATTCCCTTCTAGAATAGCCAAGGCTTTATCTCATCCCAAGGGATGAGGCTGCGAATCCTAAGGGATATCTACAGAAGACCCATGCACCAAGAAGACTCTTAAACCTAATAAGGATCAAAGGAGTCTTGGGTGAAGAGGACACTCCAACACCCATTTATTCCTGTTTCGTACGGATAAGACCCAAGAGTTCCAATCCCACTGGGACTCCTCCCAAGATGACTATATAATATCACAAAGGTACAAACAATACACAATCAATTCTATTTAGCTAAGGTAAATCGACTGGCTTAGGTATCGGAGGGGCGATGCGACAGCCACGCCGGTGCCCATAGTTTACCGTTTCCATTTTGCAGGTCATTGGTCGAACACGTCGGAGGACCGCTTCACCAGCTGGAAGACTTGGTGGGTAAACGAAGGACCTCATCTCTGCAGGTACTCGAAACTGCTTCATCAGGGACTATGCTTTGGGATGACTCATTTCGTTTAAAACCGTAGCGGAAAAAGAAACAGCGCGTATTCTAGTCAAAAGTGGTGTGTGTTTTGTATGTGGGTTAGGTTATGTACTTGGGTGTAGATAAGAAAATATCAGGCTTTGTTAATCTGGTACAAGTCACGCTAAGATTCTCCTGCTGAGTAGTATACACAGGGGTATAAGGTTAGAATATTTTCGGGTTTAGGGTTGTTTCTTCATTTTCTCTCAAAATGAGCTCTCTGTTGCAAGTTGCGTCTAGGCTCAGGTATTGTCTCTCTTCCTCATTTTTAATCACAATGTCTCCTCTATTTCTTGTTGATTTCCCTCTCTATGTGTGTTTTGTACTTGGGTTGTGTTTTGTATTTGGGCATGGGTAAGAAAATATTAGGCTCAGTTAATACGGTAAGAGTCACACTAGAAGAAATAAGGGTTCTCTTGCCGAGTATACATAGAGGTTTAGGGTTAGAATTTTTCGGGGTTTAGGGTTGTTTCTCCTTTTTCACTCAAAATGTGCTCTCCGTTGTGAACTACTTCTAGGCTCATTTGTCTCTCTTCCTCGTTTTTAATCACCATATCTTCTCTATTTCTTGTTGATTTTTCTCTCGATGTGTTTTTTATGTGGGTTGGTTTGTGTATTTGGGTGTGGGTAAGAAAATATCAGGCTCAATTAATCTAGTATGAGTCACACTAGGAGAAATAAGGGTTCGCCTGCTGTGTATACATGGGCTTAGGGTTAGAATATTTCGGGGCTTACGGTTGTTTCTTCATTTTCACTCAAAATAAGCTCTCTGTTGCGAGCCGCATTTAGGCTAAAAAATTGTCTCTCTTCATTTTTAATCACCATATCTTCTCTATTTTTTGTTGATTTTGCTCTCTACTCAAATTTTTGACTTTCTTTTGTATGTTTCTTTTTGATCCAGGTTATCTAGGAGAGTTGAGTTCACAATTTCTCCAATGATAAGGTATATGTCTTTTCTAATGTTTCTTTTCTACAATCTTGCATATTTGTTCTAATTACATTATGCACTAACCTTGTTTAATTGTATTTTCAAGATCCCACTTGAGAGGATTTTTAGGAGCTCTGACCTCTGATGATCAAGGGCTAATGGTAGAATAATAGCTCTTTACACAATTGGAAAAACAAAAATCATGGAAAATACAATTAAGCATGGTTAGTGTAGAATGTAATTAGAATAAACATACAGGATTGTAGAAAAAAACATGAGGAAAGAGATTAGACTATACTCATCATCGGAGAAATTCCAAACTCAGATCTCCTGGATCAAAAGAAAACGTACAAAAGAAAGTCAAAAGTTTGATTAGAGAGGGGAATCAACAAGGAATAGAGAAAGATATGTTTTTAAAAACGAGGATGAGAGACAATAACTGAGCTTAGGAGTAACTCGCAATAGAGAGCTCATTTTGAGTGAAAATGAAGAAACAACGCTAAACCCCGAAATATTTAACCCTAAACCCGTGTATACTAAGCAAGAGAACCCTTGTTCCTTCTAGTGTGACTCATACCAGATTAACTGAGCTTGATATTTTCTTACCCATACCCAAATACATAAACCAATGCTTTGTCACAACCTAACCATTGAAAAGATTGAAAATTCCAAACGTAGGACTAGGTCGGTTGGAGCATAATATCCAATATACTTCGAAAATAGCTTATTTGGAAGTAGGTTTTATGTAGGGTTTGCGGCGTTTAGACGGCCAACTCTTGATTTTGTTTTAAAGGGTGGAATATGATTATCTCTCTTGAAAAAGACTAGAAACATATTTGAACTAGATTAAAGAGGTCTAGGGATCATCCTTCCAGTGGCTTAGGCTGTTTATCAATTCTCAAAGATAACTCAAGTGAGAGTCACAACGGTGTGCTCTCACCCGGAAGATATAGCTTTGAACTATGTTTTAACAAATGATATGGTTTCCAGAATAGAGATAAACTCATACTAAATACATTTATCAAACACTTAGAGTGACAGAGTTCCAAGCATGCCATGTGCCAAGTTTCCATGTTGACAGGGCATTAAAGAAGTTAACAACTCTAGTTTTAGACTGAAAATCACGAGTTTAGTCTACTTCGAATCCAACCGATAACGATAATAAACAACCTAAACCATGGGAAAAAAATCACCCCAAGACTTAGCCAATAAGACTGCTCACACATATTTGAAAACTTAAACATAAAGGTAGAAATAGAGAACATGATTAACCGACGAAAACGAAATAAACTTGATATTACGAAAGATTTCGTCCGTGCAAACAACTTTAACAAACAAGAAATCAACAAATTAGAATTACCTTGAAGAATTGTTGAAGGAAAATAAGCTAGAACAACAATGGCATTTTAATCCTAGAGAGGAGGGAGAGAGATAAAAAGTAAAAAGTAAGATTATGGCCATATATAGCATACAACCCCATTTACATGGCTGGAAAATCAGCCATCCGAAAGACCAAAAGGTTCTCAAAATATCCCAAAAACATGCTGTTAGAACTTGTGGCTCATATATTAATATGAAGAGATACTAAGAAGTTCTAGAAAGAGACCAGATGCCGGAGCAGAGCGGAACGAGTGGGCTTAATCTTAGAAGTAGTGATTAAGTTGGAGGAGCTAGCAAGGCGATCGAAGCTGAAACTGACGAAGAATTAAAGATGGAGGGGTTTTGAATTTGAGAGGAAGCTAAGGTAGGAAAGGCGCTGGTTCTGCCATATGTATTTTATAAAATCTCAGAAGTAGTGATCCTCATGTATCCATTATATAAGCCGATCAAGCTGGGCTCTGTTTGTTTCCAAAGTGGATAAAGGCCGGCCTTGGACCCTATTTAGTGCAGTAGAACCAGGATGGGCCTAATAATGTGCTTTCACTCATTGGGTTAAGATCCAACAGGATCAAGGCATAACCACATTTTTCTAGCAAAGTCTGAGCTCATTTACGAGGTCGTTATCTCAAAAATTTATTTCAAAACCGACAATCAAACAAGGTGTAAAAGCATTAGACATGAAATTTATGGTTTACACCAACTAAACACCCTATCTGCAGTACAAACATCGGACGCGCGGCTTCAAGCACCCTATCGGCTCACTTCTCTCTAACTACTTTTCCGTTTCGTTTTCCTTAGAACCTCTCTCCAAATTATTTTCTTTTCATTTATTTTGCCTTTCTTCTTCCTTGTACAAAGAAGATATTGAAATTTTTTCTGTACACACAGTTCAAAAAACTCATGATTAATTGCTAAGTTTAGATCAACTTGTGGACTGGCAGTGGTATAATTAATTTTAGGCTTTTAAAACCAATGGTTATTATATTATAAATAGAATTAATACTCATATACTAATTAATACTGAAGTGTGAGTGGTATCTAATTGATTTGCTCACTTTTTTCTCTTTCTAGACCTTTTGCAGGGGGGGTTGAGTTGTCGAATTCACTGACTTAATAAAGTGTTGATTATAACTACCATTTGCAATGTTTTAGCCTTTCATTTTTTGGCAGTCCAGGTTCACTTCAAGCCGAATTAATTAGGGGCCAACACATCATCAAAATGAACACTTTGTCCCTAAAAAGGAAAACACCCCTCCCATTCACAATCTTTAATTAGGACCAAGTCCCTGTTATTTGTTAATCTCTCTCTCTCTCTCTCTCTCTCTCTCTCTCTCTCTCTCTCTCTCTCTCTCTCTGTATGGTTTAGTATGCCAGGCACTATAAGTTAATTATTTGTGTTTTTTTTGAACTTTTCCTAGTTGCATGTTCTTCATTATTTTCCCTTTCGATTCTTCTTCACGAGAGAGATTCAATGAGTAAAAATTATGACCAAAATTGCGAATTTCCCACCCAATTTTTGCATTTTTTGAACATTTTCCAAGTATGGTCCATCTATTTCTTCCTGTTTTCCAATCTTCTCGTTGAGACGAATTTCCCACCCAAGGGTTCGTATATAGATCAAGAAAGAAAGAGTATGCATGCATTATGGTACTTTTTGAAAGAATTTTTCGTAATCCAACAGTACTTGGATTTCTGCATTTGGATATAAAGAAAAATGGCACCCGGCCATGTGGATAATTAATGATATATCCAAGTCATGGAAAGGCATTTTCGACATAGATCGATTCCTGGGGCAGCTTCCACACATGGTATGCCTCAAAAGTGTACTTGTGAGATAACAAAGATTTTGACAACCACTGCTTAGTGCAGTTGGTCAGTCATTGCCTCCCCTTTGTGGAAGGTCTTGGGTTCGAGCCCCACAGGGGGCAGGCCCTTTAAGGGACCAGGGCTATGGATAGCTTCTGATCTCTTTGTGCTAACTCTAATACTCTCACTAACCCCCACTGATATATATCGCTGTGGGAAAAAGAAAAAAAAAGATAACAAAGATTTGGATTGAAAATCATGATATTTATTGTTGATTATTCTATGTATGACATGGTTCTCATTTTCCAAATCTATGTTTTTACGTTTTTGAAAAGGAAAAATAAATAGTTCAAAAATGCTCATCCTGTTTTATTTTTTCGGGAAAACAGTTTTAGACATTCCAAGACATCTTTTTTAGTGTTTATTCAAAACGGGGTTGTATTTAGGAATATTGAAAACAATAATATGTCCTTGAAACAAAGTTTTTTCAGGAAGAGAAGAACATAGAATGCTTTAAAAGAGCTCCACAAAAATAATACTAAGATAGAATGGTTCAAGATAGACTGTAGGGTCAATTAGACAAAATAACTAAAATAAGTATATTTATTTTTTAATAAGTATTTATTTAATAATTAAAGGTAATGTATTGTGAGAGAATGACATGTCTCGTAAAGCAGAAAATAAGCACTTAAAAAAGAGATTAAATTATATACACTGGCGGTGTAAACATTCTTTTCCTCCAAATTAATTAGAGTGTGTCGCATGTCAAAACAATGGTCTCAATTACTAGAACATGATGATGTGGTTCAATCTAATTGATTGGAAGGAAAAGAATATTTACACCAGCAGTGTATATAATTTATTTTCCTTAAAAAATAAAAGCTTTAATGGAATAGGACCTGTCATGCATGTTCTTCAAGTTTCTCCTTGATACCAGACGTGGCCTATTCTATCCCATTCTTTGTAGAAATAAATGATCAACACTCATGATGACAAATTTAACAAGAAGGTTTTACAATAATAGAGCCAAAAAAGAAGAAGAAAGAAATACAAAGTAACGGACCTCAAAAGCAGCTGCAAGTGAAGGAGAATAAAATAAATAATAAAAGTCTCACAATGTTTGGGGAAAAAATTATTGATAGTAAGTTACTATAAGGTTGTGATCTCTCCACTCAATAGTTTAAGCTTTTTTATTTGTTCTAAAGTTTCTACACTCTTTGCCACAAAAATATGACATCAAGATGGGTCGCCCTGCCTTGATCGTACCTAGCCTACCTCTTTTATTTACATAAAAAAATAATAAGAGTTTCTCTTGATGCACTCCTTTTTTTTTTTTTTTATATCACAAAAAAAAAAAAAAAAAATATATATATATATATATATATATATATATATATATATACACACACAAAACTTCTAATAAAGGCGCCCTTATCGTATTACGGTAAGGACGTTCCTTTCCCGACCAACTTGCGACGATCTGAGCCGCTCAATGTGTTCAGAACGTGATTTTGAGGGTACCCAGAGGAAATTAGAAAAAAAAAAGACCAAAAGGGCTTGATCCGAGCAGTTTTTGTTTGTATTTTATTGAACGGTTCAAATAAAAACTGCTCAAATCAAGCCCTTTCCGGTCATTTTTTTTGCAGATTTCTCGCGGATACCCTTAAAATCACGTTCTGAACACATTGAGTGGCTCGGATTATCAAAATTTGGTCGGAAAAGAGAAGAAAAGGGGAAGCCCTTACAGTAATACGATAAGGGCACCCTTATTAGAAGCTTACGGATCATCAAAATTTGGTCGGGAAAGAGAAGAAAAGGGAAAGCCCTTATTAGAAGCTTACTGTGTGTGTATATATATATATATATATATATATATATATTTACTTTTCTGCTTTTTGCCTGTGGTAAACCACTGGATTTTAAGGGGTTAATGGAGTTTAAGGGTTTCCACAGTGATTTTAAATGAATTGTCAAGAAAAAAAAGGTTAATTATGTGCCATGATGAAGCGGCATCACCCCAGCTAAAAAGTCCCAATCTACAACTAATTAATTATTTTACTTTAAAAGCAAGCTTCAAACATACCCATCAAGCCAACTAAGACCACAATGCTTTTGCCCTTAGAATTAAAATGCTATTATAAGTAGAAAAATAGCAAGTGAAACTTTATCAAGGGGTTGGTTGCTCCTATTTCTTTATCAAGGGGTCACAAAAAAATTCAGCATGTTTGGAAGAAGTCCCTTTCTCTAACAACATAACCCTTTTAAGAGTAATCAGTTTTCAGTCAATGAGTGAAACTCATTCGGGAAATGGTTTTTAGAAGTCAAATGAATGAACAGAGTTCATCTCCATATGGGACATCCAAGCAAAGAAATAGTGTGCAGTTTTTTGGTTGGGATCTCTTGAAACAAGTTGTCGCGTCCTCCTCTGATTTGTTTCTTTTTATCGGCAAAAGATGAAATTTTATTAAAAACGGGAAAAGGGAAAGAGGATTCAACAAAAAGTTAGATAATACATTACAAGGGCATAGCCTAAACCACCCAAGAGTCTACCAGGGTCCACAACAGATAAGACACTAAGGCCCCGTTTGATAAAGCTCTTAGGAGATGAGATTGGATTACTAAGCCGAAGGCATTAACAATTCTGCGTTTGGTTTCCAAAATTGGTTCGGATTCGTAGTCCGTTGGGATGAGGAAGTTGGACTTTAGGGGGTATTAGCAATACTCCGTGGGACTTGGTATTCATAGTCCGAATCCAATCCCTTCTCATTACCAATTTCTTCTATCAATCTAATCTCATCATCTAATCTCATCTCAAACAAACATGATTTTAATAATCCCATCATCTAATCTCATCCCAAACAAACATACCCATTACCAATCTTTTCTCATTACGAATTCCTTCTCATTACGAATCCCAATCCTAATTCCATCTCCTTACGAATCTCATCCATCTATTACTGTTATCAAACGGGGCCTAAAGCTCAACCCAACACAAATTAAACAAAGAAAAGCCCAAACACGGGCCGGTCCACCTAAACCATCCCACAAAACTCTAACTACACCGGCAACCACAGCCGTACAAACCATCGGAGCCCAGCCTCGCCGTTAAGCCGAGCCGGCGTCTCCCAGATGTAGAGACCGGCGATGAGAACCAGCCTACGAAAGTGCAGGCTGAAGCTATCAGGGCATGTCCTCCTCTGATTTGTTATATATAAAGATATATTCCGTTTCTTAGAGTAGCGGTCAGTATATATATATGCTTGGTATTTTAGTTACCCGGCCAAGGGTTATGATGGATGGAGAGCACTGAAACGATCGAAATTTAATTAGGTTTAGGATGAGTGAATTCAGCGGTTGGCGTATCATACTTTAAGGCATTTAAAGCCAAACTAATTTACAATAAATGAAGAGATTTTTTAAGCTGATAATATTCCGAAATAATTTTGGATGTGGCAAAAGCTCAAACAAAGTGTTTGTTTTCCCACATTGAGATCACTCCTCACGCTTTACAGGCCTCTAAATTAATTTCCTTTTCCATCTCTGTTCTAAATAGGAGTATATGTTTTGTCAGTTGTTGACCAGACTAATCATGACAGGAAAGTGGATTTTTGGGGGCAAGGTGTTTGTGGCCACACATCTCAATCAAAGTCAGTGTGAAGTGTATGGTAAAGTAATTTAATCCATCATTTTGCTTGTGAAAACCTCTACCAAAAAGAGAGATGTGTTCCTCAAACCAGTTATGGAAAAATGCAACAATAATAGTTCAGCAAAAGGACAGCCAAGCCAGCGTTTAGACGTTAATTAATTGGATCCAAAAAGGATCAGATCCTCTGCAAGTCTTTTCCAACTTTGCCCTCTTACGAGCTGGCCTGCCACGGATTTAAAGTGCCTATGGTCACGCCCAAGAGAGATCAAGCTGCTACGCCTAGTCAACCCCTCCTCCACCGTTTTATTTACTAGAGTGAAATCCTCTTCATACCTAGCAACCGTCAAAGAATTGTAGCCATGATCTCCTTTTGTCTGCTTTAAATTAACTTTACAGCAAACCTTACGAATTTATCCCTCGGAATCCTAAGCTGTGAACGAAACCTAACTAGCTCCAATCTTAAAAAGTATTTTGCATTCTCTGGCGTGCCATATGGGATGTTAAAAAGCCTAAAGTATTTTGTTTTCCACCTTATTCAGGATTTTGGATGGGTTTTGTTGAAACATTGTGGGCCCACTTCGTATTCCCTCACGTGATTTGAATAGTTTATTTATGCGGACTCACTGAAGATTACATATGTAAATAAATTAAGTTGATTCAGCATCAATAACAATACAATCAAATAACACCATTACAAAATGGGAGACAGTATAAATTTAAGATAGACTGCCTATTTTCTAAAAACAAATGTGATCTAAACAGGCGAATTTCAATTTTTAATCAGTTTATTATTTTAGGCATATGATATTTTGAGTGAGCATATACTAAATTGCTATATTGAGCGTAAGGTTCACGATGGCGGAACTAGTGTTGAAAAACTAGAATACATAATTCCAAAGGTCTAGTCATTGGCAGAAATGTGACTAATTATGTCACGCCCCATCCCGGAATATTTTCCAAATGGGATGGGGTGTGACAAATTAGGTGAATTTTGATGTTCAATAATATTTTATACGTATGATATTTTGAGCGAGAATTTGGTAAATTACTAGCATGTGCATAGGATTCACGACGGCTGAACTAGTGTCGAAAAATGGAGTACATAATTCCAAAAGTCTAGTTATTGAACTTTGAATTTTTCAAATGTCGTAAAAAAAAAAATCGAGTTATATAATCAGGGACACTTGTACATACTACCATGTGAGATGGGTCAAATGAATTTCCTGAATTTAAAAAAAGAATTGATTTGTTGTTTATATATGATTTGTCACCGTTGAACTAAAACTTTGGATTCGTCCAAATTGCAGTAAGTAATTTTACGAGCCCATTAACTTTTTTTTCTTTGGTTCGGCTGCACATTAAATTTTCTAATTAAGTACCTATGAAAAATAATAATTTTTTTTAATTGTACAACTATTATATGTAATTTTTTTATTTTATTTTTGAAAGAGTATGATACAAAAATTGTTTATTTGTTTAGTATGAAATGCTAGCACCATATAGTATTTGGCGGGACTTTTCAGCCGCGGAAATGGGTCCCACCCCAAGCCGCTTTTCTTCCGGTTTTTTCGGTTGGTTATTTGGAGCGAAACAAGCCCAAGCCAGTACCCGAACCTCTTAGCTTCGGATCCGAACCAATGTTTTGAATATTCTTGAACGTTGAAGGCCACGAGCTACGCGAATAGACCGTATTGCCCTCAAATTTTGTTCTCCTTTGCTTTCAGTGTTTTACAATTAGGCAGCTTGAGATTGTGGCCCCGTGGGGTAAACAGGTCCGTAAGCTAATTACAAGCACAACTTGAACAAATGATACCAAAATTGGATTCTCCTATTTGACAACAATACTGATAAATTACAAAAATGCTAAGGACACATACATTTATTTGTACACATATCTTGCACATACACTTTATGGGGCCCACCTCGGGTCCCACCAATATGATTCGAACCGTTCATTATTTTTAAAATAATGTTTTAAGAGTTTCTGGAAAAAATCAACTCGATAGGATATTGGTAAGGGTTTTTTCAGAAATCGCAGTGCAAATCAGACTGTTTCACTATATGATTTTTGAAAAAGCCCTTACCGATATCCTATCGAGTTGATTTTTTACAGGAACTCTTAAAAAATTATTTGAAAAATAATGAGCAGTTCGAATCATATTGGTGGGACCCGAGGTGGACCCCATAAAAGTGTATGTACAAGATATGTGTAAAAGTGTAGGTGCAAGTAGCATGACTGGATAAATTAATACGCCAAATATTGGAAATTGTTATACTGTACCACTTCGAATTTAGACAAACTACTATTAAATCCCCGGTGTAATTTTTTTTGCTCTTATTCTTGGGCCGAAGGGTCTACTTTTCCTTTTGTTTCTTTCACCTTTTTTTGTCGTCCCTTTCGTTTGTCTTCATCCCCGAGATAAAGTGGCAATTACACATGTGCATGTGAATTTCCATAGCTAATTAGTGACATATTTCCCCTTTTTATCGACGGTCTTGCTAACCTTCGTCCACTAGACGGAACATAATACGTCAAGAATTTCAAACAAGTTCGAATATTAATTCATATGATCTCACGGATAATAATACACTTTCACAACTATTAATGCATATTTCTTAGATATCGATGTACATTTCACCTATCATCTTATACCCTTTGGACGGAAATTAGAATAATCATTTTACTGGTTATGTTTTCGTAGTAAATTCAATATAGAAAAATATTAAAAAGGGATACTCTAGGCTGTGTTTAGATCACGATTTTGCAGAGAAGATTATCAAGAAAAAGAAAATATAATAAAAAAGATGAGAATGAAGTGAAGTGAAGTGAAGGACGATGTTTCATGTCTTTTGAGTTGGTTATTATTTAGGCGGATCAACTTTCGAGTTCTTAGAGATTAGCATTTGCCATTAGAGAAATACATATGAAATTTTTATTGTACCTTTTAATCTAATCTTAAGTCTATAATGTAATTTCTAACATACACAAATTAAAGAGGAATTGTACTTCTCTATTTATAAATTTCTTTTCGTAACTACCGACAAACTCTGGCCTGGGCATTCGGTTATCAAAAAACACTACCATGACAAACTACTCCCCTTACATATCAATATTGGATCTACATCATCAGTTATTTCACGTTGGTACATATGAAATGAAAGTTTATATTTTCTATACCCTTATTCTGATAATTAATTACAGACTAAATAATTATTAATTAAGTCAAACTTAGCTTCCAAGCTAGCAATTCTTGGAGTATAAAAGAGTTGAGTCCAGTTTAAGTCCCACAACATGATTACATAGTACATGTTCCGACTTTGAACTTAAGTGAGGGGGTTTAATTAATATAAACCATATAATTAAGGAGGACATCAATAATTAATATTGGTTTTACTAAGAAATCGTAAAGGCAAACTAAAGCAAATTTTAATATATTGCAGGTACGTAGCATTAGATTATAATTTCCTATTAAAAGTTTCCGATTCAACGATCTTAGAAAATGAATGGTGGGAGATAGGAAGTTCTCATGTGGTGGTACCCACATAACAGAATAACTTATATATTCACAGGGGAGCCGTGAATAAATTATTTACGGAAGCGCTTTTTTGGACGGCCGAGATTGAGTTCTGTAATAACTTATTCACAGAGCTCCGTGAATAAGTTATATATTCTCCTCACTTAAATACAACTTCTTGTTTGACTTGAACACCGCCTCATTAATTCACTCTGAATTCTGAGCCAAAATTGCGAACTCTTGAGTTTCATAGTTGCATTACTTATGGCATTCCTATTCTCAGGCAAAGCGGATTCGGAATTGCCTTTAGAGGCATCCATATCCATGGAAGGAGTGCGACGCATAATATTTGATTACGAGTTTTGGTCATAGAAACGACAAAAGGCATAATAAAACTAATTACCGGTGATTAAATTGCCCAATCCCTAATCTTTGTAGTGTATAGAAGACAATTAAATAGGTCTTACAACTCATTATACTAGGTGACAGACAATTAATTAATGGACAAGTATTTCAATTTTGATGGTGCATTGTGAAGTTAGTATCAATATTCTTAAGTTGCATGTGATGAAAACAATTTATGATTGGATTTTTGAAATAATGACCACAAAAAAAAAAAATGCAAGTCATTGGCATAAACCAACACAAACACTTATAGTTCTCAATATTCGTGACCCCTCTTGCTTAAATTTAAAAATACCGCCTTAAGTTTGGATGTTAGAAATCTTGAATAGGAACAAGATCGAACGGGATGGTACTTCTCTATTACTTTGTTTGAAACGAACCGAAATAATCGAATACGAATTTGATTCCTAATAACACATCCATCAATTAATCAGACTCCCAAACTAAATGAATCTAATCGCTCCCCTCTCCTTTGCCAATCCAAGATTAATTTCAGGCTCAATTCATAAAAAAGAAACTATTGATTCTATTAAGTTTTCTTGATATGTATTTGCCCAGCCGATCGAATAAGATTTTTGAAATAACAAAAACGCCGGAGTAAAATTACCTTGGGCATTGAATTTACCAAGAATTTGATTTCAGGTTTTCTTTTTCTTTTTTGTTAATTGAGAGGAGAGATCATTACATCATGCATGAATTACAAAATATAAATCACGAAACACTATATCAATTTTTTGAGAGACCACGAGATAACTAAAACCAATAACTCAATCAATGTAAACCCAACCCAACTACAAGCCCATATTAGGGGGTGAAATAATCTCAACGGAAGAACACCCACATGCAGGTGGAAAGACTCGAACTCCTGACCTCCTAATAAGATGCAAGAGTTCTGGCCAACTAAATTAGCCCCAAATGAATTTGATTCCAGGTTATTAAATTTCCATTCCTGCTCAAGATTACGGCCACCAAAAACAGCCAAAACCAAACAAGTCCCATGTGTTTAAAAGGGAAGAATACTACATAATTGGTTGAACGAAAAAGAACATTGTTTTTGATGAGGGCATATCGAAGAAGGTCTTCTATTTTCTATTGATTATTACTATATTTAAATATCTTGATTAATGGGATCGTTTCTTTTGTGAATTCCTATACCAATCTTTTGTAAATGTCCGAATATTTCTTAATCATTTCGTCCAAGAGGACGTGTTCCTCTAATTCTATGAATTTTTCTAAAATATCATTTGCATGGAAGCAAGTGACTGGCATCATGGGATTGAGTTTCATCACCTCCAAAGGCGGAGGGATTAAGGGCCAAGGGGTTTCCCTTAAGTTTTCATTAGATATGTGTAATTTCTTTGGGAATTTTATTAACTTGCCCCATATGTAAGATGTATTCTTGTCCCAAAGAGCAGCAAAAATTACAGCACATTGCCCTTCACAGCCATGCTTTTTTATCTTCTTCTTCCCCCAACTTGAGAAACCTTAGTTGGGTTTGGCATAGTCAAAGTTCTTGGCTACATATTAGGAAATTTTTTCCCGAATTTTTATAAAACTATGCAGGTAAAGAAATTATACATCATCGTGTTACTTAGTTGGACCTTGTGATTTATCTTGTGAGAATTTAACTTGTGTGTTTTTTTTGGTGAGAAAAATTTAACTTGTGTTGTTGTTGTGCATCCACAAAATATGAATATCGTTTAGGTCAATTGCAAACGCAATTATACGTTATGAATAGATTTCTACTTAACTACTTTATAAAATATTTGGCATTTCTCTCTTTCTGAGTTTCAGAGAATAAGGTTTTCCTGGGGGAGGGGAGGGCGGCGCCTCCCCCCGTTCCCCCCCGCTCTCTCTCTCTCTGATCTACTTCAGATCTCTCCCCTGAACTCGGCGTGCTCCGATGTCGATCTTGTCTGTGGGACGCTGATGCCAAGTGATAGAAGCTTCTTCCGATCTTCCTCATCAAAGCAGTCTGCCTACGTGCTCCTCGTTCAAATCTTCCTCGCCATGTGTTTTTATGTCCAATCTTCCTGTAGTTCCATTATTGTTATCAAACCGGCCCCTTCCTCATCGCTTTGGGCAGACCCTGATGAGGTCGTAGTTTTTTGGGACAGAGGTAGCAGTTGATGTCGCTGTACGGTGGGGTGTGGCTGCTATGGTGATTGAGGTTTCGGACTGCGGTCTTGACCGGCGTTTTGGGCGGCTGATTCTAGGGGTGTGGGTTTGTAGGTTTTTTATTTGTTGATGTTTTCATTTCTTCCTGTTTTCTCTCCCGTTGTGGGGCTTCCCTCACCTCTACGTGGGTGTTTTGTTGGTTACTTAATTGGAGATATGCTCTATCTGTTTGCGCATTTGGTTGTATGAGGTCCTGATGATCTGCGTGGTGTTTAGGCCTCGTTACTTTATCCCCTCTCTTGGGATCTTCCCGTTCTAAGTATTTTATTCATTATTATCAATGAAGTATCCTATCATTTGAAAAAAAAAAAAAAAAAACCCGAGTTAAATCAACAATTATGTCCAGATATAGATGCTAGGGGAGGTGCATCCATGCTAGGATACATCGTCCTCTCCCGCGGTGCCAGGAGATCAAGAGCTAAATTCTGAAAAATAAGCTTCATTGTTAGAATCCATCGGCAAAGTGTATGTCCGATCGAGCTCCTGAGGCGATCGGATTGTGGCCAGCTAGAGGTGCCCGATCCGGATTGTGGCTAGCTGAAGGCACCCGAGCCAAATTATCTAACCGATTGGATCGACTGTACGTTGACTGATGTGAATTGATCTTGCTAGTGATTTGCGATATGCAGCGAGAGTTCATTATTGTTAAATCCAAAAGGATTTGGCTCCTCTCTAGTCCAATGATTTGGATTGGGCAAGATAGTCCAAATCGGGACCGTCCATTAGTAAATTCAATACCGATAAAAGTGTAAAGATACATTTAAACTGTTGATTACAGCAAACGAACGGTTCTAATTAGGATTGTCCATTCCAGTAAAAAACATGGATCGGAGTGGATCCATTTCCAATCCAAAATAGTAGTATTTGCTTTGAAATCAAATGAGGGGTTGATTGAAGGGGTTGTCGGAAAGAAGAAAGTCAACAGAACATCACAGAAAGTAAGGGTCAGATGTGGGGCAATCGCCATATATATAGCGACGAAAGGTAGGAGACATGCATGAATGTCAAAAGAAAACACATAGCGAATTTAATAGGTATAAACTCTCTCCGTCTCGCAAAGATAGTCTATTAAACGAAAAGATGTGCAATTGTTGGATAAAAAATAACGTAATTCAGTACATAAGTTTTTAGATTTTAGAACACCAAATTAGTTCCCCCCTCTAAGTTAAGCCCCCTATAAATAGACATGCAATTTTCGAAAAAAGTACTTACGTGGATAATTTTCTAAATTTCTTGATCCAAAAATTGTATATGTTTTTTCGTAGTAACTATCTTTGCCGGACGAAAGGAGCATTAATTTTTTAGGTTTGGAGAGACAAGATTGTGTATATAAATATTGCCTCTGTATAATTTTATTCGCGCCAACCAAAAAATAATTCACAACTTATTATTTCACACACACAAGACTTTTGGATTATCACAATCTGGTAGAACTTTTCTAAATTAACCTAAAAATTAGTACAAATTCTGAGAATATTTAAAGTTGTGCAGGGACTTGAGCACCCAGCACCCCTTGAGTCCGTCATTGTTTGTGGTTAGAGGATATCAGCAGCGGGAGGATTTTTTTAGTTTTTACACAGGAAGTAGTTTTGAGGTGTGGATGTAGTTGAACTCTCTCATGTAAATATTACTGTTATATTCTTTGTCAATAGAAATAAATAAAAAAACAAGAAAACTACAAAATGAAATAAAAGATCAGAGGAAACATCATCTAACTAATGCTATAACTACTATATTTTATAATGTTTGCAAAATAATAAGAAACATGAGGAAACATCACCCCCTTTATTTAACATAGAGAAATCCAATGGAAACATTACATAACTAATGCTCCAACTTTATAAACAAGGGGCAATTTTGGAATAAAGAAGATCCACCAAAGAGGGAGGACAAGAATTCTACAATTTAAAACATATGCCCGGAACCGTAAATGTGTGTGGAAATATGTACATCTAACGGTTTTGAACAAAATTTTGTGTCCAGAGATGATTAAAGAAATGCAAGATAAACTAAGGCCTCTTTCATTAAATAAATGCAAGATAAATTCCTGTTAACTAAAGTACTTATTTTTTAAATTAAAGGTAACGTATTTTGAGGGGGAAAATCTGTCTTATAAAGCGAAAAATAAGTACTTAAAAAAATAAAAACTTTTGCCAATAAGTCTAGGTACACTACATCCAACTACTACACCATCCACTACATGTTTTGCAGGGCTCACCTTGGGCCAAAAAAATACAGAAAAATATTCATAAATTTTAAAATAATATATTATGCGGCCCTGTAAAAAATCAGCTCCAACAAATATCGGTAAGTATTATTTCTTGATTCGTAAAGGCGAAACTGTGCAGTTAAACAGTTTCGTCCTTACAAATCAAGAAATAATACTTACCGATATTCTTTGGAGCTGATTTTTTACAGGGTCCCATAAAATATTATTCTAAAATTTATGGTATTTTTCTGTATTTTTTTGAAAGCCGAAATGAGTCTCATGAATAATATAGTGGATGATTGATAGTACATGTAGCATCTCTCGACTTTTGCGCAACGGGGCCTAAGATATTTGTATGGTTTTCTACTTTAATCATCTTTCTATTTTTCTCTTCTTCTTTTTTCTTTCATAATCTTTCTCTAAATTTTCTCAACCCCGCAAAGATGTTAACCGTCGGGGGGTCCAGCCGAGAGGCTCGGAACGAGCTTCGGCGTGTGGCTTCTTTTCTCACACAGAAGAACAGAAAAAACGAAAGCGTCCAGAGAGAGAAAGAGAGAGAGAGAGAGAGAGAGAGAGAGAGAGAAGAAGAGGAAGAAGAAGAAGAAATTGCTCTCGTTTGAGGCATTCAGACTTAGAGAGAGAAGAAAAGAAGAACAAACGACCATCGCAGGAGAGAGAGAGTTTGAAAAAAGAAAATTTTCTCTCTCTTCGTCTTCGTCTTCGTCTTCCTATAACTTCCTTCCGTTGTTCCTCTCTCTCTCTCTCCACTTTTTATCACACATTTCCGCATCAAAGCCCTAGTCTTCTTCTCATTCTTTTCCAGAATTGGATTCAACAACTGTGAAACAATTCGAATTGAAATTCCATTTGCATTGTGCAACGGGTCGGATTTCTCGGTCTGGTGCTCCAATGGCGACAATGGAGGGGGTCCTGCCGTTTTCCGCGGCGTCCGTGGTGGAGGATGTTCTCCAGCAGCATGGGAAGCGACTCAACGACGTCGATTTGGCGTCGCGGAAGGCCGAAGAGGCTTGTGCGTTTCTTGTTTCTTGATCCTTATTCGAAATCTTTTTTCATTTTCTATTTAGCTTCGCTTCCGGTCTCTGCAGTCCGTCGGTAGATTTTGTTGAAAGTTTCTTTCCGGGAAGAAACTGTTTCTTTTCTTCCCGGGAATAATTCTTCTAGAATCCGAACTATTGATTGTCGTGATAGACGACTGAGATGGAACCGCAGAGGCTTCTCTGCAGTGCAATTGGAGAGAAGCCGGGTCCTTAATTATCTACCTGAACTTGTTTTTATATTTTCCTGTTACCTGTCTGAATTTGCTTGAATCTGATTTTTTTCCCCTTTATTTGTATTACTCCGTCGCATAAAGATGATCCATTCCCACTAGTTACATGTCACAAGACATTGTCTGTATTTTGTAATTCATAATATTTATTAGGACTATAAAAACTTTGTCTAATAGAATTAAGTGATCAAACAAGATCCATAATGCATATGAAATATACTACTATAAAGTTAAAAATAGATAATTTTAATAGGGATGTGAATAGTCAAAATGGACACTCTTTGTGGACGATGGAGGGAGTAATTAGTTTATCAATTGCAAGGTGTTGATGATACTATGGTTCTTTGATTCTGAAATCTTGGTGTTCGTATTAATTTCGGTTCTGGATTTTCAATCAACTTCGGTGATATATACCTGTACTTGGTTTGATTATGAGTTTGCTTGAATTCGATGTTTCTGTTTTCCTTAATGGGTATTAATCAGTTTATCAATTTCATGCTGTCGATACTATGTTTTTTTGGTTCTGTTTCTTCTGTATGAGCAGATGCATTCCGTTTATTTAATTTTGTCAGGACAAATTTTCTTTGTTTTCTTGAAATTATATGTGTTCCTTTAGGTAGTTGTGCATTTCAGCTGAAGAGATTATGTGTTCCTTTAGGTAGTTGTGCATTTCAGCTGAAGAGATTTGATACCATTAATCAATGAGAATAGCTCATCTTTGGATTTGACACTATACGCATGGATTTCAACTCAGAGTTTTGGAGCTTTATTGAGGGATTTGAAATGACCAGTACCAGGAGTGACTTGAATTCCTTCATGTAAACGATTGTAGTTGTCCAAGGATCCCAATAAAGGAGTGCGTCATTAACCTTTGAGATCTGCCGCTCTAGTTTCACAAGCCACTTATACCCAAATATTAGACACTAAATCTTGAAACCCCATCTATCCAAATGGGGCCTTACAGTTTTATTGGTTGGAGAAATTCACAGTGACATGCAAATTGACGTAAACCATCTCAATGTGGGTAGGTGAAACAGGGATTTTCTTGCCACAGTTTTGTGATCAAGCACTCAAACTCAGTTTTTATTTTGCAGCTCTGAGAAGATATGAAGCAGCTCGGTGGCTAAGAAAGACAGTTGGAGTTGTCGCTGGTAAAGATTTGCCTGCTGAGCCATCAGAAGAAGATTTTAGGCTTGGTTTGCGAAGTGGAATAATTCTTTGCAATGTCATCAACAAGGTTCAACCTGGTGCCGTACCGAAAGTAGGTTTATCTCAGTTATTTATTTGGTTAGTTAATTCTGTTTTATTTCTTCTAGAGTAAGGCTCTCTATCACTATTTTGTTTAGGTAGTTGAAGCCCCAGCTGATACTGGTATTATTCCCGATGGAGCAGCTCTCTCTGCTTATCAATACTTCGAAAATGTTAGAAACTTCCTTGTAGCTGTGGAGGAAATGGGGCTTCCAACCTTTGAAGCCTCTGATTTGGAACAGGTAAGTCAATGCATGTGGTATCTAGCAATAGAAAACACCAAATCAATTTGAAATTTCCTAGTTGTAAATGTTAAATAGATTGCCAAACAAAAATCATTTAGGAAATAGACCCCATACTAAACGTTCCATGTTTTGTTTGATGTTAACCCGTCTTGTAAATATCTAGGGAGGGAAATCTTCAAGGATTGTCAACTGTGTACTAGCTATGAGATCTTTTAACGACTGGAAACAAGGGGGTGGAAACGGATTATGGAAATTCGGCGGAACTTCGAAACCGACTACTTTTGGGAAGCAGGTTGTACGGAAAAACTCAGAACCATTCATGGGTTCCTTAAGGAACTTGTCAACTGAGAAGTCTCTTGATAGCGTGTCTAGCGAGCAATCCCTATCCATTGATTTTGGGAATGACATAAATCAAATGGTCAGTGAGCTTTAATTCTTTAAAAGATTAACATACTATTTAACATTATTGAGTTGGAAAAGTGGCTTTGTCTAGTTATTATGACCTTTTGTTTGGTATTTGGATTTCAGGGCACCTCTAATTCCTTGAATATGCTGGTCCGTGAACTTCTTTCTGATAAGAAGCCAGAAGAAATTCCATTTGTAAGTGTACTTATGCTTGTTACATAAACCCCATATCCTTTAAAGTTTTCCTAGTTTGGTGAGAGGCGTGAAGGGGAGTTCTACAAGTTGAGGGTGGTGGGGAGATGGCAGTTTTCTAATACATGGCAAAGAAGCAGAGTTTTTTCACATTGATTGAACCCTGTCTTCTAGTTTACTCGAGCATAGGCATGTGCTTGCTATATCTATTAGGATATCTTAATGAGTTGCCCCACTTAGAGTGGGACTCCTTGGAGACTGATAAGCATAAAAGTGCTAATGATTTCATGCATAGCAAGTGTTAAAACATCTAACTCAAAACCAATTGGCAATGAGTGGAGAGGCCGCCCAAGCTCATATACTAGGTTTGGAGGTTATATTTGACCAATGTGGGACAAACTCTAACACTCCCCCGCACGTGTGACACCTGACTCGCACGTGGTGAAGTAAACAAACGATTCGACACATATGACAACGATGAACCATCAATGACAAACAAAGGGGAACCAACTATCAATGATAGTGGGTCTTGTCAAACGCCTCTGAAAGCCTAGCTCTAATACAATATTAAAGCATCCAACTCAAAACCAATTGGCAATGAGTGGAGAGGCCACCCAGGCTCATATACTAAGTTTGGAGGTTATATTTGACCAATATGGGACAAGCTCTAACAGCAAGCAACTTATCAGAAAAAGATTTTATCCCTGGCAAAGAAGGGGCAGTTAAGCAACATCAACTCAACTCCTAAAACCAATTGCTTTGCATTCTTCCCACTTATGAAGGTCATAGTGTGATATGAGAAAATCTCACTTTCAGCTCATATATTTTCTGAATTTGTAATATTTTTCTGAATTCTTATTCTTGTATCATAGTGTAGTTCCACTTTGTTTGACTGGAGTACGTACTATTTTGCTGTTTTAATTATCGGTTGTAAGAGTAATATGTTTCCGTCCTCTTTGCAATAGATCGTCGAGAACATGCTTGGCAAAGTTATGGAGGAGTTTGAGCATCGGTTAGCTAGCCAAAAAGATCACCAGGTATGCAGCTTCATTGGCTACTTCAATGTCACCACTGAACGAAAGAAATTATGATTTTTACACAGCTTGAGTATGATTTTATTTTACTTTCTTTCTGGCTGAAAGTACTTTTTGTTTGGCTCGGAGGAAGTCAGTATTGTTAGTTGTAGTAAGTAAGGTTTGAACCCCTGTCAAATGCATGGGAGTACATGGTTGGTGGCTACCACTCCACTTGCGGCTAAAAGTACATAATTGTTTTGCAGTAGAATAACCTCCGCAGGATATAGTTTTGGTTTCTTCTTCAGCTTATCATTATATTCTCCCTTCTAATAATTTGACAGGCTAAAACACCTCCAAGGGACGTGGACGTCTCTGATCCTGACATGTGTTTCCCTAAATCTTCTTGTGGGGAAACAGAGGTATGGTGCTGAGTCTGCTGACTGTGTCCTAGAAAGTTGGAAATCAAAAAATTGGTCTGCATTTTTTGGGTAGTCATATGTGCAATGATGTATCTCTAAATTGTCTTTAGATATTTAGCACAAACAACTGACAGATACATCTTACATTGTGATGTTTAAGATGGAAGACACAGCGAAGACAAAGAATTTGAAGGAGGAATGCTCAAATGAAGAGGATATTAACGAAAGATCAAAAGGCCTAAATATAAAGCCGCAGATGCTTGTTGAAAAACAGCATAGAGATGTACAGGTGCTTTGCAACAGTGATATCCAGATATAGTTTGTTAGCTCCCCATATTGGCATAGTTAATCAATTTTTGTTGATGACTAGCAGGAATTGAAAAATACTCTTCATACTGCAAAATCAGATTTGCAGTTTTTGCAAATGAAGTATCAAGTGGAGTTCAACAATCTTGGTAGAGTTTCACATGAAACTGTCCCATTCGTTGTAGAGTAATGAATTGGGATATGTCAATCTAATCTTTTAGTCCCTTGAACAGGTAGACATTTGCATGGTCTAGCTTATGCTGCTTCAGGATACCAAAGAGTTCTCGAGGAAAACCGGAAGTTATACAATCAAGTGCAAGACCTCAAAGGTACACAGACGATTCTTATAACATTATTCCTTTGCTGTGAGGATTCTTAACAGCAATTAGTATGTTTGCCACATTTTCTGCTTTTGGGCCCAAAAGAGCTTTTAAAACTGCTTGAAAGAGAGGCATCAATGTGGATTCTTTTGAAGCCTGATTTTCAGAACTAGCTTTTATAAAATCTAAAGTTTCAACAAACACACAGCGTATCATTACACGCTTCCATTCGTGTAGGAAGCATTAGGGTGTACTGTCGAGTGCGACCTTTCTTGCCTGGGCAACCAAACAGCGTGAGCTCAGTTGATCGGTTGGATGAAGGAAGCATTACTATTTACACCCCTGCAAAATATGGAAAAGATGGACGGAAGTCATTCACATTCAACAAAGTTTTTGGTCCATCGGCAACCCAAGGTCACTAAGGTTCCCATGTTTAGTTTCTTCCATTATGATGCATACCCTGTGACAGCATCCCTTACAAAAGAGCCAATAAATTTTTTGTTCCCTGCAGAAGAGGTATTTGCAGACACTCAACCTCTGATTCGGTCTGCACTTGATGGTTACAACGTTTGTATATTTGCTTATGGCCAAACAGGATCAGGAAAAACTCATACTATGGTAAGACATTCCATGCAAAGTTGCTGATGACTCAGTGATAATGACTATACATTTTCTCATTTTCTCGTTTCTTTTGTATCTGCAGACTGGACCCAAAGAGCTTACGCAAGAGAGTGTAGGAGTAAACTACAGGGCGTTGAGTGATTTATTTCTCATCTCAGAGCAGAGGAAAGAAACCATTTCCTACGAAATTTCTGTTCAGATGATTGAAATTTACAATGAGCAAGTCAGGGATCTCCTGGTGACAGATGGTCTTAACAAGAGATATCCTTTTGAAAGAAAGTTGTCAACCACTCTGCTGTTTCCTTTAATACTCTTATGTTGTTTTTGTGTTCTTAACTCTTAAGCACATTAGAAATTCGTAACAGTTCTCAAAACGGAGTAAATGTGCCAGAGGCAAACCTTGTACCTGTTTCTTCAACATCTGATGTTATCAAATTAATGAACCTCGGGCAGAAAAATCGTGCAGTGGGTGCTACATCTATGAATGATCGTAGTAGTCGTTCTCATAGGTTCAATTCCTATTTTCTGTCACCTTTATAAAAAATAGTGCTCAGTTTTTTCTTTATCTAATACCGCTATTATATTACCTGTATGATTCACAATATCTGTGGAATGTCAAACTAATATAATGAACTAACTGATCCACAGTTTTATTTAAAATGTGGTCCGACTGGATTTTTGAAGAGGAAAAAAACATAGTGTTATATATTGTCTCCTACCTCCTAAGACATCTATGAAGTTAACGTCTCACTCCCCTAATATGGAGTCTCAAGTTTGAGTCTCCTTAAAATTTCTATTAGCAAAATGGTTATATATTCTATGTGTTAAAACAATACAGATATTAATATGCAGTTGCCTCACGGTTCATGTTCAAGGGCGAGAGCTGGCATCTGGGACGACTCTTCGGGGTTCTATGCATCTGGTAGACCTGGCTGGAAGTGAGAGAGTCGACAAATCTGAGGTTGTAGGAGATAGATTGAAGGAGGCGCAACACATCAATAAATCTCTTTCTGCTTTAGGAGATGTGATTTCTTCTCTTTCTCAGAAGAACTCACATGTTCCTTATAGGAATAGTAAACTGACGCAGTTGCTCCAGGATTCGCTTGGTAAGATTACACATATTCCAGCTGTGTAAGAAATAAATAATTTCAAGTTTTCCTTCCTGTCTAAGTAGGTTTTTGGGCCTTTCCATTTATCAGGAGGGCAAGCCAAGACTCTAATGTTTGTTCACATCAGTCCGGAGCCTGATGCTGTAGGTGAAACAATTAGCACACTAAAATTCGCTGAGCGTGTTTCAACTGTTGAGCTTGGTGCTGCTCGAATTAATAAGGACAATTCAGATGTCAAGGAGCTGAAGGAACAGGTCCTTAGTTTGTATATCCTTTTTTTAATGGCGGTTTTTGTATCCTTTTTCACTTGGCATGAATATTTTAGAAGTAGCACCAAACACTGGTTCAGTGGTTGAAAACTCAGCCTACAAACACCTCTATGTGGTTTTGAGTCAGAGACTCAGAGGACATTCCCTTTGTGCAATTAATACCATAGGTCAGGTCTGTACCCAGTCTATCCCTCTTAGACACCCATTAATGGTTACTAAGTGGACGCATATAACAAATCTTTTAACACATGCTAATTGTCGTCACCTATTTTTGTTCCCTTATAAATTGCAGAAGGTTTGAGCGTTCCTTTTTTTTTTTTTCTTTTAGCCTAAAGAGGAGCACTCTTTAGATTACAAAAGAAGTTGATAAAGAGTAGTTACCAGGAGTCTGTTACACTATTGGTCATAGTATTTAGCATGAAGAATTAATAACACTTCTTTATCTTTTAAGTGTTTTTTTGACAGATGGGAATTTGCTGTGCTAATTTGGTTCTGGTTATTGTTTACTTTCAGATTGCTAATCTGAAGGCAGCCTTGGTGAGGAAGGAGGAAGAGCCTGATAGCGCATACCTATCCACACTTAGCAGCCCAGAAAGACAGAGAATGAACTCAGCTGGGTCTTCTCCTTCACATCCCCATTGGCAGAGTGCTGGTGATGTGTCTGCCAATAGGGGGCAACCAACGGAGAATGTTGGTCACTTAGAGGTATCCACAGCTCATTATCACTTCAGTATTATGTGGGTATTTCTACTTTCATTTTCTTGTATCGTTTATTTTTTTCTTCTATTGGTGGCAAAGTCTGGTAACTCTAGTGGAAATCATGGAGGTTTACAAGGTTCACAAGGCTGGACAGGATAAATTTTTTCTTGATTTGATATTGATAAAGGTACTCAACTACTCATTCAGTGTAAGATGGAGAAATAGTAGAAGGAAACAGTCAATTCAGATGTTATTTAGATATTTTTCTGTATTTTCTTAGTAAAAGGTGTATTTACTTGGTTTGTACGTGTCTAATAGTGCAACTAGGCTTGGCAATAGGATAAAGAAAGCCTCAAGCTCGCCCGTTCAGCCCTAGTTCTTTCAGCTGAGTTTGATGTGTGATAGGCTGGACCTGCACATTGTTCCAGTTTTAATACCCTGGTTCTACATGTTTGTGAACCAAAATTGTTTATTCAAGAATTTTGAGTTGTATAAGATTAAGTTTTAATTTCTGAAGTACAATACGTTGTATGTCCCTAGATGTGTTGGCTTTCCAGTTGGAGCTTGGACAACCCTGGACTTATCTGGCTCATCTGTGCCCATTTGATGGGCATAAGTGCGATTGAAAGTAAAGTCAATTGAGTTTTTAATTTAAAACACTGTTGAAATCTGATGTTTTTGACCTGCAGTTTAGGAACAACACCACAACATCAAAGGTGAAAAAGCGAAGCTTAGATCCTCAAGACTTCTTAATGAATTCACCGCCCACACCTCCTGTTGGCAGTCTGGCAGCATCATTGAAGGAAGACGAGAAATCAAAACCGAGCGATTGGGTTGATAAGATCATGTTGAACAGGCAGTCCAGCCATATTGATATGTATGTTGCATTAGGAAAATAAGACCTTCCCATTTGTATTAGTTTTCGATTCATGATATCTTATATCTTTCCAAAGGGTTAATACATAACCTTGACTAACTATAGTTAGTGGTCTATGTAGCGATGTAACCCTGCCTGGGCGTTGGGAAGAAGACAACCGACAGCCACCTGAGATGATTTATCAGAGACACTCCCCTGATCCTTCAAAGATATACTCAGAACAACCTTTTAGCAAACTTTCTGGCAATGGAAAGGAAAGCCAAGACAATGATGTACATAGGAATAGGTGTGAGACAGCCGCCACTGACGAGTCTGATGAGCTTGAGGCTGCAACAAGTGATTCTTCTGAGACAGACTTGCTTTGGCAACACAATCTTCCCAGAGTTTCCAGTGTCCCTAATGGGTTGGGATTGAAAACTAAGAGACCGATTTTAAAGCAAGTGAAGAGCCCAGAAACAAGGTATCAGTGAGTGTTTTAATGATTTTGGTCTTTCCCCATATCCCGCATGAAGAGTTTTTTCTACTCAATTTGTTTTGGCAGTGTTTTGACTTGTGGATTTGTGGAGTGATTTACCAATGCACAGGCAAACGAAGCGAAGTATGTATTTGGATCAAGGATAAGGGTAAGGAAAGGGAAAGGGAAAGGGAAAACTCGAAGTATCTAACCGTGGGCCATGAAAATTCGGTTTCCGTTTCCATTTCATTTTCCATACCCAAATCCTTGACCCAAGTACAACATACAGCTCTAAATACTTCACTATCATCTCGTCTTTTCTTCTACACTTTTCTTTCCCTCTATATAATCTTGTCACAACTGCAACTCAGAATTGCTTGTGGAAAACATATTTCTCATTTCCCCTTCAATGAGCATTAGTACAAAGTAGTAATTATTTCTTGCAACCGAATTGGTTGATGAAAGGGTTAAAACATGTGGTGTTAAAAGGATATTTTCAGACGTTATTTTGCAGCTTGTGCTTACTGGTATGTATATTAGTTTGTCACCCTTACACGATATGACGACGGTTTTGAATATGATTTCTTTCTGTCTGTCTCTTAGGAGTTTAATTCCACCGCCGCCGACACGGAGGCTCTCCAATGGTTTCACTTCACCGTTGCACAAGACTGGAAGGCAGCCAGTTGCTGCTGTTGGGAAGAGAAAAAAATAGGAATCAGAAAGAGTGAGAATGTGCTGTTTATGGAGAAGTGTTGAAAGTGATTTTGTTTTCTTTCTGAAATTGTTTCTCCTGTGAATTAGTTAGTTTTAGGTATAGAAAGAGAGAGGTATTTCCACAAATGGAGTGGCAATAACCACAGTTGCCTGAGGTTTTTTTTTCCCAGTGGTGGTCTCTGAGATGATGATGGGTGTTCTTACTGAGGTTTTCTGGTGTTGATCTATTTTCGAACTCCCTTTTTGGAGAAATAATGAAAAGGCAAAAGGAAGAAATGAATGCATCATGTACCTCATCTTTTTCTTCTTCTTTTTTGGGTTATTCATGTACCTCATCTTCCTAGTTCTGTTGCTGGTTTGTTTATAGTTCAAATTCTGTCAGTTTCTTATAAAAGCATGGATTATCATTGCAATTTCTTTGTGTATGGCTTGGATTGCACATGCCCCCAACCCCTCTCTCTCTCTCTCTGAAGTACTTGGCTTGCTCTTATGTGCATTTGTGACGTATTCAGAATTTTGACTTTGAGGGCCCGACTTGTTCGTGATAGACACGGGTTTTTCTTTTTTATTTTGGAGGTGCGGTCACTCCCTCAGACGTTTCTTTCTTGAAGGACATGGTACATGTTAGGACAAAAAAAAACGTGGGAGAAACCCAAATTTTAGGGAATCATGAAGGTGAAAGCCATTCAGGCAACAACCAATTAGATGGGCAACTAACTTGTTCAGTAGGCAACAGTTTATTTACATACTGGGGACATTGATTTCCGGATTGCAAAAGTGCTTATTTACATTGAGAACTACTAGGTTCTTTAGCTCCCTCATAGTATTTTAAAGGGTTAGCTTCTCAATGAAAAAAGAAAGATGGGACTGTCTATCTATTACTAGCTCTTTAAATGTTGTTGAAAACGAGAATCTTGCATACTGAATTCAATCTTGATTGAGTGCGCTGCGGAAAACCCCGATCCATACCGTGTAGGGACCCAGGGCTACTACAGCTGTGTAGTGCGGCCTATCCGATTGTTCATTTCTGCGATAGACAGTTCAGATTTTAATCTGACCAATGGACGGTTCAGATCAATAGAAACTCGAATTAAATCTAAACCATCTATGCCGAATTGGACGGTTGGTTCAGCCACACTACAAACAACCCAGTAGTGCGGCTGTGAGCTACATATAGTATCAAGTAGTCTTAGCAATACCTCGAGCCAACAAAAAGGAACATTTTTCAAATTAATGCTCATTGAGCATTGTCTTGTAGCGTCTCATATGAAAACTTTGTTGAATTCATGGCTTTTTTTTATCAGGGTTTTGGAAAACAAACTTTACACTTGACAAGTTATGAATGGCTAGCAAATATGACGCAGGAATGCATGTCAAAATAGAAGAACGCGTAACAAAGATAATCACAAATAAATTTGAATCAGAGATACTCTCCCTACAAATTAACAAACAAACGATATTGAGAAAACTTCTCAAATTTACATTAATAATTCATAAAACAACCGATTTGCCCTAAGACTTACAATCCAATTTATAATAACCTAGAAATACTAAAAAGGAAACTAAAATAATGGCAACCTAAATCTTCGACTTAGAGAATAAGAAAACAATAAAAAAAGTAATAGAATAAACCTAATTAAAAAAATATAATATTCTAAATAATTTATGTTAAAACAGAAAAATTCAAAATAATAAATTGAAAATCTTATATTTATAAATCATTGGCTTGCATCAAAATAGCAATAACCAAGAATATTTTGAATTTCCCTCCGTCCTAATTTATTTGTCCAATTGTCGAAATTTGTGTCTTTCAAAAATATATTTATATCTTACATTTTATAATAGTTTTTTATGATTTTGAAGATTTTGTATAATAAAACTAATTAAGATTTACCAAATAAAATCCATATTGGATATTAAAAACATTACGAATTGAAAATTATAGGTAATTTTTTAAGAGGTCAAACGCTCTCAAAAAGGGGGACAAACAAATCGGGACGGAGAGAATATTAACCAAAAATATTTATGAATAACCTTCCCCATCAAACATTTCACTTGAAAATAACCATATATCAGCTTTTCCAGCTGGGTATGGTCCTCCTTCAAATGAGTGGCTAAAATTCCTGGGTAGGTCCCACGAGCACATGGCCATGCTAGCAAATCAAAGATTACTTATCGGTCCCCCCTCAGTGCCCTCACGGCTCTCTCCACCAACAATTTTTCTCTCTACAAAAAATGACAGGAAACTCATAGAAATTTTTTTTTTTTATCCTCTAGAAAATAGGCTGGAAGGTTAGAAAATTAGTAAACACCAGGTCTCGAATGCAAAATCTTTGCGAATTGAATTTGGTACAAGAAACCAAATCAACTCGGCGAGCTTGCAAGTTTCTTATTTTCTTTCAGATGTTGAAACGCTAACCACAGCTTATTGTTCGATATTTCTGTGACTTCTCAAAATAGAGTTTTAGATTCCGAATCTTAGCAAGTAATAACAAGCATTTCAAACACGTTATGTGGTTCATGTGTAGTTTTTGGAATTATGGGGGTGTGAGTTTAATTCAACTGACAAGATTTTTTTTGCTTGTTAAGTCATGCAGTTTGGGAAGTTCGTGTTTTCATACCCCTCCCTCGAATTGTGGACGGTGTTGTGCAGTGGTATGCGCAGCACCGTGCTACGCACCTCCAAGCTGTCGGATTGTGCATCCAACGGCTCGAATCTCATCTTAACAATGAACGGCTCTCGATCGTTGGTTGCCGAGATGAAATCCGATTTGTCGGATACACGATCCAACGACTCGGAAATGTGCAGCACGATGCTCAACACCAACCCGAAGTCCCCATCCCTCAATGTTATGTGTCTCTTAACTTATTATTACCTTTTTTTCCCTTCTGCGCCGCACTCTCCTTCCTTCCTTTCTGGATTTAAAACTGTACTTTTGGCTACAATATTACAAAAAATTTCAAATTGGTGCACTAATTTTAGAAATTGATTTCGATTTCCCCCCTCTTCGGAAAATAAGTTGGCAAAGAGAAGCCGGCTGTCTCTTTTTCTCAGCCAATGAGAAAGGATGTGGTGGTAAAGCTTGTGAGAATTAGATGAGACTTCTTAATCCAGTTTGAAAGCTTCTAGGTCTCTTTTACTGGGGGACTCGTGAACTGAATTCTACATGTCTAAGAGCTAGCTCATAGAATTATAAAAGAATGTATGTAGAAAATTGTCGATAAACTTCTTCTTCTTTTTTACCCGCAATTGTCGATAAACTATTATGGAATGTTAAAACGATCATTCAAACAAGTGAGTGATATATTCATTAAGCTAAAAATTATAGTAAGAGAGCTGTATAAAAAGACATACCTTTAACCAATCACTTCATTTTTTCCGTGTCTGAGAAATTTTTTGTGGGTACAACGAAAATGAGTTCTTGAGAATGTCGAACACTTGCTAATGCTAACCGAAAGGTTGTTTGGTTCTCATTTTTTAAAGTTATTTTTGAGGTAATGAGTGGAGAGAGATAGAGAGAAAAGGTATTGAGAAACGTGTAGAGAGAAAAATAAGATGAGATGAGATGGGAACCAAACAAGGTGAGTATCAGGGATTCAGGATTTCTAATGGCCAAAAGTTCGGGCTCTGTCCAAGCTTATCTTCTATTACCTTGACATAATTAGGAAGAAGAAAAACTAGTAAAATACGATTTATCTTACGGGGTGGTCGATTCTGTTCGCAACATAAACGGTTTTTCGTAGCAAGGAAAAAGAAAATATAAGAGCATCTCCATTGTAATAAGCAAATGGGTGTGGATAAGCAAATATAACAACAATGCTCAAAAAACACCCCACATTGTAATAAACACAGTTACAAGTATTTTAGCAAATAACTAAATTTTACCAATTCCATAACCAAACTTAACAATTTTTACCAATAACCAAAATTTAATAACCAAACTCAAAACTCATTAACTCAACAACTCAAAAACACTCTACATTGGAATCGTCTCATCGAGCCGAATAATTTAGTGTGGTCGGCGCGTGATTAGAACTCGTTTGCGATTGGACAAATGTGCATTGTGTAATTTCTATTTTTTTTTTAAAGTCACATTGTGTATTGTGGGGTTTTTTGGGTTAGAGATGAAAAATAACCAATGTGGACGTAAATGTCGTTAAGTTTAATTATAGACTAAATGAATAATCAAATGCTGACGTGACACATTTTGGTTATTGATTTTAATTATTAGCATTGGATGCTCTAAGAATCTCTTTTCCTATTAATTTATAGACCATCAAACTCGTATCCCATCTCAGTTGGAAAGAAAGGGCACCCTAGCTACCCACCTTCGCATAATGGATCCACTTGCTCATTTTTTCAATGCTTGCTCTCCTAAAGGAGGATTGGCCTTGTTTTTTTGCATGTCAGCGAGCACGGCTCTTTTTTGGCTGGTTCTTCCGAAAATGCCTCCTTAGGCTATCCACAGCGGTATAATCAAAAATGGATAACCAAAAGTTGACACATCAGCTTTTGATTATTCACTTAAAAGATTTCTAAGCTTAACAATGTTGAGGTTCACAATGTTGATTATACCATTGTGAGCCATTTTTTGCACAAATATTGTTAACTTTAACAACAATTGTCTTTTGGTTATACCACTGTGGATGGCCTTAGGTCTTGTTTTTAGTGATTAGTCGTGGGGGAGGATTGAAGGGGTGATTTTGGTTGTTTCGCATCTTTTGGGGTGGTGACCCACGAGCAATATTTACTTACTATGAAAAGTTTTAAAATTTCCTTCTTAGTTTTCCTTTGCGCGAGATTTATTTGGTAAAATTAGTTGGCCCAAATCATGTGTTTATTGTGTTGCCCATGGCTAGAATCCTCCCAAGATCTCTAATTAAACCACTCTAACAATCCTTGTACGTTCTCCCCAAACTCCTGCATGTGAGATCTTGTGAGAGAGAGAGAGAGAGAGAGCGGGGGGATCAGAATTAGAATCCTCCAAAAATCTTGCAGAGAATCAAATAAAGTCTAATTAAATATTTAATTCTGGTTCTAGTTCTCTATCACACACGCGAAATTCAAACCAATTGAGAGAGAGAGAGACAAGCCAGAGCGAGTAGTAAGCATTAAAGAGAGAGATAGAGGCAGAGAAAGTGAATCAACCAAATATTTGATTTTAATTCTTATTCTGGATCCAACGGTGGAGAAAGAATGCGAGAACTTGAGCCAATTGAAAGTAGATTTCAGTGAGGAATCAAATGCAGAATACAAAGAACAATGAACACAAAACGACATGCAAGCACGCCGCGCTCTTCGCTAGTTACACTAAGTAATTATTCAATAGTTCTGGATCACCGCCTCAGTTTTAATATCAAGTCATTTGTAATTGACCGCATCATAAAGATGAGATTTGAAGTCCCACTCTCTTAGAAACTCATCTCACCATTTTCCGGTACGCATCGTCTGTTAACAGTTGCCCGAGGCCGAGGACAACAATAGCATAATATGGCTTGTGCACATCTGTACTCAACTATTTTTGATGGTTTAAGGATCACCACTTTCGGAATAGATACTTGAGGACCACTTGCACCTTGGATGAAGGAAAAGCTGGAAGGAAATTCTTTTACAAATCAACCAATAATAATACACCCCTTTTTGAACAGTTCAAACTTTTACAAGACTCTATATATTATAGTATAGTACTCTATGTATTTAAAGAATGGACTACAATAAAGATAATCGTAGACTTGGTGCTACTAATTATTAGACATCCCATGGGAAAGGATGACATTGGGGATTTTTTCAAGTGACATATATTAAAAATTACAGCACCTTTTGGAATGTTGAAATTAGGAATGGTTCCCATCAATAATTATTCAATTGGCCAAAAAAAAAGAAAAGAAAACGTATTTAGCCCATAATGTGAAATTCATAACAATCGCACTTGACTACCTTCAAGATTATTTCAATAATTGGCAAGCTATATGATATGGTCTTATTGAGCTGATACAAGTTCAACGTTGGTTTTGTATTGTTGTAATGAAACATGAGGTCAAACTCTTCATGTGTTATCACGCCAGAGAGTTCTTACGTGCAGGAATGGACAAACATGCAGACTGCGTTCCTAATAGATCTCAAAAACCAAACTCTTCTCTCTATGCACGGTACCCAATAAGTTTTTTCTCCAATTATTAATCTCATTTCTCTATTTATTTTTTTCCACTCATTACCCTATAACCACCCTCGAAACCCAAACCAAACAAACCCGAAGGGCTTACTCTGAGATAGTGGATGCAAGGTGGCCCGGGACACATTCTTTTTTTACCAAAAAAATAAAAATAAAATAAAGGGGCCTGAGTGTCAAACCCGTCACTTTAGAGGACCTCTCACCAATTATCGATAATTTCTGCTTTCGGCCAGCACAACTAGAAGACAACTGGACAAGAACGTATACTCTACAGAAAACCCGCTTTTTTCCCCTCCCCGCGTTTCTCTCTCTCTAGATTTTCTCCAATCAACATCACTAATCTCTCTCTCTCTCTCTCTCACTAGGGGTTTCAGCATCTCTTGATCGCATCGGTTCATTGCTGGGACTAGGTAGTGACTCATAGCTGGATTTGACTTTTGAGCTCCTCCAATGCTCGTCTGCTCGATCTGTTAGATGTCGCTCGCCGTTTCCTCTGTAAGTCTACGGTTTCCTAACTGCATTATGTGAATAAACCAAATGTATCACATGTGAATGTAATGTACGTATGCACATTTTCGGAAGTTCTTAGACGTGTTCCTGCTCCGTTGAATGTGTGCTTTAATACATTGTACTGAGGTGTCAATTGTGTAGGGGAAAGTTCTAGATCAGTTTTTTTTTTTTTGGTAACTAAGTTCTAGATCAGTTGCTGGGAATGTGTTAAGTGTTTTTTTTTTTTTTGATGGGGCATGATGATATAGGTTTTCTTTGGTGGTACTTTGATTTGTTCGTGTTCCCTTGGGGGGGGGGGGGGGGGGGGGGGGGGTTGGGGGGGTGGTTGGGGAAGTTTTAGATCAGTTGGGGGAAATAGTGTGAAGAGCTTTTCTTTGATTTTGTCTGGTGAATTAGGGGTTTTTTGTGGAAGTTCTTTGATAAGTTTGTATTCCTTTGCAGTTTGCATGTATGCTGTGGTTATTTAGTGACGAGGTGGGAATTAGTAATGGAAATTAGTCTTTTCCACGAGTTTATGTATCTGTGTGAAGAGATTCTCTTTGATTGTCTTTGGTGAACTTGGGTTAGGGAAATGGAAGGTTTGAATGTGTGCTGTAGTTATTAATGACGAGGGGTGAAATAGTACTAGAAATTAGTCATTTTTATGAGTTGCTGGATCTGTGTGAATGGATTTTCTTAGATTTTATTTGGTGAAATAGGGTTTGGAAATGGAGGCTTTGGAAATGTCAAAATACTGGGTAAAATGAGCCAAACAGGGGGTTCTTCTAGGATGAGGCAGAAGCCATCTCTTGTTGCTCTGGGGACTCTAATCGGTCGAGAGCTGAGGGGCGAGAAGATTGAGAAGCCCACAATTAAGTATGGGCAGGCTGCTCTGGCAAAGAAAGGGGAGGATTACTTTCTGATCAAACCCGATTGCCAGAGGATTCCAGGCAATCCGTCAACGTCATTGTCAGTTTTTGCGGTATGGTTTTTACTCAATTTGATATTTGTGAGCTTGTTTTAAAAATTTCGTGGTCATATGACAATTCAACTGGCTCTTGTAGAAAATAGGAACTGAATTTGGGTTTGTATTACTATAATAGATATTTGATGGCCACAATGGTATATCTGCTGCCATATTTGCAAAGGAGAATCTTTTGAACAATGTTTTGAGCGCAATCCCTCAAGGAATTGGTAGGGAAGAGTGGCTTCAAGCCCTGCCTCGGGCATTAGTTGCAGGTTTTGTCAAAACTGACATAGAGTTTCAGCAGAAAGGCACGTATCCATTACCGTCATCTTAGTTTTCTTATGCTAGATTTTATTTTATTTTATCTTTTTTTACTTATCAAAAAAAAAATTTATTTTATCTTTTTGTGTTCTTATTTTGCTGATTGATATTGATTTCAGGTGAGACATCTGGGACTACAGTTACTTTTGTGGTGATTGATGGGTGGACTGTGACTGTTGCATCTGTTGGAGATTCAAGATGCATATTGGATACACAGGGTGGTGTAGTTTCACTGTTAACAGTTGATCATAGGCTGGAAGAGAATGTAGAGGAGAGGGAACGCGTCACAGCAAGTGGGGGTGAAGTGGGAAGGCTCAACATTTTTGGAGGCGACGGGGTAAGTACATTTTGTTGTTCACTCTTAAGTTTTGAAGTTCGGGTCTAAATTCTTACTTCTTGATTTTTTTGCTTGGATTATAGGTTGGTCCGCTTCGATGCTGGCCTGGTGGATTGTGTCTCTCTAGGTCAATTGGTGATACAGATGTGGGGGAATTTATTGTCCCAATACCTCACGTCAAGCAAGTTAAGGTGTGTGAATCCAGTCCCCTCGGCAATTGCTTCTTTACTTTTATCGGAGTAGAATCTGAAATTTACGTTACTTTTTTTTTTTTCACAATTGGCATTTAGCTTTCAAATGCTGGAGGAAGACTTATAATTGCGTCTGATGGTATATGGGATGCATTATCATCAGATATGGCAGCAGAGTCTTGCCGGGGTTTACCAGCAGAACTTGCTGCAAAGCTGGTTGTTAAGGTGATACTGTCTTCTCAACCACTTAGATTCCTTCCTTTTTGGCTATATCTATACTAACGCATATCGGTTCGATAATTTCATTTTTTTAGGAAGCTCTAAGGTCAAGAGGCCTGAAGGATGATACGACTTGCCTTGTTGTTGATATTATCCCCTTTGACCATCCAGTCTTGCCTCCACCATCAAAGAAGAAACAAAATCCGCTCAGTTCACTTATATTTGGAAAGAAAACTCAAAATTCTGGTAAAGGACCAAAGCTTTCTGCTGTTGGGGCTGTGGAGGAATTGTTTGAGGAGGGTTCCGCGATGCTTGCCGAAAGGTATGTATATCACCGTAACACATCAAAAGATAACGTTTCAACACTTAAGATTACCGGTCGTCAAGACTCAAATCTTTCTCTTGTCTTATATTTTGCCTGGCTGTTGGCATCTCTGCTACTTCTGTGTTCAGGTTTACTTTTCAGTTTTCACTTGCTGATATGCCAGACCAAATCGAATAATTGTATTGCTAGGGAAAGAAGCAATAAATGAAATAATCAGTCATATTGAGGTTTTATTAGTTCCCTTTCTAAAGGAATTGGAATTGAAAATTTGTTACAAGTGCAGAGGGAGAATAAGGAAATATCTGTGGAGCATATGTGCATTTTTCAGCATTTTTTGTTAGTTTCTAGAATGTAGTTTTTGGACTAGCTGATATTGGAATTAATGCGAGGGGTGGATGCCAGATAGATACACTTGCAAATTCATAATTCAAAAAAATAAAGCTTGTATTAGACGAGCACTACAACAAATATCCTTTGGTTGTGCGCTTCACTGTTGAATGGAAGACTCTTTATCTAGAAACCGATTCAGTAATCTTTGAGATATGTTTGTGCACCATCCATGTTTCTAGAGATGGTCAAACATACATTTCAAAGATAGAGATACTCTCTTGGGTTCTTCCCATAATGTATCTCCTTTAGTGCTTAAAGGTGTCTTGAGAGCCCCATATCCCTCGTATCTGCGGATTATGTGAAGATTTTCAGTCATGATAGAACCTCATGAGAATTTAGGTCATAATCAATGGGACAAGTTTCTTAGGGTGCGTAGTTCACTTTCTTCGATGCTCTGCTTTGATTACCTTCTCCCACGCACACAGAGAAAAAAATGGAAATTATATGTTAGCAACATAGTATAATCATTTTGCACATGTGGCAATTTTGTGTAATTACACGTTATTCCTTCCTTTTTCTTGATGCGAACCGAATGGGATGTCAGGTAACTTAACGGCCTTGGGAATTCCCTTACGCAATGATTGCTGACGAAGAGGTGTCTTGCGTTTTTAGAAGTAGGTTAAATATGCTGTCCTGCCTTCTGCATATTGGACAGGACAGGCAGAGGGGTAGCCTATTGCTCTTTCAATTGTGTGTGTATAGAATATAGATAGAATTGCAATCTATGCGGATGGGGAGAACTGATTAAAGAATCTCGTTAGGTTTCTTGCTTATATGCTGTGATGTTGGGACCATTTCGACTCGGCAATCCTGTAGTATGGAATGGGGTATACCGTATATTAATGCTATACAATTAATGAAGAAAGATTTAGTAATTCCTGAAGTATATTTGCATGATATTGTCATATCCTTGTACAATTGCCCCTTCCTGTGTTACTTTTGGTAATATTTGGGTCGTACTCAACTATATGCTTTTGAACCAAAATATCCTTCTCATGTCGATTAAACCTGATTTTCTGGGCTGGTGTTGGAATTTTATGGTAGTGATTCTATCCTTAAAGTAGATGACAGAGCTCCTGATCCGATAGAAGAAAAGTTGAGTTGTTCTCCTAAATTTGTCTATACTCATGGAAACTGCAGGCTGGGCAAGGATTTTCCCTTGACTGCAAACTCTGGGCTTCTCAGATGTGCAATTTGCCAAACGGATCAATCACCAAGTGATGGGTTATCCGTTAACTCCGGGCCCTATTTCTCACCTGCATCAAAGCCATGGGAAGGCCCCTTTCTCTGTGCAACTTGTCGACGAAAGAAAGATGCCATGGAAGGAAAGAGGCCGAGTACACGCACAGTGACTGCATAATTTCGTAATGCAGTATCAATGTGGTTTTTCCTCTGGCAGTGTGAGCATGTCTTGTTTTTTTTGCTTTGTTTTTTTTTTTTTCCTCCCGGTTTCTTCTTGATATATGGAGGAGATGAAAGAGTGTACCAAAGGTAACTGTTTCGCAGATTGCTTATTTTGTGTTGGTTGTGGTTGTGCTCAGCTGTTGGACTGACCGACAGCGAATAAACATGCCATCTGAATTCTGATACATATGGTTCCAAAGATTTGATTGCTAACCGGTTGAATATGTAAGTAAAAGAGATTGTTGCTAAATGACCACTTTTGCAGTATCTTCATTCATGTTCATTGTCTTTGGTTTGACTAGCATTATAATGGTTAGTAGTTACAACGGGAGTCGAGCACCTCCTTCGTGACGGCTCGAGCTGCGGATCTCTCTCTTAGAAGGGAGAGTAACGAACCAGTTACCCTAGTTATGTTGTTATATAAGGTGGTACTAGCCCAATAGAAGATGTGGCCATGCGCAGTTAAATTAAACAGGTCTTTGAACTTGTCAGAAGAGAAATGAAATTAGTTAATCATTCCTGATGAATATTGATATTGTCCTAACCCAATTTGACAACAGAGAGGAATTTACAGTCAGTCAATATTCCTTCTATGCCGTTCTTTACGTTTAACATATTGCAAGATCCAAACGCAACGGTAATAGGCTTGCATCTCCCACTGCCCGAAGCACTCATGACATGGTTGGACATATGGACTTTTCTGAAAACAGAAAACATGATCAGGGTGGGTCCAACAAAAAATGTTGAGAACCATTGTGCGAAACTTGGTTCTGAGGTAAATTCACTGAAAAAAGTTAGAACTCGATTCCAAATCTTTTTCCTTAAGATTTCATAGAATCCTTCCACGAATCTGAGATCCAAACAGAGCCTTATTTCTTTGTGATTTAATCCACAAATATATATGTGTGTGTGTGTGTGTGTGTGTGTGTGTGTGTGTGTAGGTATTACTTCAGCTCTTTACGTGGATTATGGATGTATAAAGGAAAACAAGAAATTGAATTGGTTTGAAATCCTAAAAATCAAAACTAAGCATAAAAAAATTCTATCATCGATTGAGATACATCACATTCACCATCTTGGACATCAAAAGAAATAGAAGATGAAAACAAGTTCATGACACATGGAAGTATGGAACTTGACCAAGACCAAGGGTAGATGAGGCACTCTTTTATCCGCCGTGACGTCTGGATTAGAGGCCTACTCCTGCGTATCACAACTTCTCTTTTTCCTCTGAAAATTGAAAACGAAGAAAATGACGTGTAACTTCACAGAATCCTGTTTTCTCAATAATCAGAAAAAGGACACCAGTGGATCTCTGGAGAAAGACCACATTTTTATTGCCAAGAAACCTGAGGAAAAATAGAGTGAAATTCACTTCACCGGTTTAACACCAGAAAAAAGAAAGAAAAACCATACATGACATAGGAGACACTCGAAAGACCTGACAAGAACACGGCAGAAACATGCAACACAAAGATCAAACACCAGAAACCTACAATGACAGTTCACCGAAAAACAACTGAGTCAGTTTGGTGGCAACCATTGTAGTTCGATACCATAGTTCCACAAATCAGCTGACTGCCCCGACTTTATATCAACCACAGATGTGTAAGCAGTGCACCCACCAACCCTAACCCTAATCCTATGTGAAGTCATTGATGAATCTTTCAAATAACTGCAGCAAAGGGTATTCCTACACCCACTTCCCTCCGCAGCCTTCTCCTCAAACTGCCTGCACAAGCTGTTTGAAGAACAGTTCAATGGTGATAAAAGTATATTCTCAGAGCAGTTGAGTAACATGACTGTGTTATGGGAAGATATGTTGAAAGGAGAGTTCTCGTCGAGCCTTAATCCGCCAAAAGCAAGATCAGAGGACTGGCAAGAGTTTCTTGGTATTAGGGGTGGGCTTATAATGAGCTTATAAGAACTTGGGTTGATACTGTGGATTTTGTAGTAAAATCCGTCAGCTGACATAAACGCCAGAGTGCCATTGTTACAGTAGACTCTGTAATTGGGGTTTCCACAGTTGTTGGTGCTAAGAGGGTATGGAACTTCCATACTACCACATTTAGGGCAAACTTCAAGTGTTGACACTCGGGTTAATGGAATGAGCAAGAAAAGTATTACGAACACCATGATTCAATCTAGTTTCTGGAGTTGGAACCAGAACACACTCCACAAAGAGGCAAGAGCAACCAGGATCTAGGTGCCTACTTATAGAAAATTGCACAAGGTTTTTTTGGTAATTCCACAAGTTACTACCTAGTCAACAACACAAAATACCAATATAGCTTTACTATTAAATGCATAAAAACAAAAGGGTTTTCAGAAAGTGGAAAGTTTGTTTGGTGAATCAACACACTATTGGTGGCCAGAGTAGGTGTCGGTATCTCAGGTTTACTTATGACTAGAAAGATGGTAAGATATACTATTCTAAACTACAGAGGGTATAAAATAATTATCAAGTTTAATGTGACATTCATAAAATATGAAGTTGATTTGCTGGTTTAAGCTGTATCATCAAACATAGTCTAAAGTTATTACTAATTATGTTGATAGGTAACATAGTACGAAATTATTAGACATCTGGAAACATAAAGTAAATTCCATTTTCCAGCAGTTGGCATGTCAATGAACCCATGAACGATAGTCATAGGACCAAGTCAAATACAAAGACCCTACTTTGCAATCAGTGCCAAAAAGTTTTTAAAGGCAAATGTGCAATACAATGTGTTTTATCCCTCATGAGGCGAGGCATAGGCCTTGAGGTGTTGAGACGAGAGCATTTAGAATGTTAATTTTGAGTCCAATACGTACAACTCCGCATGTGTCATGCTTCGAGTCTTATCCACCACACAGCCGGTCCCAAGCCCGGGTAAAGGAGGTTGTGTGTCAGGTAGTTGCCAGCAACTCTACGTAAAAAAACTCGTTGGATCCTGGCATGAATCCGATTATGAATGACTTATGCTAAGGCTTTCCATTAGGTATCACAGAACCCAACACCCTAAATGGAGAAGTCAGATTCATGTAGTTGACCACAATTTGTTGGGACTCAAAGCTCAGTTAGACTTAGTTCGATAAGTACGTTAAATCATTCAAAAATTACACAAAAAAAGGAAGAATGATATGCTTTGCAAAAGTCATAAACCACCCCCCCCCCCCCCCCCCCCCCCCCCCCCAAACACACACACACACACGCTCAGTTAGACTTAGTCAGTCTCAAATGAGGGAGCCCTTATTTTAGTTAAAATGCGGACCTCCTCATTTCTCCCATTTTCCGATTGAATTTCGATGATCCGAGCCGCTCAATGTGTTCAGAACGTGATTTTAAGGGTACCCGCGAGAAATTAGCAAAAAAAATGACCGGGAAGGGCTTCATCCGAGCAGTTTTTGTTTGACCCGTTCGATAAAAAACAAACAAAAACTGCTCGGATGAAGCCCTTCCCGGTTATTTTTTTTGCTGATTTCTTGCGAGTATCCTTAAAATCACGTTCTGAACACATTGAGCGGCTCAGATCATCGAAATTCAATCGGGAAAGGGAGGTCCACATTTTATTAAAATGAGGTGGTCCTTACGGGAGACGGACTGTGTATATATATATACACACGCACACACACACACACACGTTAACATATGTTTACCCTAGTTTTAAAAAAACACATCCAAATAGGTACTCTCTCACTTCAAGCAAATATTGACAGGCTGAGAGAGAGGATGACTCTGAAGATCTATAGCCCATCAAGCTTGCGCCTAACATGAAATGTGCAAAAATGCACAAAGTCCACCTGGTGCAAATGCCCCAGAGACAAGGTGTAGGCTTTCGGTGGGCAAGGAACAAATCCGATGGCCTCGAGGCTCTTTTCAATAGCCTGGCCTTGATGTGATCGTGCGAATCTCGAGGCGAGCCCCAGTCGGTTGGCTTTGAAAAGATTGATCAGCGCCGAAAATAATATTATCACAATTAATAATTTCAGCTACAATCTCTAGTTCATAAGATTTGAAAACATTCAGTTCCAGACAAACAAGACAAACAAAATATGAGCGTAGGGAGGAACCTGTTTTTTATACTCTCAAAACACCATGAAAATTAACTGAAAATAGTGAACATATTGAAACCACTAATCAACTGAGTCATGGGTTGCTACTGGAAGACTACAGGCATGTAGCACTAAATTTGGAAATATGTAGTGGACTACTCAAATCTTAATATCAAAAGAGCACCATATATATATTATAAAATCACAAGTGGTCCAAGGAATTCATAAAATAGCTGGTCAATTAGTCCCCACCACTGGATTTCATTTGGAACAGTGGATGCTCTTTTCTCTCACCATCAAATGCTACTATAATCCAAAGGGTTAGGGCATAAAAGTTCACATCAACTCCACTTTACTTGTTTAGAGTTTCTTGGAGACCATTTGCCTAATAAGAACATCCCATTTCCTAAAGTGGCTCCTCGTAGATCACAAAGAACACGTATCTCATTGATAAAAGAGGCAAAGGCAAACTTAAACAAATGATAAAAAAGATAGTGCAAAGCTCTAAGTTAACATTGATAGGTCATTTATATCTAGATGTGGCAACGTGGCAATAATACCTAAACCAAATCATATTAGTTAATGCACATTAGGGACAATCATTGAGTCTAGAAGTAGCGAAAGCTAGAGTGCGTATGTGCGAAGATTGTATTGGTTCAGCAACTGAAACATGTTGAGGCTATTTTGAATAAGAAAATACAATTCTAATCTAGACTAATGGGCAAAAGCCCCGACCTCGTGAGCAAGAGTATAAGCCTCAACCAGCAGGGAAATCCCGCCGCTCAAGCATGCTGAGACTTAATATGCTACAAGACATACAAAGCTAGCTGTACAAGTGCTACATTAGCAGGACAGCAAAGTGGCATTACTTAATAATGTATGAAAGATTTTTCTAATTCTATATCATTCATTGAGCTAAGGCGATCAGAAATGGAGGTGGGGTAGACAACGTCGGGAGTTGCTAGTCATAGCCTATTTTTTTCAAGCAATTACCAGATGGGAATATTAGGAGACCAAACTAGAACAAAAACACGTTCCACTGGTCTTGAAACAATCAGGCTGGATATAAACCACGTAAGGAAACCACAGCTTCGAAATAGGAGAAGTGGTCACAAATGGCACTGACTCATACTTTATTCTTTTGGTTCATATGTTTTTTAACCTAATTCAATCTTATACTAACACAGAATCCTAGTCCAATGGTTCGACCACAAACCCTTAACCCAATGAATTACCACTCAATGGCTGCCTCAGACTGTCTTAGCTTACCGGTTAATAATTCTTATATGTACGGTTAATAATCCTTTTTTTCTACATTTTTTTTCTAAGTACCCATTTCTGGTAGTCTAGCTTAGTCTATCCCTTCTGTCCTTTCCTTTATGTTTACATGCTTTATTTGACTTTAGTAAGAAAGCCTGTAAAATCCATCTGATAAGTGAGGGGCTAGAGGTCCATTCAATGGTCTAACAAGCTTTCTTTTGTCTCCATCACGAAAAACATGCAAAACAAAGGGGTTAGAGACCTTATAGCAGCTGGTTCTGATAACCAGAATGAGACTCCTTGAACATATATTAGAGGGTTCATGTTTGTCTCAAGAGAATAACAAAGAACAAGCAGAGATGCCTCAAAGTGCAATTTGAATATATTAGATGCCTACGAATTATGAAGGTTGACATTTGATGTGTTCTATGAAGCACAGACACCTTGCCGGAGGTAATTTGTTTACTTTCCGTAGCTTCATTAATGGTACGAGTATCTCTTTGACATACAAGAATTTAAGATGCCATGACGCCTTCATTTAGGGAACTAAAAGGTCTGTAAATGGTATCCACTAATACCAAGGCCCTTCAAAGAGATAAGGTAGCAAAATATGGGGAAAGAAGTTTTGAGTTGATTGTTTCAGAAGTATTCACAAGTACGGAACCAAGGATGTTTTCTTACAAGTTACAAAACGTATTTCATATTTACATACCTAACTGGTATCAACAATTCTGGCAGTGATGATCTACTTGATAGGTTGAGAGGTAAAGAGACATGAAAGTGGCTAGTCATGTCTCACACGTCCACAGAGAGAGAGAGAGAGAGAGAGAGAGAGAGAGAGAGAGAGAGAGAGAGAGAGAGATTTTCAACAGTACACCATTCATTCAAGGTAACGATTGGATGAGAAAATAAAAGATACATTAGAGGCTTGCTGGAAAATCAAGCTAACAGATGCAAAAAGTTCAACCTAGTTAAAGCAAAACAACAGTATATTCCTTACAAGAATAGGATCCTTCAGCTGCTCTCCCTTTCCATAATAAAAATTTCCAGTATGAGAACAACCTTTCTACTAAAGCAATCCCTCTCCTGCCAACAACAGATGATCACAGTGATCAGGTAAAGAAAGGTGAGATGACAAATAAACTCAACATAATTGCCACTACTACATTTGAGATACTGGCATCTATAGTATACATGATATGTATTTCTGCTCACAAATCCGGTCACTGAATGCACAATGCTGTGACATTCTAGCAGGTTTCTTCTTCTTCCCTATAATGGTTCTTTTATTCTCTTTTTGCCCTTCATAAAAATGGTTCTTTTATTCTACTTTATCAATATTGTCTTTTTCTGCTCACAAATCCGGTCACTCAAACAAGCTGGCCATGTCATAGTTGCAAATATGAAGTGAAGTAAACTTACGCAGCTCATCAAAGGACATTTTGCTGATGCTTTCTCCCTTTTTTATAAGGCGAATCTTCCCTGCAAGGATACATACTTTAACAATTTAACGGTTTGCAAATTCAAAATCCATGTAATCAAATGTGTACACCATCTACGCAAGATAGTACCATATTTTTACTGGATCCATCAAGGCAAGACTGCAACAAACTTCAAACCATATTCAAAGTAGTACGCAAAATTACATGCATGATACTAGTTTCTGAGCATGCAATATTTATACATTGATTTTATTTTATTTAATTTGGAACTAGTAAAAAAGGTGCAACACTGATCACAATGCTGATTGCAAAATGAAAACGGAATAAACCCCAAATAAATATTCAATATTCAATGCAACAAACTTCAAACCATATTCAAAGAAGTACGCAAAATTACATGCATTATATCAAGTTTCTTTGCATACAATATTTACACAGCAATTTGATTTAATTTGGAACTAGTAAAAAAGGTGCAAAACTGATCACAATGCTGATTGCGAAATGAAAAAGGATTAAACCCCAAGTAAACATAAGCTAGAATAGAATAATGGCTTCTTCAACCCGAACAAATTCTACTATTGACAAAAACTAGTGCCGACCTGACATTTTTGGGGCCCAAGGTGAGGCTTGTAAAATGGGGGCCCTAAGTAATGTTATTCAAAAGATGAAGAAATAAACATAACCTCAAATGACATCAAAACAAGGATTGCAAAAATAATACTCCGTACCCGTTTGTGTTGCTTCACATCTAAGTGATTTAGTTTAAAATAAAACTTGGTATCAAAACTTGCTATTAAAGCAATCAGGCCATAAAAAAGTACTTTTCGAATTCATGCAAGTATTAACAAGTACTTTTGTGGTTGATTAATTTTTTGTTTTAATGAATTTTCTCGTTTTTACATCAATTTTTTTCTACCTTTTACATTTCGCTTGACGAGAATAATTGAACTAGTTAAAATGGACCATAGATAAAAGTACTTGTTAATACTTGCATGAATTCGAAAACTCAAAACCCTTAATGCCTTTGTAATAACTATAAAAGGGACCTTGAGTGTACAGTAAACCGCTGGTAAATTCACCCCATGCACCTAGTTTTGGACCAATTTTGGGGGTCCTACGCGGCCTCCTGCTTATGCCCAGGACCAGCCCTAAGTAAAACTTCACTCCCGGGGATATGTTGTCATGAACCAACATAAGGAGGTGAAAACTGAATTTGCGGAACTCAGCCAATAACTTATAGCACCCAAAATACGACTTCCACTTGGTATTGCAAATTAAAAAGAAGGGCAACAGAAAAAGTCATTGAAAAGTAAATAAAACATGACTCGATATACTCCACAACATAACACTACCAGGAATTGGCACAATTTTTCAATGAATGTCGACATACCATCGCGACGCACACATATCTCCGGTACATTTTTAACTTCCCCATTGATACTGTCATTGTAAACTCTAGTTTCAATGTCGCCCTCCACAAAAACTGTAGAGCTGTAGAAAAGGGCACATTAGAAACCAGCTAAATCAAGGAAAATTCATTTCATGGGAAAGCCGGAGGTATACTTTTTGACAAGTTGTTGAACTGCATAAGATCCGAGTGGATCATTATGTACTGCGATTCGATGCCACTGGGCTGGTTTCGGAAGGTCCTTTGCTCCAAAAGTTCTTTGATCAAACTTGCCCCCTGTCCCAACTGTGAAAATTGTTACAATCTTGCCATTTCTCAAGATCTTCTGCATAGGAGCTTGCCCAACTTTTCCACATATAATAGCCTGTAAAAGTAAGAGCAACCTTTCATTGAAGTTACTCACTCTACTGGACATAAGTTTTAATTTATAATCCTCCATGAGGCCTGCCAAACAACCGAGCACAAGAAGAGAACAAACATTTTGAAACTTGTCCTGTATTTAGTTTGTGTCTCCTCTCCGAATGCAACCCAAAAGAAAAGGAAGTCAGCCCAAAACCAAGGCTACTCTAGCTACACTTGATTATGGCTTTTCATTTCACCCAGGTCCCAAAGCGTAAATCCTTCTGCGGAAAAACTCCTCGTCCTTCATATCATTTCTTACCACTCTCCCTCAGTACTTGATGAATATACACCTGAGAGAATGGACTTCACAACTCATTCATCAGAAATTAAGTATGGATACAGTCATACAGCATCATCTCATAGGGTTTTGAAAACCAATCCTGTATAAGCACTCATTGTCATGGTTTCCATTTTATCTCACATTCTAGATCATATGTATATTTATCCTCAGATTCAACCAATGATGTATCAAATGACATTAAAACAATTCCCATATTTTTTAATGCAATCACAAATAACATCAACAAGTACCTTATGCACGCCGCGGGAACCCCAACCCCTACTAGGATCCACACTCTGGAGTTGTAACTCGGGCTTTTCAGGGAGAAAATCATCATCAACTTCAATGTTCTTTCCGTCATTGTTGTTTTCACTATCAAATGACACCGTCGAGTAGCAAAACTTCGAGCAAACTTGCGAGCCAACCACTGTGTTTCAAAAACAACACAATATCAACTGACTAAGCCAATACAATAAGGCGAATTCCCACCGTAAAACACACTCATTTCCATGAAGTCCCCTGTTAAGTACTAGATAGAAAACCCTTGAGAACAGACAGTAAAACGGAACATCATCCAAGCTAAACCCACGAGTACCCATAAGCAGAAGTGTATAAACCCCAGGTAAAATCCACTAATTTTTTTTATAATTACAAGCTATATGAGAATTCAAGTATCAGTATTACATCAACTGGAAACAAGTTAACAATCACTATAAGCCCAATCCAACTTATAACCCATTAAGGAAATAACTCCAACAACTATAAGGGAAGTAACAACCACACACGCAGATTCGAACTATTGAGTTCCTAGGGAGATACGGGAGTCCTAGCCAACCAAGATAGCCCCAGTTGGTTGGTAAAATCCACTAATTAGGTCAATACATATATCTCCCACAAATTCATGGATATACAGAAATTTGCGTTGAAATATGCATGCATACACACACACACACACACACATACACATAGAGAGAGAGAGAGAGAGAGAGAGAGAGAGAGAGAGAGAGAGATAAGTACCGAAGGGAGAGGTGGGTGTGGAATGAGCGGGGATGCTCAACAATTTCACGAATCTAGAAGCGACTGAACTCATTTTTTTCCTTTTTCAGCAAATCATGTGTCGAGTCTGTCGACGCTGTGGTGTGAAGAACAAAATTGGGAGAAATGTCGAAGGCCCGTGTGGTGTGGGTAAAAGAAGGAAAAGGGTTTAAGGAGTTGATGGGTTGTTGCCTTGGGTCGGGTAGTCCAATTGCGTTATTTTACTCTCGGTATTTTATTCGGGTTTTACAAAAAAAAATTGTTTTAAACAAAAAAAAATTCTAATCTATACCATTCTAGACGAAAGGGGAGTGGCGGTTGAGGTAACGAGGTTTGAACACTCACCGAATGAAGAGTCCTCTTTCTTTTTTTAGTAGAAGATGCCTCCTAATGCTATAGAAGATTGATAAGAAGAGCTTATTGCCGACCCGTTATCAACGGAGTTAGGAGACATTTTCTATCCAACATTCTGAATCTCTTCAATTTTCTCTCCCACTTTATACGGTCAATATCTGAATATGTGATCGGGGCTGGTTTAGTAACCTATCTTATTATTTATTTAATTTTTAAGTAAAATTCAAACTAAGATAGAATTGTTTAGTTAGCACTAGTTTATTTTCGTATTGGTTTTTTATTGTAAAAGAGTACCTAACTTACTGCTATCTTATTTTGCCAAAA